>NC_142176.1:18980678-19590261 GCF_026936395.1 Plectropomus leopardus | reverse complement strand
AATTAGAAGTGCCTCAGACCATGAGAATGTCAATGTCAATAGATGTAAAAACACCCCTTCTAGTTTAATCCATAACATTAAAACTGAAATAATTTAAAAAGGCTTAAATAGACAACAATATTTAAAAATTTTAATATACTCATGCATGCATGCCGTGTGTCACATTGCAAGCTTTCAGTGAAGTACATGTGAATGTTAGTATTGAAATGTAAGAGTTTGGTTTTTCATTGCTTTTACTAAATCTGCCTTGGGTTTTTTTTAAAGTTTTTTGTTGTTTTTTTTTGCTTTTACTGCCTTTAATTGACAGGACAGTGTGAGTGTGAAAGGGGGAGAAAAAGAGGGGGAGACATGCAGCAAAGGGCCAAGGCCGGCTTCGAACCTGCGGCCACTGCGACAAGGACACAGACTCTGTACATGGGGCGCCGCTCTATCCACTGATCCACTAGGCACCCCATTATTATTATTAACAGGCACCATGGGTACACAAAAGAATCTGATCTACCTCAAAGCAGGTATTAAGATGCTATGTCTGGCCTTGCTGGAAGAACTTCTCTTTGCACGCATCAGTAAATGAGGCCCAATATTCCTAAACAGTTCAAGTTAAGGATGTTTTTTTAGTATTTAAGGAATTTTACCATCCATTTATTTTTCTTGAAGGAGCACAATGGTAACCCCAGAATTACATACAAACAACTTTCATATTAAAAGAATCTAAAAATCTGCAGGTATAAAGGTCATTAGAAGGACCTTGAGGCTATTTTTTCTTCTTTTTTGGCAATGATGTTTTGAACTCAGCAGTAAGGTATGGATTTGCTGTGTTCGCAGAAAAAGAAAGCTTCATTAAACAGCTTTAAGATAAGGGCCTGTAGGGATACTAAACTTCTTTTTTATCCCCTATTAAAATACCCTGCTTCAAAACTCCCAAAACATCCCCCGGCTAATTAACTCATACTGTCTTGATCAAACAAAATAAGTCGGCTGGTTACAGAATGCAAGCACAACCTAAAACATAACAAGCAGCAGGAGAATGGGAAGATAAACACTATAAAATATTGACAGGGTTATCACAGCTGACAGGTAAATGAAGCTGGGACAGGAGAAGCCTTTTTTTGGTGTGAAATCCATCAGTTTTACATTGACCACTTCTTCCTGGACTTCCAGTCCACAGAATCGAAAGCAACAATGTGAACTGTGTCCTCAACAGGACGCCATTGTACCTCAGTGGGGTCATTTTTTTCCTCAGGGAGCTATAGAATTGCACATTTCCTATGCTCAGTGAGTGCCAGCGATGTGGTGGAGAGTAAATCCAACTGAACTCGGTGTCCCCAGCTTTAACCATGTGAGAGATACATTTCGGTTGATGACAGTCGGGCCCTCCTTCTATTATAACTTGGAAAGGGAGCTTAGCTCAGTTGCACTGTAATTATGTTTAACAAATCTCATTGTCACACTCATCATTTTTCAGCCTTCTTTTACCGTCCAGTTCCTTGCTTAATTTGCATTGATTACACATGTTTACCTACACGCACTGACCTGTTTCATCTGTGGCACATTATCTTCAGAGATTGAAATGGGATGATTTTGGAAGATCATTTTGAAATTGGGTCACTTCCTTGGAGATTTGCCAGAAGTGTGACAGACAGACACACTTTATTTCAATCTGTTTCACATGGCGGCAGAACTCGGCCATTAGTTTTGAGAATCTTACGCTCCAAATTTCAATCTATTGATTTGTTAAAACCTGGGTAAAGCAAAAATAAATATATGTGATGAATCTGTCGGGCAACAGAAAATGTGTTACTAACCTTCCAGTCAATTCTGCATATTTAAAAAATAGCAAAGAATATGAAATTAGGTTTTAAAATTTTGGAAAAATGAGCAGTATTTTCTGCTCTGTAACACCAGGGGCATGTCCGCTGAAGGAGCTGAAATTATGGTGACAACTAACATTAAAGATTGTAGCATTACATTATCATCATCATTATCATTCTGTTCACCCTCTGTGTGTCTTTCAGTCTGATAAATACATGAATAAATTTGTCTGTTAAATGCCACAGTCATAAATACACAAGCAGAATTCTGTCATTAACGCACCTTTCAGTCGTTTCAGCTCAAATCTGCTACCCAGTCCGCCGGCAGTTACTGCTTACTGCTTTGGGTGTGTGCTTTGTGCTAACATCAGGTGCTAAACGAGAGCCTGTAACATGCAGCAGCTCTCTTGTTCTTTGGCTCGAGGTGTGTATGTTACTGTGCTACTGGTTAAGCAAGAGTCTGCAGCTGCATGGCAGCTCACTCTTCGAATCAGGGGACGCGTGTGCTTTCTGCTACTGAGTTAGCTGCTAACCAGAGTCTGTTGCATCGCAGCGGCTTGTTCTTCATTTATGCGGAGGGATTATGTTAAGGATGAATCCAGCGCATCATCGCCGAGGCTTTTAGGCCCAGCCCAAAAATCCACAGCTTGACGATCAAACTCCACAATGCAGTGCTACACAGTCGTTTTATAGTCGTTTTTTCAGCAGCTATTTTCTTACATCTATAACGTGTTCAGAAAGACATGACAGATTTTGCTTTAATGTTAGTAAAGTACTGTAAACTACATACTTTAAACTGTATTTATATCCTTAGTTTGAGTTGAGATACTGTAAAAATGTCAGACTCGTATACTTTTGGAACATGATAACAAACATACCACCAGCAGCCATTAATCAGATAGTTCAGGTCTGCAGGCTGGCCTACAGCGAGGTGTAAATAAATGTGAGTTTTGCTACAGCAGCAGTGTCTGAACAATCCCTCTTTTGTACTCCGACTCAGCTAAATTCCACAAACAAGACACAACCAAATCTACCGACCGTTGTCACGGTAGCACCATGTGGACTTTAGTCCTACTTGAGTTTGTTGCCGTTTGCTTCCTGGACAGCTAACAGACAAGAGAAGCAGGATGGAGATCCTAAAAATCTGACTCCATTTAAAAATTACAGAGTGTGAGATGAAATCTCATCAGGCAAAAAGAGCCACGATTTGCAGCCTGGAGCAGAAAAATAAACTCACCTAAACTTAGTGCCAGTGGGGGATGTCTCTGTAGTGTTAATAGGAATTTATAAGTGCTGAGTTAAAAATACTTGTGATGATTTTAATGGTCTGAAACATGGCCCCGGTCCAAGTTGTGTGGTCCTTCTCCAATTTTTTTAATGTGATGTGAGGCGTAATCCCATAGAGCCGCAGCCATCTTCACTGTCTTCAGCATTTCAGCTTTGCCTGCTAACATCAATACCCAAAGCATATCTTGCACCAAGGCTGTTAACATGTTCCTGGAGAGCAGGCTGTCTTTAACTTTTAATCTGCCAAGCCAGCTCGTGCGTTTTAACAACAAAGTAGCAACAAATTAACCAGGCCTGTGTATCCACTCATATAGCCTAATAAGCTGAGAGTCGGAGTTAAAAGCCAGGTAGGCTTAACATTAGCAACACTTCTACAATTACCCTGTATACACATGGGACAAATACAGAAACGTAGCATCATCCAGGTCGGCTATAAATCAAATAAACCACCGGAGACAAACTTCTCCACGATGGAAAGATGACAGTCCTCCATCACCAGAGAATAATAAATGCTCACATCAACAGAAACTCCCCCCACTGAGGTGTAATGAAAAGGCAGAGCTTCTTCACAGGCCCAGCTCTTAGTCAAAGTAATTATCTATATGAACACTAAGCAGCGATATGGGACTTCACAGTCAAACTGTTTCAAGAATTAAATAAAGACCAATCAATTTATCACATAGCAGTTGAGCATACAGAGCTGTCTCAGTACTGATAGCCCAAGATTTTCTGTCAATTCTTATTCATCAAATCATCTGCTAATCTGTGCACCTGCAATCTGTATTAAACTATTGTCATTTCATTCACCTGGCCTCTCCTGATTAAAATGTTGTTTTTGGTTTCGAAAATGTTGAATGGTAAATGAACTTGCACTTTGTAGTCTAAGAGCCACTCAAGAAGCTTTAACACTACATGTTCACTGTTGGCTGAGGCCACCATACAGGCTGCCACCTGATACCCAGCTACAGTAAACACTCACAAGTATCCACACACCGACGGCACAGCCACTGGGAGCAATTTTGGGTCCAGTGTCTTGCCCAAGATCACTTCGACATGCTTTTCTTTAAGGAGACCAAAATCCTAAACTTTCAATCAATAAAGTCATGTTCATTCATTTCACCTTATTTCACCTTGTCATTATTGAGAGCTGGTAAGCCTGGACCGAGATATCACTGTATTAGTAATTTCTCAAAATACAATTGCTGGTATATCATTAAAAAAAATAATCACCCAGGAGCTACCTATTCTGGCAAACACACAATGATAAATACTATGTATTTACTATCTTTCACACGCCATGAGAAAGTACGAAGATGTCAGCCCTGCTGAACGGTACAAGAGAACTGTCTCGGTGTGTTCCTATCCACCATTTGACTTCACAAAATAAGCCCCCGAAAACACAGAAACAAAGACCAAACACGAGCAAAACAAGATCCTTCCACCAAGCCAACTGGGCAACAAGTAGTCAACTGATTTAACAGCCTTTATGCCACCATATATCACACAACTTCACTGTTGTATTGTTCTTGCTTCTTACAGAGGAAAAGCGAGTGAACGAGGAAAAGACAAAGCCTGCCTTTATTCTACACACAATACAAGTGTCAGCAACGACAAATTTGTGAGTTGAAACTGTTTTATGTGTTTTTTCAAAGCTTAAATCATCGCATACCAGAAAGTCTTACAAAGTGGCTTTTAAATGCGTTGACATCCATTTGTTTAGCTCAACTTATTATTCCATCTCTTTCATGATACTTGTATACCTTTTGTAACAGGCATTGCTAAAATTAAAAAAAAAAAAGTTTGTATTGTTTTTTGGGTGCTGCAAACTGGTCTCCGCATAGCACTGCATGCATGTAGGTGAGCAAACCCCTCTTTTTAGAAACTTTCAACCTCAGAAAGACTGCAGCTATGGGGACATAAAAGAACTCCCTACAGCCCCTCTGTCTCGAACAAATGGGGCAAACTAAAAGAGCCCTGACAGGACGATGGGTCAGGAACTACAAAACCTTGAATGAACTACAATGAGAAGAGTCATTGTTATTCAGCTCTAATGACGAATTTATGTCTCCACTTAGTTTTACAGTAGGCTGCCTGTTTGTCATTGTTAGCCTGACGTATCTGATTGGTTTCAGCATGATTTGCTGGTTACGCTTCAGACCAAACATCTCCGGTGTACAACACTGCGGATAGAAATGCAAATGTAATGCACATAATCTGTGCGTTATCTAGTTAAACAGATGTGTCTGCGTGGTGCCTTTCGTTGATTTTCAACCTAAATCCTGCTATTTGAATGTGTGAAGGACGTCTGACAAAAAAACTTCACGCTGCGGTCTGTGACTTTGTAAATCCTGTCCTCTCTGCTTCAATAATGCAATCATGCCATACATCTCTGTCACCACATGGTCACACCCCTCTCTTGCAACCTTTACAGTCTCTCTTTCTACACACACACACACACACACACACACACACACACACACACACTAAGGCTGTACACCTACAGTATCTAATGGAGGGAGTAGAGGTCCTGCATGGAGGATGTGAGGAGAATTTTAATAACCTTCTTCCTGTCCTGCTAGGCAGTGCCACTTCCCATTAACAATGCAGGCAGAGATAATTGCTCTCACCTATCTGATGGGACCCCTGTGTGTTCATCCATATGCTGATGTGTTTCTGTGTCATTCGTCATGTGCATGCTGTGTTTTTACAACATTGTGTTAACAGCACAGCCGTGTAATCTAGTTTAACTCAAACACAAACGCGCCAGAGCTGCACAGTCACTAAGAGCAAATGAAAAGGAGTGGAAAGGCATTTCACACACAGCTTTTTAAGACGGAACAACCAGCGAAATGGGATCAAATTTTACAAAACAACGAAACAATGCGCACTCACTTGATGAAGTAGCTGGCTCCTTCGTCCGTGAAACCCTCTTCCCATCCTCTTGGCAAATCTACAACACGGACAAAAACACACTGAACGACCCGCCAGAGACAGAAAGACACATTGCAGCAAAGAAAAACGTCCCCCTGCAATTCAGAGAGTTTGTCGCGTACCTGACCGTATCATGTGTCCCGAGTTAACAGGTTCACCCGTGCGTGGATGTAGCCAAGTGGTGCTTTGAGTTTTATCACTGCAAGAAAGACACCTGTTACTGAGCGATAATAAAACAAGGAAAAATCCTTAATTATGCCTTGTAAAAGTATCAAGCGCTGGATATTTAAACCCTGCTCACTTAATAAAGAAGACCCGTCCGTCTCTACAAACTCCATACGACCAGTGGTCAGGTAGGGTGTCCCGTCCGAGAGGTGCCGCCATGATCTCTCGTCTCCGGCTCGGCTTGTCCCCCCTCTCCCTCTCCGCAGACTTTCCCAGGCAGCCCACACAAAACCACCGCTAGGGCTGCATAGTTTTTTTTAAAGGGGAAGAAACTCGTCAACACACCACTTTCACGACGCTGGTGTTTTTAAATGTTATTTGAGCTGATGAAAAGGGAAAACGCAGGCATGTGTCTGGTAAAGAGGTTAAAGCAAGGCTCAGATGTCCACAACAGATTAATGCATCAAGCTCAGTGCGGAGAAAAGTAGGGTGTAGTCTCCAGGGTGAAGAAAAAGTGCACTGGATTATTTGTGACTGGGACAGTCTGGACAATGATGTTTGACACACATTAAAAAAAGAAAACGTAGCAATATTAAAACTAACTCCAATGGCAAAAATAGAAGTCCTTTTAAGGATATTAACCCCTTAAAAAAACTAAGCAAATTGGCTTGATTTCTTTCAGAAACATAGGAAGAAGGCAACTTAACAAGAAATAAAACAATGATTTCAAAGAAATTCGTAAATAAATAAATAAAAAATTACCAATTAAAAAAAACAATCTGAAAGTAAACAAATAAAAATAACCGTGGACATTACTTCAAAAAACGCCTTGAAATAGTAATTCTGTGACATAATTTTAAATATATGATTATGATAAACTTAAATATAGGTTTCTGGATATCATTTTTTCTCTAAATTTTTAAAATAATTTTCCTAATCTACTACTTTATTACTTTTCTACTACTAGGCTTTCTCATCTCTGTAGGGAAATATTTGTCCTGGACTCAGATGCTATAAAACAGCACTGGCTGTATCAAATTACACTAAGAAATTGCACATAGTCCAAATTGCACATACATGTTTCCACGATGAAGCAAACCAATTTTCTCAGGGTTCAAAAGTGTAAATACTTGTGAAAAGTTAATGCAGCACAAGAAAGGTGATGTCTGTCCAGGTTTCAAAGGGTTAAATGATTACAGAAATATCTTAATTACAGAATTAGGCCCAATTTTCTCTTTCTAAGCTTCTATGGTGTGTGAGAGAGATGGGAGAAAACGAGAACTCCAGCATCCTTAAAGAAATATTGTATAACAGGCTCATTATAAGATAGACATGTGGCAGGTCCAGTGTGTAAGATTTGAGGGGATATATTGGCAGACATGGAATATAATAAATATTTTTACTTAACTGTATTATCACCTGAAAATACAAACTGTTGTGTTTTTGTTACCTTAAAATGAACCGTTGCACTGCAGCCCTTAACAGTCAAACCAAATACTGGCTCTGGTAGTTTACTGCCCCTCCTTGACGAAAGCTTTAGAAAAATACTGCATTTTTTCTTCTTTTTTTTTTTTTTTTTTTTTAATTTATTTATTTATTTTTTTTTACATAAAACTGTTATCAGTTTTTTCAGCATTTTTACCAGTTTTAATCACCAGGTCAGCTTTTTTTTTTTTTTTTAACAAAGAAACTTCTGCAGATAATTGAGCTCCATGTAAAAATCTGAACAACGAAGACTGAGGGAATTCTAACCGGGAGAAGTTTCATGCAATCAGCAATCCTCCCCACCAGATGCCACTACATCCCCGTAACTCTTACACACTAGACTTCATCTACATACATACATACATACATACATACATACTCTCTCTATAAAGACACAGTATATATATACAGTATAGTACACACACATATCAATACGTGTGTGTGTGTGTGTGTGTGTGTGTGTGTGTGTGTGTAGTCACAACACACATACAAAAAATAAACATTTCAACACACCCTTCTCTACTGATGTAATTTACCTGAAACTACTCACAGCTTAATCTAAAGGTGTAGATATTGTAGAATTAACAAAATATTCAAGGTATTTATTTTCCATTTGATTCAGACATCTTGCCTTAGCAATAAACCTTTAAAAATCCTTCTGTGAATTTTATATACCCTATATGTGCCGCAATGTACATGGTACTGCAAGAATGGAAAAATGCACAACCACAGTTCAGACTCAGAGTCTGGAAACAGACTGTAAGACAAATCTGTGTTTGGGGCGGAGGGGGTGACTTGGCATACATTTTTCAATTATGTGTATTACCTTGAGAGAAAGAAATAAAAAGCACTTGAGTGCTACAAGGTCTCTGTAAAACTCTGTGTGTGTGTGTGTGTGTGTGTGTGTGTGTGTGTGTGTGTGTGTGCTTAAAGTGAACCATGGCTGCATGTGTAAATGACTATGTCCATGCATGGAGGCTTCAGATGAAGTTTGTCAGCCTCACATCACCTTCACTGCAGTCACGCCTTGCGGACAGAGAGCCTTCCTGACCATGACACATTAAAATAACGCTTACACCGCATCAAACAGACCTGCCCAATTTACCAATGCTGCCTATAAATTTCACTTGAGCTATGTGAGGGCAGGCAATGTTCAAAGTCACAGCAGTGTTGGCACAGGAGTTATTTTGCTGAGCATTGAACACCTAAAGGAAGTTCACTTCATCATGCTGTGCTCTCTTATATAACTGCGTTATCATTAATATGATGTAACATGCGAGGTGCAAAAGGCATCCCAATTAAACGCCTTTCCCTTGTGTTTCCTATGAGGTGTAGATTACAGTCATCTTTATATACCTTTGTGAAAGGAAAATACTCCTGAATGGTGTGCACATCAGTGAACAGAGAGCATCTGTCAACATTATAAATATTTGATCTGTGATTCCCTTTTGGGGAAGCTTTGTTGAAACACTCTCCAGTGGTTTAAGGCACTGTTCTTCAAAGACAGTGAGAGATAAAACATTTCCTCAAAAAAAAAAAAAAACATTATAGTGCAGCTGCTGTGCAGAAACCAATTCAGTTCTAGTCGTATCTGCTTGACAGATAAGTCAAAGAAGAAAAGAATTTTCTCCGCTATGTTTCTAACCCTACATGTGGGGTCTCTGATCATATTGGACACAAAGGCTAATAAGAAATTATCAGGTTGATGAGATCTACAGATAGATAAGAAATGAAATGGGAAAATGTATTGTATATAAACATTAAAAAATGCACATGCTTCTATATGAGGCACAAGCGGGCACTGATGACTTTAGCCTTTACAATCACCAGATCTACTCCCAGCTGGAAACCTAAGGGAGACGTGTTAGACAGTGCCCTCCATCATCATCAGTCTATGCCAAGCAGCGTAAAATCTCTTTTGGCAACTCATAGTGGGCCAACACTACACCGAGACTCCTGTTATGTATGTTGGTATATTTCCTTTAATTTACACTTATGTGTACCCTCTGCTTGAATCATAAAATGCTTTTATACATTTGTCACAGGATGATAAGAGCACCACTCAATTGCAACAGATCTAAAGAAGAAACTGCATTTTGGGGAATCGGTGTTCTGCAATATCAAGCAGAGACTGTCAAAGATCTGCAACAGGCATAAATATCGTCTTGATTAATAAATAATTCCACTGTATTATTGATATTGCTGTACTTAAGTTTAATGTAATTGGTGCACTTGTCGTGTTTTTCTCAACGAGTCTGAAAATTGCAGCACGTGGTCGCTGATACACCATACATACTGCAGTGTAATCATCCGCTGCCCCCGCTCAATTGCTGTTGTTTGACCTTGATATGATTAATCATCATTCCCACAACACAAACATACACACACACACACACTTAAACATACTAATTCACACACAAATACACACATACTTGATGCGCAGTCCAGTGCAGCTCTGCAGCATGGTCTCTGCTGCTGCTGCTGCTGCCGCTGCTGCTGCTGCTGCTGATTCCTGCCTCTCGGCTGCCAGAGGCTCACAATGCAGCAAGGTGACTCAATGTTATTGTCTTCTCCTCAGAGAGACTCCTCCTGCTGAATCACAGCTTACTAAAGGTGCTGAGCAGAAAATGTAATAAAGATTCTCTCTTGTTCTTTTCTGACTTTCAGCTCAGAATAGTTTGGGTCCTAATGTGTCTGGCAGATGCCCACATAGGAAATCAATAACATCTATTGAGAAATGCATCTTTTCAAGTTCTCCCTTAATCTCAGCAGCGTGATGTATATAAATGAGTGTGTACAGGTGTCTCAAAGTGCCTGTAATATTAACTACACACTCTGTCGGGTAATATTTAGACAGTAGTCTCTGGTTCATTATGCGGTGCATTTAATCATTATATAGTTGTTGATTAAAAAGAAGTGCTGATCTTCCCCAGCTGCTCTTTCTTTCATTTTCTATGTTAGATATGATCCAAGACAATGATTAATTGCCTTCCAGATCACTGAACTATTACACTGACATCTACAGGGCAGGGGTGTTATATTTAGTCTTACGAAAACTGCTCCAGAAAAAAAAAAATTTGATTCATTGTCTTGCTGTACCTCCCAAGGCTCATAAATGGTCTTTTTTGGGGTTTTTATTTGAGCACTCATAGTTCCAGCTGAAAGCCAATATTTTACCAATCCTGAGCAACTAATTTATGCCTTCTGTCTACACTGGTCCAGGTGGCTGTTGAAAGAAGAGGGCGTTTGGAGTATAATATGAACACAGTTTAAATTGTTTTTAAATCTGCAATTTTTAGCATTAGTAATAAAAATCAATAAATAGAGTGTGCAAGGGAAGGCAATGACCGTAGCCTCTAATTGGGTTTGATCATGCACTCATCATGTCCTTTGTCACTGAGCATATCTGACAAGTTTCCCAGGCTTCCACTTCTATGACTATGAACAGACTGGAATAATGGCACTCAGCCAATATAGCATGATAGCACCCTCTGTTGGAGAGATGTGTGCTTACATCTGCACGAGACATCAGTGTTGAAGTGTGAAGTGATCAAATTTAAGCATTTATAAAAGGTACACAGAAAAGTACTGATTTGTTTCTGATTACTTACAGTAGTTACCATTTCTCTGAGTGTCTTCAGGAACCTCACAGAGGCGCTGGTCTCCTCAGTCTGAGGGCTGCAGAGAGCGTCGAGAGGAGGGCAACCATTTTTAAGTACAGCTACCAGGGTCCATGTAAGATCTCCCCTTGAGTGCAGCGAGCAAAGGCTGGGGCGAGAGGTGCACCTGGACCCATTAATCACAGACCGCTGCTTTCTGAGTTGAGAAAAAAAAAAAAAGTTAGTACTCAACGTTACTCAAGCACTATCCTTAGAAAAGTGCAATTCTGAGGTGCTTTTATTCTATTTTATGCTCCTTTGTTTTTTA
This sequence comes from Plectropomus leopardus, assembly GCF_026936395.1. Taxonomy (NCBI): domain Eukaryota; kingdom Metazoa; phylum Chordata; class Actinopteri; order Perciformes; family Serranidae; genus Plectropomus; species Plectropomus leopardus. The sequence goes on along the minus strand of NC_142176.1, from coordinate 19,578,655 downwards.
TTTATATATAACATTTATCTGACAGCTACTGTAACAAGCTGCTTTGCAGACTAATTTTTACATACAACGTAAGATATGACATATAATGCAGTGTTATTGATTAAATAACATTATCTGAATGAGTTACAATTAGCTACATCTTTACCAGCGGCAACATCTAAATGCTGCAAACACATTCATGCATTAAAAATAATTCTTTTCTTGTATAATGTACAATAAAAGGCTACAGAAAGGGGCCAATAATACCTTAATACCTGTACTTTTACTTTCAATATTTCAAGAATATTTTTAGTTATACTCATGTACTTCTATTCAAATTGCATTTTGAACCTACAGTATAATGTAATACTTCCACACTGTGGTATTACTATTTTAGTTTTAGTAAATTATTTAAAGGGTTGGTTGAATGTAAAGATTTCCCACAAACTGCAAGAAATTAGAAAAGGTGTCAAAAATTACCTAAAAATTAGTTTTAATAAAGAATGCAAGAGAGAGAGAAAATGTAATATGTTATACACACACATACACAAACACACACACACACACAAATATACAAGCTAGAATTGTTATTATTATTATTTTATCTATACATTTTTTTAAAATATTTTTAACCGGTTTTGGGTTTTTTTGCAGTCGTCACCGTTTTTCCTTTTTTTTTTTAAATGCTAAATTTCAAGTAATTTTCTTTTAACTTGTACCTTCTCTCTTTTGCTCTGGTTTCGAAGGGTAAATTAAGAATTAATCACCCATCTATTGTCAGATAGACCATTTATAGATCCCAAATAGATCTATGGTTCAAATTTTGGTACAGACACTTGTCCTGATGGGATTCATACTGTGGAGGTAAAAAAAAAAAAAAAAAGATGAATACTTTGTAAGGGTTAATATTAGCTGCAATCGATCGATCAGAAACAAGAAGTAGCACAGCATCTTCGAAGTCACCGCCCACCTGCTCCTTCGTCACCTCGCCACGTACTATTCAATGCAACGCAACATGCTAGTCTGTTTGACGGACAGCTGAACTGACCAATGCGGTGAGCGCTGCCACATACACACAACGTAAGCTGCTGACTAGCGAGCTAGCTGCCGACACAACTCCAGCTGAGAGGAACCGACGAGAGGAAAACAGAGCAGATGAGGTCCAGGACTCACAATAAAGTGAGTAATACCAGTGACACATATTTATCTCGCTCTTTAGTTTAGCTTTTAACATTGGTGTCATTACTTTGTAAGGTAAGCTGCGCTGCTCAGACTGATAGCATACATGAGTTAGCTTAAGTGGTTGATTCTCATTAGCCTAATCTGTCAGTGGCAGTGCTAAAGCTAAGAGCTTCTTCTGGATGCCAGGAGCGAATAATGTGTAAACTATGCAGGCTACACGAGCTTTTTAACAAGGATAACGCTAAATCAGGAAGCTGACTACACAATGACCCGTGTGTATCCTTTGACACATTAACCGTTTATCTTCACACACTGTGCAATATATTTAATACTGTAAAATGCAACTATTCTGACCTTAATTGTTCCCATTTCCAGATGTGTTGGAGCCGGGCCCTTCTCACCGGCTGGACTCTGCTACTGGTCCAGCTGCTGTGTTTAGAGGCTGTGCCCATCAGTATGGATAAGACAAAAGTCAAAGAGCCAGAGAAAAAACCAGAGGAGCCTCCAGCTAGTGTGGTAAGAGCACACCTGATGCACACACACCTTAATCAGGGGCATCACAGTGGAGGGGCAGCGGGGCAGATTACCCAGGATAAGAGGGGAGGCCATCAAAAGCCTGAAATGAAAAGTTTGATGTTGTCTCCCCCTTAAAAAAATCTAATTATTGATATAACTAAATTAAAAGTTTTAGAATATATGAGTTGAAAGACTGAAATTTGTATTTAAAAAAATAGTGGAAGCTCTCCAACACCCCTTTCATCCCCCTAAAGGCACAAATGGTATATTCCATCTTGTGAAGGCCTCCTTGCCTGGATGAAATATACTCTTATTGAAAATTAAGAAAGAAAACTGTCCAGCTTAGGCTGAAAAACCAGTTCATGCAAAATAGGCAAACTGAGCTCAGAAGTATGACATCATGTGAAATATATGTAGAATTTAAACAAGAGCTTAAACCGGAAAAGTGGCTGTTACATGAAAATCGAACGTGCCTACAGGCTATTTGTGATTATGGAAGTCGTTGGAAGATAAAAAGGGCTGGATAGAAACCAGAGGATCTGCAACCTGTGATGATAATTGTGAAGAAGATGTGTATCATATTTTGTCAGAATGCAAGTTTAATGAAATGTAGAGAAAGGTATTTGCCAAAGAATGATTTAAACCACCCATCTATGTTTAATTTTGTTATAACATGTATTATTATGTAAGTAGATTTAACAGTATATTTAGGTTGTGGTAATTTAGGATGGGCCTTTTTATCATGTTATACACTAAATGACTCAAATGTTCAGAAAAATAATCAGCAACCCTGATGTTGTGTCGCTGTTATCAGCTGTTTCATAGGCAGTAAACAAGACAGAGCTCAGTAACAGCACCTGCACTATTGAAAGATTGCCTGGTGTCTCTTTGTGCTACAATTAAATTACCTAAATCAGAAACTCCACTCAGAACTCATGATCTCACAAATCCATTTCATCATCAGTGCAACAGCCATGGTACACATGTCGAAGCTTTGTGCAGCCACAGATTCGAATCACTGGGTTCTGCCTTAGGAAGGGTTGGTCCATGGTAAATATTGACATTTTGGCTTAGCACAAATAAATTTGTAGATTCTGTTTTGAGGTAAAAATGCATACAAGTGCAACTTTTTTATTGGAGAATAAATAAGTGATATTTAACCACAGAACAGCTGCCGCATATGGCAATTCGCAGAAGGCAGTAATAACAGTTTAGACATTCACGGCAAAACCTGTCATCTCTACACAGAAACACCTGGACAGACAATCTGTCATACTGGACAGCAGCCGTGAAAACAAAATATTCTGTTGCTCACCTACACAATCACCAGTACATCAGACTTAACTTAAAGAAGTGCTGATAACAAAACATAATAAACAAAAAAGATGATTTTTTGTAGGTTCACTTGGTGTTTTATGTGTAATATAGAAATAACATTTTAAGTGACATTTGATTTGCTACATTTTACAGGACACTGGACTCCACTATGACCGCTACCTCAGGGAAGTCATTGATTTTCTAGAGAAAGATCAGCATTTCAGAGAGAAGCTCCACAACACAGACATGGAAGACATCAAGGTATCCTGCTTGTCTTTTGTTTAGTCTTATCAACATGGTAGGATGTTTTCATGTCTTCACCTCCTCTCACCGACTCTTAAATCATAACTCTGAATACTAAATTATGGGCTTTTACGTGTTCAGCGGTGTGATACATCTAGGTAAATCATGAATTTGTTGAGATATACTACCAGTTTACCAATAGATTTTGTTCCTCTTTTTTTTTTTTTTTTCAAATTTGGTCCTCTGCTAGTGGACCGAAAGTTTACACAGTACAGTTAGTGAAGTGTTTAATTAATCTCCCCAAAGTAAAATAAGAGAAATTAACATTAACTTATTCATGTACAATACAGCAAGGTAAGTTGGCCAAAGAGCTGGACTTTGTCAGCCATCATGTCAGAACAAAACTGGACGAGTTGAAGAGGCAGGAAGTGAACCGACTCCGAACGCTGATAAAGGCCAAGCAAGATCTTGAAGGAGGGAATGGTATGTTGTGTGACGAAAGTTGCATTTTATTTTGTTTTAAACTGAAAGAAAATACTATGTTTAAATACTATACTATAATGTTAGAGGTTAATAAATGACGAGGAATATTCTGTTATGTCTCTGTTTATGTTTTTATTTACGTAACTGATTATCCCCTGAACAGACATAGCAGTGGACCACCAGGCTCTGCTCAAACAGTTTGAGTACTTGAACCACATGAACCCGCATACATTTGAAGTGGATGACTTAGATCGGCTCATAAAATCGGTAACTCTCATTGCTAATTCATGCCATACAAAATGTTAACACCGCTCCGCTAATTTAAATTGCCTCTGACTTCACTGACTGAAGTAATTGGGAAAATGTTTAGTAGACACTATAGAAATGTTGTATCATGGCACAGCAGAGAAGTTAAAATACAACTGCTGTATTTTTAAGCCACCAATAATAACTAAAGAATGACCTTATGTTTAGTTGTAGACAGCTATACTTTTTTTAACATCCAGGAAGGAAAGGAGGGCAGCTGCATGTGTAGAGAGGAGCAGTGTCATTTTGGGAGCCTCCTGTGACCTGCTTTTCACTGATAGCTCAAACTGTCAAGAGATTTTTTTATTATTTTTTTTTAATAAAGTACAGTATTCCACTATATTAACTATTAATTTAAAGCAAGGTGGATTTTTAACTGTTGTAATTTTTACCTGTGTATCAAGGCCACTAAAGATCTGGAGAACTACGACAAAGAGCGGCACGAAGAGTTTAAGAAGTATGAAATGATGAAAGAGCACGACAGACGGGAGCATCTAAAGACACTGGATGAGGACGAAAGAAAGAAAGAGGAGGAGCACTATGAGGAGATGAGGAAGAAGCATGCAGACCACCCTAAAGTCAACCACCCGGTTAGTCTGTTTCAAGTGCACACATAAACATGAGTTTTATATTATGATGTTTTGTTTTAGTCAACACAACAGTTAAGGTAGCAAATTTTAGTCCAGATTTTAATTGTTTAGTTTTTGCAAAGAAGAAAAAGACATGTTATCTTCTGTGCATGGTTGGGTTTGGATTTCTATAGAGGGCTTTTTCAGCATTTACATGTAAACTATCTATCAGGATGCTGAAATTTGGTGGTATTTATTAGCAACAATTTATCTATTTAACCAAAGAAAATGAAACACCAACTATTCTCATAATGACTAATCATTTCAATAATTTCAGCAAAATGTCAAAAATTTGATGGTTCCAGCTTCTTAAATGTGAGAATTTACTGCTTTTTTTTGTCAATTTATGATAATAAATAAAGAGTTTGGGGTTTTATAGACTAAACTAAGTAATATTGATAAAATAAATAAAATAATCAGATTAAACTAAAATGAAAATAATTGTTAGCTGCAGCCATATTTTTTCTTCAGCTGTCATTTAAATTTAATATTTCTTCCATATTGCAGGGAAGCCAGAATCAGCTAAAGGAGGTGTGGGAGGAAGCTGATGGCTTGGACCCTGAGGATTTTGATCCTAAGACCTTTTTCAACCTGCATGGTAAGACCCTAACTAACCAGCAACTGAGGGATGACGTCCATTTATATCATGCTGTCATTTGTACTGTATAATGTGATATAATTGTAATTATAATATCATCTAATATACAGTATATAACAGATAACAGTGTTTTTGTTCACCAGTCTTTTTTATTGTTTTTAATAATGTAGATACCAATGGAGATGGCTTTTTTGATGAACAAGAACTGGAGGCATTGTTTACCAAAGAGGTAAAGCCATGGCATCTGAAAATTCGTACTGTTTCATATTATTTGCAAATGGTCTTTGCACTGACTGTTGGTCTTTGTGATTTAAGCTGGAGAAAATCTATGATCCCACCAACGAAGAGGATGATATGGTGGAGATGGAGGAAGAGAGGCTACGTATGAGAGAGCATGTTATGAATGAGGTACAATAAGTTAGACTAAGGACCCTGTCATCACAAAGCTCTTTTTTCTAGCATATGGATATAAATAGAGTCCCCAATCTGTTATCTGTTTGTCTTTTCGTCCTCATAGGTGGACTCTAACAAAGACAGGCTGGTCTCTTTAGATGAGTTCCTGGTTGCTACTAAAAAAAAAGAATTTTTGGAGCCAGATAGTTGGGAGGTGAGACACAATATATTCATTGAATTGACATTATTAAGAGTATTGTAATCCAAAAGCCATTTTGTTAGAAGAAGTAGGACTGTAATAAATGGTGCCACATCCACTCTGTGCTCCTCAGACCCTGGAGCAGAACCAGGCGTACACAGATGAGGAGATGAGGGAGTTTGAGGAGCATCTTGCTCAGCAGGAACAGGACCTCAACGAGAAGGCTTTTGACCTCCAGAAACAGAGAGACGAACTGGAGAGACAGCAGGAGCAGCTTAATGCACAGAAAATAGAGCTGCAGCAGGTGAGGGGCGGTGCAGTGCTGGAATATTTGAGTTGCAGTTACATTTTGCCACAGTAGGTTTACCCTGACAATATTGACTTTTCACATCGAAACCTGCTCGAAAACAGTGCTGACACCAAATCAGTGTTTGGAATCTAAAGGGTCAAACAGACATCTAAGGACTAGTAGCAACAAAGGCTGACTGTTGTCACCTCACTTCGCTTGTGTCTCAGCCAAAAACAAGACTTCAGCCAACTCTCCATATAACGGCAGCTGTGATTTGTATTCATTATTCAAAAGGGAAAGCAGAAAAACTCAATGGATAAAATAAGACAAATTTACCTCATCAGGTTTGTTTGAATTTTACACCCTCTTTAACTGGCATTTCTTTGCTTTCCTTAACTTCAGTTTCTCTTCTCATACACTAAGCTGAACTGCCAATGAACAGCAAATTTATTCACAGACACTGATTCAAAATAATGAGCCGTTGAAAAATAACCAGGGCCAATGGAGCAGCACACAGCACAATAACTAGGTTGGCAGACGCTTACAGCCGACAGTGGCCTTGGTGTGTCAAGGCCCTTACTGACAACATCTTCTGACTTAGCTAAAAATATATTTTCTTGAGCTATGATGTTTTATTGAAGTTATCAAATTACTGTGAATAACCGCAGTAGTGTGTGCAGTTTCCAAATATAAAAAAACCAAAAACATTTGAAACTCGTTACAGGCAGTTGAGCATATGGAACGGCTGAAATCACAGAAAGCAGAAACTCCGCCGGAGGTTCACGGTAAGCATTAATTGCACCATTTTGTCTGTTAATGCTTTTTATATATATATATATATATATATATATATATATATATATATAGATATATATATATATAGATATAGAGAGAGAATAGATTTTACTGGCTGACCTCTGACAGTGTAAAACTGCTTCTTTGTTACAGTCGAAGGAAATGCTATTCCAGAGATGCATGAAATCGACAACCAGTTGCATCCTGAACAAGAGGCTCAAGCACAAGAACATCAACCTGCACCCCAAGATCCTCAATATATACCTCAGGAACATCATCAACAACAACAACAACAACAACAGCAGCAGCAGCAGCAGCAGGACCTGGCACAGCACGGTCTCCCCCAGACACACCAGGACCTGCCACCAGGGCACCAAGAAGCCGCACAGGGCCAGCATAACCTGCCATAACAATGCTCTCAAAACTTGAACCTCCACAACAGGACATTTGCAGCACCTCCACTCCAGCGTGCAGAAGAGCATTTCCTTCCGAATATTAGGCCTCTTTAACCAGCATGACTTAGAGGTTTGAAGGACATGAGGTGAAGGAGAGCAGCACAAAAGGAATCTCTGCTGAACCCAGTGTTTGATAACTGTAATCCTTGGATTACATAATGGAGTTACACTAGCAAAATCACCAACCAAGGACATCCTAAAATGTTCATACTTACATTTTCAAAGAGTGTTTGATTACATTACAAATGAGCAAGAATGTTTGGTAATACAATTATATATATAAAAAATAATAATAATTGGTGAGCTTTCTTGACCTGCTGTTTTCAAAGCACAGAACCTCTTATCAATGACAAGCCACTGGTTCTGCAGCCTGGTAGGTTTGAGCTAACAGCCTGTTGGATATGCTCAGTGCAGCTGTTGATGGGGGATAAGGTGTAAAAAGTAATTTAAATTTCATCATTTTGAGTTTGACTTGACTCTCAGAATACTCCCAAACATCTTAAAACAAGCATGTAATGGCTGCAACCATGTACGCTCATGCATCCACACATTGTCCTTTTTTGCCAATTGGCATGGACAGTTGATCAGCTGTTCTCTGACTCATGACAAAGCTTTGCACAAAATCTTGGGCAAGTCTGTGAGTCCATTTGGAAATAATCCATCCCCACTGCCAGTCTCATGTAATCATAATCTACAAGCCTTCGATCGAATTTTTGTGGAATACATTTTATTTTCACGACTTCCAGCTGCAGCTGTCCCCAAATATTACTACCTTTTAACCAGAGAAGCCAGACTGCTCAGTCTTTACACTTTTGTCAAGATTTGCCAATACTTTTGTTACTTTCTTACTCTTGATTCTGGTTGGTTTCATAACTTGTCAGTCGTTTACCTATCTTCAAACATTATAATTTCATATGTATCATTAAAGATTTTTTGAGTTTTCTTAACTGAGGAAAATGCTCTGCCCTAAAAGACGTCAGGTACAGGACTACAGGAACTGGCCATTTTGGAGCCACACTGAAGCCGCTCTGCACTGACTTTGATGTCAAAATAAATTAAGGTGCTAGGTTCTTTTAAAAAAAAAAAATTAGGTGTGACATTTTTACGATATCATGACAGCCGAAAGTCCTGAAGATGCTTAAATGGGAGCTTGAGGTTACTTTCAGTGCACTGGACTTCTGAAATCATAGATTAGCTTTTAAACAGTTTAACAGGCATTTTGATTTTGGTCTACTTTTCATACACAAAGTGTATGCAACTTTCATGAGTTGATCATTATTGATCGTGATTTTTAATTTGTTCTATATAACAGTTTTGTTGATAAGCTTGTTTTGTCGATCACGATCAGGGTCGTAAATTAGCATCAGTCACCAGCCAAATGCTGGTAAAATATGCAAGTGGCTGCTAGATTTGCTTCACTCGCCAGCCAAAAAAAAACAATGGTCATCTATTGAGTGGCTGGTAGATTTCATTTGTTCCACCAGCTATAGGAAGGAAGGTAGACAAAAAAAACTTAATTTCCAGCCCTGATAAGGTTGCAGACTTTTGCTCCTATGTTGGCAAGCATGTTTCATCATAGTTTTCTTCAAAGTATTTTATTGAAGCAACTGCTGGATTTGGTAAATATGTTCAGTTTATTTCAAGGTTTTATTGGAAAAACTAGCAAAGCCCTAAGCTGATAAGAGCTGATATCACCACTGTCTTTTTGTTGTCTGATTAATATTGTCTGTTAAAGTCAAAGTGTTGTATCATGAAAACCTCTGAATTTGCATTGATTTCACATCATTATATTTGGCACATGACAGGTACTATTTGGTATTAATTTGAAAAACATGTCATGGCATATTTTCCCCCACAAATTACCTGTTTGGTGTAATTGCTGTACTATCCAGGTTGCTTTTTATCCATGTAATGTCGTGTTTTTTTTCTAGCTGGCAAACTGGCCATGGCAAACTGGTGTTTACTTATTGCCACTTTTTATTGAAAAAGGCTTAATTTGCATCCAGTGAGATAACAGGTTTTGCCATGTTGTGGTTTTACTTTATACAAAATCTAGATATCAATACAAACTCTTCTTTGCAGTATCATTTTGTTTTCTGTGTGCCAAGTGTTTCTTTGAGACAATACTGCATCATCTTTTGCACAAAATGTATAGATTGTGTTTTCCCGATCGCTTGCTGCTGGATAAAATACAGTCATTTGACAAAATTGTACACCTCAGTTCAAGATAATAAACAGTTATGGTGATCTTTCAGTTTGTGCAACAGATTGTATCACTTAATGAATTAGCTGTCAAACTCTTAACAGGACAGTGTAAAACAACAAAGTATGGTTAATTTACACATACAATATATTGAAAATATAAAACTATGGCCCCTTATTTGTTGAAATAAAAAGCTTCAGTAAGACCATAGTCAAATGTACATTATAGTATTATTCACCAAGTGTTTCATCCTAAATTCATGTGTTGCTGCACCAGTTTTCCCCACGATTTTCTTATTATTCTGCAGACCAAAAATTATACCCAAGTCATTTGAAAGATGCTATAAATCTACACAGAGTGGCTTTAATTACCTGATCACACTGACAGAAGACTGAAGGGCTGAGTGTCAGACAGGATCCATCTCTCCAAATCGCCAACAACTGTCAACAACTGAAACACACCAATCTGACATGTAAACGCATACAGAATTAAACTGCAGAACTCACAACTTCAAATTCAGGAAAGCAGGACAGTTGTATCGTTAATCAGAAGGTAATAGAACACAACTTTATTGAAACAGTCTCAACCAATAACAGCATACAAAGAGGTGATGGTGAAAGAGGTGACAGAGGGCTAAAAACCAAAAAAAAAAAAAAACACGATGAAAATTATAGGATCGAGAAGACTGTGGCTGACAGCAAAGGGCAGAAGAAAATCATTGACATGGAATCAGATCGACAGTGGCAGGGTATTTTTTGCATTTATTTTGTACAAAAAATAAATTAATGAAATCTTTCAAGTTTACAGGAGTATCTATTTGTTGATTTATATCACACAGACTTGCTGATAATCCTACATGTGGTGAAGTTCAGCATTTTGTGTTAGAACATTAAGAGGATCTGGACAGACCAAAAGCAGGCTGACGCTGATAAGTAGGCCAAGAGTTAAAAAAATAAGATTACCAATGAGAAACGAAACACTGTTATAAAAGTGAGCTGGGGCGAACACATTCAAAAATCCTGAATGTTAAACATGGCGCGACTTGACGGTCCTTAGGATCGCATTGTTTGAGCATTTCCTCTAGACAAACCTCGAGGTCCTTGGGCAGCTCCCCGCTTGTAGTTTTGTTGATATCCCTCCTTAAGGAAACAATTGGGATTTAAAATAACTGGTCATCTTACAAATCTGAATACATACTGCACTGAACAACAGATAAGATACTATATGAGCTTCTTGGTGCATAAAGTGTATTTCAGTGCATAATGAAAGGAACCCTTACCCGCTGGTAGGTGTTACTGGAATAGTCCCGAGACGTGTTAAATTGGGTTTGACCATAACCACTGCTGGGAGCATTTGAGAAAGGAGGGCGATAGCCGTCATATCCACCTGATGACAAAAGACATTAGACTTTATGGCAGACTTGTGTGACCTCAACATGTATTGTGTCATTACAATGAATCACGAGGCTGTGTGACTATTGTATCTCTGTAGAACAAAGATTGAGGCTTGTACCTCTAAATCCATTGGAGGAGCCCCGGTATCCATTCATCATGCCACGGCTGTTCCTGGGTCCACCTCTGGGCACAGCCCTACTGTTGTAAAAAGACTGACCTGACTGTCCGAACCCTGCACCTGGAGAGGAATCTTCATGGCTTCCTGCTGATGGCATGACCTGGTCTTGGGGCTGGAACCCACCAACAACTGGAAAGACAGCAAAACAAACAGGATCATTAATAACTGATGCACTGATTGGTGATTAGTTAAGTAGGCTGAGGAGGAGATCAGCCACAAATTTACAGGGTTAGTAAATTATTGTATGTTATGCTATTAATATTTTTTAGAAAGAACTGTACACATGTATGCTGTATGTCACACTGGAAGCAGCATTTCGCCTCTTTGATTTTGCAATGATGGCATACTGTCTAAAATTACACACCACAGTGGCATGATTCTGCCGTTGTTTGGTTCTCTGTAAAAATGTAAAGGAGATGCACAGAAGGGACTTTGTAGTAGCCCTATAGCACAATCTCAATTGTGTATTTTTTGTAAAAAGAGCTTTTGACTTGTAGCACTGAGCCCCTATAATCCCGACACATTATTTTTACAATATTTCATTGTACACGCAAGTTGCAATCTATTAACACCTTATTCTCATAGGATAAAATATATGTTTTAATGATTTGGGGGGCTATATACAAAAACATACACAGAAACATAATTTCTCCTCTTAAAACTGTTGGGTGCATGTATGTCGAAGTGATGCCAAACAATGTCAACAGCTTTTCCAATGTAAATCATCTGCTTGGTCTAAAGATGCAACCAGCCAAAACTACACCCTTACCTGACTGTAATGTCTCCTGTGGGATGTCAGGCTGGTTTACAGAACTCTCTGACTGGCTGCTGAATCCTTGTCCATAGCCACCAGGAAACTGGCTGGGCTGCTTCAGAGGATCTGCTTGGCTGTCAGTGGCTGGAGGTACGGGTGCATTCAGATTAAATACCTGAAGAGGGAAAGACAAGTCTTCTGTATCACAATTAGAACTTCCAAGGAACATCTGAGCAGCAGCATGCACTGTAGGCTTGGAAATGAGGGGACATATCAAACCGTTGCACCAATAGTCAACCAGGTTTTTGCTCTCACATTCTCACACTGCCCAGGCAAATCTCACACTAAAACATTGCAACACCAAAAGTGCTGAACACTCATATAATGCAGAAAACGATTTTGACTCCAGAATACAGCTGAGTTTTTGACAAACGAGTCTTAAGTTCTTCCACAGCGCTTCTTTGTTGCAGATCAAACAGCTGATGATCCAAAAGCAGCAAAGTGAGACAGACAGACAGACAGAGCAGAGCTTCTCCTCATAGCACCAAAGTGCCCAAACTAACAAAAAGAAAGATATTCAGCGATGGAAAGTGACTTCTTTAGACACAGACTACTTTGTTTTAGTTTCATGTTAAAACAAAGTCAGACTTAGGCCTACTCATTTTTCCAAGTATACTGATAAATAGCACACAGCAAAAGTTCAACTCAGAGTTCTGCAGTCAGGAGAGTTTGGCCTATTATCACCACAATCGGCTTTAATTTACCTGAAGTTTGTTTAAGATGGAGCTTTTCAATTCTTTTATTATTCTGGATTGTTTAATAAATAATAATTCATCATACGTTTATTACAGTGCAAAATACCATGGTCAAATGAAACTGTTAATGTCCACCTTTTTCATTTTCTAGGCCTTTAGTCTCTTCCACATGGTGACGTATACAGTTTATAAATTCAACAATGATATCGCATCGGTATCAGGTACCGATCGATACGCAAAGCCCAGGTATCAGCATCGGTATCGGGACTGAAAAAGTCTGATCAGTGCATCCCTAGTCTTAACATGTTTATGGTTATATTGTTAACTTAAACCCAGATAGAAAGCGTACCGCTTGCACTGACTGGAAGGGTGCAGCGTTGACATTGATGCCTCCAGTATGGGTGGGTTTGGAGACAGGTGGAAAAGCAGAGGACAGGGAGCATGGGGCAGGGGATAGCTCAGACGATAGAGACATCGAGGCCTGGGGAGGAGGGAAGAAGGGAGTTCAGAAGGAAAGGAAACAAGGATAGAGGAGAGGTCAGTGGGAGAGTTGGGATCTCTGGCTTTTCAAATTAAGGCTCCCCTCTACTTTATCATCATATTCAAATGATTCCACTAATTAACTCCCTGTGATACATAGTAAGTAAAATCACAAGTCAGAGGGCATCACATTGAAAACTTGTAGCCGTGCTTTGAAACATACTGCCCACATAATACAAGAAGTAAACTGTACTAACCCTCTTTCAGGCAAATTAAAACAACCACATCCTGTTGTGCTTTCAAACTACTTACTTGTGAGGATTCCTGTGGTCCAGATACTACACTTGTTTGAGGAAGTCTGGACTCTGAGTGGACTGTTTGGAAGGAAATAAAAAAGATAGGCACATAAGAGAAAAAAAAATTACTAACTGGTGTATTACACTTTTAGGTTAATATATCCACATCATACAACAGTGACAAGACCTTACCCCTTAGGATATGTGAGAGAATCTGTTCAGAGTTAAGGCAAATGAACTGGCACTAACCTGAAGGGCAGCCCATCTGCTGCAGGTCAACAGTCTGCACAGGCTTCATCGGCTGAGCGGACACGATGGCTGGGTCCAGAGCCTGGCCGTCAAACTCCAACATGGAGTCCTATGAAAATGAAACAAGAGTAAATGTATTGTTGGGTCATGGATCAGATGTAGTGGCAGTGCAGTCACAAAGTAAACTGGGATACTATACTTTAACTCAAAGATCTGGGTTTAATCTCCTATGTCAGCAGGCATTTGCCCTAAATAAAGATTCTGCATGAGTTGCTGAGAAAAAAGACCAGTTGAGTAAGTATCATCTTTTAAATTGTTTCCTAAAATATACTTTTATTTAATTGGAATTTGTTTAACCATATCTCAATCAGGTCCCATTTAATGTCTTTTACCAAAAATTTTCCGTTTCCATTTTCTTGTGGCCATGTGTGAGATTTGTAATCTGTTTTTTGAAAAGTAGCCCACATGCACATACACACCCAAAACCGGAGATTAAAGCAAACCTTGCAACAAGCAATCCAAGGGTGAAGAAGAAGTGTTAATTACACAAACATGGCAACGACATTGTAACTGGAGAGGCAATGAGATTTATGAACTTCTGTCACCTGAACCAAATTGAGTACTTCCAGTAGATGAGAACGATTCTGACACACACAATCACCTATTAAGTGTTACATGTGTGAAAAAGAAACTGGACTGCATTTGCGAAGTTCATATGAGAAAATAGCTAAAGCCTTCATCTCTGAGCACTAACAGCTCTGAGTTGGACATTGCAGAATATATTGGACCTTTTTACCTGCATAAAGTTGTATGTCCCTTGCATCTGGGCCATAAGATCTTGCACTGCCTGCTTCCTCACCACTGGATCAGCAGCTGGAGGGGGAGTGCCATGGTTCGCAGTAACGGTTGGTTCTACAACCAGCTGGGCAGGAGGCTGGTGCTGGAGGGAATTCACCAACTAGTGAACACACAGACACACAGGACAGGCATATTAGAAAGCAGGCAAATACGTACACGTTACTGAGAAATATGCACACATTACTAAGACATATGCACAGTGCTATTAAAGACTGTGGTGTCTCAGTAGTGTAGTAGTACCTGTGCCTCCACTGTCCACTCCTCCACTTGGTCTTTGTCTGCACTGCTGTATGTAGTTTCTGGAATGAACTGTCTGTTTACAAACTGTAACACAAGAAAATGTATTTTTAAAAAAAGTAATAACACATAATAATAACACTTTCAACTGAAAAGCTGTTATTTGAGGGATTTGTTATGCATTATGTATGTTATAGGCACAGGTTACCGCTATAAAGCCCCCTTGGCCAAGGAAAATACAATAAAAATTCCTTAATTCCCACTGCCAAAAACAGTTTAAATTACGGGTAATGATCCATAACATCTACATAAACATGATGCCACTTTGCACACAGCTGTATATTGAGATTTTTATTTTGTGTAAATTATTGAATTACATATTTATTCTGTTTTTTTTTTTAGGAAAATATACTGTATGTTTATTGTCTGATTACGGTTTGAACGGTATGTTGAGCCACATCTAAGCAGTTTTCTGTCACAACAGACAATGAAGTTTTTGGATCTGAATCTGAAAATACCTAGAAATCTTAGAAATCTTACCTCTGTGGTTTCCACTTGAATTTGCTCTGTGTATTTTTCAGTAGCTGTTCCTTCTGGAGAAAAATAAAGCAAACGTGAAGACATCTTTCTTACCTGGTAAAAGAAATAAATGACACATCTCATCATTAGTTACCTGGTTCTGATGGCTGCTTCCCACCATTAGACTCAGCCACAACAGTCTGCTCCTCTTGTTGTTCCTCCTCCTCCTCACACGTCCCATTCTGATGAGTCTGTGCTCTGTCAAAGTAACCACTCTGCAGCACTTTGTCCAGAGTGGCCTTCAGTGACTTGTCTGGAACAAAGACAGCATGACAAGTCAAAACATAACAAAAAGCATGACTAACTGATATACAAATGCATTAAGTGCCTAATTAATTGTGTTTATGTGGTGGGGAATCAAGAGCCATAAAAATATTTACATGTGGTCCCTGCCACAGCCTTGTCTCGGCCCTCAAGTAGTTCCCACAAGTGTACTGAGGCCTCTTCATATTGTTCAGTCAACCTGCAAATTGCACAGCAGGATAAATATACAGTTTGTTAATTTGTCATTGGCCCTGTTTCAATATCCTTATTTACTGAGCAGGTAGAACAAATGTACCAATTTTCACATTATAGCCATTTGGACAACATATTAAAGCAGTGATAATAATACTGCAGCTTAACTCATGCACATTTAAATATTAATGGCATCTCATACCTAACATCATAGTTCCTATCAGGTCCCACAAGTTTGTACAACTCATCTAGTGTTGTGAGGTCAGCGTCAGTGAGCAAAGGGGAACCAGAGGCATCAGGCCGTTTAAGGTCCTGCCTGACGTTCTCATCCCCCAACTGGTCCAGTAAAAACTGAAACTCCAAAACTGTCTTCAGCCGCCGTTGTTCCATCTCCTCCCTCTGCAGCTGCTCCCGCCTCGCAGTCTTCTTCACTGTCTTTTGAATCTGAACATACACAGTCAGACATGTCTTGATGCATTAAGTTTCACAAAATTTCCAAAAGAAAAAAAAAAAGCCAAGTCTCACCCCGTTCATTACTGCACTTGTAAAATCTAAAGTGAAAAGGTTCTAACAAGTATTGCTAATCAGTGCAAATCACTCTCCTGCTCTCTCAGTGACCTCAAATAAATCAAGCTTTTCTGATGCACTCTGTATTCAATGAATTTTTGTCATGTTTGGTTGCTATGATATGCAACTGTCTTATTCCTGGAGTATGGTATCAGTTATAACAGGTTGTGGTAACCTGAAATACAAAGATTTGTGATCTTGAAAGCAATAAATGTCACTAAAGGGCCATATCGCAGATATACAAGCTTTAAAATAACTGATCAGCAAGTTATGAGAACAACTGTGACTCAGGACTCACCTCTTGGCCCAAAGCCAGAAAGCTCTTCTGCAGTTCTCGAGCAAACTCAAGGTTGTTGGTGATCTCTTGGTACTTTGTCAAGGCATCCTTCAAGTACATCATGGAAAAAAAAAGAAATTTGTGTATCATTGAAATATATAAATTTTCTCTAGTAGAACAGGATAATCTTTCAGACCTAATTTATTTAGTTCCAGTTTATATCCATGTCTGTCCAGACTCATGATATATGTACTGAAGACTTTGATGAAATTTAACGAAATGTACAAAGTGTAATTTTTGGCAAATTCAAGTTATCACTATAATGACAAGTATGATTCCAGTGCATAACTTCCACGGAGAAACATGCTGTCTTCACTTGGAGAATATTTTTAGAGGAGCACAGAGGAGCGTTAGTGAGCTTCATCACATAGTGCAACAACAATCGCCTGAAGCTCGATATCAGAAAAACAAACGAGATTATATTGGACCATCAGGAGAACAGGATATAACACAAAGCTGCAGCCATGACAGGAAAAATGCTTTAATTATATGGATGCTATATGGATGTCTCTCACTCTGTTCCTAAGTCATGGCGTTGATTAATGGCCAGAAAAGTGTTTTTTGCAGAACACTATGATGTTCCAACGAAGTTGACCTTTGACCTTTTAGATCTAAATTGTCACCTCTTCATCATTGTGTCTTATTAGAAATTTGAGTGATTTTTTGTCATAATCAGCATTTGAATTCTTGAGTTATAGCCAGTGACCCTGACCTTTGACCACCAAAATCTAATCAAGTCATCATGAGTCCAAGTGAACATGTATGCCAAATTTGAGGAAATTCCCAAAGGTGTTCCTGAGATACCGTGTTCATGAGAGTGGAACTGACAGACGGACAGGCAGCCCGCAAACACAATGCCTCCAACCATTGCTATTTTTAGTGCTGAGGCATAAAAGGTATCCTTGTTATTATTTGTCATTTATTAATATGTAGGCGCACAAGATTTAATTGCACTTACATTGCAGCAAAATGTTTTAAAACATAGTTGTATACAAGCCATTTTCCTATCTTACCAGCTGATCCTGATTCAGTTGTTCTCCCTTACTCTTCCTTGCCCGACAATCATCCAGTTTGGACTGTAAGAATATTGAGAAACACAAAATGTGAAATTTACAGACAGATTAAAAAAAATCAAGCTGTCGCAAAAGAGAAATTGATTTCTCACACAGTTGGATGTGAAATGAAAGGCAGTTTCTGACCAAGCTGTAATGTTTTGCCAGCATAAAAAACAGAGACAGACTCAGCAGCTGTTCTCTGATGAGCAGTTCACACTGGTTAGCTTTCAAAATTTACTAGATGAGCCCTCTTGCTAAACATTAACTGACAGTAAGTACCCATTCTTACCTTTCTCAACTTACAGTAGACTCCTTTATCTGTGTTCTCCCAAATTAGTAAAAGGGATAATAATGTCATATCCTTTGCTGAGAAAGGAATGCGAACTAGAAATACCTTTTTCTTTTCCATATTGCGAACCTTCTTGTCGATCACTCCAAGAACCTGCTTCATAGCCTCAGAATTACTTCCACTTCCCTGGTCTGAAATGGCAGACTGGACAGCACTGTTGCCAATCATCGCTGAAGGCATCTATGGAGAGAAAATGTATTATATGCATTAAAAGACTTTAAATGTAGCTCATGAGTATAAGTAGAAACTATAGTGATATAGAGGTCTTTCTTTTGTAAGAAGTAGAATACTTTATTTTAAGCCACCAATAGCAATTAGGGTTATGCCCCGCTGTGTATCAGTTGATACTTTTGGAGGCAGTGTGAAACGGTAAAAACAAAAAAAAAGCAATATATCTGAAAGATGTGAGTTTGAAATGCGGAATACAAACGGTAAAAAAAATGATACTGACAGATAAGAAGATGAGAAAATAAGAAGAAAAAAACATAAAATCAAAGTTTAAACAGGTACAAGCATACAGATATAATGGTACATTAGGTCAGAGGATTTGGGGAAGGAAGTAGCATAATTTTCCAAAAACATGACACATTTCTTGTTATTTATTAAGCTGAGGGGCTTAAGGAGAACTTTCCCCTCCAGGAGGAAAGATACAAACTAAATTAAGATGTTACTTAATTTACAGAATTTGTGTTTGCGAATGCAAAAACTTAGCATTTAGAAAAAACGAAATTCATTAGATATTCAAGAGCACCATTGTCTGGATTATTATAACAACAGATGATATACCCGAGATTAAAGGAGCAGACTGAGTTAGAGGTTTCAAAGTAAGATCCCAACATCTTTTGTATATTTAATTAAAACGAGATGTGTAATAGTTTGTGGTATATTTGCAAATTGAGGTGTAAATGTCTGTGAGCTTAACAATGAGGCAATCTACAGGGTATATTTCATGTAAAATTTTGGGAGGTGCTTCCTTAGCCTCATTTGAGATGCAGTCACAAGTAAGATACTACAGTGCAGATCACCCCATCTTTGATTTAGGCAAAAAAATAAAAAACGATTATGCTTACCCTGAGGCGTAACAAAATACCTGTCGCTAAATAATGGCATGGTTAGTGGGACACTTGTAAAGAACCACATTGAGAATTTGACAGAGGAAGTAAGCCCAAATTAAAATGTCGGCCCTCTGTTCAAAGTTAAAAACCATAGCTCCCTTTGAGACACCGGCTAACCTCATTTGTGGGATGCTAGCAATGCGTAACTAACGCCAATTCAGACAGTGTCAGTAAACGACGATAGCTCATCTTTTTGGCTTCGTTAAGAAACAAGACTTTCACCGATGTAAAATTGACTACAGCCAATGTCACAACAGATTGAATATAACAATCAGAGACGCTGCTCCTAATCTCCCTGTCCCATTGTTAGCTCAAAAGCTAGCGTATCGGTTGCTGGGGCTTTAGCTAGCGGCTAATGCCCCGAGGTGACCAGACGTCGGTTAAAACTACAAAAATCCTTACGGTTATTCAGCCGACGGTCATGCTAAAGAAACGGCGTCGAAATAACGATTATAACTGAAGAACAAAGACCGTCTCGCTCCGCTGCGACAACTCGTCTCAACTACAGATGATTTATTCAACAAAAATAGGTTAAAAGGCCATTTTTTTGGCGATGACATGAACCCCATACCTTTATACTCTTGTCTTCAAAGAGATTTCTCTTGTCAAACTGGACGTTAGCTGTCGGAGCAGTCCGTATTTTTCACTTTCAGTGGTGTTTTTCTGGAAGGATGCTCAGGCTCACACTGGCCAATGGCTGGTTAGCAGCTGCCGAGCTAACGGTAGCTGCTACAAAGACCCCTCTGCTGACCTCAAGACTGCCTGACAATAAAATACTTATTACAATGGATGGAGGAGTCATCAGTCTAATGTTAGACCTGATGGTGCACACTTGATTTGTTTTCCATCCATGTCATCTCTAAATTTTCTTGATATTACTCCTATTCTGTCAAAAACATTTCACCTGATTTATTGGTGTCTGCAGGTCTTAATACACTGCAAGCCTCGTTGAGAAATTTGATGTATAAATTTATAGGTCGGCTGAACAACTCAGAGAATTGTATAATCATGGCTTTGACAAGCATCAAATTGAGCACTACACGCTATATGTCCAGGATATGGAAGCATTGGTATAGTAGTCTCCTCTGTGGTCACTGACTTTTTTAATTGTTTTTTTAAGAGATCTGTACATATTGTGTTAGGGATTTTTTATTTATTTATTTATTTTATTTTTATTTTTTTTATTAAGTGATTATTGCATTGTGAATATGTTGTGTATGGTACTTCTATGTGTCTTTTATATCTTTTGTATGTATTGTCTTGCTCTTATCTGGACCATTGAGTCTGTAATAAAGTTTATCATTATTATTATTATTATTATTATTATTATTATTATTATTATTATTATTATTCACTTGTCAAGTGGTGTCTGTTAGGGACTGTGTTTTATTTATCAGAGCAGGGATGTAGCTTTGGTGTGACCTTTTTAAATTATCATTAAACCGTATGTCGCGACCCTCGCTGGGGCTACAAATACTTTTCCTTGAGTATCCCTAAACGACTGGGGGAAAATGCATGACCCTCTCTCCACCATAAATAACCATATTTCAGTCTGGTTATGATAAATGGTGTGAATTTGGAGATTATTAAAGAAAACATCCCTTTGATATCCACTTGTGGGTTTTGGAGGTTTTGAGGATATTTAAAATAAATAGAAATTACAACCATTTAAAGTTGAATTTCCTTCCCTTCAGCCAAATAAAAACATTACTCCCGCCCGAGTGCTTAAAAACTTGTTTGCACTATCCCCTACCCTCATAAATAATGAAGAGTCCCTCATTTATAGGCTACTCACATATTTTTCTCACAAATGATGACGAACGATGATGATTTGTTATTAGAAATTTCAAGGTCATGTTCAATTCAATTCAGTTTTATTCATAAATCCGTCATCACAGATTTCAGTTTGCCTTAGAGGGCTTTACAGCATATGACATCGCTCTGTCTTTGGATCCTTACAATGACTAAAGAAAAACTCCCCCCAAATAAAACTCTTTAACAGGGTGGAAAACAAACAATCAAAAAAACATGACAGAAACCTCAGGAAGAGCTACTGAGGAGGGATCCCTCTTTCAGGATGTACAAACATGCACTAGATGTCGTAAAGAACAATAAAATTACAGTAGTATACTATGAAATAATGATGCAAAGAAAAGAGAGAGAGGGAGAAAGAGTCAACTGTTATGTTATATTTTCTGTGACATAAATAAATCACAATATAATGGTCATACTGTTCTGATGCTTTCTCCTCTTCTTTTGGTGAGGAAGTAAATAATCCTATTTCTTTGTTTTGTTTTGGGGTTGTTGTTTTTTTCTTAACAGTCCAAAATACTGCAATCACCCCATAAAAGGGCTGCAAATTGTTAATTTTTAATCATGAGGCCAAACTAAAAAAAAAAAGAATTACTAAAGAAAAAGATTATTAAAATATTAGCAGTAGTAGTAAGTATTAATAGCATCATGTTATAGGTTTGAGATCTGTAGAACCCAGTTGCTGTTGTTATAAACAGATTGTAAACTTCCAATGATCTCTCTTTGCGCTCTGATTACAACTGTGGGAAGTTAAATCTGAGATAAATTGATGGTGTTTTTTGAGGACAGATGGTCAGACTGAAATGAAAAAAGATGGCTTTGTAATAGCAAAACATGAACAGAAGATGGTGCCAGTGTCCCCTTTACTTGAAGGTGATCATGCTTAAAATGTACTGAAAAACTATGTCCGCAGAAGTCCTATAGCTGCTGTCTCTGATGGTCCTCAGATGTGTGTGCATAATAGTGTGGTTGAAATTTTAAATAAATAAATAAATAAATAAATTCTATGGCTTTTGGGCTGTATCACATAAATGTCACCAAGCCAAAACATATGCCAGTGTTTTATCAAATCAAAACTTAATACTAAAAAATTTAACGGATTAAAAATGTTCTGCAATACAGAAGCACTTGCATTTAAACCCTTCTTGGCCCTTCTATTATATTCAAAACTCTAGTTTTACTCCACCGTGGATGTATAATATTTTTTATAGATGGAAAATTCTGTAACATTTTGCATCACATGGTAAAATGGTAGCATAAGAGCATCAGTATTATCAAACCTTCAGAGTTTCAGACCTTTTCAATGAACTTTCACATTTAATTTTCACACCTCTTTTAAGATCCCTGTGTCTGGCTCTCTGTCTGATGACGGCCACGTCTATAACAAGTGAGGTGGGGGTGTACGGATCTCCAGCTCTACTCTCTGATGTGGGCAGCTGAGTAATGGCCGTACATCCTTCGGTGCTCCTCTCCTGCAGCACATCTGACTGGATTAAATATGTGCCGAGGATTTATTGGCTGAAAAACCACAAGAGCCCCACAAACACTCCGGCCCCAGACCATTTGTAGGGCAGTCCAGGCGAGCACAGGAATCCATCTGCAACCCCTCTGGCTTCCCCTTTCTTTATCCCTACCCTCCACTGCAAACTATGTATCCTTACATGTTTTTCTCCGAGACCTTATATCACATTTTTCTTTCATGCCATTATCCCAAACATGGTTTTATTTTATGATAAGTCACCGGAGTTGAAATCAGGATCTTGGGTGTTTTCAGACTTTTCGAGGGGGATGAGGGGCTTTTTCCACTCACAGCCACGCTTTAGATAGTTGGGCAGCATTAATAATTCATGGCCCACA
This sequence comes from Plectropomus leopardus, assembly GCF_026936395.1. Lineage (NCBI taxonomy): Eukaryota > Metazoa > Chordata > Actinopteri > Perciformes > Serranidae > Plectropomus > Plectropomus leopardus. Next base: position 19,555,740 of record NC_142176.1, on the reverse strand, counting down.
TGTGTTACAGACAGATTACAAGCATCTCCACTTAAGTACCGTCATTATCATTATTACAGCCAGAGAATTTTATTCACCAACTTGCAATTTGCGATTCATGTGACTGAGGTTTGATTTTTCGATTGTGGTTCCAGGGTGGATTTGTTTACAAAGCAGTGCTTTGGGACAAACTATGATTATTAGTATCTCCAGTCCATCGCAATTTAAAACCTAATGCACCATTTTCTTACTGCAGACCATTCCAGTTATGTCTTTGGTGATGTGGGTATTATTAAAGATGCAAAAAGACTCATAATGTCCTATGCCACAGAGAGTTGCAGTTAAAATGCTATGACTGTACTCTATCAAAGTAATGTCGGTTATTACATTTGAGTACTTATATAATAAACTGAAAAATGTCCAGCAACAGGCTATGCCATAAGAATACATCCCTGCACATTGAAAAGATGCAAAGAAACAGAATGAATGTTCTATTACATATAACCTTTTAAACGAAAACAAGAGACTATACATGGATGTAACCCGTTTGTGATCACAAACAATTTACACCAGCATTTACACCATCAATTATTGCAGAAAAGACACTGATTGGCGCATTAATATTCACCAGAATGTCGTACATTCAGTGTTTGATGCTCAAAATTTTCTGGCAAAGGGCCACCAAACCCCCCGATCCATGTGTTCCCACCAGTGTTGGAACGAAACCTACGCTCTTGAATATTTGTGTCTATCTTAAACCTTAAATGAAACACAGTACCACATCTTCGACAGTATTTCATAATAAGCCTCTCATACTCACATTGACCAGAAAATGAACATATACTTATCCCTGTATAAAACGACCTTGTAGACCTGTATGAGTGCAAAACTGTTTGTGTCTCATAATTAGGACTGTTATATGATTTTATTAAAGTATCTTCCGTAACTTCATGAGCTCCACGGAACTCGTGTCTGTCAGTCCTCCAAGTCTGATAAATTATAAAACAGATGTATCTCATTAAGGAAACCATACATACGCACTATACGTTTGTGCATGTACACAGTATATGAGTAGATGGTCATTGTTTATTGTTTACAGCTGGTGTGTCACATGTTAACAACTGTTAACAGGCAAAGGACAAAACTTATATTTATATGACTGAGAAATATATATATATGAATACTGAAAAAAATCTGTTTATTTGCTTTTTTAAAAAACTTTCAAGGTGGGACCGAATGTAAAAAAAAAAAAAAAAAATCACATTTTTATCTCCAAGTAAAAGTGTAACTTGTATACACAGCAACAAAACAAAGTTGGCAACTTGTATAATTTACAAGTTACCAAGTTTTCTCTGGATGACAGAGCAGCGGTTTCTCGTCCATGTTGCAAGTGTTCCTAGTTTCCACTTGTTTGCATGTTTAGGTTTTCTTTCATCACAAGTTCTTAATCTGCATCAGAGAGCCACACAGAAGTCACTGAATGCAGTAAACCCATTAAAGACATCGTGGTTTGATATATGTGACAGCTGGTTAAAAAGTGATGATATCGAGCTTCACTGCTGAACATCTGCTTTGCATATTACATAGTTCAAGAACAGTTTGCGACTTTTAAATTGTGTTTCTGTAAACTTAACCAAAGTGTTTGTTGATATTAGCATAAAGGCCAGACTTTAATGAAACATGTATTTTGGCCAAAGACATGCTACGTTTGGATAAAATCAGGAGTCAAATGAAATGATGAGTAAAAGATTTTGAGTTAAATGAAAACAAGTTATCAGTAACAATGGCACACTGAATTAGACAGACATTACAGGAGCAAAATGTTTGTTTTTTAAAGATAAGTTTTTTGGGCTTTTTTTATGCCTTTAATTGATTGGAAAGTGTGAAGGGGGGGGGTGACATGCAGCAAAGGGCCGAAGCCAGAATCAAACCTGCACCCACTGCAGTGAGGACACAACCTCTGTGCATGGGGCAATTGCTCTATCCACTGAACCACTGGGCACCCCAACAAAATGTTATTCAACACTAAATCATACAAAAAAGCTGCACATGTACAAATTCTCCAATGGTGTTTTAAGTAACTGAGGATGCATGTTCAAATATCTCTTCAACCACATTCAACACTATTTTTGAGAGAAAGAGAAAACAGCTTTTCAACATATCTCTGATGGAAATCAGTCTTTGTCAAGTGTCAGAGACTCTATTTACATATTGAAAATATTGTTCACATGTGGTAAAAAGGAGGCTGTGAACAACATCAATTACAGACTGAGTCATCTCTTTTTTTTGCTGCTGTTTTTTCTTCTGCATTTGTGTTCCCACACAACATCTCAGCTAAAAATGATCTGTTATATCTTACACACATGTGACAGCTGGCAGTTCAGCTGATTAAGTCTAAATCTCTGCTCAAAAGATCTTTGAGGCTTTAAAACCATATTTTAAAGTCTTACTTTTAAGATGTAAATAACTCACAAACCACTCTTGCTCTCCCACATTAATCATTCAATCAATTTATTTGTCATACGAAATCCTAAAATATGATTTCAGTGAAATGCAGTTGTCAGTTCAATCAAGTTTGATATTCAGAATAGTGTAGTGAAAATACATAAATGTCAGTGTTTAGGATTAGGCGTGGTCTTCATTCAGTATCTTTGTGGCCTGAGGGTAGAGGCTCTTCCTGGGCCTCTCAATGATATGTAATATACAATATATAATATATAATATAGCGCTATTATAACATTGAAATGCCGCCTTCGCACAAAGAAAAATTTTAGGCATATTTGTTTTGTTGTTGTTAGATGGTCAGCTATCATTGTGAGGAATGACGCACATAAGAAGGTGGAAGAAAGGTAAACTCTGACCTCTGACTTCCTGTTCTGCATTGCGTGACTAGTGTTGGCTCCCGAAGTCCAAACCTCAGAGCTGGGTCAGCACTAACCTGCTCTGCTCAGTGACAGAAATCCAACACACAAACTGATCTTATCTGACAGCGTGAAACCAGAGCAGACCTGGCATTCTGTCCTGCAGAGTCCAGCCCAGAGGGCATCATGGAAACTCATGGGAAGCCTGCTCGGAGCTGAAACACCAGCAGAGGTTCATAAACTTGCGACCACCTCTGAAAGTAGATTTTGACTGACACCTGTCAGTCATGGACATGGTTAGGGAAGCTAGTTCCTGCTATATAATTAGTAGAAAATGTCAGATCTTTCAAGATTATATCGATTCATACAGGAGAGATTAAGACAAATATTATTATTTAGCAACTGTTTTTTCTGATTTTTCATATACTTTGATTACAAAATGTTGCTTTAAGTGAAAAAAGAGTGCTAAAAATGTAATTATGTATGCGATACTCAAAGATTTGTCTATAACATTTACAAGGAATATTCAAGTGCAAGACTGGTACTGTTAATAGAGGAGGAAGAAACAATAAAGAAACAAGAAACTTTTTAGCCTTTGTGCAACATACACAAGTTAATAGGTATTTAAGTACATTTTTAGCTCCATTTCTAGCAGATCTGATTAAAGAGATATATCTGCACTTCAACATATTAAAAATAACACAGGGGCTACACACAACAGAAATAGTCGAAGGCAAAATAGCCAGCAGCTAGATTTTAGTAGATCCTGACCAGAGATGACAGGAGATGAGTTGAGCTGAAATACAAAGCCACGCACCGCTTTGAAACGTTCTGTGGTTTTTGTTAAAACTCAATCCATTTTGCCATAAAGCGGACGGAATGTGTCATGTTTACTCTGCATTTAGATTCAAATCAATTTGAATGAAAATCTAAACCCAAACTCTGTGCCAAATAACCTCCGCTGTCGGTCTGCGTATTTCAAAGATGTGGAAGAGTTTTGGACTTCCACTGTTACCTCGGGTGAAATCCAGCCCCGCTGAAAAACCAAAACAAAAGCGATGTGGAGATAATAATACAGCATGTGTCATCCAAGCAAGTCAAACTAGAAACATGCATGGATGTAGCCTGACCTTGAAGATGGTATCAGCAATCGACTGTGAACGGCCACAAAAAGGCCTCACCTCTTTGGATACTAGCTTATATTCAACCATTTGCATTTGAACAGTAGAAGGTACTACTTACAGATATAGGATGATAACTATAAGGGCAGGAAAAGTGAAAGCGCTAATGAGCAGAACTTCAATGGCCACAGCTTAAATCTAGTGTCTATATAAATAAAAGGGCAGGCAGACCAAGAGGACCTGTACAGAAAAAGGCAGCATGACTGCCCTGGAAAGACAGAGCTTAAATGAGAAATGTAATACACATTCATCGTACGCCAAGTATGAGCTTAAACAAACAATTGCAGACCTGGACAATGACAAATGCACGACTGTTTAAAATGAGTGTGCACAGAGCTCTGATATATGCATGATTGTTTCCTATAAGCATTCATGCAACATCAGGACACACAGGCGGCTGATGTCTGGTTTACATCCTTGACAAAAGTCTCTGTCATGACTCCCCTGTATCCCAGAATTCCCTGTGCTTCTGGTGAGACGTTTGCACAAAAAGAAGGAGTATCTGGACCCTGTCAGCGTTTCCCAAAAGACCTCAATTATACAGACCGGCTTAATTAGATCAGCTTTGATTGCTATTTCAAATGACGGGAATAACATGAAGCTGTGTTTGTCATTCCCACCCATCTCTCACTGTCGCCCTGCTATTGGAGTGCTGTGTGCAATTCTGTCCAGTGCCATGTCCGTCATGTCTCGGGCTGGTGAATGAGTGGGCGTTGTGACGGTGATGAAGGGCTGACGTGGCAGGTGCTCTGCGGACGATCTGGGGTCAGACTCTGGATTGAGCCTGAAGAGCTTTTAAGGAAAGGCAGGCTTTTGACATTGTGCACCAGGCATCTGTCACAGTATGTGGATTTATACAGCGCAAGCAGTTCCTTTTTACTATACACACACACACACACACACACACACACACACACACACACAGACAAAACACACACTGGCACGCAAAGATTTCAGTGTATTTAAGAAGAGTACCAGACGCACAACGAGTTCACCACGTTGACCAGGACCGAGTTTAGTCGTCCAGAGTTCCACAACAGGTCTTCATTTGTGTCATATGTGCATGTAAACTGGAAGTCATATGATTTTGCCATGTTGGTTTGACAGTATATATACACTCTATGTTATCCATTGTTTTGCTGTGTGGATTTTGCATGTGTGTGTTTGTACTGACTTATGTGCCTTGGTGAGATTGCATGTTGAGAGAAAAAGGCCCAGTTTCAATGATCTCATGGAAACATTTCAAGCCCTGAATCTCCCATTGTTTAATCACTGAACGTCATTTTACTGTTCAAGTGTTTACAGCGGGGGTTCAGTCAAGATTAAGGTGGAAAACAACCTTATTGTGCAAATGTATTATTTTGAGATGTGATGCAACAGAATTTTTTTCTAATTATGTATTATTTTTAGTACTGAAGGGTAGTATAACTAAAATTAAGTTGTGCTGATTGACTAAACTGTGTATTTTAAAGTACTGTGGCATTCTTACTCACTCATGTCACAGATTTTCCAAAGACTATTAAAATTACTAAATGGAAACTGGCATCTCCTGTCATAAAGCCTGCTAAAGAAATGAAAAAAAAAAATGCAACGAGCACAAACTGTACATTTCCTGCGAAAACAGAAGTGTATTTTAGAAAAGACACAATGCATATAACAAGCATAGATTGACACACCATCCATGAGCATGGAGACTGACCCGTGAGGGAACCCAGCATGTTATATTTTGACATGTAGGTCTACTGACAGAGCAGCCATATTTGACGAGCTGGGCTAAGAACAGGTTGAAATTGCATAGGGTATTCAGCACCTGTGACTAAACTTAGGGGATAAACACTCATTTAAAATATGTCACAATAGTTTCTTTCTCGTGACATCTTCAAAGTGAATATTTAGATTCTTCCTTCAGTTTTCTTTTTATAGGACTGGAGCTCTTATTGACACAATGACTAAGCTGTGTGACAACAAATTCAATGAAAAACATATTATTTTTTATAGTACAGATGTTTTCCGAGGAAAAAATGAAAGACCAAACAAATACCACTTTTTGGTTCTTCTTTGTAATCAATGAAATTATTTTAAAAACAGAATTTTTACTTTTAAAAAGTGTATCAATGGTTGTTCAAGGAGATACTGTAGAGAGAGATTCAGGCAGAGAAAGAGAGAAAGAGAGAGAGAGAAAGATACACGGTGTGACTGACATCTGAGGCACAACAGTTCATTATGTAGTTAAAGCTGCAGATCCAGTGGTATTGGTGGTGGTGTGACCATGCATTCATTGTGAAGGAGCCTTATGGTACATCAGGTAGAGAAAAACAAGCCATAGAAAATTGAGCTTGGCTACATTCCCATCGTCAACCATTAAATTAAGTTGGTTTATTAAATCTAAGGCAAAAAAAAAAAGATAACAGGGCAGCCCTATCCCTCTGACGCAAATGCTCTCGCATTTATGTACCAACATGTGTGAGCATGACTGTCTCAAGTTTGAACTGAGTTTAACGGTGGGCTTAAAAATGGACTTCTGAAAATTGTAGCAAGCAAGACTTTCCAGAGTTGTTTTTAATGATCAAATGACAAAAACAGTACAATTTTACTGTAGTCTGGTGAGTGATAATCTCCATAAACAGATATTAGACGATAGTCAATGAGTTTGGGGACTTGGTGAATGATCTAAAATAAAATCAGCTGTTAATTTGTGCAGTCTACCTGTCTCATAATATGCAGACTGCATGATTGATTGAATATTATCAAAACTGCAAAATGACCAAGTGCAATATCCAACTCGCAGGAGCCACAATTTTTGGTAAAGGTAAAATGTGTCACAACATACTAGTATAAATGAAGTATTTTGGTGCTACAGAGATGTCCCAGCCCACAATCATATTCAAGATGTAAGGTAAAGATACTTGTTTGGTACAGACTCCAGCACAAATGTCTTCAGTGGTGTTTTTAAAATATTTTTCCAGTGAAAATGAAATGAAAGAAAAATCATTTGCACTAAAATGATTCATATTGCAATCGCATTATCTGTCGAAATAATCACAATATGACATTTTTGTATAGTGTGAACCCTTGCATAATACTGTGATGTGCTGTTGGGAAAGTACTTACTTCCTATCTTGCTAATATGTTGGCCGTGTCACTAACGACTAATCAGTACATAGTGCTGCAGTAGCCTCCATATGTACTCACCGTATGTATCTTGGCCATACAGGACATCTGTTTGGCTTGTCTTGCTTTGACTCATGTCAAGCTGTGTCTGATCCCTCCTGTTGCTCCGTATCTGTATGGTGAAAAGGAGACTGCAGTGAGTCTTTGTACTCAAGCTGAAGCCTTTGATGTCCTATGCCCCTGTGTCCTCAAAATAAGTATACAGTAATACAGTTTTTATGCTTGATTTTGGTCTGCTAAAATATAAATGAATGGTCTCTGCTAGGACAAAAAGAACTCTTGTCTTTGCTAAATATAACAAAATCTGCATCATGCCCATTCTGTTCACATCAATAAACACTTTTGAGGGTCAGGGGGTACATGTCTGGGTCTCTCAGGATAGGAACAGAGCTGTGGTTCTAGTTTTAAACATACTGGTACTGCCACAAGAAGAACAGAGAAGGCTTCAGAGAATACAGACTCTCCTGTCAGTGAAATAAGGCCAAGCCGTGCAGATCGCCAGCAGGGCTTGTTTCCCCTTGTCAGCGAAGAGAGGAGACCATGAACAGCGTAAATACAGCACTTCCTCCTCCTCATGGTTTTCATTCTGAGCAGCATTCGCCCTCCACTCCGTGCATCTCCTCTCAGATCTCACACAGATAAAAACACACAGAAATATACCCACACTCCCAGTTAGGCAGGACAGCGTGCCCACTCATGGACAACCTCTTAAAAAAGACAAGAAACACAGTCCAAGCACATGTTGACAGAACCAAACAAGCAAGAAGTCACTTTACATAAGTGATGTTAGTTTGTGCATGCATTTTGACAAAGAGAGAGAAATCTCATCCATAATTACACTTGACATAATTCTGCTACAGTGTACTTCAGGACAAAAGCATGCAGGACAAAGTAATTGCAGTGACCTTAAAGATGCAATCAAGAGTTCAGTGTCCTCAAGCAGTTCTCTTTGTTCCACAGGACCATCTTAAGCGCTTGTGTTTGCTGCTTGTCCTACTAAACAAACAAAGACAAGCAGAGCTGGAACAGTGATTAGAGAAATCAACAAATCCTCGGCAGGACATGAGCGCATGGGCCTCGAGGCCAGATCAGGTTCTTTGGAAAGGGTGAGTCAATGAGGTTAAAGGACGAAGGGTGGATGTGAGGGGGAGTAGAGGGGGACCATAGGTGTGAACTCCGAGGTCTCTCTCAATTTAGTTTACCACATCCGTCATGGGAACATCACTTCTATTTTCTTTTCATTACAGGACCAATCTCTTCACAATCCTTCCAAACAACAGTGGAATAACAGCTTATTTTCTCTGTGTGGCCCTGGTAGAAGGTGGAGTGATTGGAGTCTGTACCGAGAGCGGCAGTGCTTCGTGAAGGTGGAAACAATCTTTTCACTTGTAGAATTTAATTTTCCCAAACGGCCACTTTGATTGTTTTCTGTGAACTTACAGGTACACTGCTCACAATTATGCATACGATGCTGCATATAAACAAATTAAATCTTTTCGAATCAATCAAATTATTTATATAACAAGGTACTGTACTTTATTTTGAAAAGACACAATGCATGTAGAGAGTGTAAATTGACATGCTGTCCCTGAATGTCCAAAAGTGATACTAGCGGGTACCGAGAGCATCACAGGTTGACTATGTGGCATCTTCCAGGACTGAAAATTGAAACCAATGCAAAAGGGCCAAAGACTGCAACTCCTTTTAGTGGCCACTTAAGGCTGGCTCCAAAACAGAGTAAATCCCTATAGCTCTCCATGTTAAAATGCCCAACATTACAGCAGAAATCAGCATTTTTACAGCCTGGTTTGGTCTTTATATCTTATTTTCCCATTCATGACAACTGTAATATGGCCATTATTTATGCAGTCATTGAGTTTGACTTGTAGCGCCGAGCATAGAGCTGCGAGTGAGAATGTAATAGTTGAAGAGATAAATGCAGTGATTGTGATTTCAAATAAAATTACGCAAACAGCAACTATTATATTATGATCTTATATTTGTGACTTATGCTGGCAGATGTTCCTGATGCTATGTTGCAACAAAAAGCGAAAATATATTATATTTTTGCCACACAGCTTCAAAACTCCCAAAGAACCAGATGAGACAGATATTTTTTGCACACTTTGAAAACATGAGCAGATGTTTCCCCGTCTCGCTTTATTTGGCCAGACAGGTGAGTGATGCATAATGCCATGGCCTGGCACGCCCGTGCATGGCTCAGCTCTGTCTCTGCCTAATTGTCCTTCCCACACGTAGCCTGGTTCAGATCAGATCTGACAGAGCGTGCGCAGCAGACACACAGAACCGCACTCTGCGTACGTGTGAAACACTTTAGGGTCTGTTTAGAGTCTCCCTGTGGACTTTTTAAAGATGTGTTTAACTGTACAGATGGCCCTGGCTTTGAGGCTGGTTGGGGTGGGTACTGGCATATCAAAAGAAGATAAAGATGATGATGGTGCGATATCGGTTACAAGACAATTGGTGCCACTGGTGGAGTCTTTGAAGTCGTCAAGGTAACATTAATGGTTAAATGTGATGATGGGCTTTAATACTGAATCTAAATTGCATTGAACCGAATAAGTTGTCAAATTCTTTTAGTCGTTGAAATCTTCTGGAAATCTGTCCAAACTCCAAAACTCTCCAAAGATGAACATCCACTGATAATGAAATGTCAGACAAATCTGTAACTCCTCATGATCAAAAGCTAGTTTTCTCCAGCGAGTGTGGTCTGAGAAAGAAGATAACCGATACAGGGTTGGAGGGAAAAAGAACAATGGATAAGAATGGCAATGCACAATACTTTATGAGCCTTGTTTGCTGAAATATGCATGTTCCATCTCTGCCAGGAGTCCTTGAGATAGTTTCCTGCCATAATAGCATGTGTGAAAAAGAAGAACATGAACCACTCATTTTGAAAATCACGTTAACACCAGAGTGGAACTGGAAAATGTCTGTTCTGAAAAATAAATCGAGGGCTTATCTTATGAGCGAATCAAAGGGATGTTTTGAACATTATGTTGGCAATTATTGTCTGCAGACTGTGGTGCTATCCAGCTATTTAGCATGTTTTTTTTAAACAGCCAGACACTCTGTACTCCCCTTTTTTTGTCTGGGCTTAGCTTTTAATGTAACTGCAATCAACCACAACAAGATTTTTGAGGCCCAGCGTTCATCCCTCAGAAATCCCACCAAACGTGAGTAGTATTGGAATTCCGGAGCACCATGCCAACCGTGAAGCCTCCCTGCCTCTCACAAGCGCTGCACAGAGGGGCAATTTTCCTCCGGCTGAACTTCCCAAAGCTGCCTCACCTGGAACCAATCTGTAACACAATCGAAGGGTCCTGACTTGAAAGCCCATTCCTTCCCTTTGATAGTCTCTTCTTGGTAGCCTGCTGGAAACAGGCCTTTTGTAATCTGCAGATACAAAAGAGCCAGGGATTGAGATGAGTATCCACCCATCAAAGTGTATTATGCAAATAATCGAGTAACAAAGCTCAGATACTCTCTGTTTTTTTCTGTCTTTTTTTCTGGGATGAGGGGGAAATTGGGCTGGCATTTGGAAATTTTAAGCGTTGTTGTCATCCGCCCTTTTCCTCTGGATCGTGCCACATTATTTTTTTCCTTTTACTTTTGATGTAACAACTTCTGAGATAATAAGACAAAGTGTAGACGTACGCCAGAGCTTCGCTTTTCTAACCTTTTAGCGACAGGTGTGAGTCAACTCCTTCGGCAGCTTTCCTACCCACAGTAGCCCTGAAATTTACTCCACTGGTGCTCTCACCGCTCCTCCAATAGGCAAGGAGAGCAATTAAACTTTAATAGCTGTCCATTTAGGCCTCCTGGGAAATTCTGTCTTGAGTCAACATGCCAAACCGTATTTCCTTCCTTCACTTCCTCCTCTATAAGCAAAAGCTCTCACTTTATGAAGCTGTATCATGGGCCCTTTCTCACTGATGTAGCTTATGAATACAGTGTAGATAGGTAGGCAGTGTCCTGATGTCATCTAGGGGGAAAACATATATGAAATAACAAAATACAAAGTAAGTCTCAAGTCTTTGCACTGAAATCCCAAGTCAAGTCAATGCCAAACCAGGCAAGTCCCAAGTCTCTGCCCCCTTCATGAAAGTAAATGTGACATGGGCCAAACTAAAAACTCAAAGTACAAGTCAAATTAATGGTTTGAATCATTTTAGGTAGTTATTACCACTCTAATGTTTCTTAAAGTGTTTGTTTTTCTTTCAATTTCTATTTTAATTGATTATTAGATGCATCAAAAAAGGGGATCTGACGTCATGATAGACAGCTTTGTGTGCCCACCAGTATGCGAGCAATCAGTGGTGCTGCTAGCGATTGTTTGGACAGGTGCCTGGAGGGAAACCTGACACTGAAGAGATCGCTTCTTCACAGACACTGGCTTGAAATGACGACACCAGCACAAGATGGCTGTGACCGTAGCCAAGATATTAAGATAAGAGATATTTTTGCTTAATTTTTGTACAGTGAGGGTAAGTGGAGATGTTTTGTCCATCTCTATATACAGTCTATGGCCTGAACTTTACAGTTCTTTGTGCAACTTCAAATTTTGTGCGTAGTTGGAAGTTGTTGCATCTCCATCTTTAATTTTCGACACACATTTTGCATACTGCAATTTGTTTTTTGTTGTCCATTGCTTCAAACAAAGTGGATCTCTTGATTTAAGTGTCACCTTGCTGGAAATGAAGAGCAATAACGTTTGTTGATTCTGGAAATGAAGGGAAATAAATTCACTAGTGGCATACTTTCTAAATAACCTACATTTTAATCTTTGGGCTAGTAAGAAGGTTTCAAGTATTTTAAAGTTGAAAGGCTCAAGTTTAAGTGAAGTCATCACATTTTTGACTCTGACTCAAGGCCAAGTCATATGACTTGACTTCACACATCTGGTATGAGACATGCAAAACTACAAACTATCTCTTTTATACAACATGCACAGTAGATGCACCAAAATCCATTACTTTCTCAGACATCCAAAGGAAGAAAGGATTATTTTTGTGCACAATCCTTTGAATAGGTTATTTACTTGCTCAAACATGTGATTTCAATTGAGGTGATTAGCTGCAATTGAATCAGCAGCAGAGGATGGATGTAAAGCATGAAATGAAAAGGACATTTGTTCAGGGAGCCTTCCATCTACACAGTCACCGTCCCTAACTGTGACAGTCAGTAAGTCACAAGCTGATGTCGACACTCGGCCAACAGTCTGCCCTTTGCTGCTCTGCCCAGAGTGAAGTCCAGCCAAATACACCCCTTTGTTCATTCTGCTTAATCAACTTATCCTCATCTGCCTTTCATGTTCTTTATTCTCACATGCAAAGCTTGTTTTATTCAGTGCATCTGTCATTTTGTTTTATGTCCAAATGTCTTATACAAAACATTTTATACAATGGGTTGAACTTTTATCAAACATCTGTTTTGTAAGATACAATGGTGCCATCTCTCTGAGTTCAGTGTTAATTTGACATGTTGAGAAGAAAATTTCCTCATCCTTATGTGTTAGATGTTAGTCATCATGCACTATTAACCCATAATGTTCTCCTTTTTTGATATATCCTGGTAACATTTTTTTGCGCATTTCAGCATCATATCCATGATTCTGAAACCTGGGTAATTTTTTGTCCCAGTTTAGAGAAATGTGAATATGAAGTTCTCCAACAGAAACCAGGATATGGTGGCATGCAAACACCCAATCGAGATCATTCAGTGCTAATATTTGCATGCATCCTCATCTCGAGCTATAAAGTTATTCATCAGTCAAATGAAAAATGGAATATCAAATATTATCACAATGTTCTACATGCTAAAATTAAAATCAAAAGTGGCGTACTGCCTTTTAAAGCTCACTGTAAATGCCAACTGTCAGTTCTGAGTTGTGTCTCATTATGAGATCTCAAGATCACATGTGGCACAAGCTGAACTGCCAAAAAATTAAGGAATAAACATAGACTGTATAGAATAATGGACGTAGCTATCATGATGTTTGTGGACTGCTGTTTTAAAGCCTCTTGTTTGGCATTTTGACCGTCACCAGTGTTTTTAGAGCCAGAAGTGAAGATATTTGGATTGGAGATTGGAGCTGTGGAGGAATGACGGGTGGATCTGAATCACAGATTACGGTGACACCTTGCAGACAGACTGTCAATCAAAACAGCCCCACTCTTTAATATGTGTAACTTTAAGCCTTAATAAAATGTAAACGGGTGATTATATAAAAGCTCATCCCCTGTATAGTTGTCATGACTGTTGAAATTAGCTATAGATACTAAAACACAATGCAATCTTACAGAGAGGATAAACATGTAAGGTGTGTGTAAACTTCTTTTATGGTGAGGAAACTATGCAAACCACAGAGCCACTGCCAACGTAAGAAAAACCCCTAGAGAAAGACTATCGAGATGACCGCCACTGCTGTAATATGTTGAGAAAATCCTTAAAATGTATCTTTCTAGATAACCATATTCTAGTTTTGGAGCAATCTTAAGAGTAGGCCTTAATCTTAAACTGATCTTAAACTTTATATACCTTATGTTTTTACACTCTTTGAGTACAGTCTGTAGGAGCACGCCACATTGCAGTAAGTTGTGTATGTGACAATAAATCTCCAGTTGCTGTGTAGCTTTACGTTACATCTATGTCACCAAGCATTCAGCACTGTTTCCTATTCCTAACCTCTTACTTTGTCTTTTTTTTTTTTTTTTTTTTTTACATTGTTACTATTCTGTCACAGTGATAACATGCTACCAATTTGAAAATAAAAAGTTTAAACTTCAATGTCTGGGCTATAAAAAGTGGCACCCTTTCATAAGTGTGATATAGTCCAAGTTAGGCTCGGAGCATGGAGATAAAACTCTTACATTAAAAATTCTGCCGGACCGTATGAGCTCCATTACTCAGTGCTGTGTATGTTTTTTTTTCCCTCAGGCACTTCAGATTCTTTCACTTATCATCTCCTTCCTCTGTCCTCTCAGAGTGGCCATCACTCTTTCAGCTAACGGATGTCATATTAAACCAAAACAAATTGATTTGTCTTGCTTTTTCCCCCTCCAATTTGATCTGATCAGTTCTGTTTAGCTGTTCAGTCTGATTACATGACCATCTGCAAATGAAGGTTCAATTTTTGGAAATTAATTAAAAAACATACACACAAAAATAATGTAAAAGCTAAAAGGTCTCAGGAGGCAGACAGCCTTTAATCACCTGGTTGAAAGGTGAGACAGTGGATCTCAGTGTTTGTCTGAACAGATTCAGGTCAGAGTGATCCAAACTTCTGCTATACGCTCGTAAGATCAGACTCCTTCATGTTTGACTTACACGACCCCAGCTTCAGTAAACAACATATGCAGCTGTAATTGGAATCACTTGGTCACCCTGAAGCACGATGAACAGGGCTTTGTTGCCAGCATGGCGGCTCCCAGAACCTGACATTCACATCTCCTTAGAGGTGGCTAAACATTAGAAACCATATGAACATCCCAAGTTTACAAAGCTCCTAACCTGTAGCGGCAGTAGTTATACTAGTAGCCCACTTTGGCTACTACTAACTACTACTAATTGTCAATGCCACCAAGCAAAAAAAAAAAAGAAAAAAAAAAGATGCCTAAATTGACAACTATGTTATTAATTCTGTCGCTGAAGTAGGAACAGTTGGAAACGTATCGTTTTAAATTATGTAATTTGTATTACGTTAATATAATATTTAAAGTTTCATCTAGTGTCAATTAAATAAATATAAATATAAATAAATATATTTTTCATCAGAACTATTCATAATGGCAGCACTGTAAATTTGCAACACTTGTAGTCCTCGTTGGTGAACAGACTTGCATTTGTTTTGTGCTTTTTTTGTCTTCCAACCACTTGAAGCGCCTTGATGCAGAGCCACATGAACCTATTCACACACTGGTGGCTATGGTTACCATACAAGGTAAGACCTGCTACTCAGTTTAAGAATCAAACGCTGATGGCACAGCCACTTGGAGCAATTTGGAGTTCAATATCTTGCCCAAGGATGCTTTGACATACGGACCGGAGGAGCCGGGGATTGAACAACCCGTCTTCCGATTAGTGGATGACCAGCTCTAGCTCCCGAGCCACAGCTGGCCGCCAATATTTTTTGTTCAATGGAAGATTTAAGCGAATAGATTTGCTGCAAATATACAACTATGGGAATCCTAGGATGGCGAAAACATGACCTGACTTACTCTCCCTCTGATTGGGTTGTGGGTAAGAATATGAGGCCAAGCCAATGAAAGGCAGAGTATTCCTTTTTAGTGAAATGCTGTGAGTGAATTTGAGTGTCCTCTGTTTAACAGCTATGCAGTGTGCAGTATGTGTAGGGCTTTTGTTGTGAAAGAGCAGAAGGAATGGATCTGGTATGTGGTACCTTTGTTAAGGTTGCAGTCTTCAATTCATTGAGGCCCATCCATCCATCCATCTCCAATCTGAAATGACAAGATTAGTTAGAGTAATTAGTGGCTTTAACCTCAGCTGAGTGGCAGCAAGCAGAATGAAAGGGCAGAACATTGATGTTTACTTCCAGACATTAGCAGTAACTCACTTTACAACACTTACCCTTCAGTTGTAGCCAAATCTTCCTGTACATCGATAGTTGAGATGGATCCCTCTCATTCTAAAAGTGAAAATCACAACACCATGACAACTGAGCATCAGTTCAGAAATTAGTTAAGAGGACATTTAACTGACATGGAAACCCACCCTGCTGAATCCCCCCACAGCTTCAGTCTTGGCAGGACAATGACAGACAAAACTGCCACTGGACAGGTAGCCTGGCTGCTGAGGCTGCTGAAGCTCTTAGCCAGGCCAGTGATGAGGCTGCTGAGGCTGATATTGAGGTTTGGACTGGTAACCGGGCTGCTGGGGCGTGAGCAGAGGCTGAACCTGGGGATGAGGTTTGGATGGGTAGACTGGAACCTAGAACTTGTAGCTGCAGTCCTGGAGTTGGTAGCTCATGTCCTAAATGCCAGGTGTAGAGTCAAGAAAGAAAGCTGTTGATGAAGCATCACCCAGTTCAACTAATCTATACCCTCTTTTGATAAGCACCTTTCACGGTTACCAGCTCACTCTTGCCCCCCACGTGTCGGCATGACAGTCCTTTTCGATGTCCTTTATTCACACACCCCCGTTAACAGTTTGCCTTTCCTTCTCTGAGTCTGCTGCATGGTCCATGTCAGTCCAGTTGTACGTCGTCCTGAATGTCTAATGTGGATATCTCCTCTCTTCCTCGCTGCCCCGCACCACACCAGCCTGCCTTTCATCCAAGCTGAATCATTTTCAGTCACATTTCATTCTCATGTGACTCTCCTGATTGTGTGATGCACCTCAGGTGTGTTTAGGGAGTGTCCTCATTTCCTGCCCGGAAAAGCAGAAAACAAAAACACTCTAAAAAATATTTACATTACAAAACATGGCATGCAAAACACCAGCTTCCTGGCTACACTTTGTGACACACAAAATGTATTTTTTTCAGTCCTGAACTTTCTTATGTGAATAAATTAACAAGCGGAAAGGCCTTAGGACTGACTTTTGAGCACAGAAATAGCATCCATTCATTCTTGTGTGATTCCTTTAAATGCTTTAAGTGAATAAATGTCCATCTGAAGAAAAGGGCATCTGCGTCTGTGCGAGCATCCTCTCAAATCAAATGAAGAACATGACTCTGATTAGGATCCAGTTTGAAAGGACCTCTTTTTTTTCCTCATAGTTATCAGGACATTCCAGAATGATAGACCCGTCAGTGAGCCCTCTGTTTTCTCGTGGTGCTGACCTTTGCTAAAAAAGTCACTTGGGTTTCAGTGCTGGTCATTGACACTTTTTTCACTGTTCACTGAGCTGTCCAGCTTCACTCAGTGTAGTTTGAAATTTGCCCTGTTGCGAATTGTGATTATTGTGACAGAGCCAACAAAATACCCTCTTCTTATTAATGCTTGACAATGAAAAAATAAACAACAATCACACAGACTTTGTGAACTCATTGTTAGCTTTCATCCACTTTTTAAACACTAAAAAAGTTTGTGTTATTGTTACTAGCTTGAAAAAAAAAAGCTTCCTGACCCCCTGAGGTTTCCTCTGTGTCCTTTTTGTGTCTCTTTTGCATCTTTTTTGAGTTGGGTATCAGCGTAGACACATAGATAGGACACAGAAAACATAAATCTAAGCATTTAGACATGATATAAAGTGAAGATAAGACACACTGTAGCTTACATGAGGATTTCCTGGGGGAACTGAGGGAAGAGTTTATGAGCGAACATTTTTATGTGACAGCATAACCTTCACGACTTAAACAATATTGAGATATAAGCCTCAACCCGTTATCACTACAGAGTAAATCATTTTGAGTGTATGTACTTCTATGAATAATAAGACTTGTCCTTCTCTATTGTGCACTAAACAGAATTCTTGATTGTGATTGGCGCTCAGGTGTTATGTCGACACTAGACGGATCCTGCTCCAGTTTCTGACTCAGAATTCTGACCTGAACGGTCAATTATTGCACTTTTCCATTTGCATGCTAGGAAAAGATCCAATTCTAAAAGAGCACAAGTATATGACTATTACCTGCATTTCCTCTAAACTTAAAAAAATTCTACATGAAAAAAAACTGATAGAAGTGTATATTTTGTACAATATTTTAATAATGATAATACTGTCATCTTTTTTTCTATTAGCTGACTCCTCAAATTGCACTAACTCAAAGAAAATTCAGTGAGGGTATTTCTTGACATCTGTGCACATGTTCAGCAGCAGCCCTGCCCTTTGACCTGTTCACTGAGCATCCCACATGCTGCCGTGGCGTTCTTCTCTGGAGTATTCGGGATGTCCGGCTGCCCGAGTTCGTAGGTCACAGCGATGACAGCAAGCACCTTGCTGCGAGACTCCTATCTGCCCACCAAAATAAACACAGGAGGTTTCTGCTCCAGCCCTCCCACAACACCCCCTGTCCAGCTTTGACTGAGTCTCAGAGATTAAACGCCAAAGATGCACAGGATCCCGTCTTCTCTAATCAAAATACTGTCAGGGTCAAAGGTCGAGCTCGGAGATCACAGTCAACTTTTATCCCAGCGACATTGTTCCAGAGAACGAGGCTTTGCTCTGGTGGAGGGAGAGTCTTGGCTGTTTTCTTTTGCTGGACTCCTGTTTGAGGAGCTTTTTCCCACCATATGTTTGTCTCTCTCTTTTCTCTGCTCACACACAAACAGTGAAATGTGCTCATTGACACAAGTGAAGAGTCTTAGAAAACATATTAAATCTAGATGTCAGATGCTCCCTTATGAAAACCTTTTCATGCAGCAAAATGTCATTTCACTGCATTTTACAATTCAGTACATCAGAGAAACATCTATGTCAGGAAGCTAGAACACAGTTGCCAGTCGCTTGTGGCTGCAGCTTCATTGACTGTCTTGATGTGAGCACCGTTTGAATTTTTCATACTGTCATGTCCTTTCGTCACACCACTAGCTTGGTCCGTATTGCAGGTATCGCAGCATGCTTTGTGCAGTGAAACAGTGATTTCCTACAATAAATGTGAGCACATTTTATTTATGGTGGGTCTGCACTGTTACACAAATTATATGAAATTTGCGCTATTTGAGGGAGTTAAAGGTTTTTCACTTGCACAAAAAATATGCATTACATTGTACTGCAAAATCCTATCAGCACTGAGATCAAGCTGAGATTGCCCTGATGTTACCAATAATTAGAAATGGAAGACAAATTTATCATTTCTGTCTAACACTCAACATCAGTACTAAACAGAGAATGAATGGAAAAGGAGAGAGCTCAAAGATGAGAGACTGAAGCCAGAGGAGGGTTCATATACAATCTTAAAGACTGTGAAAATGTTCTAAGATCATGTGAATGATCTTATAGAGCGGGTAAATACTAAAAAAGTCAGCATGTCTGGCACATCTGAGTCGCTGAAAGAACCACAAAATACTAATATAATTTTAAAATAGGTGAAAACCTTAAAAGCCAGAAGTAAATTTCCTTATGGATATGCAAACTAATTAGGTTGCGCAAGTCACAATAAAACATCACAGCTCTGACTGGTTGTTCTCTATCTGCCCATCATGACGTGGTGTAAAGGGGAAGTAAACAGCAGCTGGTAAAGAAAAGCAAACTAACATTACAAAGTGTCACAGGTATTTTTGCCAGGACCAAAACCAAGTATTCTGTAGAGGACTATTACATAATACTATTACAGAGGATAAGTATAAGTATGTATGTATATATATATATATATATATGTATGTATATATATATATATATATATATATATATATATATATATATATATATATATATATATATATATATATATATATATATATATATATATATATATATATATATAGATATAGATATATAGATATAGATATAGATATATATATATTGTTTGTATCACAGTGCACAACAGTGATTTTACTTGGTGCTCCTGAGTGCCAAAAAATCAGTACATCTTGAAATGGGAGATATTTAGGGTTTTGTTGCATTTTAACAAGATTACAGATATCAGGAAAATCAGTCATTAATCTTACTCTCCAAATATATTGCATTTTATAGGACAAGACTTGTATAAGCCAGTAAGGATTTCTGATATAATAAGCTATTTGATATTTAAAACAAATCAGTTGGAAAACCTCATGAAACCAGGCCAGATACATTATGGTTTTATATCAACTTTCATTTTGAGTTTCATGGTGGGGTGCTGAAATTTTAGAAACAAGGCTGAGGTTAGTATGAGGCTGGAGATCTTCATTCAGCACCCTTGAAAATATCCAGCAGTATACTGTGTCTAAATTGAAAACAGTTGGCCTCGTTGACTGACAATGAAAGTCAATCTCATTTTTAAAGAATTAATAGATGTTTAAGTCGATTCAGCGGTTTTCCAGACTTTAACATGGAGTACAGAAAGATACTCTGGGTTTTACATTGTTTGTAGACTGTCAGCTTTATTAAATTGCCTAGACTATTTTTTAAGTATATATTTGAAAGAATGAAGAAGATTTTCAGTATGTGAAACATCAAACTGCATAATGAAAGGAGAACCAATGGAACCAAAAAAGCTGACAGCATCAACCAACACTTCAGCATCTGGACATTTACAAAGACAGGGTGGTAGGGAGGGAGACAACAAATTGCTGGACATTTGTGTAATTTATTCAGAATACAGTGCCCTCTAGATTACAGCCTGCAACCTATTTGCACAGCATTATCTCTCAGAAGTGGTTAGAGTCGGGTGAGGTGCCAGTGCAGCGTTTCTGAAGTATCTTCATACTGGTACACATTACCATCACATGTCTCAGGGGTTGCTTTGTTTTACTTACCATATAGTGTAACTTTAAAATGTGTATGTATTGGCAGCACTTTGGCTTATTTGACACTGGAAAGTATTTAAAGGAATAATTTACCCCCCTATGACCATTTATAAATCAATTTATCACCCCAAGGTACAGTGAATTCATGAAGACAATGTTTTTCTTACATGCCTCCACTGTGAACAAAAAAAATCAAAAAACAGAAAATTCTTGATTACTTGAAATAACAGGGGGACCAGGTTAAATAATTATGAAACTATATCAAACATCTGTGTACAATCTCTCAAACAACTTGTGCAACATAATACAAGTCTTTTTTATCCAGTTTTATACTCTGTACTACCCAAACACAAGCACATTCCCTAAAACCTCACTAGTTAAAACAATGCAAAACTATTTAAAACGCAGCCGAGTGCGGCCAAGCGGGTATCTTCCGCTGGCCAAATGGACAACTACCGATTAAGCGCTCTACTAACTTGAACGGAGATAAAATTATTTACTCGTGCAGATCTTTTAGACTTTAAAAATGTTATTGGACTGAATGGATAAAATTCTGATAGTGAAAGAAGTCATTTCACAATAGTGTTGACGCTCTAAAATATATCCACTAATTTACAGACATCTGTTTCATCATGTAAGTCAATGGGAAAAAAGTACTTATTGGGCTTCAGGGCATCATGTGACTGTTTGGCCTCTATGAAACTGGCTTCAAAGCCCGGTGCACTTAAGAGCCTGATCCAGACTCCATCATCAAAAACAGTCATTTTACCTCACTAAACGTGGGGGCTGCTTGTTTACCACTGCTTCAATTCGATGTTATCGTGTGAATCTGAACTAACCCTTTAATACACCAAAGTCACACAATAGCACACAAAAAATGATCGAGGTAGTGGTAAACCAGAAGCTCTGGTGTCTACCAGTTTTTCATAAGAGGCATGTTAGAAAAAAAATTTCTTTGCAAATCCTGTGTGGCACGGGTTAAGTGATATACAAATGGTCATTTGGCAGGTGAAGTATTCCTTCAAGAGCATCTTATGAATTTATGTGTTTCACGAGCAATGGAAACACTACCCCAAAAACAAATTTCCAGTATTAATATGGCTCCAAAGTCTTCCTCAAATCACCCTTAGTTATTTTCTCTGAGAGCTGTCCGCCATTTTGGGTGACTCAAACTGGTGCAAAAACAGTTTATTGTTGTTCACGGTAACCTACAGTACAGACATTGTACTGGCCTTGAAAACACACACACAGTAGCACATTTTGAAACACTGCCATCACATTTGTTGCTGTCAGCTGCGCAATCACCATGTTCAAGTGTCATTATCCTCTGAGAAGTCCTGCGGACATATTTGTGGCTGTGGTTTCCAGACATCGTAAAGCCAACTGAAGACCTCCATAAAAGCTTTCTGCCCAGCAGAGCCAGTACGGTTGCTCTTGGGAGCTAAATTATAGATAGGGGCACACACGAGGCAAGAGAGGTTACCAAACATGCCAAGCTTTATCCATTTAAATGCCAGTGGGTTGTTGCTTAACGGCCAAGAATTTGATTAATGGCAACAGCTTTTTCAACCTCAACATTCTTGGTAACTTTTTGTTGAGCATGTATTCAGAGACTGAATTCACAAACAACTGTGTGTACTGCAGTGTGAGGCCTGGTCCCCTTGTTGTTACATATACTGGGAAGGAAGCTATAGCTCAGGTGGAGAGTTCAGCCCCAGCTCGTTCTGACCTCAGGTCAGTGTACTTGAGCTACTGAACCCCAAATTGCTCCCACTGAGGAAGGGAAAAAGTATGTTGCTTTAGACAAAAGCATTGGCTGAATGTAATGTGAGCCTGATGTGAAAGGTGGACAAGTATCTGCTTGAATTTAGTCAAGTCTGGATTCATGCCTTTCTTATTTAGTTTAAAGGGACAGTTTACCCCAAAATCAAGAATACATATTCCTCCTCTTATGTGTAGTGCCATCTTAAAATCTAAATTATTTTTGTGAGGGTAGCTAAGTGATAGGGATATCGGTCATAGAGATGTCTGCCATCTAAATGGCACTCAGCTTGTGGTGCTAAAATTGCCATAAGAATGCATCCCAACAGCAATATGTCTTTCTACGAATCATGACACGGTTACTCAAGATAATTCACAGACCTTGTTGTTAGCAGTTTCATGTAGTAACTATCGTCTTTCTAACAAACTACAACCGTCAGCTGTATCACAACGCATAAGGACAAGAGGCTCATGTATGCCCGTGTGATATTTTACAAATTGGCACCCCATGGCATTACATATGTAACATCAAGCTACGTACTTAACATAAAGTTATGGAGGTATGTTTAGGAAAAGAAACATTGTGACAATATACTCAAAGTTTACATGTTTCCAAATATTAGTCTCCTGGGGGATATGTCCTTTGTTTTGTGACCCATCCACCTCCCAAATCTGCCTCCTTACAGGATTATGTTCCTCTTTGCTCCCGTCAGCACATTGGTCACATGATCACAGCCTTCTCAAATACATGAGCGAAATGAATCACCGGCTCATGATGAAGTAGGATATGTATAAATGTTGGTACATTTCTTTTCATAAGAAAACGTATGAACAGTGCATGAGAACAGCCTGCACCCAGCGACACTGACCTAACGTTACCTGACTAACGTTACAGCTCAGCCGAGGAGGACGCCATTAATGTCTACATCTTGCTGTGCCACGAGCACGAGCTTTCGTCTATGATGCTTCCCTATGCACTGTTATACAATTGGCAGGTGTAGTTTAGTTGAAAGAAAATAGTTTCTATGAAACTGCTCATAAGGTCTTTGGATTATCTTGAGTAACCAGGTCATGATTTTTGGAAAGAGACATTGCTGTTGAGTTTCACAAATCTACTTTTTTGGAGCTTTGAGTACCACCAGCTGAGTGCCATCTAGTTCCATAAAACTGGAGAGAAAACAGACATCTCTACAGCTGATATTATTTTCTTTTACCAGTATTATTAAGTCGTTTTTATTCATGGGAAGATGCATTCTATGTATTCTGTTCTGTTCTTATCTAATTTTTACATGTGGGTTTTATTATGTCTTTATGTCTTCTATGTCTTTTGATGTGAAGCACTTGGTGGATGTAATTTCTTTGTTATAAAGCACATTGGACTGCATTTCTTGAACAAAAAGTGCTATACAAACAAAGTTTATTATTATTATTATTATTATTGTTGTTGTTATTATTATTATTATTATTATTATTATTATTATTGTTGTTGTTATTATTATTATCATTGTTGTATTCATCTTCTCAAGCTGTAATTCACATCAACATGTCTACCCTGCTATTTGTGCATATATGTAGATGGTACACATTTACAGTGTTTCTAAATCAATTAGCAGAGTAAGATTACAATGGTCAGTGAAATATTCAGATCAGTAACACACACTGTCCTGGTATAAACACTGTGACTTTTTAATGAAACCACTCTGTTTGATCAGTAGTATCTATGTTTATTCGATTGCAGGAATCTGCAATCTGCCAACTCCCAGTTTAACCCACATGAACACAGGCACACACATACACACACACCCACACACACACACACACACACACACACACACACACACACACACACACACACACACACACACACACACCTAACTGTCCTGCAGTGCTGTGTGTGCCACATGGGTGTGCTCTGAATTTGATGAAGCAGGATAATTCTCTCAACTGATCATATCAGTAAAGGAGGAATCCCAAGATCAACACCAGATTCTGGAGGTAGTCACATATGGGAAACATTTTTCCAGATCCTAATAAACTTTCATCTGTGGATTCTGTGTTTGTAGAGGGTCTGTTTGGGCTGGGCACCATCTCCAGGCCTCCTGCAAGCTCTGCAGGGCCCGAAGGTCAAGATGTTTTAAATGAGGCAGATGGAAAATAATAACTCTGAACTGAATCCACACTGTACTACACCAACAAGCACAGAAATGCTTACACATACAGTAAATGCAGTGTGTACATGTCCAAGCAAAGAAAGCAGAGCAAAGAGACTGCACAAGGAATGCAACTGAACTAATGATTCTAAAAGTTGATTGGGAATTTAAATTAAATGGCAACTTCACATTTGTTTTTATATTGCATGTCCATTTACTGAACTATGAAAGCACATTTGGAAATAAAATTCTGTGCTTATGAACCAGAAACACTGAGGTTCACTGGGAGTTTACCTGTTCAGTCTTTGAACCTGCCAGACATGAGGTGCCAGATGTTTTAAGCTGCTCCACAGGAAGTCAAGCAGATGTTTAACTAGAACTGTGTGAAGTGAAGATGCAGACTTTTGCTCTTTCTGCATATACTGAGATTACACACCAACCCAAATTCAAAGTCAGACCGTAGAAAGCGAGAACAGATTTCTTTTCTATTTTTACCGCCTTGGGCTTTTTTATTAAATTCAAGATAAGTACAACCACTGGGTCTTTTTGCTTTCTCTCATTCTTCATTTAATTTGAGCAGATAATCTGCTGACGCAGTTCGGTCCCACACTCATGTGAAACCAATTTCAGCAGCACATAAAAGTCTGCACTCTGCAGCGCTTCAAACAGGCTGAGGCTCATCATCCTCGCCCAAAAGACACTCGGTCAGATTGGCTGAGTGAACCTGCAGGTGTGTTCTTACCACTGTTCACTGCAGGTACAGAGAGAGGGAGGAGAAGCTGTTTTACACGTTCAGCAAACTGAAGGCAGAAGGCTGACATGATCACACACTGACGTGCAACAGACAAAGCAACAAGTTGGTAAGTTTTGTGTCATTCAGAAAGACAACATGGTGGCAAAAAATTGTGCATTACTGTGAAGGGGGGCCAAACCAGACCACCAACTAGATATCATAAACACACACACACAAGCACTGGTTTACCACACTGCACCAAGGATCTCAAAATTAAAAAATGATCACGATCAGCCTTCTTACTCATGGAGAACCTCAGCCAATCGTCTCAAGCACTAAAAGGCCATATTTTTACTTCAATTGTGATTTCAGTGTAACATTATTTGGTGCAAATGTATTACTAACCAGATTTATGTCTTGTTGAGTTTATATGACAACAATACACCATAGCCAATCAGCTTATAATATTTACTCTATTAAATAACAATGTTTAACATCTTTATGAGTTCCCCCACCTCCACACAGTATTGTCTTTATTCATTTATTTTCTTATGATGTTTTTTGTTTTAGGTTAGTTTGTTTTTCCTTTCTTTTCTCTTGGACTACTTCCTGAGTTGTAATGTTTTAGTAACAATCAAAGAAAAGATATGGTGATATCTACACATATATATAAATGCTGGACTTGTTCTGCTTTCACAAATAAAAAGAGTTGAAAAACAAACAAACAAACAAAAAAAAAAAGTGATACAATGTGTGAGACTATAAAGTACACATAAACCTCTACCAGAAAACTACATTCAAGTTCTTCAGTTTCTTGTCTGAGAAAAAGTCTAGTCTAATTTAATTTAGATTAGTGGAGTTAGTTTAGTTTAGTTTAGATTAGTTTAGTTTAGAATACATTGACAAATGCCCCAAATAAATCATCAAGAAAATGTTAAGTGTGGAGAACATAAACAAAGAGGTGAATATGGCACATCAATTTCGGTTTATAGCCAGTTATTTAAATGCTTTTTAATCACACTTTGTAGCTTTGAATGGTAATATGGATTTGGCTACATCAGCCACCCGAGTATCATGCTTTAGCTCACAAACACAACAAGTAGAAAAACATTTAATTTTTAATAGCCTCTGAAATTTAATGAAAAAAAATGTCTAAGGTCTCTTCTCTTATTTCTCTTCTTTTGATGTTTTACTGTGAAACATGCCAAAAGGGATCACATTTATATATTTCAATCAGACAGTATTTAATGTGATCTATTGTTCACTGATGTATGAATCAGAGAACATTAGCAGCTCATACATCTGTATAGAATTTTGTTCCACTCATTCATCAAAACACACAGTGTGTTGTCACGGTCCTTTGTGCCAAACTCCACAGCGAGCTCTCATACAAAAGCCCAGTTCAGAGTTAGACTGAATACAATACCACCATGCAAATATCGCAGAAATGTATTCATGCACTAATAAAACTTAAGTAACGTGTGACTTGTGTTTCACTACAAAAGGATATTTGATGCATAAAAACTTTGTAGAGTGTGTACAATGTGTTAACTTTACTACAAAACATTTTTCATTTGATGTTTACACCATAGCTGGGGTTAAGAGGAGCTAAACAGAGCTTTAATTGAGGGTAATAAATCTAGTACATTGGTAGCTGATTTAGTTTAAACAAAAGCTGCCCTGCTGCCTTAATAATGTCGGTTAACTATTAAACGTGAATAATTGGTTCAGTTTGTGAGTTATTGTAATGTATGAGCGGACTTGTTAAGTGGCTGAACTTGAGAAATCAACTTCAATAAACCTCGTCACTCTGACACATTGCAGTATGTTCAGGTTTGCCTTCCAAATGTTTTGTTTAGTTTAGTTTTGAGGAATCAGTTCTCCAGTTGCTGCAGATGCTTTACAGCTGTGGCCGCTACGATTAAAGGCACTTTTGTAACGGAGAACTCAGGAAATGTGTTCATTTTGAACAGAGATGGGTACTAAAGTGGATTCTACCTTTAATCATTTTTTTCAGTATCAGAGGAAGCAACCGAGAGTTAACATACATTACACAGCAAATTGACATTGTGTATGATTTCTTTAAACAACTAAAGAGAAGGGTCATCAAATAGTTGTAGCGCACATACAATGCACGTTGGGAAGTCAGCTGATATGCTATTCATGTTTCTTCAGAAAGTTAATTTGGTGAGTTAAAGGGGAACTTATTTTCAAGATGTTATGTCTATGGTCTAAGACGTTTCAAAAATATTAGTAAACATGAACAATTGTAATGTCACTGAGTATAAAGTCTCGAGCCACTCTACAGACAGCAGTTGGGTTTCCATCTAAACACAGTGCAAATTTTGACCTAATTTTCAGAAAAATCTGCAACAGAAAATGCAAATTTATGCGCTTTTCCATCCATTTCTGTAATTAGAGTATTGGCAGTTGGTATATCGAGTGGCTCTAATTCCAGAGTCAGGTGTCATTGCAGAAGTGGATGAAAAAAGATGACATGACTACAAGAGCGCAAGTCAAACCTCAAACGAAGGAAAATGACAGATTTGTAATACTGGAGAGCACACTGGGCAGTGGAAACAGAGAGTTTTTAACAACTAATATTACAGCTATGTGCTCTTAGAAGAGTTCTGGTAACAGTCCTGTGTGCATAAGAGTGTTAAAAGCCTCCAAAAACGATGGAGAGAAATTGCAGTGGCCTGCGTATTGTCAGTACATCATGACTGCACGTCATCATTTATTCTGTGAACCTGTGTCCGTTGCACTTGACTGAATTAGGCCTGAACTGATAAACCAACCTTCTCACCTCCCTCAAGTGTAAAAACTTTTTTTCAATTTTTGGTGTTTTTTATGTATAAATTTAAAATGCACATAAAAATAGGTGGATGGAAATGCACCTAATGAACAAGGAAATATGTCACAGATCACACAGAGAGTACTCAGGGGAATGTTTGAAGTCTATGGGAACCTTTTCTGTTTCAGAAGTAAGAAGAGCACAATAGAATAAAGTTAATTTGGGTATAAAAAGAAAATAACCATTCTGTCGGTCTACAAAATCAGGCTCCAGACTGTATACTTGATGACATCACAAGTTTGAGACTTACTTCTGTGGGTTCTTTTTTTTGGCTTTGAGAAAGAGTAGCTAATGTTCACAAATACTGATTTCCTTAACCTTGGAAATAACATATTGAAATTATTAATTTAGGTAGTGTTCCCTTTTAAGTGAACACCCAGCGGTGCATTCATTAGACTCATCATTTCACGTGTAAGGACTCTCTGTCAGATGTTTTGAATTGCTCTAAAATTGTTTTCAGGCTAGTTGAAATAAATACAACTCGATCACTTGATTCACTGCAAAAAAACATGCATGATGTAAAATTAAATAAAAACTTTTAACTTTCAAAATATTCACATTGAAATCCCCAAAACTGGGTTGAGTCAAGCACTCATCAAAGAATCCAACACACCACTGGTGCAGTGCTGTTGTTCCACACTGAAAACACTGTAATAGGATATGACAGGAGGGGTAATCTTTGATTCAGTCAGATACACTGCAGATATTTGCATGTCAAGAAGATGAAACACTTGAGCAGAGCTTAGCTCATTCTTTACACTGTAAAAGACCGAGAATGTGGTCAGGACTAATAGCAGATGTTTTGCCTGTGGGCAGGGCCGCCCGTCATTATGCCAGGTAGTGGCTCAAAACAACTCTCGACGCTGATTTGGCCAGTGCCACTGAAATGTTATACCAGTCATGTGTTTTCAAAAGTCTGCTGCCACATGTGATGTGTTCGAAAAGGCCCAGACTGCTGTTTTGGTTTCAGAAATGCTCAACAAATCTCTGCTGCACACTCACATAGCGTATGATGTTGAGAAAGTCTGGGGTTTTCGTACACTGAGATGCCCAAACAGGCTCTGCAAAGATGGAATGTCTCTTTTATGTGAAATTAAATAAGATCAGCTTGTGGGCCTCTCTCCTTCCTGTTCCGCTTTCCGTTTTATGTTCATTTCCATTCCCGCACAAAGCCGTCTCTCCACGGTGTATTAATGCCCATCAAAGGCCTCAATCAAGTTGCTTTGCCACAGGCTAAAGCCAAACTGGAGAGGCTAAAGTTTAATGTTGTCAGTCGCAGCGAGGATGTGGGCTCATGTCTCTTCCACGTCCTTGTGTTTTCTTTTAACCCTCACAATCACAAATATCTTGTGGAGCAAGGCATCACACACTAAAGGGCCATTTCAAGGTCACTGAATGTGACAACAGTCTCAATCATTGTGCCATTAGAACAATGTCTGTATGTATTTCACTGAGGGGGGGGGATTTAGAAAATAAAACATAATTACACAGGGCTTCCTAGAAAATTCGTCATGGCTCTGGGTCAATAGACCCTTAGTTTAGAAATATCCGGCAACAAGAAAAATTTAAGGAGAAGCTGCCGACTGTCTGCTGACATTTTCTCTTACTGAGTCAAATATTATGTTTTGATTAAACGTATTAACCCTATCTATTTTATGCTCTGAAATGCATGCACAGTGGGTGTAATTAATAACATGAATGGATTTTTACTGTAATATATTTCTATTTTATTTTCTCATACCTTTCTGTTGAACTTCATATCTGAATAGTAAGAAATGCAAAAATACTAGAAATTACAGATAATTTCTTCATATAAAAATTCGCAAGCCAAGAATGCCACCGAGCAAAAGATGTAATTCAACGTCACTTTTTTGCTTTAGCTCTCATATAGACCAGGATTTATTGGCTACACAGAGCCCAGTTTTAGACCATATTTTTAAAACATCATTACAGGCTTTACACATGCATAAAATCCTGTAAATATTTAACAAAAGCACTGGTAACATGCACAGATTCTGTGTACTCTATCCCACAGTTCAATGTAACGTTGAGTGCATGTTTGAAATACATCTTATACTATTAGGGTTTTACACAAATTTCATCTTAAAGAAAATGTTTTATACCTAAAATGTCAGAAAGACTATAATCATAAAGTATGTTCAAATTAACTTATTAACTTATATAAGTTAATAAGTTAAAAATATTAACAAAATGCAAGATTTAGATTTCATGTGACCCTACAGTCCAATCAAATTTATGATCAGATCTGACTCTTGATTAGGGCTGTACAATTAATAAAAATGTTATCAAAATTACACTATGGTTGAGTGCAATAGCCAAATGACAAGAGCTGCAATTTTTTGATAAATGTAAAATGTGTCACAACATACCATTATAAATAAAACATTGTGATGCTACACAGATTCTCTATATATTCCTTTAGCGAAAATGAAATATGAAATACCTACTCTTGCTAACTACAGTCAGAGAATTTAAATATTCAACTTTTGACAGTACATTTTGGGGGAAACAGGGGACCTGTTCCCTCTCAATATTTAAAACATGTGCATTTGACTCCCCTAAAAGAAGCATGAAATAGCAGAGGACTTTTATTTTGACAAAAGTAAAGCCATTTACACAATAAATTGATGCAGAAAGGACGCAGATTGGTGCGTAGAAATTCACCAGAATGTAGGGAATTAAGTATTTGTTGCTAAAACCTTCTTGCCGAGGACCCTTAAATACCCAGTTTTGTGTGTGTTCCCTCCAGTGTTGAAAGGAAACCTTCACCCTTGTCTTTCTTAAATTGTGACTTCTTTCTAAAGGAATTTGCCTGAATATTTTGCATGGTAAAGTCAGAAGCAACTTGAGTGAAATAAGATGCCAGTGTGTTTTCCCGTGTAAATGCACGAGTGTGTATGTTTCAGTGTGTGTGTGTGTGTGTGTGTGTGTGTGTGTTTAAATGCTCTCTTATTCACTGCAGGTGGGTCTGATGCTGAGGGGAAGCTTTCACTCACTGTGCCAGAAAAGTGACACGTAAATAATTTTTCAGCACGCTCCTTTACTCTGACCATCCTGAGCTGTACAGACTGGTTCTTATAATAAAGCCATAACAGTTAGTAAAACTCTAGACACTTTTCTCTGTGAAATAAGATCAGATCATGCTTGTGGCCAAAGCATGAACCACACTCTAAACATGCCAGTGGAAATTTAAAACACATTATATTCTATCTGTATTTACAGCGGCCACAGACTTCCTGGAGCTACACTAGAGATAAAACATATTCAGGCATATATAATATGTCAGAGTCCTGCTGCTGTCCATTGTGCTTCCTGCTGAATATAACTTTTCATCTTAAAAATGATTAAATAATGACCTTTCAGTTCTTGGTGGTAAACAGAAAGTACCAGAAAAATGCTGCAAACATGAAGCATTATTTATTTGCTCTCTACCTAAATCTGTGTAATTATTATTATATTATTACATGACATGACCATCACCAAACAGCAGCTCGCTGCTAAGAATAGCACAGACAGAATTAGTGCTCCAGAAAGTTGAAAATT
Source organism: Plectropomus leopardus (assembly GCF_026936395.1). Lineage (NCBI taxonomy): Eukaryota > Metazoa > Chordata > Actinopteri > Perciformes > Serranidae > Plectropomus > Plectropomus leopardus. Next base: position 19,524,113 of record NC_142176.1, on the reverse strand, counting down.
TCAGCTAAGTAATCATTAAGTCTGGTTCACCGCCATAAATCCTGCTGCTGACATATGGAGACTTTAAAGTAATGAGGTATTTGTTTTACTGTATTAGATGAAACATAAACTGTATTTTTATCTTCCCCCTTGAGACATCAGCTCACAGCTGAGTGTGAGCCACAGTTTTCGGAGCATGAACGTTGCATCAGACGAACAAGTACGGACACCTTTCAGCCTGACGGAGTTCATTTGAAATCCAATCATATAAATGGAGCCGATTTCTGCTCCTCTTACCCTCCGTTGCTTTCCTTACTCCCCTGTCCGTGTGCTTGTGTGTGTACATGTGTCCACCATCTGTGCATGGCTGTATGAATATGTTTGTGTGTTTGTTGCACACTACGTATAGCTTGTAGGTGTGTCACTCTTTCTGCTGTTTCCTATAAGCTTGTGTCAGTGTGCACCCTGAGGAGTACATAAACATTAACAGAAAAGACAGAGAAGAAGGTTTCACCTGAACACCTGCAGCGGACGATGGACCAAACTGTGTGCTGTTCATCTCTTTTATTGCCAATACATTTTCTTTTAATCTTTTTTTATAAGTTCAGAAAATTTTTCACAATGTTTTTGAAAACGCATTCACATTAGTACTTTACATATCTAGGCTATTTAAAATAGTTGTCAACTATTAAATTATTGCCAACTTATTTGATAATCTATTCATCAGTTTGAGGTTTTTTTTTAATTTAAAAAATGGTCCAAATTCTCTGACGCAAGCTTTTTAAATGTTATTATTTTCTGGTTTCTATCCTCCTCTATGATAGAAAACTGTTGACAAACAAGGCATTTGAGGATGTCATCTGGGCGCTTTGGGAAACACTGATCAACATTTTTCACCAATTTCTGACATTTTTAAACCAAACAACTGAACAACAAGACAATATTCAACAGATTAATCAAAAGAAAATGTTATTTTACACTAGATCTCAATTCACTATTGATGCATTATTGTGTGAGCATTATATTATTTCAAATAAATATTGTGAATATAGGCAGCCTGATATAGATCATGGAGCACTTCGCTGCATAATTTGGATCCCACAATTTCAGCATGTGCATGGGTGTAAATTCCATCATGCTGCTCACAGGTCAAAGGCTAACTCTAAAATGTTTGGGTTAACACAAGCATATCTAATAGAAATATCAAAAATATGACAACAGAAGCTGCATTATTGGGAATACATTCCTAAAACGGATATGGCTTTGAGAGACAATAACCAAATAAACAGGACTGTGCAGTTGTCTTGTGTGCAGTCTTTCATTGCATCCTTAATACAGGGCTGGTCTTGTATTGAGTGTCTCTTAATTTTGCTAACATGACACTGCTTTTTAAAAAAACAAACATAAAAACAGTTAATTGATTAATTAAATTGTACTGTTTTCAAATGTGTACTGAAAATAATTGTATTTTTTTTATTTTTCTTAGTTGTTTCAATGGCTAATGCAGGACTTATTGACTCACAAATAGATTGTAAAATAATTAACTGTTATGGGTTAGGTGGGACAAACTCCCACAGGAAGTTATTAGAGAGAATGAATGCTTATAGGAGGAGGATTGAACAAATAAACACAAAAAAGGGAATTTCGTCCCACTTTTGTTTAAAAAAAAACTACATCGCATAGCAAATATCTTGGCAATACCTCCCAGTGGTTGCAATATAACCGAAACAAATGCACACAAAGATGACTGTCATTGTTATTATCGAACATGTTATTAAGCAGTCACGGCAGAGCGATCTGTAATGTCCACAGCGGAATTACGCTGATATTTCCTTACAGGTTGTTTAACTTTTCCTGTCTGCGCTGTGTTTAGGCTCTGACGACCGTCTGCAAAGATCAGGTGACGTTTCAGTGTGCGCACAACTGGATCTGCAAATAACTCACGAAATAGGCTACAATAGATGGATGCATCCTCGCTGTAAAAAAAAGATCATCTCATCAATATCATGTTTTTCAAGAGCTAGATTATATTCAAGAGCTAGATTATATTACATATGGTCGTAGGTTTCGTTTCAATGTATGAGGCACATATGAAACGCTGATCTGGAGGACATCCAATAGAAAATATGAGCACCAAACACTTAATTTCCTGATTTCTGGTGAATTTTTCTGCATCAATTTATGTTGTAAATATCTTAAATTTTGTCAAAATAATAGGCTACTTTCATGTGTTTATTAGTGAGGACAAATGCACATATTATAATTTTTGAGGGGTGTGTGCAAGTATCGACTTATTTATATTTTCAAACCAAGTGAAAAAACAAAAAATGCAAAATTAATAATCGAAGTATCAAATAATTTAAATGAGATTCTTACTAGAATATAATAAGCCTGGATATCATTAAACAACGCGTGGTAGCATTATAAATGCACTGAGTCAACTTTTGGATTGGTTTATTATACTAAATATTTTTTTAAATCCTAAAATCACGAGAAATTATAAACAACGTCACTTTAGTATCCTTTTGCCACAGATCAAACATGCATCTGTTGCTGAAATAAATAATTCGAATGCAAGGGACACTAAAATCCGTTCCAAGCGATAAAAAGCTCTTATAAACTAAATCCCAATTTTATTCAGAAGCCACAGAGCTGGCTGCAGGAACACAATCGGCCGAGTATGGATGACTTGCCCTTGATGAACCATCGCGAATGAAGCGTGAAATTGTGCCCTCTCCGCCCCAGTGCCATCACTCATGGGCTATATTCATATCCAAATTGCATTAATGTCATGTGTTAAGCCCCCCGCCCCTATTTTGCAAAGTTTTTTTCTTTTTTTTCAGCTAAAAAGTGACCTAACTAGTTCATGTCATCAGCATAATCACTTGGGAAGAGGTCTTGAAGCCAGGAGATCTGGGTCCCATCCTCCGAGGAAAGACGGGTGTGTGTAACTCTGCTCAAACCTGAGGGGGAGTTTGGAGTGTTTGGTCAACGACAGTGGTTCCTGGAAAAGATCTGAATCGTTTTATAACCAAACCCAGCTGCGGTCTGGTGTGCGCTGCAGTCTCTGTATGCATGTGTGTGTGTGTGTAGGTTCATCTGTATGAGGTAGAGGGAGAGGTGGGGGTGTCTGCGCTTCCCTTTCCAGAAGAGAGAGAGCAAGAGAGAGAGTGAGACACAGAGAGAGAGAGAGAGAGAGAGAGAGAGAGAGAGAGAGAGAGAGAGAGAGAGAGAGAAAAGTTTGGTCTTTTTCACCCCTACACTGTTTTTTAGGCATGAACGCCGAGACCTGCGTTTCATACAGCGATATGACATCCATGGATTCATATTATAGCCCCTCTGCAGCGCAAGGTAGGGATCACCAGACGGACCACTTTAGGACATTCCCAGCCACTGACACCAAATACAGCCCCACTGCCTTCCTGCCCAACAAAGGTCAGGCTTACGGAGAAAAGTCCCGAAGCCCCTTCCAGCAGCAGGAGTGCCAGTCATTGGATGCCGCCGCAGCTGGGCAAGGCACTTTCAGCAAATACCACCTCTTCATGCAGAGGTCTTCTTGCAAAACACCTCCCGAGGAAGGCAAACTGCACCAGGAGAGCGGGCACAACGGAGCGCTCATCCCCTGCTATGGTGAGTGCAGATTTTTAAAAAACAAAACTTTAAGATAACTCAGCCACAGGCGTCCACTTGGCAAGGTGAGGCTTCACGAGACAAAACACGAGCTATTTTCACCAGCAGCGTATTTCACAGGGAGGCTGTGCAACAAAAGTCACTGCAATCATTCAGCGTCAGGGTGTTTCCTTCGGGCTGTTTGGTGTCTGATGATTACCTTTACCTGTGCAAATCATTTTAACGTCATCATCAACGTCATCGCTCATCATTGCTCCATTTAATCCCACAACACCCGCAGATACAGCCTGCCTTAAAGGTTAGGACGTTTCGTTCGCAATCAATGGCACGTATGCGTAAAGTGGCCATCACAGCTCTGTGAGTGAACCAGAAGAAATAATACGTCGTGATTTATCCTATATTATCTTTTACAGGCTGACTCATAAAATCACAAACATACTTTAACAGGTTTCATGTATTTTTTCCCCCCAAAGTCCTGCGTGCTCCCCAACAGCGCACAGGGCTTCTCCGCTCGTACCGGCCCGTCCCGGCGGTTATGTGCGTAACACAGTTAAGGAGCAGCATAATCTTCCCGACTATCAAATTGTCTCTTTGGCCATCAAAATTAAATTAGGGCGCATTTAATGCGATAATCTGCATTACAATCCTTAATATTGGAGCTGAGTCAGACAATTGAATTAACAGGTTTTCAGATAGTGAGTTCCAAACTGATAATATTTGCATTTCATGGCTCTGCCTGATTGGCTCCAATTAGATTTAATTGCGTGGGGACGCCACTGTAATGGGTGAATGATGAGGGTGCAAATAAAACTTTGACCCTCGTTGGGCAGGCGTCCACTTTGAAGCAGCATTTATTCGTGTTTTTATACCCAACCAGAAATGCTATTTGCCATTAACCGGAAACACACGTGATACCATGATGAGCAAGATGTGTCATCCATTTGGTAAATTAAAGCGATCATTCATCTGCTTTTCCCTCATCTCTCTCTCTCTCTCTCTCTCTCTCTCACACACACACACACACACACACACACACACAAACAATGTTAGTATTAGGACAATAGATCTTCTGTAATTTTAACCCAAATTTAAGTTCCATCACTGTTCCACCACTGCGACAGAAATCAAAAGACAAACAAACAAAATGCGAGTTTTCAGAATGACTCAAGCTGCTGAGTGTAAACTTTGAGGGGGAATATGCCCCATCTTTAAGCATATTATCTATTCCGGAGATCAAAGATCAAAAACGTACCCTTTTTAAAAAATTAAATTCTTCTTCGCCTTTACCACTTTTTTTATGCTGTGTCTAACATAGACGCGCTGAACCTGTTGTAGTTTCGAGGTTATAACAATAGAAACATTATGGTCTTGAATAAAGTCACAAAGCATGAGGGCTCTCTCTCCCTGTCCTCTCTTTCTGCCTCACTCACACACTCTGTTTGCATATAGCATCTACAAAATGTGCTCTGTATACTTCTAAAAATAATCCACTGAGGAGTAATGTTGTGAAAGGACGAATCAAATAATTCTGATCACAATACCGTAAAAAGGGGGGGAAATACTGTGAGCAAAATGAGCATTTTTTTTGCTAAACTGGTCTGTTTATGAAGGTGCAGGCTCCGACAATTACTTAAACGTTTTTTTTAATCTAGATAAAATTTATATAAACGGTACGTGTAAAATAATAATAATAGAATCATTTTCACGTATTAAGCCATCTCTCTCCTTTCTCTCTGATTTATTCGAGCTGCTTGTCCATCAGTATTACACTGAAATGTTTAGTGGAAGCACTTTAAAGATGTTTTGGCAGTTTCTGGAAATCGGCCTGCAGAAAAAAAGCCTTTACTGCTCCAAAATGTCAAGAGCGGAGATCAATCTTTTCAAAAGCTAATACTGGCCCTTTTTATAATGGCTGTTAAGTTTTTATTACCTATTAACCCTGACACAGATCCGGTAAATCGAGATGACATAAAACTGTTATATTATGTTGTAAATAAGCCGCAGTTATTAGGCTGGGAGTAAACTGCAATTTTAAGTCATACGATGAAGAAACAAATTATTTTAATAAAAAAAAAATCCTCAAACAATATTTCCAATTTCCACTTTTTTTTTAATGAGGCTAATTTTTATGCGGAATCTGTATTACTTAGCCTACATTACAAAACATTTAATTTAATTGATCGACTCATTTTTTTCTTTGCATTTTTTCTTCAGTTTAGAACTAAGGTTAGACTTATAGGATGAAATACACATATGTGCATGTTGTTAAGTTTATTTTGCAAACTATGCACTCTTCTTTTTACAACACGGAGTCTTGAATCTAGGCCTAATGACCGGAATCACCGCGAAGGAGGCAGGAAAAAACATCCCGGCGTTATAGTCAAGAAGAACTCGCGCATTAATGTGACTCAGATGTCAAACTTCTCTGTTTGACTTTATTTCCTGCTCAGAGTAACTTGGCCCTCAGAGACAAATCTTTAACTTTTTTGAATTGAAAAATTATTTTTATATTTGTAGCGTTTATGTTTTTTTTAGCACTTTATCTCGGAAATAAGAAAAAAAAATCCCTTCTGAAGTGTTTCGCATCGTTTAAATAGTAAGTAGATCGAAATTTGTTGTCACCGGTGCCTGTTTTCCTTGAGATTATCAATGACCGCAGTTTCTCGTTAAAGATCTTTTTACTGACTTCTACACGAACTAGACATAGAGTGAGGGCAGCAGTAAAATATGCTTAACTTATGATAAATGATTCCTGATGTGCTTATTGGGAAATGCCGGTGTATTTTACTCCCTGAGTCATTTCTTTAATCAAAGCTGTATTTTACACAATAGCAGGGTAGTTTGAAGTTGTCACAGAATGACTTTGTTGTTATAATTTGTGGCCTGATCGGTTGAGTCGAAGGTGATGTGATGACTGGTCTCAGGCCTGTCTGAAACTGTAACTGAGACAGTTTTTTTGGAGGATGGAAATCAGCATGACTTTCTACTAAACATTTATATACATTAGAGACACAACCAACACTGTTATATTGTTTCTACTCAACACATTGCCAATCATGCTGTTACATGAAATCAACAAGGCAGCTCTTGCAGCGGAGCTCAGAGCTGACAGAGGGGCTGAAACTACAAGAAAATGCAAAAGAACTATTTGCAGGCTGCCCTAGATGTGCATGCTAAAAGCAGCAAAAAATTGGCAGATATCAAATGATAAAATGAAAAAGTTGTGGAAGATTCTAGTAAACTTAACACTACAGCAATTTATTTTTTTTTCTTTCAAGTACAAGTCTTGCATTTAACGTTTTACTCCAATGAATGTTTAAAAAAAAGAAGAAAAATGTACGTATATCAAAAGTAAAAATAGGCATATATTATTTAGGGGTGGGAATAGCCAGAGGCCGCACAATACAATTTATCGCAATACGTCGTGATACAAAATTATTGTGATTTTAAACATTTTGCAATATGTGATTATTGCAACATCTATTGTGATATACTGTGATTTATAACCTTTTTTCAAGCACAACGAAAAACTTTGTCAAATGAATCTAAATGGAATAATCAGTTTTCAGTTTGTTCATCTCAATTAAATTATTTTTATTGCAGTAAAATGTATCTAAAGCATGCAAAAAGCAACTGATATTATTATTGTAGTCGGCCACCAAAAGTCAGATTTGTATTTGGAATATTAATAATTTCTCATCTATCTTTTTCTCATTATTATTATCTATTTAAACAGAACAATATTGCGACAAAATATCACAATATGGTGTTGAATCAACTTGTTAATATTTTTGCAGTAATTAAATGCTAATATATTTCATAGCACTACAACACATTAAGATGACTATGTATTTTGAAAAACCACCACAGTTGTCAAATAAATGCAGAAATGACATACAATAGAAATACTAATAAATGTGTAAAATGTGTCCTTGAGTTAAACTATGCTTTTACGTGTATAAATAGTCATATTGGCCACCAAAGAATAAATCTTTTGCTGTATCATTATTAAAATGGTCAAACTGGACGTCTTGATTGGAAAACTAGGACCCTAAGGGTGATTCAATCAGTCACTACATCGTCTTAAAGCAGCCACTACACGTCTTTGTGATCCTCCAGAGACAACATATCCTTCTTTTGATGTGTCCGTGTCCTCCCTCAGTGTCTGAGGGTGCTGACCTTTAGCTCGACTTTCCTGCCCTCGTCAGTTTGGAGAGCAGGGCGAGTTTCCCTGCACGCACACAGCAGAGAGAATCGATTCGAAACCCCCTGTTTGAAACTCTCTGGTGTCAAAGTAGAGCACGTTGCAACATTTGGAGTCTAGTTTTACATAGTAAACATTTAATTGCACCATAAGACAAAGGATGTTACTTTGTTGTTGCTCGGGTGTTGAATTGTAGCCTAATTATAGCGGGATTGGGCCTTTTAGGTTTTTTGGGGGTTTTTTTCACAGCTTCTGGTTTTGCAGGGGAATGACATCTTTGCAGCAGCAACACACTGCTGGTGTAATCTGAAGACTTTTGGTGTAAACCATAATTTATTTTTTGGGCAAAGCGAGAATTTAGTTATGCTGCTCTGCAAGTGTAAATATTTCATCAGCAGAAGCCGTTAAAGTTATCTCTTGGACTAACATGCAGGTGTGATTGCACTGGCTTGTCAGTTTTTGTCACTTCGATCTCCTGCCCTTTTGTCCCCTCAACATGTTTAACCCAGCACAAACCATTTCAGCCTCTCGTAATGGCCGTCTGCGCAGATTGGTTTGAGCAGAGAGTAATGGGAACCAGCCATGCAGCCCAGACAACTGAGGCACACTTCAGCAAGTCAATGACATGAGTGGAGGTGACAAGGACTCAGGATCATTTTACCATTTAGCTTAAAGTTTGGCAGGGCAATTTACATTAGGCTCAGTTTGCATGGCCGAGTGAGAGCAGCGGGGCACTAAGGCTCCTGCAGTCCAGGACTTCCTTTGGTCTCTTTGTCACCGCTTCATGTAAACTGAAGCAAACTGAACACTGACACAGAACGAACTGTACAGGACTGCACGTCAGAGATTCAGTTGGTTTTACCTGTTGTGTGTCAGTATAGGCTGGTGACTTTTTTTTTTACACTTGCTTGACTTTAAATTGTTAAATATTTTCTGTGAAAATCCGCGCAATGGTAATGGACGACCTTTTTGAGGTTGAAGGTTTTTCGAGGTCCTGGTGCAGTCATGTGGTGTATTGTATCAAAAACTAGCATAGAGATAGCCTACTGTCTAATTTGTGGATTTAAGAGGAGAAAAAAAGAGTATCTGGTATTTGAAACCCTGGTGGCTTTTGAAAAATTAAATAAAAACTTGCTTGGCATTAAAGTAGGATTAAAACATATATTTTAAAAACATATAAATACAGTAAAAATGGGTTTAAGGTTTTCTATAATAGCATCTTTTTTGCTTTAATACTTTTGTTATTTTGTTTAACATTCATTTTGTGATACTGACAGCACCTGGTGTTTGTAATATGCAGTTTAATTACACTAATGGGCCTTTAAAATATACTTTAACGTTTTCCTTGTAATTTTTTTGTCTTTGTCTTACAACTTTATGATCCCAAAATGGGTTGACAGATAGGCTTTAAACGAAATATAATTTAAGAGGATTTTGTTGGTGAATGAACAGTTGTATTTCCACTGTGAGACAATCATCATTTCTTAGCCGTACACATGAACCTTACAGATAGTGTGTCATGATTCCAAACCTTCAGTATTGTTGCAGGACACGTTGTTAGGATTTATGTGTTTTGGGTTTTTTGGAAGCTGGATCCTTGTTATAGGAAAAAGTGATTGTGCATGTTGTTGAGTGAGGTTTTTTCATTTTATGTGTGTGCACACAAAAATGCACTCCTGCGAGTTTATCCCACTCGGATGGAATGTTCTCCTTCGATCAGTCAACAAAAACATAAGATGAAGGAAATTCTGTTTTGCTCCAAAGTCTGAGAGAAACATTTGGAAGGGAGCAGGTAGGAGGGAAAGACGCAGAGGGGGAGAGAGGGAGGGAGACAAAGAGTGCGTGCGAGGTGATTTATCAGTCTATGGGCTTTATGGATTTTCTTTTTTTCGCAGTCTGTGAATTTTGCACAACCTGCTGAGATCATTGCTCTGCTCAGTCAGCAGAGTTGAATTTCAAAGTGAGCGGCTACCTATCACATTGGCACTAAAGAAAACTTTTTGTTACGAAAAAAAAAAAAGAAATGTGCTGATGTTTGAAGTTCTGCCTGTGAGTTACATCGACTGTTTCCAAATCTCAGTCAAGGCCAAATCAAGGCCGATGTCTGTGTGTGTGTGTGCGTGTGTGTGAGTATTGTCCTGAAATGTTTCGATGAATGCACCTGACACCACACCAAGCAAGTAAAGTGACAAGCTATTCATAGTCGTGTTATTTCTATCTCCAAAAGAGACAAGGTTGAATTTCAAGAACAGAGGGTCAGAGAAACTTTGACCGCATCTTCAGCGGTGCTGTACGAAGTTTTAAGGTCTGTTACTTAGAGCGGCTATAGAAGCTATTTTTACAATAACAATGTATCAAATGACAATGTGTAAACAATGTGACAATGTGAAAAAGGTCACTGGTAGTGATGAACTTACAGAGAATTATCGCCTGAATATGCAGCTCCCCTCGGCTTTACGGAGCCTTATAGTGAGTTTGAGCTCTCTTGTGTAGCTGCACGGCCCTGAACTTTACTGTCGTAGTTCACTCTCACCCCTCACAAACATCAAACAGACAAAGTAAGAAATAGAGGAAAGGCAGCAGGAGCGCTCCAAGTGTCCCTCAAGCCACCGGTGCTCATGGAATACTTCGGGGGAAAAAAAGAAAAAGGGAGAAACTTATAACCAAAAAAAGTGGTATCAAAGATACCAAAGCATTCAAGGTCTTTAATTCATAGGGCTAGAAATACAAATACGCCAATGCGTAGCGACTTGCACCTTATTTAGGGTGTAGTGACACAGCGAGACCTTTGGTTATAAATTCTGTTTTTTTACAATAAACAACTAGCTGGTGTACAAATTGTAACATTTAGCAGCTTAAGCACCAGATAATTTTCTTTGGAGTTGGTAGAGACCAAAAAAGAGCTAAAAGAGAGTGAATATTAGACTTACGTTCATCAGGTGAAACAAGCATCCAAATAAATAATAATGTTGCTCTGTAACTGCTTGATGTGTAAAAAAGCAACTGTTTGTCATTGAATGGTAAAAAGAAGTCATATGTCAGTGTTTGTTCACAACTTATTTCTGCTGCCCCGAGTGGCCAAAAGTAGCAATGCTACATCGTAAAAATACTCTATCACAAGTAAAAGTATTATCAAATGTACATAAAGGAATTCTATGCAGGATTGTCGGTTACTGTATGTACACACGCTCGCCAGGTAAACTGAAAGTAAAGGCCAACACGAGATTAATTTTCGTTTCGCATTTCACCTCGCTATATTAGCATTTTTCAGCACTTTTTTCTTTGATGTTTGTTGCTCATCTGATTGCTACATTTTTATAAAGCCTTGACTTCACCTGAGCGCTGTGGAAGTACATGCCCATAAATGTCTTTAGCACAGAAAATATGAGGAAAATATGAAAATGTGGGCAGAGGGCAGAGCTCAGAGGTGATGATGGAGAGAAACATAAATTGCATTGTATATGTTTAGCATTACTATATAAAAAACATAGTACATTACAAGTAAAATCTCTGCATTCTAAAGCTTACTCAAGCATATGTACAGAGGTATTATAAGCAAATGTACTTAAAGTATCAAAAGTTACAGCACTATTTATGTAGCAAAATAAATACATTATTCCATACATTGAGGGGGACGCGGAGGACATGTCCCCATTCAATATTTAGAACATGTACATTTGTCACTCCCCAATAAAAACATGAAAGTAGCAGAGGACTTCTGTTTTGCCAAAACTAAAAATATTTACATCATAAACTGATGCACAAAATGCACAAATTGGTGCATGAAAATTCACCAGAATGCAAGAAATTAAGCATCTGACACTCAAAATTTGTGTGTCAAAACATGTCCCATTTCATATGTGTCCCTCCAGTGTTGAAATGAAATGTATGGGTTATTTCTCAGGATGCATTTATGTGTAAGCAGCATTTAAATGTTGTGGCGGGTTAAGATTTAGATTCTTTAAAAAAAAAGAGGCTATATTTAATTACTTAGTGCAGGCTAGTGTTGGGTAGTTTAATATTTGACAATTAATTACAATTTTAACTTGCAAAGTATCTAAAGCTTGATGTAGCAAAAGAAGTACATTATTTCCTTCTTAAATGTTGTGGATATAGAGTAGCACACAAAACATTTAAAACATGTTATTCCTCAAAACTGTACAAAGTACAATTCGTTCAGGCAGAAGAAGTTAAATTCCACTGCTGATCTCCAAATGGCCTCTTATTTGTGGCAAGTCCCTTTATGGAGTCGTAAATAACTTCATACATTATATATCACATTCTTGCCTTGGCCTGATTGTCCAGCTCACACAGCATCAGGCCGCAGTGTCTCAGCCAGCCTCTGTATCTGCAGCCAAGCAAGACTTATGGGTTATCCACTGTTCAAATCTTCATGTCAAATCAAAATCCATGTTTTAAGTCAGTTAAACAAACCCCAGAAACACTTACAAATAAATACTTTGCTCACACATTTCCTCAGACAAACTCTCTTCCCTTTCCATCTCCTCATCTGTTTTCTCTCCACTGTTTACGTTCCCCTCTGTTTCGGATATTTCTCTTTCAGTTTGAATCACCGTGTGGTGTGTAATTTATAGTGTTTCCTCTTAACACCACGAGTTGACCCCAGTCGTCCCAGTCAATAAAGAGGCGGTGAAGGTGCCCTGTCGCTTTACAGCCAGTTAAATTACACTTTGATGTTGCCCCCTCATTTTCAGCTGTGAATTAACAGCGTTCCGTGTTGAGTGTCTGACGCACAGAAACAAACCTGAAGTGCCTTGTAATATCAAAAAGAAGGCACACTGGTTTGTCATAAATCAATCCTTTGTTTTATTTTGATATCAATGCCAAAAGTGACATACTAGGTCATAAACTGTGGTGTATTTAGCGAAAATTGTGACCATTTAGATTTGTATGCAAACTCTTGTGGAAATATTTGCATGAGCTAAACTGCACATTATGGCTCAGCTTGTTTTGAAGCACATTTTATTGTACTTGCTCTCTGCAGACATTTCTCTGTGCCCACCACACAGAGCTGCAGACTCTCTTCACTGTAACGCAGCAGTTGGAGCAGATGCGGCCTGTTGGATCCACTGCAGTGAAAATAGAACATTCTGTGGTTGCAACTCCAAACATTTTGCATGGCATATTCTTCTGAAAAGAAAAAAAACTTTGGTAGAGAGTTTGCCCGATTATTGTTGGGACGTGTTAGTTCATGCAGAGGTGCAGGTGATGGAAGAAAAAGCCAATTGTACTAATGAACATGGGGATTTTTATGCAGCCTATGTTTTTCATAGTCGCTCCTTCCTGCCTCTTTTCACAAAGATTAAACCCTGACAGGCATTGTTTGCAAAAAGACTTCCCTATGGTCTTCATACATATGGTGTTCCCTGCAGGAGGGCCCACTGCTGTTCACCTTGGGCAGTGTCGGAGAGCCTCAAAGCTACAGCAGATGATATGGATAACAAGCAGGAGATTGTCACAATATCCCGCTCCTGCCAAAAAAACATCAGTGACATGCGATATAAACAATGGCCTTTGATCAGCGAGAGGCCTCATGATTTCAAACAGCCTGACAGCTCTTGCCTTGTGGGGACTGTGGGTGCCAGCCAGGGAAATATGATGAAATAACTGGAGTGTATTTATGCCGGGATAAAACACATTTGCTCCCTTCAAGCCTAACAGGATGTGTTAGTCATGGACTGGGAGGCAATGTTGCGGGCGTTAGACCCCCTGCCACCAAAACATGGCTCCTCAGCCCGAGTCTGTTTCCAGCACTGTAGGGCAAACATTTCACAACCAGAGCACAGTGCTCATTAAATAATACAGCTGGTCCTTCAATCCAAAAATACAGAATGTACAGTAAAACAGGTTTTAATCTTTTCTTCTTCTTTTGCATGCACAGCTCTCCTCAGAGAGGCTTCAGTTGGTGGGAATCAAGACATAGGCTGTGTGCCATTACTTGACCTGAGCATCAAACCTCAATACTATTTTGGTACTGACTGAAATGTGTTTGTAAGGTCGACTATCAAGAACTGCCAAGTACTGAAAGCTGGCATCTGATTGCTCTCTACAATGTGTACTCTACTATTGTGTTTATTTCTTATATAGTTTAGCATCACCTTCTTTTTTTCTGCTTCATCTGTTTATAATTTATTGTAAGTATTGCAAAATATTATTTTGGTATCAGTAGAGAAAGTCAGGAATTGTATTGGCACTAGTATGTAAAAAAAAACTTTGAAGGAAACCCAGCCCCAGCCATTACATTTTACAAGACTCATTCCTCAAGAAATCCATAATATAAAATGTATGTGTCCTTATTAATAGTCAGATATCAGTAGATTTGAAAAGTAACATTTTCCATCAACCAGAGGTTGTTGTATTTTATACTGAAGGAAATTACATTTCAACAATATTTTTACATAATCATGGATGGATTACTGAATGGGCCTACTCGGCAAAGGCCCAGGGGCCCAAAGGCCAAAGCCCCCCCCCCGGCCTTCGTCTTCAAAAAGTCATTCTAATTAAGGTTTACCAACCAAGAAGAGGCACCAAAGGACCACAAAGAGACACAAGATAACTACAAAGAGTTGCAAAACATCTACAAAGAGACAGAAAGTGACCAAAAAAACAAAATTAACCTCACTGAAACACAAAGTCACCTTAAAAAGACACAAAATGACCAAAAAATACACAAATTACCCTGAGGAGACAACATTCCTTCCACGAGACACAGAATAACTTGAAAGAGACATGACCACAGACATGTAAAATCTTAAAATAATGCATAACATCTACAAAGTGACACAAAACACCAACAGCACAAAGGAGCAGACAAAACCGCCACAAAGTCTTTGTATCTTGCTGCTATGTGCAGTAAGGGGCCTTTTGCATAACTATCCCAAGGGGCCTATTGTCGCATAATCCGCCATGCAAGTAATGAAACAAAATTAAATAAAATGTCCCCAAGTATATAATCAGACATATATTCACTTAAAAATTCAACATTTTGACCACTCCAAACACCTTTCTGTCTGCAGCTTAATACTATGATTCATCACTTCAACTATTTAGATCAGTGATGTTGATCAAAAAGATGCACTTAAAATATAACTTTATAACTTTATAACTTACGTGCACATATCTGTGAGACACAGTCTGTGACAAGATATCCATTCACCTCACCTTGCAACACATTACCCAACATGGTTGTGAGTTGCGGGTCACTGGGTGTGTGTGTGTGTGTGTGTGTGTGTGTGTGTGTGTGTGTGTGTGTGTGTGTGTGTGTGTGTGTGTGTGTGTGTGTGTTTGTATTCGCGTGTGCTGACTGAGTGCTGAGAATTGCACACAGAGCTCAAATGAACACACACACCTTCTGGTTCTAACCTGACAAATGGTTGGATGGGCAGATGAGCAGAGACGTCCTCGATCCTGAAAATAACTTCACCTCAGATGGTAAAGGAGCAGGGAGGTGCAGTTCTTCGAGTCACCACTAGAAAGAGCCAGAGAGAGAGAGAGAGAGAGAGAGAGAGAGAGAGAGAGAGAGAGAGGGGTCTGAAACCAAACATTTTCAGTTTTTACATCCACCTCGATGAGGGTGTGTATCAATCTAAAGATGTGTGTATAAACTGGATAGTTCAGTGAAGGGCAGCAGCAGGGCCAAAAGAGCTGCCAGCTTAGACAAGAACACTGGCAGAGACATGGCTGTGGAAATTTATGATCAGAGCTGCCTGAGGTTTTACAGTTAAGCTGCAGTCATGAAGAGAGCAAGTGTGACAGAGAGACAGAGAGAGAGCGAGAGAGCGAGCACAGAGATGGGTCTTTCTCTTTTTTTGCGTGACAAGAAATTAATTGTGACAGTCTTGCTGCCAGGTGACTTTGCATCAGGGTGATCGGGGAGTGTGTGCAGTAAAACACACAGAATGATCTACGAACTACAACTGGATCGTGTAAGCAGCCAGTGATCCAGGCCATCCATTACATGGGCAGATGCAGACAAACAAATCGACACACACACACACACACACACACACACACACACACACACACACACTAAGCACCAAGTGCAAACAGATTTCAAAACTGTCACAGAATTTCCTCACAAAGAGCAAGAAATTCGGTTGTTCCACCCCATCAGATCCCGTGAATTATTATGCTGATCTGACAAATAAATCACAAGTTATGAATAAACTGCCGTAGGAAAGCAACTCAATATTCGACTCGAGCAGAACAGAGGCTCAAAAAAATAATTCTAAAAAAAAAAAGCTTAAATTTGCTTTCTGAAGGTACTAACACAAAAATTAGCAATGTTTGTTGCAAAAGGTGAAAAAGAACACAGCATTTATATTCCAGCAGCAGTCACTTACGCATCCACATTTCATCAATTAAGTGCAGTTGCAATTTGAGATGTGCTTAAACTCAATTTCCCAGAAGCTTTAAGTGGCAAATGTTGCATTATAAGCTAGTTTCAATAACTTGAACGCAGCTCCAAAAAGCAGTGGACTCAAATCACTTGGATTCAAGTCAAACTCAAGTCACAAATTTGATGACTTTAGACTGGACAAAATAAAATAAAACAGACTTGAAACTCGACTTGGACTTAAACACTAATGACACCTGACTTCACTTGGACTTGAGCCTTTTTACTTGAAAATTTTTGATACCCCCCCCCCAGGTGCACAGATGAAAAATTATGTTATGTGTGCCACACAGCACAGAATCAACATTCAGGATCAATTCCTGCAAAATGTCTCTTAAATCTCCAGATTCACTTTGTCTGAACAAATCCCACAGCAACCAGTCAAGCTGCAGGAGAGAACCATGAAGCAATCTTATGTTACTGAGCGGCCGGTGGAAAAAGTTATGATAAAGAATATTTCATTGACATATAAAACCTATGCAATGGTCAACAAAAAGCAAATTGCAGAATGCAAAACATGCATGTCATAATTTACAGGGACCAACATCAAACCTATTCTGACAAATAAATAAAAATTTTTTAGGGCATTCAGGGTTTTTGTAAACTTAATGTATTTTTCCTCTGACTGTAAAATGGCCTTAAAATTTGTGAAAAGTGCATTTTGACTTGTTCAGGGCTTGAAACTCAAAGTTTGAGCCTGGACTTGGACTTGACAGCCTTGACTCAGGACTTGCTTTTCTTGACTTCCGACTTGAGTACTAAGACTTTGGACTTGATTGTGACTTGCAAAACAATGACTTGGTCTCACCTCTGCCAAAACGAAGGAATCCAAGTTCTGACCCCACACTTTTAATCCTGATGAAATTATAAAAACACAAACCTCTCCTAACAGTTTTCATCTTCTTCCTGTCTCTGCAGGTAAAGACAGTTCAGGCCTGACAGACTCTGACTTGGCCCCGGACTCTGATCCACCTGGAATGGACACCAGCTACCTGTCTGTGAAGGATCAGGGCATGAAGGTGGCTTCTGATAGGCCACCAGGCACAGAATTGTCGAGCCCGCTGGACAAGGGTGATGGCGGAGAAAGCAACAAGGGCAAGAAAAGACGCAACCGCACGACCTTTACAAGCTACCAACTGGAAGAGCTGGAGAAGGTTTTCCAGAAGACACACTATCCTGATGTTTACGCCCGGGAGCAGCTGGCACTGAGGACTGACCTGACTGAAGCCCGTGTGCAGGTAAAGCAGGAACTGCAGCTAAGTGGGTAAAAAAAAAGGAAATAGATATGTAAAAGGAAACAAAAACCAACAAACTTAAGCTAAATTTCAAAAGTTACACTTCACAGTGGTTGTCTAATCCCAGCAACAACTTTGGCAACGTGTAAAAGTAAAAAGAGGTCTTCGTCACAGCAGAGCAGAGGATGTTTTAACAACACAACCTCATGGATCCTTCAACATCTGCAGCTCTGCAGAGATAACGTCACACACAGAACAACACCAGAGATTTATCTGGTATTGTGGGAGTTGAGGGGAGAGAGAGTGGGGGAGTGGGAGCTAACAGAGGCCAGGGGGCCCATGGGGCTGAGGTTAGAGCTGCCTGGGCCTCATATGTGCAGTTTTAGGAGAGCAGACTTTCATCAGCATACGAGGAGACTTGTTTGACTGCTGTGTGTCGACGGGGTCGTCTGAGTGGCCTTTCTCTTTGTACCTGAGCTGTTTTGGTTTCCTGAATTTGTGAGTTCAGTTCTGCCGGTATTAGCCGAGCCTGAGGTGTACAGCACCTCTCTGACTGAAACCCTTCCAGTGACCTTCTGGCCCGATTTACATACAATCCGGTCATGAATGCTGTAATGCATTCCAAGATCGGTGAACAGAGGGAGAGACCTCCACCATCTCTGTTCACATGTGTGCCTGTATGTGTGTGTTTACGTGTGCGTGTACGTGCACACTTTGGACTACCAAAGCCCCTGGATTTTCTCTGTTTTTCTTTCATTAACATCCTGTTCAGACAAGAATGTGTCCCTGCTGTGGTGTCCAGGGTAGGTGTGAAACCCTTCCCATGAGCTTTGAGCAAGTTAGCAACTGATATTTCTGGACATATCGATATTTTGAGCAACTTTTAAGCATATGATAGATCCAAGTGTTTGCTCAAGCTGATGCAAAGATACAATATTTTCACTACATTTTTGTTATGTGTCAGTGCCACACATGGCACGAGATAAGAGCTCGATTAAAGCAGTCTTTTACATGACAAGGTGGAACAGTGACCAGAAAAAGCTTTGCAGTGAAACACAGGAAGTCTGTGCAGCCGCAGGGTTATAACTCAACCCCAAGGCTCTGAAGGTATGCTGCTCTGCTCTGCTCTACTGCTCATACTATCACAAACCTGCCGGCTTCAGATGGACGCAGCTTTACAGCCCTCGGCTCTCCCAGCGGCCCTCTTAAACACTCAAGTTAAAAAAGATAAAAGACACGAGATGCCTAGTCAGTCAGAGAACAGGGTTCTGTGCTCCATTCAAGTCATTCACACGCAGAAGGACTCACAGCTCATGAACTCTGTCTGGAGTGAAAGAAAAGTGAAAATAAAAACTTAATAGCTGCTGAAAAGTTCAGTTTAACTTTTAAAATTTACAAGCATTTTTGTCTAAATATTAAAAAAAGGTAAATTATGTGAGCGTAATTCTGAGGAGGTCGATATATTACACTTCATTGTCTGATGGTTCTCATGCAAAAAAACAAGAGACTTTCAGTTGAAAAGGGTCTGGCGTTGTTTGCTTTTTCAGTCTCTGGGTTTCAAAGGGAGAAAGTAAGTTCAGATCAGAGTCATATGCACCACAGATACATGGGAAGGTCAGGGGTCAAGGGTCGGGGTTTCAACAACATCACATTTCTCAGATTTGCCATTTTGTTAGCTCAGACAGCTCAGAGAGCCGAGATGGCATCTGACGTGGAGTTCATTGGACAAACACAGGTGTCCATATGAGTTCATAGATCTAAATAGATAATGGACAATGAAATTGTAGGGAAACCTGATTTGATCAAGAAGGAAGGAGAATACAGGGTCAGTCCAACTTGCAGATATAGCTTAATGAGTAAACTGTTTTTTGTCATGTTAGAAATACATCAAACTATAGAAGAGTGAGGAATCACAGAAGAATTTTTCTTAAAACCGTTTGATTTAGGGTTTTTTTTAGTGACTGAATTGTTCAAACAATGTACATGATAAAACTCGACTACTATTTTGATAATTAATTATCCTGTAAGTCATATGAGCCTAAACATCCAACTAGGGACTTTCATACTGCATGGTTAGATGTGTTTGCTTTTACCGCCAACACTGCAAAGTAAATGTACCAAATAATCAGAAATAGCTAGCCGAGATGCCACATTGTGGTAAAACTTATTAATAAATGCTCATTTATACTTTTTAGAAATACTGATAGGCTAATTTAGTTACTGTGATATGTTTTTGTGTTTAGACCATAGAAATAAAATGAGAATACAACAGAAATTTACATTCAAATCAACAGAGCAGGGTGATCAGAGAGGCGGATATTTTTATGTGTAGCGTTGCCATCGCAACTTCTGTAAAAACTTGTGGCAAGTTGCAAACTCAATGAGGTGAGGTTTTGCCGTATTAACTAAACAAGCAGTGGAGTAGTAATGATACATTTTCAAATAAGAAACAATACATAATAACAATTAATTGAGAGAACAATTGTCATTTTAATGAAAAGTAATTGTTAGTGTAGGCCAGGGATGTTTCTAGGATTTGAGGACATTGGGGGCTCAGCCCAGACCTCAGTTCAGTTCAGACCTCTTTTCTTTTTTTTTTTTTCAGATTAATTATGAACTGTGAAAACATAGTAGCAGTTGTGAGAAATTAGTATTGAGTACAAAATATTTCACAGATGCTATCATTAAAAATTAATAGACTAGAGCTGGAAAATAGTTAACTCTTTGTATTTATGTTAGTAGTGGTGGAATGTAACTAAGTACATTTATTCAAATACAATTATGAACAAAATTATGGATTTTTAAAAAAATATTATTTGGCCTATTCTCATTTCTGAAAAATATTTACAGCCTATATATTTATAGGCTGTAAATATTATGGGAAGGGACAGTTAAATATATATCATAATTCATAAAGGGCTGAGATGAAATGCATAACATTTGGACTATTAACAAGTCTTGACAATTACAACACTGTATTAAAAACTTCCATGAACCAACATAAAAGAGACCACTGTCGCAGAGTTAACACATCACCACTTAGAAAAGACAATTACATTTCAAACTGCACCATGTATGTCTTTTTATGTGTCACTCCCCTGTTGTCCTGCGCTTAACTTTAATTGACAAGAGAAATAAGAAATTATGTGGTCCAGAATTTTGGAGAAAATAGTACAAACCCACATTTAAAGAACAACAACACTGGTCAGAGGTGTTCCCGTGATATTATTAGTGCTTTGGGGGTGTTGGAAAACCGAAGCCAGGCTCAGCCTTGGATTTCTTTTTACTCTGGTATGGAAGCTGACATGAGTGACAGCAGAGGCGGGTTATCAATCCTCTGAGCCGCTCTCTCACTTCAAAGTGTTTTCAGACCCATACAGCTCTCCTGCTGGGGCCAGTTTGGCATTTCTCTTCTCTTTCTCTCTGGGGCTGTAACATAAATAAAGCCTCATTGAAAGTCCACCAGCTACTTAAGCTGTCATGGTCTTTACCAATTACTGTCACGACGCAGAGTGTGCAACACAAAAATATGTTCTCCCTGTATAATAATCAACAGGCTCGACACAGAGCAGACAGTGAGCAGATGAGAGCTGCTGGTCACACTGTGGATATAACTTACAATCATATTTTAATGTATAATAATCATAAAGAGCAACATTTATTTAGATAAACACTGTGATGTTGTATGGAGCAAAACAGTGCAGAGGAAGAAATATGAAATGATGAAGGAGAGAAGGATTACATCCTCTACTCTCTGTGCTTCTTTAATTTAGGAGGAGACAGCATCTCAAAGCCAGGAGCTTTCGGCCTCAGGAAATTAAAAAGGAAAATGCAAACAAACCACAGTTATAATCCCTTCTCACTTTGCAATTTCCCATATTGACTTCTTAGATTTATGAGCAGAGAGCGGATACGTGAAATAAGAGGAAACGTTTCTGTTGCTAAATGTGTGCAATAATCAGTCTGGTCAGGGAGAAACAATAAGATAGTCAAGAGTTGTAAAACTAACCTTTGCTTTTTGACATTTGAAGAAAAGCATGACAGGTTTAAAGCCCCCCCCTCCCATGGAGTGATCACCTCCACACACTCTGATGGTAACTTAAACAAAATAATGCACTCAATAAACAACGGTGTCAGATTTACAAGTCAAAGCTGATTATAGGGAACATTAGTCATAACAAAAGACCAGCTCTTGTCAGACAACAAATAAGCAAAGGTGAGAGGGACGGGATCTGTTTACGTTTGGTTTCGAGGAGCTCAGCGAAGTGAAGGCTGCAGCACAAAGGCTACTTTCATTTTTTTCCCCACAATTTCCAGTTAGTTTGATCCATCAGCTCGGACTATGCAGACTCAGATAATACTTCATTTGCCTCTGAATGGTGTTCGTACCTGTGCCCTATAAAGTAAAACAATTACAGGAACAGTGTGAAGGTTCTAGTGGAATCTAGTGGTGAGAATTGCAACCGGGTGAAACTTCTCCCGTGTGCAAAGAGGAACTCCTGGTTAGAATTCCTTCAGTGTTCACTGTTCTGGTTTTTACTGAGAGCCAAATTATATGCAGAGGTCTCTCTCTCCAAAACAAATACACCAGGTGATCAAAACCAGTAAAAACACTGGATAAAGCAGTTATGCGTTAAAAATCAGTATGTTTCCGATGCTGTTTGGCTAGTTCTAGAGGGGCTGCTAACTACAGTTGCTGACACAAAAACGTGGATGGCCCTGTCTAGACCCGTTATTTGGTTTGGCCATCCTGGGCTACAATAAAAACATGGCAGTGTAACATGGTGGACTCTGTGGATGTGAACCTGCTCCCTATGTAGATATAAAAGGCTAATTCTAATGTAACAAAAACACTAGAGTTCTTATTTGATGGTTTTACTATAATAAAAAAATGTATTATATTATATTCCATATCTGCCAGTATATTCTTCTAAATCCTACACACTGGAGCTTTAAGTTTGATGTGCTGCAGATATTATTTTTTGATTTCTCGCCATTTCTTCTTCTTGCAGTTCAGCCTGGAATCATCTTAAAGGGAAACTTAGATATGTATCTGTAAAAAAAAAAAAAAAAAAAAAATGTAATGTTTTTTTTGAGTTGAGTTTTAAACCTCTCCTTGATCCAAGACCAAGACTGGATACTTGGGTAAATGAAAGTTAAGTGCCAGTTTTATGACATTCAGACATTTTCTCTCTGCAGGTGTGGTTTCAGAACCGAAGGGCAAAATGGAGGAAAAGAGAGCGTTTTGGTCAGATGCAACAGGTCCGAACACACTTCTCAACAGCTTACGAACTGCCTCTCCTGACGCGTCCTGAGAACTACGCACAGGTACAGAATGAGCATAGATTGGACAGTTTTTTGCCTCTAAATCACATTCATTTTTCTCAACCCAAATGTGATTTCAAAGAGAGATTGTTCTACAGGTTTTACATTTTCCCTTCGATTCCTGCCTTCCAGGTTTCAGCCATTTCTACTTTCAGACTGGAAACATGCTTAAATTCATCAGTGATCGTTTAATAGCTGTAATTCCTTTGTCAAAGACAGTTATGATTTGGTACTGCAGTTATCAGCATAACTAATGTATATCATCATGGCTTAAAGAGATAGGCGATAAAACATAGCGTCTCTGACAGAGGATGAATACAGGTATATTCAAACAGACTGTATGAGGAAAATTGTGTTTTTCAACATTAAAGCATGCAAATATTGTTCTAGAGGTAACTAAAAATACAAAAAGTACAAACCTGAAAAAATGCACAATAGATCCCCTTTAATGGGCTAAATAGCAAGTACAGCATGTAATAGTAAGACAGATGCCAGTAGGTTTGATGCCACAGTTTTGTCATTTTTTAACAGTGTTGATTTCACATCACTATTTCAGATCCAGAACCCCTCTTGGATCGGTGGCAGCAGCGCAGCATCTCCCGTGCCGGGTTGCGTCGTGCCCTGTGACACTGTGACCCCTTGTATGACACCTCACCCCCACTCAGCCAGCGGGATGTCTGATTTTCTGGGTGTCCCGAGCCCTGGAGCTCATGTGGGACAGGCTCACATGGGCAGCCTGTTTGGAGGGCCTCCTGGCATGGCGACAGGCATCAACACGTACGATCTGAACATGGACCCTGACCGCAAGTCCTCCAGTATCGCTGCTTTGCGCATGAAAGCCAAAGAGCACAGTGCGGCCATTTCTTGGGCAACATGATGTGTTGATACCTTCTGGATGGGGGACCTTGTCAACCCCTGAAATGTCTACACAAACCCAGCATGGGGTGAGGGGGCACTATAATTAAAAACTCTAAAGGCAACAGTGACTACCTTCATAAATGTTGCAATAAAATAATTATGCAAATAAACGGATGGATGACAATTACTCCAAGAGAGAACAACAAGAGATTTGTCAAGATAAGTGGTGTGGCGCAGCCATGTTTATCAACCCCTGGCAGTGAGCTTTGTGGGAATCCTGGTGGGAGGTGATGCTGTACTGTATGACAAGAGTTGCAGTGTAAATCAGATGCTAGGCGAAGGAAAATAATTTCAAACAAACCCATGCACTTACTTGCTAAAATACAGGAAATTCTGTTTGTACAGTGCTTTCAGTGTCATTGTAGATCCCTGTTCAGGTGCTGTTTTATTCTTACCTTATTATTTAAATTTTGAGTGTTATTGTTTTTTTTTTTGTTTGATTTTTTCATCCAGTCATTTTGTTACTGGTTTTGATTTGACAATTAGTTCAGCAAGCATCCTTAAAATAACTGAAATTATAATTCTGTTGTTATATGCCATGTACATATTATTCTAAGGCAATCCTTATCAGCAGTAGCACATGCAGAAGTATGTAACTTCAGCCACACTGTTATGATAGTGCCACAGAAAAACTGTTTATATCCAGCATATCTGTCACATTATGAAGCTTCTCGGATTCAATGCAAACATTTCAGTTACTAAAAAAAGTTAGAAGTGGCTCTATCCTCAAGCATTTAAAAGTCAAACAGATGAAATGTGGTTTGTTTTAGTGCGGTCAGGGTGAGAGATCCACCTGCCGCACTGACTCAGCCTGCTGATGGCCAGAGAGAAGAAGGGATGGAGGAGGAAGTGGTGTGTGGGAGTATGAGAAGGGCACAGCAGGCCTGCTGCTCTCAGGGCTGAAGATCCTGGGAGCACCAGCCTCCAAACAGAGCCAGCTCTGTTTTCAGGAGGAAAGACTCCAAGTGGACATGACTGTGCCCCCTTTGCATTTCCAGTCTCAGGAGTTTCAGAGAGAGAAGTGCCTACTAGTCAGTCATTCTGCCAGAAATAACACCGAAACCAGCAGCAGCCACCTTTGAAACGGAGGAGGCTGGTGGAGATTACACAGAGTGTGTTGACACTTTCGAACACTGAAAGGATGTCAGTGTTCAACAGCCTTCTCTGGACTTTAATACGGCAGAGTTTGGCTGTCATGGCCGACCAGTAAATGGTCACAAGGCAGCTCAGACACGTATATTGTATTACTTTCTCTTTATCTGTTGTTATTTCTGAAAAACAAAACAAAGGAAGTCATCAACCAGATGAATGCAGCGTAACCTCTATCGTCTTCAGTAAAGTGTGACTGCATCTTAGCTGGATGTTGCACCTTGGACAACTCAACAGAGGCTTGAGTATTATATATAAGCTCCATCCTCCTTTACAATAAAAAAAAACCTTGCATCTGGTCATCACATATAAATCATATATCAAAACATATCTGTAAATTATGTTGGATGACGGTATTCCATTTTTGCAACTGAGGCAACAGTAAGACTAAGAGAGTCGTGACGTTACAGCTGACATACTTATCATCATCTAGGCACAGTAAACAAATGACTTGGGGCCCCAAACTCACGTATTCACTGTGAGTCAGTTGCTCGGTAATCAGATTAATTGCAAATTTGTGATTTTGCGTCATTAAAGTGCAATAACAACATGCTTCTGCATTATTATGTAATCTATTGGCTTAATCTTATAAAGGGGCCGTGTGCCAAAATTCCTAAATCTTAATTATTTTAATTTATATTGAGCGCACATGGTGTATGATGCTAAATAAAGTGGTGTTTAATCATATAATTGTACAACAAACTAACTGACCCACAGAAAACCGGATATAAGGTGGCATTCCAGTATAGGTGTGCTGGTTGGTTGCTCTACAGTGGATGTGTGCACTGTCTTTAAGGGGAACTTTGAGGCAACAGACAGCTAATATTAACTCCAAACAGGTTAATCCACCAACTGTTACAGTTAAAAAATAGTTAGTAAATAGTAAATTGTATAGAGTAGGAGACGACTCAGTGAAGGTTAGGGTTGGGCATAAGTACACAACTTGGACATCAGTATTCATTCAGCGTACAGAGCAGAAACTTTTTTTTGTATAAGAAAACAACTATGTACAATTATATAAATGTAAATTTAACCTGTTCTATATTAAATGTTGAAATATTCTGGATGGCTCACAGCTATGTGACTGCTCTCTATGAATATTGCCTCCAAATAGAAAAAATTATAGAACTGCACTGATGCAGATAACTTAAAATTTTTCAGTCAGACAACACTTAGTCTAACATTATAGACAGAATTGTGACAAGGCATAAGAGCAATGTTTCGAAGTATTCTGACAAAAAAACAATATGAATATGAGTGCAAGCTGTTAAATGCAAAACTTGAGTATCATAGCTAATCTCTACAGCCTATGCGATGCAGAAAGGTCAACTAACCTAAATCTGTTCCCGGATTTTTGTAAAGGTGTTTATTCTGGACCCTATTTTTATAATAATTTTATTTTTTAGAGCATTCGTGTAATAATTTAACGTTAAGTAGTCATATATGTAAGTTATGTAAAATGCCCATCCTTAATGACTATGCAGGTACTATCCCAAAGTTTCAGTACAGGGATTAAGTGTAAAGTTTAAGGCCAACCTCATGAGTTTTTTGTCTCACTATCTGAGCAGGATCTGTTTTAGGAAAACCAGTAACACGTCAGGATAAAGCACCACAAGGAATTCACTCTGGTTACAGCCTCTACTCCCTGTTTACTTCTATCTCAGCTTGAAACAATATGTATTTGTTTGTGTCTCTTTATGGAAAGAGGAGGGGGGGGCAGCCAGAGCCTAAATCATATCCACATCCTCATATCATTCAAATAGTAACAACTGCCTGCTCAGTGGAAGTTTACCTATGAGGTTATGCATGCTCGTCCTTTGTTTGCAAGGCCTGATTTAAGCAGAACAAGGAGTTTAGGCAAACCCGATATCTTGAAGTACACCTTCCGGCGGAGCAACCATTGCTAATTCTCTAAACTGAACCACATTCACTGTCGTTCTGGGCAGGTAAGACAAGCAGGGTGCAGGCTATAACCTGTCAGTGGAGCAGATCACCCCCCGAAACCTCCAAATTACATCCAGTTCTACTTTCTGACCCAAATCCAAGGCATATGCATAATCCTGACTACAGCGTACATATCTCTGACTTGAACTGAGAGGGTCTCCTTGCAAATGTGGACATGGGGCCCCCTGTGCTCTAGCTGCGGGGTTGGACGGAGGGCGAGCCGCGAGGGCGTCTGCTGTGTTCCGGTGTTCTGGGAAAAGGACAGTGCACACAGCTGCGCTCAGGGGGTAAATGCAAAACAAACATGCCTCACACATGCTTCCCCCTCAGCTGTCATGGCTCTGCTTTCAAAGATCCCCCCCTCCCCTCGATACACACATTGCTCTACGCCTCTCCCTTTGCTCACTTCTACTACATCCACTGGCTCAAAGCTGCAGCCCCCCGTTCGCAGGGTCTGAGGCACAGCCGTACAGCCAACCCAGGAAGGCTTTTTAATTAACACTGAGCCATGTGAAGGCTGTGGACTGCAGTATTGTGTGTCAGGACAGACAGGGCTGTCTGTCTTCTGGTTGGTTTAACGTATGCCGTTCCTCTGCGCAGAGCGCACAGTCATTTAGTAGCTCAGGTTCACACAATACATACCGGTTTCACTCTTCTGTGTATTTAAGCATCATTATTCTTACACTGACACACTCAATCTTGTCCTACAATCACATCAGGACCTTAAGGTTACATCAAAAGCCTCTCCCTCCTGTATGCTGCATAACTCCATCCCTGCGCGATGATGTCGTCATCTATTTTTCTCATTTTCTAATACTACTGAAGTCAGGCAATCAGTATAGGAGTAAATATATGATAAATATGCGTGCTGTTGTGTGCATGTACATTTTTGTGCATGCAAATTGAATTGAAGTTTTGGGAGACTCTTGGAAGCGTAATTAATTAGATGTGTTTTATTTTGTGAGACAGTTTATCGAATATTTGAGTGTTATTACTTCTTTCATTTGGTGGTAAAATGGTATTTCCAGAGTTGTGTTTGAATATTGTTTTTCTCTTGATATGTAATTCTTCTGAGTTTCAATTTCTTTTTGCCTCCAAGTTTTTGTGGCTTTAAGCTCTTCTGAAATGAGTGTATGAATTTACCCATGCTTGTGATAAGTTTTGTGTGTGATTAAAGTACAATAAGTTATTGCACTTCAATTCAGAATCGGTATTCATTTAATTTGTTGAAAAATGTAGTACATGCTGTACACAGGGCTATGCACATTTTTTATCAATGGATTTTTAAAAACTTCTTCAGAACTTTTTCTTAATATTTTACATAATTTCCAAGATTTTTTTCAGTTGTTTAAAATTGGTAGGTCTATAAAGCAATTTCCAGTGTGCTATGCCCTATGGCAGGCATTGTAGCAAAAATGTAGCATGGATGTAATGAAATGCGACTATACATATACATACAGTAAACACAAAGTGGTAATGTTATCTAGCCTGGCTGCAGCACTTATGAATAATGTCAGATGCTGGCAGTCTGATGTTTGATTGTCTTGATGTTTTTTTTCTTAGCATGGTTGACCAGAATCACTTCCCCCCATGTTGCTAGCATCAAATGTTTTGGTGCTGAGCCTACGACCAGTGTGGCTCAGGTCTGCCTTTTTGTATTTCTTCTTGTTTTTAGTCGAAAGCCAATCATTATTAAACAAGCATTTCCAAACATTTACAAATAAGTAAACTGCTATTACTTGCTATCTTTACTCTCTTGTTAGACACCCCCCCACCCCACCAAATAGCTGCATACGCCGATGTGATTTAATGGCCAATGTATATTTAATGTTTAATGCTCTCAAATGTAAAAAATGACAAATAAATCTACCTTACACCTTCTTCTACTTTTTAATTTAATAACTTTTCCAGGAATTTTAAGACTGTGGGAACATTGTTTACAAGGTTAAAACAGCAAAATACAGTATATAGAGAGTAGAAGGTAACAGTGGTTTCCTCCACACAGCACAGAGAAAAACCAACTATTCTCCTGTTAGTATTTAGAGATCACTCAAGTCACAACCAGTTTAAAGAAAAGCATTTCAGGTTACCATCCTAAAATACTGGTTGGCCACAACTTGTGAATAAGTTGTCTGCTGTTGTTTAAAATCCAATGAATTTACAGTGTCTTATTGCATGCACCACCCTGCCAAAATATTGTGTCATTCCTGTAGTCACATTCTGAAATCCCCACGCAATTCAGTGCCTTTGAAGGGACATGAGTGCTGAAATGAGATCGCACAACCCGCAAGAGTATCACACTAATTGAAGTTGACAAAAATACGAACTGCGCCCTTTTGAACTGCTGACATTGAACAGGGTGGATTAGGCAGCGTATATTAACAACAGGTGACGGGCTGGAGGGAACAGTGGATCGTCCGTGTCACGGAGGGTCCTGACGGTCAGAGAGTGGAGGAAAGACAGACATAAAAAAAGGAAGAAAAATGTCTTACTTCATCTTGTTTCCACCTCACTCACACAGACGGAGAAAAGAGCGCTGAGACGTATTAGTGTGGTCTTTACTCATTATGTATTACAAAGTCATATATACACTTAAATACATAAACAGTCAAAAAATTTAAAACAATTTCAATGACCTTATGGAAATAAAGTTAAAAAAAGGCAAATAAAACCATCACAAGGCATCTTACAGACTGCACCGCTCTCAATGTTACGTCCTAAATACTGGCGCTAGGACTAGTGATGAAAAGGACAGAAGTTCAAACATACAACAGATATACTGGAAAAATAAAAACAAAACATTGCATCTAGAGTTTTTACATATCTGTTTGTAGATTTAGGAATTGTCTATTATTCACTATACAGTTATAATTTTAAATGCATGGCAAACATAACTCCTCCTGTGCTTATTTGTGTTTGTTCACATAACTCATGAATGACTTAGTGGCTACTTCAATTACCACCACTGCTTTTCTCATATTTATATAAATATAAAAAAAGGTTTGCACAGGCAACGTAAAATAACTATTCAAGATGTTCCAGTAGCTCAGCATCAGTTTTTTTTTTTTTTAAATCAGCAGTTACTCGCTCTAAATGTTAGATTTATGGTATCAGCTTTGTCCAATCTGATTCAAACAGAACATATGTGAAACACTAACTGTACATCATCTGTAAGCCACCATGCTGTGTGTTATCACATTCAATTAACCATTGGATAAAACCTACATAAATGTGTCATAGAATAATTTCCTACAGATATATATATGTATGTATATATTATGTAAGCTAAACATTTACTTTTTTATACACTGCGACTAAAAGAACCAAGTCCATGTCTGCGTTTGAAAGGAGGAAAAAAAAACCTAGCTGAAGGATCATAAATTATAACTATTATACAGCACTGCTGCAAAATACAAATATACATTGTATACGCTGATTCCAGAGCAGCTGGAGCCGAGTTTTTTCCAGCTCCAAATCAGTAACTGAGGGACCACAAGCCTCCAGTTGGTAAGCCTGTCCATCAAACATTAGACTCAAGGGGACCCTCAAACAGCCTTTCATGTAACATTAGTCTGTGCATTTATAATGGTAAATGTCTGACAATATCTCTCACTTTAAACAAAATAAACAAGTCGCTCTCATCACCATTCCTATATTCCTCTTTCATTCAAGATATTAACTCAATGTCCTGTATAATCCTGCTTTTGAAAATGAATCTAAAAATTAAAGTTAAAGTCACTTGAAATGAGAAGTGACAGGAGCATGAATCGCTTAAGTCTGATTATTGATGTCCTAATTAAAGGGACAATATTGGTGGCAAATGTTGAAGTGTTGAGGCTGTGACGGGGTCCAAACATCTGTTACAGGATGGTCAGAGGCTGCCGATGTTGGGGAAACTCTTGAGTTTCTCTGGGAAGTCGTCTTTGTAGAGCACCGGGTCTGCACGGTGTTCCACCACCTTCAGAGGCATTGTTCCAAAAACTGATGCAAACTTGTTGATGCACTCAGATCTATGAATGAAAACACACCAGATTTATGTTAAAAACGGGAATGTATGTATTTTTCGGATTAGTGGTGTTTGAAAATGATGTATATGAATGTAGTCTTTACCTTCTTTCTATCCCTCCTTCTTTCATTGTTTTTCTTTCTTTCCTCCCTTCCTTCTGTTTTTCTTTCTGTCTTTCCTTCCTTCCTTTGTTCTCTTTCCTTCAATCTTAAGGTCTTTTTTCTTTTCTTCTTCTTTCTTTCTGTCTTTCTTTTCTTCTCTCTCGATTCTTTTTCTTTCCTTTGGTTCTTTCCTTCCTTTGTTGTCTCCTTCCTTCTTTCATTTTTTCTTTCGTTGTTTCTTTCTTTCTTTTTTCTTTCTCATTTTTTTCCTTTACGTTTGTTCGGTGCCCATACAATAATAAAATCAAATACTTTTTAAAAATTATTATTACTTCTAAATTTTTCAAGTTATTGATCTCATGTGTTTATTTTTTTCACTGTTCCCAGAACAGCATCTCAAGCTTAAGTGGTAAGTGAAAGATTAAAAATAACATGAAACATTTTTTACTGCATTTTTCTGATAAATACACATTTTTATGTCACTGTGCAAAGGTTGTAGTGGGTTTTGCTACAACAAGACACTGTTGACGGTTGACACAGCTCTCTTAAAATGCACAGAAAATGTTACTGATAATAGAAAGTGAAAAGAAAACTGCGGAGAACTGCAGTGCTGCTGATCATGCACCTGAGTCAAAAAACAAACCTTTAAATTGCAGTAGAAGTGCGACAAATGGTATTTTTAAATACATTTTTTAAAAGATTTTTTGGGGGGGCTTTTATTGCCTGTATCTGACAGAGAGAGAGAGAGAGAGAGGAGGTGACATGCAGCAAAGAGCTGAGGTCGGAATCAAACCGCCGGCTGCTGCGGCGAGGACACTACCTCTGTACATGGTGCACTGCTCGATCCACCAGGCGCTCCATTAGAAGTTTTTTAGTTTGATGATTTTTTACACCTAATTTAAAAGTGAATTTTTTAAAAATTCTTTTTTATATTCAAAAAGAAAACAAAGAAAGCTTATATAAATAAATAGCTACAAAAATATTCTACAACGACAAAGTCTGCACAATACCAAGCCAAAATCATGTGGCGGGTGTAAGCATGCATGCAAAAATGCAAAAGCAAAGTAACAAGAGATTTCCAATTAAAGTCTGTATACACACACACACACACACACACACACACACACACACACACACACACACAAAAAAAAAAAAAAAGACAAGAGACTACTGCACTCATTTTGTCCACAATTTTCAAAACAAAGTGCCGTACCTCTCTACCATGTGTGTCTGATCCAGGGACAGCCCGTCAATGGCAGTACACTCAGGGCACTTGAACTTCTTCCTGGGGGTCACCTGAACAGAAGCGAAAAAAAAAGAAACACAAATAATGACAATTCACATTAACTGTAGGTTAAATTTGAGAAGCACAGACAGATGCAATAAACTGTCCACTTAAAATGGTATAAGTCTGCACCATCATAAAAGAGCTTTTGTGAAGCACAGAGTGCAGAAAAAAAATCAGAGTTGGAGAGAGGTGATCTATGGCCTTTCTCTGTCTAACCTCCATCACATCTACACCCCCGACACATGCCTGCACCAAATGCTCTGAACCTGTGAATGTATGTGGGTGCAGAAAATAGTAGGAGACACCAAGAAAAGGAAGAGGTTGGTTGGGATGGTGGGTGTTTTCTGAAGGAACCTGACGGAGATATTGTGGGAGGTGGAAGACTGCTGGTGCAGGCATAGAGAAGTGTGCAGCTTGTGATCTGACGGCAGGGTGTGCGTGAGCCCCAGTGAGCTTAGGAAAACATATTCAGAGGGAGGAGTGCCATTGAGTGACACCCAGATAAGGAAGGTTAAGGCTGGGCTTTAGCTCAGGCCCCTGCACCTGGGCACAGTCAGTGTGATGGAGAGGGGGAGAGGCGGTGAAGTCAAAGGGTGAGAGGTGATCAAACCCAGAGATGCTGGTCCACTCTTCAGTCTCCCCCTGCAAGCTTAGAGCACCCGGAGCTATGAACGTACCTTTATGGGGGCTTTGCCCGTGATGTTAGCCACCAGGAAGTTCATGGCAATGTCCTCACAGTTCATGTGAGCGTCCACCCAGTTCTTGATGTCTCCTGGCATCTTGTATGTGTACAAATAGTTGAAGTACTGGAATGGAAACAGATTCACAACAACCAGTGATTAAAAGGTCATACAGATATACTGCAGACTCATTATGTACAATAATACAGACGCTGTTTGACACAGTGACCCAAGAGTATGTAGGAGGAACCAATGCGCTAGAATCAGCTTTGAACTTAAGTGAGTGTGTGAGCTTTTAAGTAGAAGTGAGATAACCCCACTCTACCTATGACACTCTGCTCATCTATCACTGTAATCTTCTTGCATGAAATCTTACTCCTACAAAAAAAACAAAAAACAAAAAAAAACAGATGTCTACAGGAAATTCTCAAATCCTTTCTGCAAACTTCATTCTTTATTTGATTTCCACATGTAATGGACCATTTCCTTTTCAAAATTGGTTCTGTGTGCATCATTACTAAGCAAAAGTCTACAGGGTACGTGTGTGAAAGAGGCAGAGCTCATGCAGCCAAAACCACTTAATATCGGGCTTTTCCCAGGTTACCTTGTGGTAGAAGGCAGCTCCAGTTAGAACCATGGAGACCTCATTGGTCCACTCCGACTCATACTTCCACTTCCCCATTTCATGGTCCCAGAGGTGCAGCCGGCCCGGGTAGCCCACCAGCCTGTCTGGGAACTCCCTCCATACCTGGGGAAGGACAGGAAACAGACTGTCAAACGAATTTTCAGATGAATTAAATTGATGGCTTACACTAAAAGATGAATGATTAAGGGATGTTTTAAAAGAGAGTTAAAGAATCAAAAACTTAGTCTTAAATTTCAAGATATGTGAACATTTTTGTCTGAGCCAAAAATAAAAACTGAGAGTCAACTTGAAATATTTTTTGATAGAAGCAGCTTTATAATTGGCTGAATATCTCAAGCTTGACACCAGCAGCCAGTCTGATCATCTGGTCAGACAGACAGCTCCTCTGTCCCGCCTGTAATTCCATGTAATTATCCTTAAACTGAGCACAATTTTATCAAATGGCATTTAAATGGATTCAGGTGAGTGTGCCGGCCTAAGTGGGGCCCAGCAGGTATGTGTGCATGGAAAGCATCAGCTCCAGACCTGTCATCATTCCTCACACATCAAACACATCCAGCAGGCAGTCAAATCCCCAACCAGTGGAGAATGAGACTGTAATCTCCCTGAATGACTTTAAACTCTGGGATCAACTTGAAATGGTTCCCTGCAATACATGCCGTCAGAGGGAAGACGGGAAAGTATGGTCAAGGTTATTATTTTTTATTTTTTTTGAATGGGGGCCTTTTTCTCACCTCGTAGCCAAACTGCAGCTCATCAGATGTCAGCATAATGATGTCATCATCGATCGCTAGCACAGCTTCTGTCTCAATCTCGTCGTAGGGGAAGAAACGGTTACTCAGCTTGTTTTCTTTGGTTCGCACGACTTTAAGAGGAACACCGATCTTTGGCCAAAGAGACTCTGCCGGGAGGAAACAACACACTTTTAGCAACCACATTCCTAGTTTAATAAAAATACATACAGAGCTGAAACAACTCAGTGGAATAATAGGTTGACAGAAAATTAAATTAAATTTAATTAAATTCGATGAACAAATTAAAGGTTCAGAGGATTTTCATGAAAAATTGGCAAAGTTGGAGGTTCAAGCCCTTTAAAATGAGATTTGTTGACAATATTTTTTTTATGACTGTAAGTTGACTAAGTTTCAATATTGTGGATTGTTGGCCAGACAAAATAAGTTAACTGAAGACGTCAGTTTGAGCTCTGGGCAACTGTGATGGGCATTAATCAATTAATGGAGAAAATAATATGCAAATATTGAAAGTAAATGTTAGTTGTAGCCTTACATAAATACATACCTACAGTATGTGACACTTAAATACCTTTTTCAAACATTCTTCTGTGGCTTAATGTAACTAAATACATTTACTGAAGTACTGTACTTAAGTGTAAATTTGAGATACTTTATTTTAACTTGAGTATATTCTTTTCATGCCTTTTGAAACCTCTACTCCTCTACATAAGATTTTTTTGTATAAAACATAAGAGTTTGTAAACTAAACTGTTTTGTTATAAATTAAAACTACCCAACAGTTAATGCAAATTATTAAATTAATTTGCAACTATTTTTGATAATCAGTCAATTTATATTGTTTTGTTGTTGTTTTTTTTTTTTTAAGATTTGCCTGCATTATTTATTTTTAATATTTTAGTATATATTCCAGATTAGTAAATCAGGTAATAGTAATAGTAATTTTTCCACAAGTAACATTTTCAATGTGGGACTTTTATTTGTAACATACTAGTTTCACCGTGAGGTATTAGTACTTTACAGGAACTGCATACTTCCTCCACCACTGCATTTTGAGGGGTTGTACAAAATTATAAATATGGCCACTGTCAGTGTCTAAAGCTGGGTGAGGAATTATAATGTCATCTACCACTGACAGAGATATTTGAAGTCTGTCCTGCCAGTGGAAAACAGTGCTCTGGGAATTTAACTTCACTCACTGACTCGTATCACTACGTCAACCTCAAGCACGTGCAAAACTAACCACACTACGATTCTTCATGAGGCAGATCTACAAAGTGTTTTTTCAGGGCAGCTTTTCAAAGATCTTGGGCAGTGTCCATGGCACGGACTATGGCACAGACAGATCACACAGAATGTGTCCCCTCATTAATGGGGTAACTGGTGCCTGGCAGCCTATAAGACAAGCTCCAGGACCTCCTAACCACGTCTGAGGTCTCCTGTCAGAAGCTATTGTCAGGAAAACTGCTATGTTAAACGGCCAGAGTTTCTGCTTTTATTCTGTCCGTGTTGCTGTCATCCCTTCATTTATTTCCAAGGTTGGAGAGAGACAGTAGGAGTGAGGGAATTATAGACCATTATCTGAATTTTAAAGCTTCACCCCAACCTTCATATGGATCAAAATGCAGATACTGTTGATTTTTTTGAGACTTCCTTAATTGTATTCCAGAACTAACAAAACAGAAGTCTATGCTGCGGAAAATAAACCGTGACTTTTATTTATTCTGCATTTATTGTTGCTGTGCGGCAGTTAATCTCAGTTTCAGAAGCTGAGGAGTCTCAGTAGACAGCAAAGTTGTTTATGGATGTTGTCATTTTCAGCTGTAAGTGTAACATTTAAAGATAAATAGTTAAAACAAGGTGGTCTGACCTATCTGACATTTCTGCTCTGCTTATTTTATGGACGTTGTTGCTTTACTGGCATCTTTGAAAAACCAACCAACCAAAAAAAAAAAAAAAAAAACCAACAAACCTACTGGTACAAAAGCTAAGCAATATAACATTATTGCTGTGGACTGGGATTGCAGCATAATGGATTTGGCCACCTAAAAAACACAATATCAGTGTAAGTGTATGCTGTTTTTTATATTTCTACCCCTTTACCTTACACATAGCCAATTGAGGCAGCGGTAGACCAGCAACTCTCTAGTTCTGTGAGGCAAAATTACTGTTTCTGTCACTGGAGTCCAGTGGCTTTGAGAAAACGACTACAGTTCAGCGTAAGAAAGGGCTGTCTACAGCATGTTAAAACAGTGAAAATATTCTAAATATAGTGCTGACTTAAACTGATACTGATTTTTTTACGTGGGCAAAAACGAACCAATTGAGGCAGCATTTGCTCAGCGCCATGTCACTTTATATCAAGGGTGATGCGGGGGTTTTCTACACAGAAGTTATTGAAAGCCGACATTGTGATTTGGTCCATAGGTGCTAGAGATCATTCATAAAAACAGCCAGAAACATTGGAAGCAGGTCAAAACAATTTGATAAACATGTCATTTAAGTCTGATACAAAACAAAACACGATCTTCAGATTCACAAACAGAAAGGCAATAAAGCTAGATTCTTTTTTAAAAAAAACAAACTAACAAAAACAAAACAAAATATTTATTTGCTTGGTCACAATTTTACTATAAAAACAGAAGAGGAAGCAAAAATAGGAGCTTGTAAACACATCAGATCAAGGCTCAGTGCAAATGGGGAAATCTGCCTTCATATTGGACTGAGCCCCATGAGTCTGACCCGTCAATGGCCCCTTGTTAATTCTAATGGGTCACAAAGCTCCAGCCAGGCGCCGCTGATGCCTCTAATGAAAAGGCAACTCACAGCCACGAGGGAGCACTTCAAAGTCGTCTCATTACTTCATTACATTAGCCAACTCTTACAGCAGCAGGACCGATTTAATTCCTGGTCCAGAACAGTCTTCATCTGAGTTATGCAGTCAGTGGGGCAAAGCACGAGTCACTGTTGTATACTTAATTGCCCTATTAAGGCAAATAATTACAGTGCAAGGTGCAATAAATAACAAATAATAAGAGCATACTTTGACACATCAATGATGGAATACATCTGACGATCAACAGTAATGAAAGACCTCAAATGAGTCTGTAAGGACCAAAGACGAGACATGTCAATTTTCTGTCTAGGGCTAGTTATTTGTTGTTTAAAACAGAAATTTAACAAAATATGTACATTTAATCAGTATCAAATTAATCCATTTTTGTTTCGTATTTATTTGAGTTGATACATTGATGTATCAACATTAAACTATTATAAATTATGGAAGTTTCTGAGCTCTAAAGTGTGAAAACGTAATTTGGGACAAGATTCCCAAGCAAAAGTCTCATGAGAGAACGATGCAAAAAACGTACAAAAATATTGCAAAGATTTTCATTAACACCTTTGGCATAGTTGTTTAAGTGTTTTCAACAAAATATAGAAGCATTTCATGATACTGTTTTTAAAATTATGATAATATAGGATGTAATTTTGTTCCAAAACATGGGGCTCATCAGATGTCATTAAAGTTAAAAGCCATTTTAGATCACATCGCATACTGATAGACATTTGACAATCTGTGACAACCCTGAAGAACCGCTGATACATGATGCAATGTTAACAGATCACTCCAAAGTATCAGTATAGTATTAGTGACCTTAATGCTCTCAGGTAGCATGTGTGTTTGTCATTCAGTATAACACATAAAAAGTGTTTTTACTATATATCTTTGAAGCTGTTTTTTTCATTGTGTATGTAAAGTGAGATTGATCATTGAATCAATGAGAATGATTTAGAGATCAAGGTCATTATTTCACATAGGTGGTCAGGTAATTGCCTTCTAAGTGTGTTTAACTAAAAAAAATCCATCATTCACTATAACAAAAAATGACGTTAAACCCCAGAGTTCTCCGTTATGTGCTTTTGATCATTCAATGAACGTTCAAGCGATTAGCTCATTTTTACTTTTGTAAAATAGACAAAATTGACATTAAATTATTTAATTAACATTCTATTTGCTCATTTAAAACATGTTTGTATTCATAGATGCTTTTGTCAATTAGAGAATGTCACAGAGCAAAGGTAAACTCACTATTCAGTTGCCAAGGAGAAGTTGAATAGTTTCATGCAACAGCAGCAAAGTAAAAAAATAATAATTGCAGCAATCTAATTAAAATAAAAAGCCTTGATCATATTCAAAACCGTTATCACATTAATTATCACACTAATACTATGTAATAAAAAAACGCATCATAATATAATTAAAGAGCAACATTGTTTAAATGATCTAATTTCTGTGTCTTAGCTATTTAAGCACACGGGAAATGTGGCAGGATCAAAAGTGTTTCAAAAGTTCTGTTCAAATGCATCGTAAAAGTCATTTGCTGTAATTTGTGTGTGATTTGCTACATTTGAATTTGTATGCATGTTTGATTTTTGTCATTCAGAATAAGAGAATCAGTCTTACAGATTATTTGCAATTTATATACAATATAATATATAATGTCAGATTTTCACTTAGTATTATGAACATTAACAAATATGAGACTGTGAAGACAATTATCAGGCATTTTTAGTCCTACAAATACATTTTTAATTCCTGTTTGTGTTTCTTTAAGTCTAACTTTGTATATCTAACTAGTTTAAATAACTGAAAGTTTACAATGAATGACATTTTGATGGGGAAAAAATTCTCCAAAATGTATATTTAAAAAAAGTAATTATCTGCATTATTCATAGGAAAACCCTTAAATTTGCAAAGTCAGCACTTAAAAATTATCTAAATTAGCTTTTAGAGATTACTTTTTGGCATCTTGCCTTTATTTGACGGTGAAAGCTGACGAGAGACAGAGAAGGCGGGGGAGAGAGAGGGGATAACAAAGGGCGCGGGCTGGAATCAAACTCGGGCAACTGTGATAAGGACTGAGCCTTGGTGGAATACGCTCTATCAGGTGAGCTACTGGGGGGCCCTTGAATTGATTAAATGAAAGGTTTTTATTTTTTTTACATTTTCTAAAACCTTACCCTTTGACCACTATACAAAAACTTCTTTTGGAAAGCTTCATAAACCTTATTTTTGAAGAGAATCGTTCACACTCACCCTCAGGCGGACTCTTGTTCTGGTTATTCCACACCACCAGCAGCTTAGCCAGGCTTGGCACCTTGGAGATTTCAGTGATGACCCGGAAGAGACTCTCAACACGATCGTAGGTCAGCACCACTGCCGTGAACCCAGGTGCTCTTGGTGGGATGAGTGGCAAGAACAGAGGGCTGTTCACACTGGACCACTTCTACACAAGACAGGAAACAGAGACGAAAAAACTGTATGTTTAGGCCACAAAACTCTTATTATTATCATATATCATTCATTCCTTTATATTTCCATGAAAAGCTACTGTAGAACTAGCCATATGTCTTCTGTGTTAACTCGCCTGTCATGTTTTCCATGATTTAATGCACTATAATAGTGCTTCACTGGACAGTGAGGTCACCTGCAGTGATTTCCAGATTATGGTTTTTATTATGGAGCAAGAATCATCCAATAATGTCTCTCGGGGTCTAAAACGGCACAGCGTGAGTGCCAAAAGCTTCCAGTTAGAATGCCAAGTTAACCCCACGGAAGCAGCAGTTACAGGAAGAAAAGAAAGACCGGAAAGGAGTTTGCAAACAAAACAGGTTGGCAAACGTGAATTTACTGCATCTTGTGATGTTATTATGGTGGGTTTTCTGGGATACAGGACAAATAGAGTGAGACAGAGACGAGGAGGGCGGGGGGGTTGGCTTTTCTTTCATTGCTCCCCTTTAAAATGGTTTGTAAACCCTGGGAGCCGCACTTCCTCCAGCTTAGATCAAGTGGCGCTGATAAATGAAGGAAGCCACAGGAGAGTTTTCTGATCATATTTGTGTAGTGAATGCTAAACTTTAAGGTTACAGAGGCACCAAAGCAGAGACAACTAGTGTTTGTCTCTGTGCAAACAAAGTTTTTGTTTACAAAAGTTGTTTTCTTGAGTGAAATACAAAGACAAACCATATATTTTATTTACAAGCATGTGCCACACTAACACTTGCAAATATAGCAGCATCAGGATTCACTCTTGATAAACTTCATCAAAGGCTAAAAAAAAAAAAGAAAGCCAAAGCCAAAGAGAGCGCATCTAACACAGTAAATCTGTGGGCTCCTTGAAGTGCATATAAACCCTGTTTCTCTTCTGGGCCCAGGTGGCCACACACTGATTATGTGAATCCTTCCACAGCATCAACACAAGTCTGTCAACAGAGACACAGCCGCTGCGTTTTACACAACATCAGTCACTCCTCCACCAATAAAAATTCACTTTACTGGCAAGTGGAAACTTCCTTGTGGTCATTCTCACATTGTCAAACAAGCGGAGGGGGTATATAATTAAACTATCACATACGTATATGCAGCGCAGATGCATTTAAACCAAATAAAAGAGGAAGAGACCACTTAAGTCATTTGTTCAACAAAATAAATTAGATGAAAAGAAAGCCGTGACTCGTTTTGTCACCAACAGATGTGCGTCCTTATACTTTATATATTACGTTAAAGAAAGAAAAAATAATTTTATTTATCTATTTGAACAACTTGAGTGTCTTCAATATAGATTAAAAGCAAGATAAAATCAAGAACCACCTTTCAGAATGTCTCCCACTGATTTTTTATTTACATTCTTCATCCTTTAACTACACATAAAGTAATTACTAATGTCCATAGATGCAGAGGAGGGCCGCAAAATTAATTGAATATTTATCGCCATAGGATTTTTGCTTTCCTACAGTTAAATAAAATCATCTACTGCAGTATTAATGTGTGAAATGTATTCTCTGCACATTAACACTGTTTTCATTTGGGTGCATTCTGTGATGGTATATTTATTTTTAGTATTATATTTTGGTCAACGTGGAAGTAAAAGCAGTGCTCAGTTAATTTAAATAACAATGTGAAATAAATATATTTTGTCTCTAAAATCAATGAATCATTTTGATATCAATGTTGATCAATATAATTGTGATTATAGTTTTGGCCAAAATCGTTCAGCCCTAATGCACAGTGGCGATGTATTAAATCTAACATTTAATTTATTCCTGAATGATGCAAACAAAAAGTTGCAACACAAAGCATAGTACAATTTATTAATATTAGGACATTGGTGTGTTTTTTATTATTATCATTTTGGCTCTTCTTCAGCCAACTGGATTTCATAAGAAAAGATTCTGAGGATTAAGTGCTGACTCTTAGTTTTAAGGGTATTTGAGATAATCCCATCCATAATGAGTGAACAGTGTAGGACCTGTAGGCCTTTTTTGCTCTTGTTAATACCTTCAAATTTTACAATTTTTAGACATTTATACTTTAACTTATTCACTATTGATTATGCACATGTTTTAAGAGTTATCCGTGTGTTACATCTGCTTTCTGAATGGAACGGCTTTGAATATTTTAGGAATGTAATCTGATTCTGCATCCATCAATCTGGGCTTCTCTGTCAGCTAAATGCAAACGTAGAGAATCAAGACTTCAGGTATGTCATCTGTTGTTTACTTACAGTATGTTTGTGTGTGTGTTTTTAAATGTGGAGACTTCACAAGGGCAGGAGGAAGAAAGAGTGAGACAAAGGGATGAAAGGGTGTGCGGAGATGGAAAATTGAGAAAAAAAGGGGAGAAAGATAGTCAAAGAGGGATAAACAGGAGACAAGATGGGAGAAGATGCCAATCACTACATTTTTTTTTTTTAACTCTGAGATGCTTCAATTCTTGAAATGTAGAAACCTTACAGCTATGCCCACCACCTACCACTCCAAAACAAAAAGCAGCTTGTCCCTTATTCTGAACCCCCCTCTAAAGGCACCAGCAATCCTGGGAAATGTGCTTTCAATTACCAGCCTAAAGACGACAGGAGGAGAGGGGGAAAAATGTCTGCCTGATTTATTTACTGCTCTGTGCAAGTTCTTCTCACCATCCATTCACTGAATCCATCGAGAAAACACTTCATCTCCCATCTCAGGCAGGAATGGCCAAAGGTCTGTACCCTGACACAATTAACCTCCACTGGGTCTGGACAAACCTTAAGACCTGAAGTGATGCTGATAGATTGGACCGGGGGCTGAACGCTCTGACAAAACATTTTGACATAAGTGGGCAATGTCAAGTGTAACTGCTGACTAACAAGCTACCTGCTCTGAGGAAAACAGGCCCCCATGGTAAAGCATGGGCAGCTGGGTCTATTAGTGCTAACTGACTGTTCAGATTTGAGCAGAACTGAGATGACAAACATCAGAAAGGTGCTGCTTATTAACACCAACGCAACCCGATTGTGACTGCCACCTCTCTAATCTTAGCACTTCGGTGGATCTACATATACTCGGGATACTTGTAAATATCTGACAGATGCAAAGACACTATTATGCATCCACACGCCAGCTCACATGCGCACGCCTTCACCCCACAGGCAGAGGATGGAAGAGACTCTAGATCAGACTGGGCTGATTAACAACTCCTGAGAGATGGTCGCTCAGCCAAGCTGTCTGCAGCCACAAACTCCCACAACCACAAAGATGCTTAACACACACACACACACACACACACACACACACACACACACACACACCATTCTTCACATCCAGCGTACTCTCTACAAACACAATGACTCAGACATGCAGGAACTTATTTTTCACCACAACGGAGGCATCCTAGTACAGAACTGCTGACACAAACAAGCTGCCTCGGAGCTTGCTGGGTGTACACCAAACTGTGAAGCACAGCATGTGTGGTGCTTCAAAAAGTCTGAAGGCATCTACAGTCACTCTGCCACAGAAGCATTGATTTACAAGACACAGGAGAGAGGGGAAGCTTATGTGGCACTGTGAGCGTCTGTATGGTCAAAGCTTTATCCTAGACCGCCTTCAATCAAATGTCTGCAATCAAAAGACTTCTAGGAATACAAATAAGGAGCTCAGCACAGTACAGAATCACACACTGTATAAGTCAGGGATGCACCAATTGTGAAATTCTAAGCTGATACCGATGTTTAAAATAACAATTTAGGCAACAGCCGATACTGATGTTTTGTTGTTGTTTATTTTGTTTTTGTTGTGATTTATTCCCCTTTTTGTGTCAGGGAAATAAAGAAATATTCATTGTGGAAAAATAACTGAATGATTTTGAAAGCAATTTAGTCCTTCATTGCACTACCTTTGAATGAGCACAAATTGAATCATGCACATTTATTAAACATCCTTTAATATGACCTTAAATAACTGCTTCAAAAGCCTTTTTTTACTTAACATATCACACCTGCCTCTTAATATCTATTTTATGTTACTGTGATAACGTCAATAAATACACAGTTACATACCACCACAGGGGGATTGTTCCACTGCTCGTAAGTCCGTGCAGCATATGGGTAGATGCGGTCGTTGATGATCTGGAGCGTTGTCAAGCCAATAGCCTTCATGGAGCTGAAGTAGGCTTCCCAGAACCAACGTGCCTATGGATCAATAACATTGACATGATGTTTATTAATGAAAACAATAAATGGGCAAAAAATAGCAAACATGTAACATGCTTAGAGTATCAATATTGCACTATACCTGTAATAAATGTAGATCAACCAAACATGCTATGTCTACTCAACTGTTATATTCAGTTTATAGCATTTTGAAGAGGTTTATGGTGTTGAATTTCAAAAGCGCAGTCTGAAAAGTCAACATTTAAAATGTTGAAAAATGGCTAACTTAGGGTTTGGGGGTCAGGGCCAGGGTTAGGAATTCACCGTTGTAAATACTTGCATTGATTAATGACAAAAACAAACATACCCGTATGTAATAAAAATTAAAAAAAAAAAAAAAAAAAGAATAATTCTGTCATTATCAAAACATGTCACATACATACATAATGGAAACAAAACAAAAAAAACCAACAGAATAATTTGCATAGACTACAATAATTGACCTTAGCTTGAAAAGGATAGCATCTGATGAAACGTTTGGCACATTGTCATTGCTTATAATGTTTTTGCATTTTTATTCACATGCATTTCACAGCAGTGTGAAGTCATAGCTGTAAAATTCAGACTCTCCCCCTGGTCCTCGTCTTAAAAGACAATTTTGCAGCCCTCTCCAGGCTCTTCAACAACTCTTCTTCTGAAGCTCTCCACAATCTCTTTTGACTGTGCCTGTTTTGCTTCAACAGATCTCTGATGTGAAAAGCAGACTTTAATGATAACTGAACTCTTAAACCCATATCTTAATGTTATCACATTTCCTGCTGGAATACCAGACTGCAACTGCCCTCATTCACAGTTCACTTTGCTAATGTTTTCTGCCAAGAGAGTAAAGATGAAAAAGAATATTTGTATATTGAATCTTTTTATTCAAAAATAAGTGTTACTGTTGGGATGCAAAGAAGGATACATTTAAAGAGATTCTGTAGGGTTCATGAACTCTTTTTTTCATACCATGAAACATGAAAGCTACAATGAAATGATCCATCCAAAGTAGTGCTACTGACCATGACATATGCGTCTGGCCTCCTTGCCTCCTGCTGACTCCTATTCTAGTTAGAAACTTCAAGGAACAGTTCAGAGGCAGGAGAACTCTATAAGAGTTAATGATGCTTCAAACAACACTGTCTCCTGCCAGAAGGCACCATGTTGTACATTGTCACACCCGACCAGCTCCTCAGTGACCCGCAGTTCTG
Source organism: Plectropomus leopardus (assembly GCF_026936395.1). NCBI lineage: Eukaryota > Metazoa > Chordata > Actinopteri > Perciformes > Serranidae > Plectropomus > Plectropomus leopardus. The sequence goes on along the minus strand of NC_142176.1, from coordinate 19,479,123 downwards.
CTATAGAGGATGTGAGTATTTGTGCGTAAAGCAATGAGCTATATTTCTTTCTCCTCCTCATGCCATGTGTGTATTACTGACTTATGTTTGCCCTAAACAAAGACAATCTTTATTGGCACGTGAATGTGTGACCATTGCCACGTATAAGTATAAGTACTGGAGAAGAACAACAACAGAAAAACAGCATTTATTTTTATAGAGGGGGTGAAGAGAATCCAAAAAGACTTTCTAATCTCAGGGGGGAATCCCAACGGCCCATAAATCAGCCAGTGATGAAAGTTTCTTTTCCGAACGGGGGGGAGGCAGAAAGCAAACTGTGCTGGCCCAAAGGCCCATACCATCACCCTCTACTCTCCCAGCGCCTGCAGGAATTTTTATGAGCACAGAACAAGAGACAGCATTTCAAGAGAGGAAGAGAAACCCTTTACCCCATCTTCCATTTGCAGCGTCTAGCCTATAGTCTACACTTTGTTCCTTTTTGCTCTATTGACTAAAGATATATAGCAGCAAATACAGCAACTCAATCCATGAACTCTATCATTTCACTAATAAAAAGCAAATTGTTTGTTATGCAAATTGTAGCTATAAACCTGCTGAAAATATTGGGAAATAATGCAAACAATCTCAGCAGAGTCAGGTCCAAAATATATTCCTCTGTACGTCAAACTTTACAGTCACCCGATGTAACGCTTGGTTAAAAGCGAATTATCCTCTCGTTTCCTTTTAGTTTAGAAAGTTCCCCAGCAGCTCCCACTCCTTTGTTGTTTGAAATCATTAAAATAAAATGTCAAAGACAGTTTATATTACAGTAGTCTGCATCACTTTGTTCAACTCAGAGGAAGTTGTCAAGTGCCTGACAGATTATTCAACCTATAGAGCAGAATTGGAAGCCAGTGAGCTGTGGACAGAACCAGGCAATCATTAGCGTTTTTTAACATAATCAAAAACAGCAGTGAAACCAAGTCCTTTTCAATCATGTGAGCTGCTCACTGGGAATATTGTTTTGCTCAAGATTTATTAGCACTTAACTTTTAACTGTGATCAAAACATTTCTACACACACACATACATGACCTGTCAATAATAACCTGGTCTCCCATGTGTAAATCAGTCCTTATTAGAATTGCTAAAATTAAACAAACTTTGAGTCTACAGGATTACGATTTAAAGCCGCTGCAGCAGGCTTCATCTGTGTACAGTCTTGGTGCTCGTTAGTCTCATGGTTTCCGTGATTACAGACAGTGACACTGGTTTGTGTGGCTCTAACCATTCTGCAGTGCAACACAGAGGCCCACCAGAGGACTGTTTAATTCAGGATATTATATTTAACCTGCAGCAATCATGCTCTAAAAACTCCTGCATTTATAAAGGTGGGCGATATGGAATAATACATTATTTATTAGCCATATTTTTAGGCTATATTGGGATACAAAAAGAAATCCCGTAAAACTACTGTAGAATACTTCAAATTCTACACTACTAGATAAATTAAAGTTACAATAAAGTTAAAAAGTAGCTACTGTTGTAAACTTAAAGCAGCGCTAGAATACCTTTAAGTAAACCACTGTTACTACAAAGTTAAATAAAGTGATGTCATAATGAAATAAATCAAAGCTGAACCACTTGTGTTTTTATCTGAAGCGCACAGCTCGTCTCAGGCTGGAAGTTCGCCGTTAATCGTGAGGATTTATTCACCATGAGCGGCAAGCAACTAACAGCTCCCCAGTTCATATATTAATATTTGCAACCCACACTGCTTTTCCATGGTTACAAAATGCAACTAAATAGACGTGGTCTGGGGCCCGGACGATAAAAAAAACACACACCTCGCCTGCTCACACTTTGCCCAGGAGAGAGTGAGCTGGATGTGTAAGGGATTGCGTGTGACGAATTATGTTTGCGGGCCATTTTTTCTTTTTGTGTCTGTGAAAGGGAGAGAGCCATAGGCAAGAGATCGAGAGAACCCAACTGCCAAAAAAAAAAAAGTTATGTCTGTGGATTAAAAAAAAAAGACATGACTATTTCAAAGGTCGCAAAAATGATTTGTATATAGCCAACGTGGAACAAACCATGACACATCAAGACTTATATAATCAATATATGGCCCACCCGTAAGTGACTGTAAGGAAAGAAAGGAGGAATCTGTCAGAGGCCCTCGTCTGATAGTTCAAGGATAGCAAATATACAACTCTCGATTGGAAAGATAAAGAAGCCGTTATTACATTTCTGACTGACCAAAAAGCCACTGACACCTGTAGTCATCCCAGCTGACTGGTTAGTTCTGTCTAAGGGGATGCATGTAAAAAATGAATGGACTGAGGAAAAGCAGACGCCATATAAAGGAGAGGAGACCAACTTGACATATTCTATAAATCATCTCCAGCCAGTGTGCTGTTCTGGATAGTGGAGTGCTAGGACGTTACAAAAAGGCAGGGAGGACAGTTGGATCAGTTGTCTGAAAGAAAAGCTGGTTGTTCGATTGAAGCTCAAGGCAGTAGTGAAGGAAAGCATGAGGAGTAAGTTTGAATTCCCTCTCCAGCAATAACTCGCTCCTCCCGTCTCACATATTCCGATTTAATAAAAGAATAAAAGAATTTATTTGGCTCTGTTAATCTAACAGACATCTGTGGAGTATGCGTCCTATTTTGAGGGTATGACCTAAACACAGCTCGTGGAATTTAGTCCACAAACACTGACTCACTTGAGCACTGTTAACATCTCATAGCTGTTTAATATGTGGCCTTTTAAAATGTGACCGAAATGGATGCCATTACATCATCTCAAATTTGAAAATGAGATCTGCTGTCTGAGCAGAGTCTGCTGGCTACTGATGGAAGCTCAACAGTAGTCCATCAAAATTTGACCAGATCTCTATTAAGACATGCTCCTTAAAAGTGGAGTTTGCAATTCTAATCCAATACATTTGGCAAATTCAGAGAATATCTCCTCACAGTCCGTTAGTCGTCCATTCTGTGCACGCAATGAAAAAAAAGCACAGCTGAACTTTGGTTCTGTAAATGTAAAATTAAGAGCCACACAACACTATCCCAGCTACTCTCCCTCTTCAACATCCTGGTCCATGAGAAGCATAGCTAAATCATGATGAAAATGAAACGTAAATGACAATGGAGATTTTACCAGAGCTTTTGAAGGAGACCTGATGGGGGGGGGGGGTGTATTTGTTTGGGTGTTGAGCTCAAATATCGGTAGGGTTTACCTTTAAGTTGACCCAATTATTTGTCAGTGCAGAATGAACCAATCAAGAAGATGATACTTTGCTATTGTCAATAAACAATCAAACGAAAAACAATAAAATGTGAAATAAAAGTCACTTTTCCTGCCAGAAAGGCCACTGATAGATAAAAATGAATACTAATTTGAGGAGAGCATTTGTTTCCCACTAAAAGCAGTTCCTCTCCAATCAAATTTTATAGCATGTTAACATACCCTAGGGTATGATTTATATCTTGGTTAGCATGGCTTTCTCACATAAAAAGTTTTGGGTTTTTTTTTAAATATTGAAAAATTTTGAATCTGGGCTTTACCTTACCCACCACCACTGCCTGCACTAGGTTGACTGGTGAAAGAGAAATGTGTTTCAAAATGACTAGAATTAATGTTGGATAGAAAATACTGGAGAGATTCAGACATACATGTTCTAGTCTCAGTCAGACCAAAATCAGAAAACAGCAAACATAGGGGAAAGGTAAATATAGTTAGCATCATTTACAGTATTACTTTATGTTGTTTGTTAGATTGTTAGCTTTAACCTGGCATTCACTGACATAACATTCGTGGTTGTGAAAAATAAAATATTATCAGCTACAATGCTACATTGTGTTCACATTGGTCTGATTTACATCCAAAAACTGCACACTCAAAAATGTCAAAAATTTTCACTATCGGAGGTATTGGGTTTCTGTGCTGGTATTTGCATGTCAGAAAACTATTTGCTTTTGTATTAGTTATGTACCTGATCTAGCTCGCCTGGACTAAATCTCAGATTTTAGGGTAGTGCACAGACAACAGCCCCTTCAGCAGAGAAAAGTAAAAACATATACTGTAGTGACACACTTTGCACAGATACAAGTCAGTATAGTCAAAGTCAGACATTTAAGGGGACATAAAAACACATTCTTGAGTGGAGAGGATCTTTAAGTTTATCACTTTTGGTCAATCAACCTTTCAGTGTCCCTTCAAAACCCCACTATTATCTTTGGTGCAGTTGTTTTGTTGTTATCCCAGGTTGCTGTCCGGCCTCCGACAGTTATAAAAATAAATATAATTTCTGTTGACAATACCTTGAACAACATTAGAGAGGTGAAACATAAGTTGTCCATCATATGTTATTACTTTTGAGGTAAGTTTGCATTGTGTATTTCTATTATTACATTTGTAAGCACAGGTCAGTCCACATGGGAACACTGAACACTTTGAAAGAGAAGGCTGCTGAGCCCTCTGCTGGCAAAACTAATGAAATGCATCAACTCAACTTCATAAAAAAAGAAAAGGAATTGATGGTTGAGATTTTTAGAATATTTGCTTTAAGAAATCAGGCTCTCAGCACGAATGAAAATGTTTCTCATAAAAGAGGAAAAATTAAATTACTCCATCTTTAGGCCAGGGAATGTGGAGAGCACTCACAGATAAGGATACCAGACATGAGTGGACCCTTATAACACTACATATTATCTAGTTGAAATGGACTGTAGTAATGTCCCAAATGTTCCATTTATTTCAAATTTTTATTCAGTATTGCATTTCAGTCCCTGCAGTTAGCACTGGTTTCTTAAGTTTGAGACCGGCTTCAATATGAAGTATTAAACAAAGCTAGATATGTGGGATGCCGACAGCTTGCTTTTTCGACATTTTAAATTCTGTATTTTCCTAGAAAACAGTGCTTAAAGAACATTTTGATCACCATTATGTTCCCAAAATCTTCAACCAATGTTTGTTTTTGGTAAAAAATAAATTAATAAAAAAAATTTTAAAAAACGCGTTTTTTCAGCACTGTGTTGACAGAAAATAACATGCCTTGTGGGATTTTATAATGTGACTTATAATTAACAGCGTGCCTTTTACCAAATTCATAGTACAATTGCCTCAGTGGAGAAATGCCTCAGACGTGTATCAACCAATTCAATCCATCTGTACACCGTCAAAGCAGACTGAGGAGTACTGTGACCAACGGATAACAATATTAGATCCACACTACCAAGTTAGCCGTGAGCTATACGCACCAGGATAAACCCCAACCCCCATCTCAGGAGCAAGTCATGTTTTTGAGCTTGTCTGGTGTAATCCAACTCCAAGCCCGTTTCTGAGCCCTCAGCCTAAAATGTCTGTTTGGCCAGTATAATTAGTAAATGGACTAAAGTTGATACAAGGGAACGAGGAGCAGCTGAACTGGCTGCACTTCTCTCGAAGCTGCTTTCACTTTTGTTTATTGTGGCTCAACACAGATATCAAATGGAAAGAGAGAGTGAGCCGTCTTCAGTTTGTTTCACTCAAGCTAAAATCAACATAGTTGAGTCCTCTGAAAGCTTTTTGAGCAATGGAGAAAATTCAAAGTTAGAAAAAGTAAAGGTGGTGTCCAAATTTCTGTCTTTCACACATCACATAAAATTTGTTTCAGCTTCCATAAACTTGTTGGCTGGCTACGGAAAAGGCACATCTCACACATGACATGTGCCCTAACCCCACTGACAGCACCTCTGACCACCGTGTCAATCTAACCTCTCAAACTGCAACTAAATGTAAGGCACTTTAAATAAGTTTTGCTGAGACATGTTTGTTCTTCAGTACATTATGAGCGTTACCTGTCTCTGCATCTCTTCAACCTGTCTGTGGGGAATACTCTTTAGGATGGTGTACATCTCTGACAGCTTCTCCTCTGGAATAACCACCGATGCTCTGTGCAGAATCAGAAACATCACATTAAAAAACCAAAAAATGGCAGACTCTCGAACCAATTATTTGTTTTTCAGCTGATTGGTGACTTAAGCTCACCTTTTCCAGTCAAGTACTTCAGAGAACGGCAGAATGTAGGAGTCAGCGAGGATGACCGGGACACAGCCGGCCTGCAGCACGTCACTGAGGGCAGCCTGACCCAAACGGGCCCCCCGCAAAACCACACAGAATGAAGACTCCTGTAGAGACACATTGGGAAAAATTGTCAGTGGGACATAAATGTGGGGGGAAAAAAAACAATGCAGGATAGTATCTTGATATTTTGTGTGGCAATATTGTATCAATGCAGGGATGCCAAGTACTGATCTTTTTTTCATATAAATTAATTTTGCAAATACAAATTAAACTTTTGATAGCCTACTAAAGTAAGAAAATCCATTGCTTTTTCAGTCCACTAGAAAAAATGAAGTGAGATGAACAGATTGAAAACTTTATCTTATTAGAACAAACAGACAACAACTTTTTCCTCCAGGACATAATTTGCAGATGAAAAAAGGTAAGAAATCACAATGTATCGCAATACTTGGCACATCACAAAACATTTAATATTTGAATTATATTAAATTGAAACTTGCCTATCTTGAAAATATTGTATCGTGGGGCCTCTAGTAATTCAAACCCCTTAATGGGACAAACTAATTATCACTAAAATCTATTGACCCATTTCTACTGCTACACATTTCTTTTTGAACAAAGCATATTTCAGGACCTTTAACTGCATTTTGACCAAAGTCACCTAGCTTCAGTGTTCCTGTGAGTGAGTTGACTGCTTAAAGGGACATTTTGCCAATTTTCGACCAGCTTTGTGTAAATGAACTGTGTTAAACTTTCCTCCATCTGGCTGGTGCCTAGATATCCTTTCTCTACCCACAGCGAAACTCCTCCAAATCACATAACCAACAACAGCGTGGACAAACAATATACAGCTGATCAAAAATTACCTGTCCCTCTCTCTTTCCCTCAAACTCGGACTGAAATCCAATCAAACAGTAAAACTAGGCAGTGCTGACTGAATATAGATCAAGATAATGTTACCGCACTGCTTATTTCTCTCCTAAAATATTTCCAGGAACATATTTTAATGCTGTGTTTAGTTGTAGTACAAGAGTTTGTGAACCGGAAGTGGACGTCATGCCACTTCCTACACAAAATGGAGGCCAAATAAGCAGAGCTCAAGCGGTAAAACTACACAGCGCTGATCAAATACTTATCAAGATTCTGTTACCTCAAAATGTTTTCAGAAACATCTGTTTAAGCTTACAGTTTAACTGTAACCTGCCGCCATTATTTCACATGGACCAGTCCACATTATGTCATCCACCAGCGGGAGCGTCTGGTAAGGCGCGATGCATTGTGGTAGTTGTAGGTTCTCCACCTCTTGAGCAGAAGTGTCATTTTTCTCAGTTGTCTCTGGTCATGTAGCACCAATTTAGAAAGTATTTGCATCTTTCTATTGCAGAGATGGCCTAGTTTCATGTGAGGATTGTCTTCACATCGGTGAAATACTTCTTTAAACATGTGTCCAGCTCTCATTCTGCCTCTAACAAGTGCTGGTTGTTGGTGGTATCAATATTGTGGCAGCATCTCTGCTTGGTTTCTCTGATTATGCTGTGTTTTTTTTTCATTTCAGGGCAGCAGAACTGATTGAGTGCAATCAGTGGCATGGGACAGATGCTACAAGCAGTCAGTCTGTCCTCGCAGACCTCCTCACCACACCGTGTTTAGTGTTGTCTGTTTCCTTTGTTTTTACAACCCTACAGCACATCTCCACTCATCCACTCCCTATACTACTGACTCTATAGAATTTTTCCTACCAATTTGTGCATTTTTTGTACTTATTTTGATTATTTTCACATAATAAATCACTTAATTATTAATTTATTAAATATTTGTTAAATTAGCTGTGTGTCTCCCTCTTTTTGTCCAGCCTAAGAGGCGGGTTTTGACAATATTAGAACATTTTGTTGCCAAAATCAGGAAAGTAGTGCATTTAAAAGCAATAGTGCATCTTGATACTCTCTGAAATAAACACTTTAAGTGCAGTTGTGCTTCTCACCTGCAGGATCTGTGGGTAGTCATAAACCTGCCCCTTGTAGCAGCGTTTTCGTGCAGAGGCGGCACCTTGCGAGAGGTTGCTACACTTATCCAGGAGGAGCAGTGCTTCTCCATTTTCTTCCTTCAGGCGCTCCAGTTCGGCACGATACTCTCGGTGGATGGCAGTTTGAGAAGACAAAATAAAGTATCTCCGTGGCCTGGGGGTGGGGGTGGAGACAGGAAATATGCAACTGGTTGTACTTCGTAGTGTTGAATACAAATAACTTCAGAAGCATGACTAGACTGGAAGTCCACTGTAGCAATCATACATCATTATGTTCCCTTGGAGAACTTTCTGTAGCGAAGTTGTTGATGGATGAATTGGGTAAAGTGACAGTAATTTGGTGACACTGTGACACTCACATAAGAAGAGGACTTAATGTGTAAGATGTGCTCACCCAGGTTGTCTCTCAGGCAGGTCAACATCGGCAGAAAGGGGACTGTAAACTGGGATGCTGACATCGTAACCTTGCCTGTAGGTCCATGTGGAGAAACCGCCTCCAGCCAGCAGCGCTCTGAAACAAATGGACCTGGACTGTAACAATGCTTCAACACTCTGGGGAATTCAGCAGAGCTACAGGAACATCATTTTAAAATTAGCTTCCAATGAGAACTTTTGCTACCAACAATGCTGCTGTGAGACATGAAGGGACATCAAACAAGGCTTAGTGCCCTAGTTAATAGATCCCATGTAGTCCACTACGTGATGAAAAGTATTTCATACTCTGCTCTATTCAAGGCAAGGTGAATATAAAGTGGAAACACACCGTCAGTCACACACACCTGGTTCTGATGAAGATCCATGCCAAATGGACTCCATCTGGATGAGCCCAGGAAATTCCTTACAGCTACAAGATAGTGTTCATTGTCTCAAGGCTACGTTCATAAACCCAACCTCTTCCATCCTCAGCCATCACTCTAGCCTACAGGACATCTTGAGACACATGGGCCCTTCACTGACTGGTAAATACAACCAGATTTGAAACTTCTCTTCAAGGCCTCTTGAAAATATTATCTCCTAATTGCTTGTAAATATATCTTTCACCTTCCTCAAATGATCATTCTTAACACCTCAGGTACAACTGCAGTATTTCATAATCCATTGTAACATGAAAATAAACTATCTCAGTGACAATATATGTAAACAACAAATTATTATTATTTTGAATCTGTACCTAGCTCATAGAAATCCCCCACCCGTTTTTTTAAATCGAATTTTTTGTTGGGTTTTTTTTTGGTTATTTTTGGGCTTTTTGCCTTTATTCGATAGGACAGATGTAAGTGTGAAAGGGGGAGAGAGGGGATGACATGCAACAAAGGGCCGGGGTTTGAATCAAACCCATGGCTGCTGAGGCAAGGAAACAGCCTTTGTACATGGGGTGCCCACTTTACCAACTGAGCAACTGGGCACCCATAAAATTTGTATTTTTATATACATTTTTTAAGCTTTTGATGTCAAGGTTGATGACACTACATTGATTAATGAAATTCAAGCACTGAGCCTATCCTTTGATCTAAATTTGAGGATTTTTGTTCTTCGTATTCCCATTAATTGCCATGCAGATTATAATGAACCTGTTCTTAAACATTAAGATGGTTTTTAGGATGTGCAATAGATACCTGTCTCTGGGAACGTCCAAGGCAGTATTGTAGTCTGGAGGGCCTCCAGGTAACATGTTGAAAAGTAGGTGATTCATCCCTTTGTCCCATCTACCAAATCATACAAAAGATTAGTGCTTAAATGAAAAGTTAATTGACAAATTATTTTAAAAGAAAATCAATGAATGATAAGAGTTATTAGCAAAGAGTCACTTTAATCAAATGTGAAAAAACATCCTTTTCTCCATTTCAAATGACAGTTAATTAAATTTTTTATTTAATGTTGGCCAGAAAAGAGAAATTTTGAGACATCACATTGGGCTCTTGTGACATCGCTATCTTATGTGGACCCTGGTCATTATGATATTTTAGAATGTAAATGATCAATATATTATTTGGTTTTAAAAAAATAATTGCTGGTTATAACACTACATTTAGGATGTAACAATGATAACAACACAGATATGAGAGTAATTTGAGAAAGAGTTTCATAATGACTAGAGAGCAACTCAAAGTGACAAAAGCTGCAAAGTTAGAATTGATTAAAGCCATTTATTTTCCAAGACTGATTCTGGTGTAAGTGTTTACCTGGGTAGCATTGCCAGAGCCTGGGCAGTCTCTCTAATGCGCAGAGAGTTCTGGTTCAGCACATCAATAGATGGGATAAAAAGACACGCCCTGGTGACGTCATCAGTGTAAAAGTCACTGTCAGAAATAGCACTCAGCAGGTCATTGTATTCTCGAGACAATCCAGTGCTGCTGATGGGAACCCCCAGTTCATCCACAAACTTCTGCAGAGGGTAGATGTAAACCTACAAAAGCAACCATTTCAACAACAGGTCAAAACTTCAACAAGGAAAACTGCAAAATGTTGAAAGGACAGTCTTTGTGTATACTCAGTGAGATTAGAGGTTGTTTGAGTGACAGTTACCTTGATTCTGTTTTTAGGATTGTAGCCACATCTGTACACGTCAAAACAGGTGTGCATGCGACAGCTGAGGTCACCCCTCTCTGGAATGGGGCTGGAGACAGGCAGGCGCACCAGAGGTGCATCGTGAACACTGCGTTTATCAAGAGTCCAGTCAGCTGCGGACTCAATGGAGTGGGGCCAGAACTGAAACATCCCGGTGGCGATGAGGCCAAGCAGCACCACAGAGAAGAGGGTGATGTAGTATATGCGGTGCTTGGTTTTCATTCTTGGGATAAGAGCAGGGCCCCGCGAGCTGTATTTCCCAGAGGCATACATGGCTGACACCTCTGTCTCTCCAACCAGCCACTGTAAGGACAGGTTTCTGATTACTGACAGCTTCGGGTACTACACACAATAATGTACGATGTATTCCTGAGAATGGTAAATACAGTCACTCACAGGTCCCCTAAAATCTTAGTATTTTTTACATGTTAAAAGTGCAGTTCATATGACACCCATCGACAATAATCAGACGTTAATATGGCTGATTTAAGTGCCTTTGCTGTAAGACCATTATCAGAACCGGAAATACTTTCTTTATCCCTGTGGGGTTTTTTTTGTCCCTTACAAGCACACAGAAGTAGAAATAAAATATGAAGCAATTAAAAATCTAAAATAGAAATATCTGCAAAATGCCACATTGTTAACACTAATATGTAAAATATTTAAAAATATAATCATGTCTGGTGTCCTGAGTATGACAAGTGTGTAACAAATACTAAACGTTGTGCCTTAAGTGACATTACAATGTGTAAAAGTAATGAGAAAAGATAAAAATAATAGAAAAAGAAATATTAAATATGTGTATTATTTGACAATGAACAATAAAAACACATAAGTAGAAATAATAAGGAGAATATGTACAACATATATAATACGTTAAATATATATACATTCAAGAATGGGAAGAATATAAATACTGCAGAGTACTGCTTTAGAAAAAATGTGGCACCAAATATGTATATTCACACTATGAAGTGCAATCTACCATAGTAAAGTATAGTATTGTAGTTTTTTCTATTTATCAGTTTCAATATACAAATATCACCCATCTACAGTACTCAGCTGTTAACATGATCCTGATTTCAAAGCTAAGCTGTCGACGGCTTGTCTGGTCGAGTGTAACATGTACGTACCTGCCAATGACACCAAGCCAAAAATAATGACAAAAACGCGAAGGTAAAACACTTACAAACTGATAAGCTGTCTTAGTTGAGAATTTCCGAGCGTAACTACCAAAGCAACAGCAATGTCAGTGGCTTTTATTAACTAACAGACCGAGGCTTTCTTGGCTAACGCAGCCGTTAGTTAAACCAGCTGTGAAAACATTCGTGCTAAGCATGCTAAGTTAGCTCACTAACGTCGACTGCCACTATGAAACGCGACAAAAGCTTTTTTTTATAATGATACTTCTCAAAAGTTATACGTACATGTTTTACCTACCGTGACGTTAAAAAGAACCGGGTGCCGTAATTTGGTCTTAATTCATGGCAGTTGTTAGAAAGCGGGCTAGGTGTTGATGCTAAACTAGCATCAAGCTAAAGTTACAGGAAGTAGGAACTCATTCTTCTTCGCTTGTGACTCAGGAGGTAGATACTTTGCTTCCCTCTGGTGGAAGTTAGGGGACACTAATACTGATGAAATGTGCCACTAAGTATAAATAAAAATAAAAAAACAGGATCTCCGTGTAAGGTGAACAGTTTTGGGTAATTTGGATAAAACATTCCATGTGTGAAAGTCTGTGCTGGTCCAGCCAGTTAACCCTTTGAAACCTGAATAAATAGGCTTGGTTTCTTTAAAACACATGGGAAGAAAGCAATGAGCAACTTAACAAGAAATGGCCCAAAAATTAGCAAGAAAATAGTAAAAAAAAAAAAAAAAAAATAAATTAAAGAAAGAAAAAAAAAAAAAAAAAGAAAAGAAAAGAAAAGAAAAAAAACGAAACAAGAAAATAACGTTAATTAAGTGTTAAAGAAATGAAAACATAAAATAAAATACATATATTTCATTTCTGTGATAGAACGTTAAATATGTAATCATAATCATATTAATATTATAATAAAATCTTTTTGGATAATATCTAATAATCTCCCTACATAGCTAATTTCTTGTCATTCATTTATTTTTTCCCTATGTTTTCAAAAGAAATCAAACCAATTTTCACAAGCTCCAGATGTTCAAATGCTTGTGACAGGAGTCTGTATGTAGCACAACAAAACTGATGTCAATCCAGGTACTAAAAGGTTAACCTACTACTAGTATTGATTGTGCTACTTCTACTTGTCATACAGGCATAATTCATAGTATTAGATGTATTGGCATTAGTTGTCTCTAAATCTAAAGAGGGCTATGCCAATTATTCAAAGGTGTTTGACTACTATAGTTGATCTTTGGACCTGACCTCCTCAGTACTGTCTAATGTTTTACACTTAAAAACATATTTGAGAATATCTATAATAAACATGTAGTGGAACTTTTGTTAAAAAAAAAAAAAAGACCGGGCACAAATGTAGAAACAGTTTACATTTCAGAGATTGTAAAATAAAAGTAAAAGAATATTTACCTTAATTCATTGTTCAGGGCAAGCTTTTATATGTGGGAGTTATGAAGTACGCATTTCTACCAAGTGCAGTATAAATTATTTGCAATAAAACCTGGTTCTGCACTATGAATTACAACAACTTTTACTGGTCTATTCTTTCACCAACACTCTATGCTGCAAGCCAGTCTTAACATGATTATAATTTAAGTAGGAACTGTTTGATGAAAAATGGAGATTTCACTGATCTACTCTGTCTCATAGATCTGTTAGTCATAGAGTAGTTAAAAGCAATATGGATGCATTTATGAATTGATGAAAATAAATACATTGTTAAACAATAATTCTAAGCTCAGGAATTCTACTTTATGAGACAGGTCCAAGGTGCGCCACTTTGTCATTTGGCCCACGCAACCTCCATTAGACGCAACAGTAGATTCAGATCTCTATCAGAGCGACTGCACACTCACAATACATTGCACCTACACTTAAATATAGCTCAGAACAACTCATGCCACCTTTACTCAAAATCTGTACTCAGCAGTCCTAAAACTGATGACACGTGCTTTACATCAACTCTAAAGTCCAGATTTGGGCAAAATATTCTCAGCGGAGTCCTTTGTGTATCTACTGTAACTGGTATCAAAAGCAGTTAATTTGAATCCAGATGTGTCTACAGTTGCTAGACACATAAATTAAATGCTTTTGAAGACCCTTTAAGATAATTCTTAATCAAATGTCCACCTTTTTTTTATTCAGGCATTGCAGGTAACTATGTAGGTAAGTATATGTGGTACCATGCAGAGGTATGGAGCAATGTGATTATTAGAGTGTGTTATGTTAATCTAAATTTTGCAAACAGGTAAGTGCAAGTATAAAGTAAAAAAGATATTAGGATCAGTGGTCGGTTTAAAGATTTGTTACATCAGAAATGTGGACTTTCTTGCAGAGGAGCTTGACTCATTAAGGAAAAGGGTTAGGGTTAGGGTTAGGGTTAAAAGAATGATAAGCAAAATTAGAGCAAATGTTTGTGTCAGTAAGGACATCACAAATTCAATTTAAGACTATTTAATGACTTTTAAGGCCTAATATTTTTTTAAAAAAATTAAACTTAAGAAAATTTAAAGACTATCTGAGTAATTCCTTGCCTAAATGTACCTACAACACACACTATGCTTTCGAAGAGACCAAATAGAGCCTTGATTACACACAGTCACTCCAACTATAATCTTATTAATGGACTCAATCTTAACAATATCCTAACAATTCGTAGCAGTGAGGCACACTAGCAGACCCAGAAAACTGAACTACAACAAACTGCAGCTTGTGGCTCATTTAAAGTCATCAAAACTTGGACAACAATATATTGGTAATACATGCTAACAAAACAAAAAGATATAAGCATAGTTATTTTCATGGTTTGTAGTTTATTCCATTACAGGCAGGGCAGTGAGGGGGAGGGATTAAATACATTCTCATTGTGGGGCAGGAAAGGAGGGGAAGCAAACCAGGTAAACATGGACAAGACATAGTTGAATTATTCTTTCAATATAGACCAATTTGTAAATCTGCCAATAGTTTGAATAAATAACTTTCAGACGAAATATTTTTTCTTTAATGTCAATACTGATATCTTTTAATATTATCTCCTTATTGTTATATAGCTGTTTTCTACATGACTCTATTGGAATTCTTTTTTTTCTTTAGACATCTGCATAAATAATTACACATAAAACATGGTGCTGTACACATCATGGTGGAAAGTATCATAGTGCTTCCTTTCAGCTGTGTTTTAGAGTTATGACCGGCTGCAAGCAGAACTACTGAACGTAGGAAATCGCTGGCCCAACCTTAGTGTATCTTGTGAGAGTCTACTGGGACTGGCAGCATGGCTTGAGTCGTGTCGGACTGTAAACTGGCTGGAACGGTCTGCCATGAGTAACCACAGCAAATCTAAACAGAGAGACTGTGCAGATCACTATGGTGACTCCAGGCTTTGACAGTGGCGCTGCACCAAAGGTCACTGTGAGCAGGCTGTCACTCCGCAGCGTCTCACCACTATGAAACATTTGTAAAAAGAGCATATTGTCACCATGCCATTGCAGAATGTTAAATACTTTTTCCACTCGGACAGAAAAAAAGCTGAAATATATAACTCCTCACATTCGGGAAAGTCTAAAAAGTTCCCCACACTGTCCCCAAAAAACTGAGATAAAAACCACTGACATCAAACCAATCTGTTGCAAGAGCAATAAGGATAATAATACCATCAAATATAGCAATAAAAGTGATAACAACATTAACAGTAATAAATAATGCAAATTGTGAGCCACCTGTTACACCCAGAGTGATATGGAAGATTGTATGCCGCATACAGTTATTTAGAGGCAGCATACGTGATGCTCGAGGCCCATTCATCCAGTCCAACCTCAAGGCTGTTTGAGATGAACCACATTAAAGGGAAGCAAACACCTTGACGTCCAAGATGACTGAGAAGACCTTGAGGACAAGAGAGATGATATCCTGGGACACGTTTAGCATACACAGTTTGGTCCTGTCTGCTGAACCTGGGCATTTTATACGCCTCTGCTATGTTTGACTTCACATATATTATAATTCCTGGACATGTTTCGAGCTTATTTACTGTGACTTAATGACAAGACTTGTTCTATACCAGCCATGCTACTCTGAAATGCATAAAGCATGCAGACCCTGACCCGGGCACATTGCTAAGAGCTCTCCAAAGAGAAAGGTACAGTAGTTATGAGACTAAGACGACTAATAGCAAGTTCATTATTGGTTCAAACCCAAAGTACAGAGGTTTTCGACGTGAAAGCCATTGCAGTGTTTTAAGGTCAGGATGGCATCTTTTTCCGTGGTGTTGCTGTGTAACAGTCTACATGGGAACCAACAGAATGGGATAATGAACTTAGCTTGTGTTTAAATAAAGCAATATCCATATACATATACAAAACTACATCTCATAAATACATTTGGCAATACAGTGTATTAAATTTTTTGGCAAAGGGGGGGGGGGTGACTTGAGCAATATGATGTGTGCAAGAGTATCCAAATGTCAATCTAAGTGGCTTATTGACAATTTCTCTTTAAAAAAAAAAAAAAAAAAAGAAACATCATGCACTATAAAGAGTAACCAAAAGACTCAAAAACATCCATAGGCGTCTGTAATAACTTTGTCACAATCACTAAATTTTTAAGACACATGAATTCTCACCAATGTAACACACTTACTCTCTTTCTCAAAGTCAATTCTTTATAGACCTGAGGAACATTTCATAATGGTCTTCCCGCTTCTGTTGATTGACGAATACGTCCATCTTCACATTCCTGATTTGAAAAAATAAAATAAAAGCTGGACAAAAATTTTTTTCTGGAGCTGCTGAGGGGTGCAGGAAGTTGTACAGTACATCAACCCAGATGATGTGCCTATGCTAACCTCTTCTACAGTGTTAGTTTTTGAATCCCTGCTCAGTTAAGTATTCTCCCTTTGATTTTGTGAAGTCGGGGAATTGATGTAATGCTGACTGACGTGTCCCTATGTGGGTGAGACGGCATTGTTTTGGAATGGCATTGTGAAGCTACAGTTATTTATATTCACCCAAAAAGCAGTACAGCCCCCTGGCATGCAGAGAGAGGTATCTTTTTTTTCTTAGTCATTGCAATAGTGTGAGAATGCTATAAACAGCGTTCACAGGAGGGGAGGGGGGCAACCTGAAAAATGGAAAGTTTGTGAGTTGGTCAGTCAAGTACTGTCAGTGGATCTCTGATGAGTGACTGCATTCCATCGCATGCATGTACTGTGATATGTTTTACATTTTGGATGACTGCACCTCTTGATTAGAGCAAAGGGAATTGGGAGTTTTGGGAGCACACTACACCATAGATGATAGTGTGTTCTCTTCGGGACAGTGGATAGGGCTAGATGTTCGTAGGGAGTGCATGGCTGGCAGGGCGCCCTCGCCGGGGGAGAGGTCGTTAAGCTCCTCAGACGACGAGAGAGGGAAGGAGGGGGACAAAGAGATGCCCGAGGAGGGGTCAGCAGATCCAGCAAAAGTGCGTGGGGGCTTGGGGACAAGGTTAGGCTCCAGTGTTGCTCTGGCCAGAAGTTGTTTGTCATCCAGCGGCTGTCCATCTCCGAGACACTCACCCTGCCCGAAGGAGCCCCGGCCTGACTCTGACTCCCCGTCAGACAGCTCCAGAGGTGGTGAGCTGCTGCCGTCCAGTCTGAATAGAGAGTCTAAGTACTGGGCGAACTCCAGCACTGCCTGGCTGGGGTTTCCGTTGGATAGCTGGGGCGGAGGAGTAGAAGCTGCTGGTCTGGTTTCTGCACTGAATTGTTTCTCTGCTGTGTCTAGCTCCCAATCTTCACTTTCTCTATCCATCTGCCTAGAACCAATCTGTGGGCTGAGAGGAGCGTTCGGCGTGCTCCCTGGGCTGTAGACACCAGGCATCTGTTGGTGATCCCCATCCGGAAGCATTCTTCGGTTGGTGTTCGGCTCTGACTTAAAAGGCTGAGCCAAGATGCTCTGGTTTATCAGAGCTGGGGAATGGTGTCCACTGTAGCGAGGTGTTGCCGGTGACAGCCGCATGGGGTAATCCGGCGTGGATCTGGATTCCAGTGGGGTAAAGAAGGGCCCAACTTCTCCTAGGTGCTCTGGGGTGTCCTGGCAGAGGCAGTCAGCAGCCAGTAGTTCAGTGCGAGAGCTGAGAGACGGGTTCTCCTCGGGGATCGGGGCATCCAAAGGGAATGGTAGGCTACTCAGCATTGGTGAGCCCCTTAGTGCAGCCGAGGAGCGTCGGGAATCCAGGCTGTAGAGGGATTCGGCATCTGAGAGACTCTCCATGACGGCCAGAGGTGCTTTGCGGTCCCTCAGCTCCACCGCCAGGCGTTCCCGTGCTCCACGCAGAACTACAGGCACTGGGGGAGGAGGGCACTCAGAGAAACCATCCAGAGATATTTCAGACTGGGCACACGAACTAGAGGAGAGAAGAAGGGGTTGGAGAATGGTGACAGGGAAAGAGGGGAAGAGGGGGATCCAAAACACAAGACAGACATGAAAAGTGGGTCAAAATGACTTACGGAGGGTTAGAGAAGGAAAAAACGGCTACGTGTTAGTGCTTAAACCAGTCTAGAGTCTACAAACTAGGTGGACACCAGCAAACATTACATAGATGGAAGAAAGAACAGAGAAAAGGTGAGACTAGGGGGCAAGGTGTGTGTGCTAGTGCTCTTGTATTAGCATCTAATACAGGAGAATGTCATTATTCAACCATCACTACCAGTTCACACTGACTTTGGACAGGGGCTAAACCAGAGGGGGCGAGGTGGGAACTGAATACTACCATACGTTGTGACTGCTCTGTGGTCAGACAGTGTGCATGCGTGCATGAGAGAAGGGAGGACATTATGCAAAATTAGTATTAGCATGCTCTGCTTACCGTGACAATGGTTTTTGTCTTGTTTTTTTTAAACAGAACAGACAGAAACGATGATTTTGAGAAAACAATAAAGTAGCAGTTAGTAGCAGTAGTATTGTTTAGTACTGGCTAGAAATTACAGACAAGTCCCCATGATTATCCGTACAGTTTAGGAAACAGTTTTGCTCCATTATACTCCATTATATATTAGAGGGGAAACTGAATATACAGAGGATCAAACAATCTGTTTCATATATTTTTTTAGGCTCCAACACACCCACAGTGGTGCCTGGTGTACTAACCGAACACTACTGTTCCTGCGGTGGTGGGTTGTAGGCGTCGGCTGCTGAGAAGTTGTTGTTGTATCCACGAACATGCTCTCTGGGTTCAAGTCCACTTCTGTGGGGCTCACCATGATCTTGGCTGCTGATAGCAAAGCAGTTTTCCCTTTGTTGTAGTTTTCCAGCACCTGTCACAAGCACAGAGGTGTACACAGACACGTGACTTGACAGATAAGAAAAGGGACGAGGAGAGCGGGAAGGATATGCACTGAGAAGCAACATGAAGATAATAATAATTGTTTAAAGATACAAAATATCAGTTATAACTGAAAAAAAACTATTTCCCCTTGCCCTTTTCAAATTAAAATTGTATTGCTGCTGCACTAAACCAGGAAGGCATTAAAACAATTTTGCTTGCTTGCTTATTTTCGCACACAAAACAAATATTTTTCAACAGTTTTTCTACTCTGATCTCAAAAAACTATATGCAGAGGAATCTCAATTTACTGAAACTCAACAGAAATAAGATCATTTTTAAAAATTCCTCTGGAATGATTACAATTACATGGACATGAATAACCCATTTATGAGGCTTATCCCTGTTATTATCATATTTAGGATATGGTGTTGACATGAGCACAAAGAAATCGCATTATATATATTCCCCGCATACATTACACTTTCTTTCAGAATACACCGGCTAGCATATCCGTGTCTCTTATAAACGGATACTCCAAAAATCCGATCAGAAACAGGTTATTCATATCCATTTCATATCCATGTGAACATGCTCTGTGTCAGCAGGTGGCCATTAATAGTTTGGAAATCATCAACACACATACAGTCCGTTTTCATCCGAAGACACTTAACAAGTACATGAATCTTACATAATGCAAGATCACGAACATCTAGTTACATATTTGGATCACCCTTGGTAACATTATAATGGACCTCAATGGCATTATCCAGGAAACCACTACATCTATATTTAACTGCAGATATGATTACATCTATTATTATAGTGTTAAAAAAGCACAGAGTAGTTCAGATAAATGTAAGTGCAACTTAATGGTCGGCTTACACCTACTCCAGCTGACATTAAACACCCACAACAGAGTCATAATGCCTGAGCAAGAACTACGCAAGACCTACAGTATGATAATGGGTAGTAAACCATTAGACAACTGGATATGAAACTTGGAAACTTGAAACACAGGAGAACCTTGTCCCACAAAATCTCAATGGTGTTGTGTTAATAGTTAAAAAATGTGAGAACAAACACTAACGGCAAATCACATCAGCACACAATTACATGTATTTGGTTAACTTTAATGAGTTAAAACAAGTGGTGGAAGCACATTATGGTATAAAAACATGTAGAACAGTAAGACGACATGTAAACACAATAAAAAACATACAATTTACGTGACAATGGAACAAAAAATGGCAACACTGAATGGAAATGAATGTAAACACAGTTTGAAAGTTAGGGACCCAGGCTCAGTTAGTTTAAATGGCATTTGTACAAACATGTATTTATGTTTGGGTTAAGTACACGGTTATGGATCACAAATTTAAAAAATGACGATGTTACATGCATGAGTGGGTGTGACTGATGATAAATGAGGACAAGATTGCTGTAAGTGATAAACTACAGCAGATGTTGAGCACCAACAGTATCAAACATATGACCCCGGCCCAGTTATTCAAAAAATTTAATCTTGATTGGAATCATCCAGATTTGGAAATCTTATGTTTTGCTACCCAGGATCAGCTAATCAGGTTTACTTTTCTATTGTTTTTTTTCAAAGCAGCATTAGATCGGATCACCCTGACCCAGATACAAACTTTTTGAGATTACCAAATTCAGACAACCAGTGCTGCAAATGGGACAACAACATATCACAGTATAGGCACTCCGCCAACAAACACACTATGATTACTATTTAGCGCCATAGGTATAATTGGCAAAGAGAACAGTATGGAGATTTTTGAGATTTTAACTAAATAATTTTTGTTTGATACGGACAGTTAATTGGTCAGGTTATTTTGTGGGGACAACATCCCTTTTTTTCTTTTTTAAATGTTACTTTACTGTACTGAAAGGCTTTATAGATACACTAATGTCTACTGTGTGTAGTTTATAACAATAAAAGTCAAACAAATCAAGTGAAAATATCAATAAATGTGTATATATTTGACCAGTTTAAACGTTTCTGCTGGGATCCTGTTTTTTCTGGATCAAAGATATCCCAGTCAAAACCAAGACTGGATAATCTATTTATTTTTTTAAACTTTGAACAACATATTTTCAAGATTTAATCAACTCTGAGAGCCAAAATCAAATCAGATTACTTCTGAATAACTGGGCCCTGCAGTTGTAGGCCCATTGACTTGACAAAACAAAAACCAAAAACAAAGCATGGCACTGCAGAGTGAAAACCCAGAGAGAAATTTATACTTTGAGTTTTGCATTATGCAATAATATACTGCAGTCCCTACAGCCATATTTTCATATGACATTCATAATTTATGAAAGCACATTCCGACATAGCATTATGAAATCCACAGTGAAGAGCATAAAAACATAATCCCATTTTTTTTTTTGTTAATGAAAGCCCTCCACAGTACCCAGTCAGTAATAACAAGAAATTAGAAATTTGTTAGACTCTGTGAACAGCAATTTCACAGCAGAGCAGTGGAGCTGAGCAGAGTACTCCATATTTACACATTCGTCCTCCAATGTTACTCCATGTGCTGCTGATGAGTAATTGACAATTCCTTGAAGGGATTCCGATTGAGGAAAGGCTGAATATGTGCTTTCAATAAAAGGCAAAGAAGGAAGAGAAGAGCTGCAGCTACTGAAACACCCAGCCAAGAAGGAAGAAAGAGCAGTTAATGTGGAAGAAATTAGGTTACCATGGAAACTTTGTGAATACAAAGAAAACATGTTAGCTTGAGGAACGGGGTTAGCAAGTTCATGCCACAGCACTTGACCAAATGTACCGAAGCTGTGAGAGGAAAGGAGAAGAATGACGGGTTGATATAAGGCAAAACTGGATGATGAATCTCATTAACAGGAGAAAGAGTACAGGTGGGTTTGGACTCATCAAGGGTTGCAAAAAGCTATTTTTGACTCCACTGCTTAAAGGGAATACATAATCTTGTACCAGAATATACACCATGATTCCAGGGACTACTTAGTGTTGACATTCACTCCATCACCTTGTTGCACGCACATTCCTTGCCTCAACTTGCTTTGTCTACTGTTGACATTCTTTGACTTTCATTTCCCTGTTTCCTACTTTTCCTGAAACAACCTCTAATGGCATCCGGACAACGTGCCTGGACTTGCGGCATCCAGCCACCAGTTTTATGAGTAAGTGGAAAGAGCAGAAGAAAGTCATAAGAGAGAGCAATTTTCCACTTTTTCTCAGCTCTTATACCAGTTGAGTAGCTTTGCATCTCAGTCTTTTGTGCCTTCTTTTAGTGGAGGAACTGGCAGGCTCTCTCCACATCCTCTATGAGCACTTGTTAAAATGTTAGTACGAGTCTTTTAAAAAGGCCCATCTCCAAGGGCTGACGCCAAATCCTGAATACTAAAGGAATATTTTGGATCTTTTGAAATGGGGTAGTATAAGGTACTTATTCATCGTCAGCGTATTATGCACATCAGACAGAAGCAGGCTGGTGTCCGACACTGAAGCTAAGTGATGTACTGCTGCGGACGGAGTCAGCAACAAAATGTATTTAAGCCACCTTAAGAAAGTCCCACCTCAAACAAAATAATATCAGTTTAATTGTATACTATATTTAAAATATTTTCACTGCTTTACCTTGCCATCTAACAGCAATAACTGACGCAGTCACATCAGTGTTTTCAAAGCCAGATACCATTAAGAAAAACAGTGATTGAACAGCCCTGAGCACAGAACTTGCTGGTCTACCAATGTGATGAACAGTTCGTGTTTTTGTGTGACTCTGGCATTCAAAGGCGTTAGTTCACATTCAGCAAAGTCACACAATAACACAAAGTAAATAACTGATAAAGGCAGAAGTAGACCAGCAGCTTCAGTGCTCAGCGAGCTAAAATGGCTCTGATGAGAGCATAGATGGTGACCTCTCCGCCGGAACGGGCTGTCTGATGATAAGGTAAAGCAATAAAAATACTCTTACATAGAATACATTTAAACTATTGTGGATGTTTTTAGGTGGGACTTTTTTGGTGTTTAAAATACATTTTGCTGCTGCCCCCATCCACAGCAGTACATTGCTCAGCTTTCTTTTCAGCACTTCTGTGCTTCTCCAGAGTGGGGGCATGCCAACAGATATCTACTGTATGCAATACACTTACTGTAAATTAGTCCCCCATACAACTTCCCTTCAATAAATCAAAACTATCCCCTTCACATAACGCAAAATGTTTCACCTATTGAAGCTCAAAGGCATATCATGTCAACTTAAGTCTGGCCATTCAGTCATAGTATTGATAGTAACACTGGCAGTTTTTGAAGTGTTTTGCAATGAATTATTCCTTTAACAGAAACTACTATATTGATAAATGTGTTTTGCACAGATGCTTATGAAGGCCAAGTCGTAAAGTCTACACTAGAGTGTCAGAAGGACTTTTTGGCCCTTGTGAACTCAAGATTTCATCATTTTGCGAAAAGCCGTGTGATATTACCAACTCAAAGGGGGGATTTTCTAGCTGAGCACAGTTAGACTCATCAGATAAGATTTCAGAAACAGGAGCAGCAATCACATCTACACAGGGGAGAGAGTCGGATGGGTCTGACTGGGTTTGCGGTGAAATGCATGAATCATCTTCAACTGAGAGCGCCCCCGGGTGAGAGGTGGAAGGACTGTTAGAAAGTTGGGGGACAGACAACAAGCTCAGCTCTGAGGCAGATGCACAGTCTGACAGAGGAGGAGGAGGAGGAAGGACAGACTCAGCATCTGAAAAAGAGGAAGAAGCGATGACAGTCAGAGGGACAGAGACAAGCTCAGTCGCTGTGAGGGAGGCAGTGCAAGACAGATCTTTGTGGGTGGTAGAGGAGGAATCAGAGGGAAGAGGACTAGAGTTTAAATCTGTTTTTGAGGTTATCAACACAGTGGTACTGCAGGTGGGTTGATTGACTTCCTGTTCCTCTGGTTCCAAGTTTTCCTGCTCAGACTGGGGACAAAATGGTTCCAGTACCTGCAGAAACACCAGAGTTATCATACTACAGACTAGGCACAGCAGACGTACACACACACACACACGCACACGCACACGCACACGCACACGCACACGCACACAATTTATGATAATCCATCCAGAAAACGTACTGACACGAGGCTGAGCCGCCAAAACAAATCCAAAACTCCTTGTACACACAAACGAATTTAAGCCACAAGAGGTTGAAATCCCCACAGTGGATCCGTCACATGCAAACATACAGATTAATACCCTGTTATCAAAACAGATGTTCAATGCCCGTGAAGATGCTAATAAGACCGGAGAACACCATGAAACCCCAAGTGAGCAGTTCCCATGCTTTGAAACTGGAAGAAAACAAACTGTAAGGCAAGTTAAAGGTTAATGATGAGTCATGTGCATAAATTACCCAGATTCAATTTTTTAAAACCCTCAAAAAGAATTTTTAGCTGAACACTTAAGGGGCATACCACTGCACAGAGCACCACTGGAAACAAGTCCTTTTTGTCTTTGCAATAGTGTGATCTTTTTACAGTACAGTGTAACGAAATTATTAACCTTATTTGACCATTTTCTTTTTGATTGCTGCCATGTTCAGTACCTTGATGGGTCGATTTAAAAGGGACAGTTCAATATAATGCGATTAGATTGCACTCGGCTTGTGGTGCTCAAAGGGCCAAAAAATATATTTAAAAAAACTCAACAGTAATGTCTTTCTCCTGATCTCATGGCCTGGTTACTAAAGCTAATCCACAGACCTTGTTGTGAGCAGGGAAAAATATGTATTTTAGATTTGGGGGTGAACTGTCCCTTTAAGGGCAAAAAGGACGATTAATGCATCACCAAACTTCAAATGAGGTTTCTCTATCAATGTAAAAGTTATTAATGACAGAACGTTTTCACTTCTATTAATAATAATAACTGAAACTCTGTTCAAAAACATGCATACATGTATAAAACTCGATGTTGTAGTTTTATAGTTTAGGGGAAAGCTTTCCAAAGTTTTTATCTAACACACAAAGTGGATTTCTATACATTTTTAAAATTCTAAAATCTATGAATCAAATGTTTTGCCTTGGTACATTTTCAGTTGTTCACACTGGTCTGGACAAACCTATTAGCCTGAGTAGCAGCTGCCATTAACTATAAACCCAACATAGAGTGAAAAACATCAGAAAATTAAAAAAAAATTAATCAAATTAAAATGAATCTGTAACTTTGTAAAAGATTTATATAAGAAGGGATTAAACAAATGCATTATATTACATCTGAAACATAAGCAAAATTCAGATGCTTATCTGTGGCTTGAGTTTTAAAAGTAAAAATGAAAATCGAAAGTGGTATCCCCTTATGAAAAACTGTTCAAAGTATCTGTGAATGAATTTGAATTTTTATTGTAAGAGACAACTCACACATACTCATCCTCCACCAATTCAATTATCCAGTGTTGGAAATGAGGAGCAAGATCTAAAAGTCATTTCACCACCATTTCAAACATCCCCCAAGCCAAATCCATCTGCATGCACACAGATAAACACAGACCTTGTTTAGGCCCTCCATCACCATGTGGGGCATGTGCTCATTAAGCATAGCGGGTGATATGATGACCTCATCGAAGGCCTTGTTGTCCCCCCACAGAGCTGAGTAGGTTGGCTCCTCCTGCCCACAGCTATGGAGAGAGAGAGAGAGAGAGAGAAAGAGAGAGAGAGAGAGAAACCGTCAATCATGATGAAAGACAAAGTGAACACACGTGTTGATTTCACAACAGCCTGCCTCAGTGTCCATGTGGGAGAAGCATAATCCAGGCTATGACACCAACGAGTGGAAGACTTTATGACAGACTTCAGAAATGAGCTCATTTTAGAAACCAGAAGAGACTCACAAGTCGGGTCGCTGGCTGCATATGGCGAACTATAAAATGACTCAAAGTACAGTAAGAACTCGACGTGGAAAGAAGAGAAGAGGATGATGAAGAAGTATTCAGTGGATTCATTTCGGTGTTCATTTTAATTCCACTATCACACAGAACAAATGTATATGAGAGTGGCATTGTTGTCAGTGTTGGGATAACCTGGCCAAACTCCTTTTGCCTCATTGTTTTTCCACAGCTTGCAGAGGGTGGTTAAACGTTTCAGGCTACTTTCTTCCATGTAATGAACCGACACACACAGCAGCACTACAGGCGCAATGAACTATAACAAGCAAAAATTCTAAAAATACCCTCAGAGAGCTCCTAACAAGCCAAAAAAATTCTATAAAGGAGTCCAAACTTAGTGTTTGGGAAAACTGTCAGAGCAACTCTGAGCAAGGGACAGAAACTTTCCTTAGTGAGGAGGTGTTGTTGACCCTGTTGATGGGTATGATGCATTCTTTTAAAAGGTGTGATTATTTGCCCTTTTGTGAGCCTGCATGGTGTGGATATCCACTGGAAAAGACATTAACTGTGTCACTGTGAAAGTGCTGTCATTGTTAGTGTGATCACTCTGCTGGTGTGAGGTTGAAACAGGCCCAAGTCATCAGTGTTGCATTTTTCCAGTTGCTGAACATCATGTTGCTGTGATCACTTTATTTCTGCCATTATAGCGTTACTGCTTTGGGTGGAAGATGTGAGAGCATCCCTAATGACCACAAACATCCCTGCACAATCTAATGTACATTAAATCACTGTCATTTAGCGTTTGGAGAATATTTCTTCTACATCTTTGTCTTTCAACCATTTTCCCTTATGCTTAAGAATCTCTTTCTTATGCACCTTAAAAGTCCTCCTCCCAACTCCTAAGACTTTTTACCTTTGGAGTGCTCTTAAGGGCTAAGATGTTCTGTGAATCTAGTCTTAATTTTAGGGGAATATTCTAAGAAAACCTCACTATTCTAAGAATATCCCAAGAATTTCATCACTTGGATCAACTCTTTTTCGTAGGGAGCTATGTGAAAACCACCTCAGACTGTTGCACTTTTATACACTTCCTTTGAGTTAACTGACTTCTGGTGAAAGTCTGCAATGTAACCATCATTTACCTCTGATTTTGTTATAGAAGCCACAAACATTTAAACTCAACCACACAGTGTTATCTAACCTGACAATCGAGTAAAGATAGCAGTTTTTTGTCTCCAGATATTTGACAACAGTTCCTGCCATCTCATATGATAGATAACTCTCCAATCTTTTTTATATTTCGATAACATCCACCTGTTATTCATTAGACTGCTGAAATGTATTATGGTGTTGGATAGCAGCCCAGCTGATGCAGGATGTTTGATTCCAACATCAAAAAGAATCTGGATCAAATGTGTATTATCGCTAAACATTATATACACAGATCTAAATTCCCATTTAAAGGAACATTACATAAGATTTAAGGGGATTTAGTGGCATCTAGTGGTGAGGATCGCAGATTGCAACCAGCTAAAATTTCAAAATGTCAGAATTCTTTCAGTGTTCGTTGTTCAGGTTTTTACTGGGAGCCGAATTAATGTTTTTCAAACAAGCACTTGCGTGCTCACCTTTTTCCTCTGGTATCTTATGTTGATGTTCAGTAGGTTTTTAGCTGCAGCCAAATTATCTGCAGAAGTTTCTTCCTCTACAAAACAAACAGACCTGATGATTTTTTTACAGGTAAAAATACTAAATAAAACAGTACCAGATTTAAAAAAAAAAAAAAAAAGTGTGTTTTTATGAGGCTTTTCAATCTAGAGGTGCTTCTAAGTACAATGGTAGACATAAAGAGCAAGTGGCCCCATCTAGAGCCTGTGTTTGTTCGTTCTGGGCAACTGTAGGAACATAGAAGTGCAGCAACTCTTAATTTCAGAACATATACATATATATATACATATATATATATATATATATATATATATATAGTACAAAAAAATCACCAATATAATAGGTACAAGACACAGAAAAAACGTTAAATAGGATATGATATTAGACAGCGCAGAAGAGTACAGATAGAACAGTCTGGGAGTGCCGCATGATGCACTGCAAACCCACACCGTCCCCAGTTTACCTTTTCCCACCGAGCTTCCAGTTCTTTTATGTCGCAGGTGTGAAACAAACATAAGATTTGCTTTGAGTTAACTGTGTCCACGCATCAGTTACACAACCACTTATCCGTTTGTAAGCTGGAGTTTGTGTGTTAAAAATGTATGTTTCGTGCAAAGAAAGACTTCAAGTGCCAATACCACTCGAGTGATGACTGATGACTGATCTCACTTTTGAATTCATATACAGTTAAAGAAAATCATTTGTGGGATTTAATTGCGAAAGTCTTTAGACAGCTTGCAAGTCATTTTTCTCACCATGTCTCTGGAGGATGGTTGTGCACCACATGGATGATCCTGCCAGGAGGGTAGAGGGGGGTGGAGGCTGAAAGGGCAATGCTGAGGTCACTGGGGTGGAGCCACAGGCGACTGCTGGGGGGCGCTGCTGGCTGAGACTGAGGATCTTCATCCTCCACTGGAAGCTCTGATTTCGGGATGCATTTGGTGCCTCCCGCAATGATCCTCCACTGTTGCAAAGAGAGAAAAAAAAGAAAAGCATTTAAGTTATGTAACATAACATCAGAATCTAAATATATCTTCTGTACATTGTATATGTTTCTGAAGGAACAACTCAATGATGCTTTAATTACAGCAGAGATGCTGCAACTGTGGTGTGTTGTGGAAAACTGCAGTTTATTTTAATCACTGAAAAAACTTAAAGAACACAGCAGAGGTGTGATGCTACTGGGTTTATGTAGTTCATTTAAATTTAAACATCATTTAAACAATGCAGTTATGTTGTGAACCTGATTTAATCATCCATTAGTATCTGCAAAGTAGATGTTTTTTTTGTCAAAAGTCCATAAAATATTCCCCAAAAACATTTCAAAGCAACACGGGATGTTCATGGCAAGACCAGTTGATAGCATACTATATTAGTTTCTTAAATCCTTCTTTAATGTTTTCATACTACAAAGGGTCTATATGTCTATCTGAGTTTCATACAGTATTAAAAGATTAAGTCACCTTTGGCTTGTTACTTTTCTGCAAGACTTCCAGAAGGTGGCGTCGGAAACCCTCCAGTTGTGACAGGCCAAGCCTGTGAGAGACCAGCGGCAGATATATTTAATGTGGTAATACTGCAGCAAGTGAAGTTAGTAACAATGGTAAACTGGATACAGCAAAATACATACCTTGGTACTAGGTCTTTTCCTAATACCACAGATGTGACAAACTCTTTGGAGTACTCCATGGCATCCTCACTGGGTACAAAAATGAGAAATGGTTAAGGGCATGTGGAGAGACTAAAGGGTGTGACCTGAGAGGAAGCTAAGTTCTGCAAACATATTTAGAACTCACACTTCAAAAAAACATTTGTTTTCATCCAAAGTTATATAAATAAAGAAATATGGCAGACTGTACACTATTCTACACTCTAGTATTTAGGGAATACATTTATCTAACTATCCATAAAAAGGTCCGCAAATGTGAGCGCATTTATATTCTGAAAAACTTCATAACCACATACTGGAAATGATGGACAGAGCATAAACAAGAGAAAATTATTAAAACAAAATCAGACACCAAAGGAAAAAAGAGGTCCTGCCCCTGCAGATGGAGAGGACTCTCCCATCCTATTGCTCATGTGTCACACAATTAACAGGTGCAAACAACAAAAACTTCATTTCCACATTTGATTTGCATGTGAATGATTGACCAAAAAAGGCATTGAGTGTGATCTCACACACTTTGAAAAGGACACGATTGCTGGTGCTCAGCTTTAAGCATTGCTGCTATTTGAATGGGGCAACCAAGATTCAATTCAATTTCATGATTTGTCCCATAGGGCAATTTGTGCTGCAGTAAGTGTAAACGTAGGAAAACACATAAATACAATAAGATAATACATAGAATATGACAGAGAAACATTCAACATTAATGTGTGCACAGGGTGACTGGAAACTGGTGACAGGTTACTGACTAGAAACATCACAAACTGGTATGGTTCGTGCACGGCCCAAGACAGGAAGGCTCTACAGCAGGTTTTTAAAACTGCCCACAACATCACTGGTTCCCATCTACAGAGCATCAGTGACCTCGGTGAAGTGAGGTGTCTGCACAGAGCCCAAAGGATACCGAAAGAGAGCAGCCACCCCAGCCACAGTCTGTTCACCCTGCTGCCATCCGGGAAAAGATACACAAGTATCCACTGCAGAACCACCAGACTACAGAGCAGCTTCTTTCCCCAGGCTGAGAGACTCCTCAACTCTTCCTTCGACACCAAAAAGATGTAGCAGGATTTAGGGTCAAATTTAATTTTTCTTAAACTACGTTACGTTACGTTACGTTAAAAAAAAAAAGACAAATAAATCTACCTTGTACCTCGACTTGCACCTTTGCACATTCAATCTCCACAGGAGCAGACTGTGTGCACCATAACTCCACAGGGTCAATAATAATTCAGTGAGTGTTAAATATGACAAACATTTCCTAATAACATAAGCATTTCCAGTGTAGTATACACTGATTAGATTTATGTACAATCAGTGAACACAAGAAAACCTTACGGAAGCTTTTCTATGTATGCAGTGGCTCTTGATTGATGGGAAACATTTGGTTGTTCAGACTAAAATATTTACAGCACAAAAGTAAACACAATAACAGATTTTGGCACCAACAAAGCAACTGGAATGAGGTTGCTTAGTCTCATGAACTGAGGATGCAACTGTATCAATATTACTGCTCACTCGGCATCTGTTGACTTTGAAGACCATAGCATATGAGTCACATCATTTTCATAATCACATCATTTAGTGACCCCTCGAGTCCTGCATGAAAGCATCCAAATTTGGTGATTTATTCAGTCTTTTCCTTCATGTTGTCACCCATCTCATATCTTCTGAGCAAAGTCTGCAAAATTAACTTCTCTCTGCTCCCATAAAACACCAAAGGTGCACTGCAGTATTTAGTTATCTCTTAGTACAGGCTCTCATTCTGCATGATATGCATAGCAAACACAGTTAGCACTGCAGCCAGCTGTATGGTGTTTGATAGTGTTCAAGTGTAGACTAGACAAAATGTTAATGAACTCTTAAGCACTGGGCCAAAAATAGGCTATACTGTTCAGGGAAAAAAAGGCTAATGAAACTGCAAATCACAGAATGTGGGTACATGTCCGAAACACCTTTGCGGTTCTTTTATACTTTACAACTGTTTGGATTTTTATAAACATACGATACATTTTGCAAACCCATTCTGAAAAATAAGAATGTAATTGTGTCCTTGAAAACTGATAGAAAGGGTAAAAAAATGTATTCGTTTGAAATTCTTTTTTTTTTTTTTTTGCTTTGTGGCCTTGCTTCCAACCTGGGCATTTGGCAGGTTTGTCAATGCTTGGCTTTGTTACAAAAGGCTATACACATATTTCTATTATACTTACAGCACTACATTTCCATTGATATAAAATAATTTTGGGATGACTTCTAAGCTTTTAACTTTGAATCCATTTAAAGGAAACTTATATATATTATTTATGACCTGGACTCTATTTTATTTGTGTCTAATGACTAATGGACAAAACTGTTTTTGAATTGGTCCATTACTGGGAGAGGCCCCTGCAGCCATAGCTGCAACACAGGCTGCAATGTAATTCCTTAATGTGCTGTCAATGTACATTCAGTAAAAGTGCTTGTTTTCACCACTGAAAGGCTCAGATTGTTATAAGCAGTGTCTGACAATACTACGGAAAATGCCTAACAGAGAAATTAAACCTTTAAAAAAAAAATTTAAAATATTTTTTAATCTTTCTCTGTTCTGTTTGTTATTGTGTGTGGCCAAGTCTAGCTAAAGGAGAAGCCTCATTCTGAAATTCCCTGGACGTTTCCACATTGTCAAAATCAGTTAGATATCCAGCCCTGGCATTAAAAACCCTTTAAGTAACACAAAGTTACAATTTCTGTACTCCAACACAACAAAACTTTTCCCTCCACTCCTCTCCAGCTCTCACTAACCATCTTCACAACTTTTTTTTCTGCAACAAGTCACATTTTGCAAGATTTTAGAACAAGACTTCTCATCTAACGAGACTTGGTCATAATAACAAAAAGACCCGTGAAAGATAAAGAAAAAGGTTTAATTTCTCTGTAGGGTCCCCTCCATAATGTTGCCATAATGAGCCTGTCAGTTACAAAAACAAGCATAAACTGACGGTGCACAGTTGCCCGTAGGGATTACAATGTAGCCCGTTTTGCAGCTGTGACTGAGGTCTTCAAAAATGTTTCCACGGTCACCTGGACACAAAATCATAAGATAATAGGACCCAAATATAAGATAATATGAATATAAGAAATATGAATTTTACTCTTTCAATTAGGTTAACAAATAAAGACAAAAACAAAGTGAAACTACATTGTGGTGGAATGACAGCCAAATGGTTAAGGTGCATGATACATAACTGTAATTATTCTTTTTTGTTTGTTTGTTTATAACTGTCTGATTTAATATATCTTAGTGCAATCTTTTGGGCACTTATCTGCCAACTTACCTGCTTTAGTGATGGTATTTATGTTGTTGTTCAGGTTGATGTTTTTTTTTGTTGTTGTTTTTTTTTACTTGAAAGTGCCTGATTTATTTTTCTTTAATACTGCATTGTTTTGTATCAGGATCAACCATGTAAAGCATTTTAAAACTCTGTTTTGAAAAGCGTTTAATAAATAAAGTTTTATTAGTATTATTACTATTATTAACGTTCCTGGTTTAAATTCAGGTGACCTTTGCTGCTGTTCATACTCCTGTCTCTCTCCCCTTATTTCCTGTCTGCCTCTGTATCATCAAACAGATGCAAAAATGCAAGATGCAAAAAAAAAAAAAAACAACTCCACTTTGCTCACACTGTCATGTTAAGTTTCCAGTGTAAACACAGCAGGGAGAATTTCTGATGAAGTGAAAAAAAATATTTATATAAGGTGAACAGCAGCTACAGAGCCAGGGCTTCAGTAAACAGTGGTGACCAGGGTACAACCTGTGACAGGTGTCTGGTATGAAAAGGACAAACTTGTTGTGTAGTCTTTTGTGCGTCCTATAAACACAAACACACACACAGGTTGACTCACCTAAAAAGGCCACCAGGTGGAGAGTAAGAGTAGCAGTGAAGAGTTGGGTACTGAGGTCTCAGCAGGAAGGAGAGGATAGCAGCGGTGCCTGCACCAAGAGAATGCCCGACTATCACCAGCCCATAGTGCATGGTGCCCTTGTTCTGCAAGAGACGGCCAGAGTCATTACACTCACAAAAGCACACTTTTGTTACCACAGTGAAGATAATCGCTTCAAACAAATTGCCTCTACTGCCATTTGCAGAATTCTTTGTATACAGTAGTGTTAGGGTTAGTGTACTGCTGCACAGCAAGCGTAGCTTTGAATGAAGTACTAGAGTGGTGTTAATACAAATTCAAATTCATTATGTAGCCTGACGTTCTTTATAAGGTTTACTGAGTCGTGTACCAAGTCTCTTCCAAAGGCTTGTGACAAGATCATTTCCTGCTCCAGTTTCTTCTTGATGTATTCTGCTGAGTAAACCATCCCCTGAGAGTGGAAAGATAGAGAAAAGGATTCAGCGGAGGGGAGGATGGAAAGAGACAGAAATATGGACAGGAAGTCTGCGTCATTAAGCTCTTATTAAAATATCCATAGCAATTATTCTACTATTAACAACTCAAACGATCTTCAAGGTCTGGGATAATGTTACTTGCTTAAAATGCTCAATGGAGAACAGAGAACTGTGAGGAGGAAAAATGTCAGAGGAGACTACACAGAGGAGTATGCTTAATATACTGTAGTGTTTTAAAACTGTGATCTCTGACCTTGTGGCCAAGCCAGGTCCCGTGCTGCTCCTCTACAGGCAAACGTTCAGAGTCCCCCGTCAGATCAGTCAAGGCGTCCTGATACACACAAGACAAATTTAAAAAAATTCTACAAAAGACAGCATAAAGCAGAAAACACAAGTGAATGGAGTGAAAAACAGGGAATTTAGACGGAAAGTGAAAAGAACATCTAACTAATTTAGGTGCAAAATAATGAAAAATCATCTCTGTTTGAAGTCAAATTCATAAGGTCTTTTGTAGGTTTAATCTTGAGGTTAGAATAAAGACTAGCTTTTATTAAACAACTTTTTAGATTGTGAATTTGCTAGCTCCGACAAATGATGAGATGACTCATTGCGAGCTGACGAGAACACGCATCAAGCACACAACCCTGTGTGTGACGCAAGATGTAAGGCACCGCCCCCAGGTGAAACCCCATGTTTATAGGGAGTCCCATAGGGCTACAGTGGTACCTAATGGGTGGAAAACCACTGCCTTTGAAAAGGTGTTTCTTGTTTGCCCTGAGAGCTATGAGAGTTCAGCACTTACTTAGCTTTGTATATTCAAAATCACATTGCAAAAGCATCTTTAATCTTTGTACTCTA
Organism: Plectropomus leopardus; assembly: GCF_026936395.1. Taxonomy (NCBI): domain Eukaryota; kingdom Metazoa; phylum Chordata; class Actinopteri; order Perciformes; family Serranidae; genus Plectropomus; species Plectropomus leopardus. Next base: position 19,444,591 of record NC_142176.1, on the reverse strand, counting down.
TTTGTAACATTCCACTGCATGTACAGCACTTTCATGTTTTGAGTGGTTGGGAGCAAAGCATCAGAGATCAGTGGTGTGAATAGTTATTTTCCTCTCCAAAGGACGTTTTGCCTTTGTTACGAGGCCATGATTAATCTCTTAGCTGTAGGTTCAATTCAGGTCTTACAACACCATGGGGATTCTCATGTGAAACAAATGATAGGACACTTAGCTCTAAAAGCGGACAGTCACGTTTCTATTCCAGTGCTTAAAGGGTGTGGGAGTATGAGAACACTGCATTAAGCTATGAGAACTTCACCTGCTCTGGAGGTGTTGGTATTGTGAGGTAATGATGGGAACTGGGTGCGCTAACGTTTAGAGAAAGCTGAAGATACATTACTGTAAAAACATGACAAGAAAGCTAAAATTTACCTTTGGTGATAGGGTTCCTCTGATACTGATGACAACCTTCTTTTTCTCATGATCCACTGCCACAAAAAATGGAGTCTCATAAACCTGTATGGACGATGCAGAGCGCACAGTAAAAGATGGTGAGACAGTAAGAGGAACAGGAGACGGGTAAAGTGACGAGAAGACAAATAATACTTAGTTTCACTTCCATCCCGGCATAGAGAGCACTTCCTAAGTCTCTGTCATCAAACCTTTTCTCCACTTGGCACCGCACACAGTCATATAAGTCACTCAGTGAGACAAATTTATAGATGGAAACTCAGCGCTAACCTCGTCACAAAGTGTTCTGCTTTAAAAATCATCAATGTCACGAGGCTAGTGTGACTGACCAGGTGGAAATTCCACATCAAAATATAATTAGTTAACTAAATATCTCAAAAGTAGGACACTATTTTAACAACTATTTCTTTTTTTCTGTTGGAATATAGGTGGCCATTTGAATGGGAAAGTGGAGTTGGCAGCATGACTGGAGTAATTATTTTGACCTTTAAAACTACACCCAAACAGTGGGGTTAAACTTGCTTCGTAACAAAGAAAGCATAACTTTTGTTTTTGATGGCTTGGCCAGTTTATGTTGGGGACCTATATTTTTTGTTAAATAGGGTGTATTACAGTGTTGTGGCAATGATAAACCAATGTTACAGGTTTACAATTAATCCCAAATATTACCTATTTTACACAATCACCAAGAATGAGAGCAAAAAGTGAATGAACGACCAACAAAAACATCCTCATGGATAATACACCAAAAGCCAGCAAGACTGTACAACTGTAAATTAATCCTGAGGCCACAAAAAGTGGTCACTCTCCCCACTTCGGCTGCACCTTAAGATTCTGTCCATAACAATCGAAAACAGCCTTGGCGGAGTCCAACACTTTCTGAGAACACACTTGACTTACTGCCAAGGATGTGGACACAGCAACTCTGCTGCCCATATCTCAGCAACTAAACTGGTGAGTAAAGTGTTATCCAAACATTTACAACTGATGGCCCAAACTACAAAGTAAAGCCACTAAATTATCAGACTGGCTCCCAGTATGTGGATGTGCAGCGCTGCAGCCCTGCACAACCCTTTGCTAAACTGAAGTTTGTTTGACAAGATTACTGTCTGGTTTGCAAGCATAACCTCACATGCAGGGCTCCATGTGCAGAACAGTTTATGGGTAGAGCATAATTTACCTCAAAAGTGTATTGTGCAAAGAGTAAGATGCATTAACAATAAAACAAATGGATGGGCAAATAAAAAAAACATCCTGAAACTTTTCCTCAGACTTCCCACACAACTCATCCTTTGTCTAACTTTGCCCAAACACCTTTGACTGCTCATTAGGCGGTTGTCGGATTACTCACAGCATCGTGGCAGGAAGTGTAGACAATGTGAACCTGCTTGAGGTCCCTGTCCAGGAAGTGTCTCCGTATAGCCAGGACATTACAGCCGCAACAATTGTCCTCCTCCACTGTCACGGACTGAGACAACCGAGAGCCAGACATTGAGGTACAGCTGGGGTGAGAGGGCAAGATAAGAAAACAGGAGCACAGATGAATACAAAAAAAAGCAGATATTATGTTTGTTCTATACGTAAAACAGTGGGTGGGACAAGCACAAGAGAATTGCAGTATATAATCTAGTTTCCCAGTGCAGGCAATGCAGATGAGAGAATGTGATTAATTCGACATCGCTTGTGTCAGTGAGTGAGTCTAACTAGAGTGGTATTGTCTCAGTGGATTACCACTTGGCAAGTGTTGACGCATGTAAAATTTGATCTGCACTGGAGAGGCTCAAGAGACATAGAAGCCAAATAGATCAAAACTGTGCGGGTGTATGTTTGAGTGCTTACGGGCAGGAGCTGGCGAGGCGGCACAGCCCACAGGCAGGCTTCCTCATTAGGTACATGGGCCAACCGTATGCAGCCAGGGCAAAGAGCATGTAATAACACACATCCTTGTACATGTTCATCTCGGTCTGGAAGAGGGAGAGGCAGTCAGTTGGACACACACACACGCGTAATAACACATTCATAAAATCATGAGAAATTTAAATATGCAGATATAAATTAGTACATACACTGCTTTCAAACACACACTAAAATTGCACAGAAGACAGTGTGCACAACTGCAGAAAACATTTTTTAAAGTCAGCTAACCATCATAATATCAACTGGTGGCTCTGGTGCAGTACATTTTTTTATATGGTGTGAGAAATACACAAAACTGCTTTGTATGGAGCCAATAGCCAAGGAACCCTGTGACCCCTAGTCTTTTCCTGTTATTATCTACATTGGCCGCTACAAGGTAGCCCTCTCTTTGTCTGTTGTTTGTTAATGTTATGTGACTTTAAGCAAAATAAATCCTTTAAAAAGGCAAATAAAACACACACAACCCTTTAAAATTTAGTTAAAATCCATGAGTTAAAATAAATGAGAATGCATTCTGTACTTTTATGATCCAGTATTTCATTATTTACCTTAATTCTAAATGTTTAAATATTTATTTCACTTCTGGAAAGATGGCCCTTTCTTAAAACTTGGCTGTCTATGTTATAGAAAGAGGTAAATCCTTTTGAAATTGGTGCTATATGGCCATAGAAAACAGAGGAAAGGGGCTGTGTAACTTTCGACAAGCTTCTACAAGAATGCATTGCCCCACACTGGACCAATAAACGCTCTCACTGGTGAGTCACATGATACAATTTGTCTGTTTACAATATGATGGCAAGTTGGTTATGAATCAAAGTATAGTTAAACTGTAAACTAAAAAATGTTTCGGAAAACATTTTAGGCAACACAATAACACTCAATAATACTCATATTATAATAATAAAACACTGGTTGAAAACTGGCAAAACATTCTATTAACTTTGACAAGAGTCCACTCTTTGTGATATAAACACAAGTCAACCCCGATTTTGTCAATTTATCACAGACAGAAACTCACCGAGTTCTTAAGGTCCAGGTATCGAGTATTTCGAGTGACAGGCATTCCAGATAAGAAGGCTAAAATGTCATTGTTGGCCTTAGGAAGAAAAAAACAGAAAACTTATTTTTATTACAGCACATTGCCTACGCAAGCACAAAAATATAGACATTATTTTTTTTTTATAGACAGTGATACCTGGTCCAGGATAGCAGATCTCTTAGACCTCTGCCTCTGGCGGAGAAGTACCAGGCCAGCAATAATATCACTAGGCACAATGTCCAGGTCTCTGAAGAACTCTGCAAAAAGGCTGGCCACTTCTGAATACGCATCCTGGAGAGGAGAGCAGCAGATATCAGATGACATGTTGGCAAAGCAGGGCAACACAAAGAGGATTGATCTACAGGAAGTTTCATTTGATCACGCAGCCATTTAACTGTCTGAGCTTCTGCTTGTCGTTCTCTGTTCACGTGAATGATAGCAAATAAAAAACACATACACAAACACAGCGTATACTAGCTCGCCACAAATACAATTTTGTAGGCTGACAGGTGGCAAAGCTTTAACCAAAAGGTGAGGCAGCTTTGGAATTTCCAATTCACTATCAATATTACTACTTGAAAATTGTCAACACAAGTCTTTATTTTTGAATGTCATGTGAGGCGGTGCAGTATAACTGCCTAGATACTTCTAGATACGCTTCAAAGCACACTAACCTGAGGGTTTGTCATGTCCACTGGATTTGTATCAATTCACTGAGGACAGCATGTCTTCTTCAAGAATTAGTTTTAATTTAGTCAGAGAGGAAAATGCATTGGGCTGTTGGCTAAAAGCTGATGGCAGTCTTTCTGGATTTCACTTCTGCAGTCTAGTCAAGTGAATGGTTGTTACTAGCTTTTCTATGGCTGCAGCAGTACGGAGAGACTTTTCTTGTGGACAGCTTGTAAATTGAAATCATTTGACATTTATATTTTATATGAAATGCTTAATGTTGCTGGTAAGTAGCTGAGCAGCGAGCTCCTTTGTGTCACAGGCTTGACTCATCCTGTCAGGGCTTATTTTAATGACTGGCTCACTGGACGTTATGCCTGACATATTTCTGGTTTCATTCATTTCTGTTTTACTTTAACTGCGGAGTGGAAAGTGTGTGTTGTGACTCACTGATTGTGTATCCTGGGCTCTTGTGCAGCACATAAAGAATTTGAGTCTCCTGCTCCAGCTACTGGCTTGGCCTTCCTCTAGCCTGTGTCTAATGGAAAGAAAAAGACAAAAAACACTGAATTTGCACAAAAAACAGGTAAGATGTGCATGTATAAATGCTGTGCTTTGGTTGAGTCTTGTTTCAATACAAAATAAGAAACAAAGAGAGATTAAGGTTCTGTTAAAACCTGAGTGTATATGTAGTGAGATTGCGCTGACGCCGACGGGTGGCTTTCAGTTTGACAAACGTCCGACCCGTAGGATCAAAGGTGCACATGAGGGTAATGCAAACGCTGAATATCACCAGCCAGTTGCATGCAACAATTCCTACAAAGAATATAAAAACATTACTTACATTTCAGTATAACAACTCATATAACAACTCATTTTAATGTCCATTCTTCTTTAAATGGCTTTCACTCACCCAAAGCCAGGTTTTTGGCAGTGACATCAGAGCATGGCTGATAATACTGGACAAGCCAGGCGATTCCCACCACAGCATACACTAGCTCGACCAACAGAATAGCTTGAGGAGAGAAAGAGGGAGAGGGTGTGAGGAGAGAACAATGATCAATATCTGCCCGATCAATATAAACAGTGTTCAGATCTCAACTTGGAACCACAAGTAATCCTCACAACCACATCAACCAATACTCTCAAGCATCAAGAGGTAATCATGTTTTGAAAGAGAGCCTGTGTGTCTTACCTAGCCGTATATAGATGACATACTGCACAGCATCCCTGGGCTGCGTGTACAGAATGCTGCCTCTCATGCTCAACCACATGATGGCGCTCTCACAGATAAGGCAGCTGACCAGGATGCCCAGGTAGCCTCGGCCATGGTCCACCAGCGTTACAGAACAGGACTGGTCAGAGCCATACGGGAGGCCGAACAGAACCACGGACAGAACCACCAACCTGTGTGTGAAAGCAAAGGATAAGGAATATATCTTTGTGCAGAGATTCGCCGATACACTAAAAATTATATATATACATACATATATATATATATATATATATATATATATACACATATATATATATATATATATATCTGCAAAAAAAAGAAAAGAAAAAAATCAGTAAATCAGTAAAGTGACTCACCAGATGCAGTGCAATAGAAAGAGGAAGAGGGCGGGCAGCACCAGGTCATCACTGCCAACTGACCAGCGCCGCCGAAACATCACCATGCCAGGCATCACTGCCCTGTGGGAGCATCAAAGTGAGAGAGACGACTTTATTATCACTATTTACCACATTTAAACAAATGTAAATGCAACCGAGTTAGCTGTGGAGCTAGTCTTTATTGGTAGTCCCTTGCCCCTTGAGTGGATAAAATCCAAATAGCAGGTGATACAGGTACAGTGTGAGTTTTCAAATCAAGCAGGTAAGTAACACTAGTAAAGAATGTATAGATGTAATTTGCTACCTGACTTCTTTGTCAAAAAAAGTCATTATGCCTCAATTCTTCACAGGGTTTTTAGAAAAAGTTTAACCTAATGCCTTACATACTGTACATCTTAGTACTGTCACAATACTAGAATTTCTAACTGCAAGACAGTACCTCGAAAAATACTGGATACCATTTTTTAATATCAATGAGAAAAATCAAAAATCAAGGGCATATTATTTCAAAAATTCAGAATAGATGTGAATTGATTAATCAGTATTATTAACAACAATAGTACAATATAAACTGTAACTCTCTTTTTACTACAGTTTTACTATTTCTGAGCCAAATGCAATGTGATTTCATTCTGATGTACATTGTCGGGTATAGCTTGAATGGCAACAAAGTCGATCTAAGTCTAAATGATGAAACAACAGAAAGCACATTTATACTGGCATGGATGTCTCAACAGGTCAATTGTTACTCAAAGCTCAACATCACGAATATTGCAGTGATTTACATTCTGTTTGTTAAACTCTCTCTCTATACCAAAACTGAGAGAGGGCTGCAGGGATTATAACAGAAATAGACTTCCATGGAGGAGAAGAGTAAAGGATAATGGGACGAGGAGAAGATGAGACTAAGTGGGTGAAGGGATGCAGAGAAAATGCATCACTTAATGTACAAAAGACTGAGAAGCAGCTTTGATATATGATGGCAGCACGCTGGTTATGGCCACGTGAAAAAGCCTCTTTTACGTCACTCCGTCCACTCTTGTTGTTGGAAAAGCATTGTGAGGTTACTCGAGCCGCCTCTGGGGCTAAACAGAAGTGAACTGTAAAAGGCCTGGTACAGAGGAAATAGTAGGGAGAAAGGGAGCCACAGAGAGGCTGATGCAGGCCTTATGGTGCTGATACGGGCTGATACAGCCTTTATCGTGTGCTACTCCTGCATTTGCTGAAAGCTAAAGGATGGCATTTCCAGTCTGTCAGAAAACTATGCCGTGCATAATGCCAAAACCATTTTCTATATTTAGCTGGCACAAAAGTTAGAGTGCACCCGTATTCTGGCCTTTATGGTAAATGCATTGAAACAGGCCAAGAAACACAAGCCTGCACCCCTAAAATAAGGTGTCAACACAGAGTATATTCTACCTACCTACCTATCTACCTACCTACCTACCTATCTATCTATCTTTCTAAACAAAAGATAAAGGAGCACAACTTAGTTTTTAGAATTCTTGTTGGTCATTATCCAGCACTCCTCTGCAATTTAGTATTGTTTCAGAACATTTTTTCACATTTTTTTAGTTATTGAGAAACTGGCAGCACCCTCCTCGTTTCACCCTTAAATACCACAGTCACTGTCTCACTCTGCATCGTGCCTGCATGGAACAGCACACAAGGGATAGCTGTATCAGTCCCTGGTCAAAGGTAAATGTGACATTTGACTGTTTGAAATAGATAAATACTGCAGTAAAGATGCAAAAATCTGCATTTCCACAGTGGGTTGAAACTAGGATGATAAAAATGAGCAAAAAGCAGGAGATGCGAGGCCTGGGTTGTTCATTTAATTGGGTCAGTGATGTGCAATTGCACATTTAAGAGAACTCAGATAGATAGCAAAGTACTGGCACAACAACTTGGTGGTGCAGCAAAATTCTTCATTTGGCATCCCTTTGTGTGACATTTTCCAAGTTTGTTCACACTTCTGTTTCTTGACATTATGCGTCTTGTTCCTGTATCAAGTTTTGCACTGGTCTACTGAAAGTAACTGGACTGGAATATATAGTAATGTGCTTTTTTCTTCCTTGTACATGTAAGGTAGTGTCAAGATGACATGCTTATCATTCCATTCCTAGACTGAGAATAGTCAGTGATGTGCTATCTTATAAGGTGATAGTTCAAGCTGGCAGTAAAAATCCAGATAAGCAACTTTAGAAAAAAAAGTTTGCTGTCTGCAGAACAATAACTCACTGAAAAGACAGCACCTGTGGTCCTTGTGCTTTGTGTTTCACAATGCTTTCATGGGTAACTCCATGTTCTCATAATAATGACAGATGTACAGATGATAAACTGTGTCTGGAAGGACTTGCTTTAAGAGAGATAACTTGTGTCTTCATTGTCCTGCACTAACATGAGTAGGGCTGGGTATCATTTTAAAAAAATACTATTCCATTATCAATATCAGTACCCTTAATGTGATACCGATACCAACACATAACCTTATTTAATACCTTTATTTCCCATGTCATTTAATTCCTATCATAGGAATAGATGCATTTAGTTGTGTAAAATGCCATCATACTTCAAACCGCAAACTTCACAATAGCAAAGACTGTATGTGATGTAGCCGTTACAGTAGAGGGTCAATCACATGTCGCATTAAACTAAAGAGCGCTAGCAGTGATTGGCTGCAAGGAAAACCATACAAATAGTCGTTCTTTTTCTAGATCTGGTTACAAAAAGGATCAAATGTGGGTATAGTTTGACTAGAGAAGAATAGGTACTACTTGGTACTATGTTATTTAGACAATGCCTTAGAAGGGCTTGAGTACCAATACTGAGCTCTAAACATGAGTAACAATTTGAGATCAAAACAAGCATCTGCACTTCTAATCATAAAGTGCTAGGCAAGGTTAAATGTGAAAGATCAGACTCTGGACAGTAAGAATGGGAGATTATACCTCAAATCAATATCACAATTAACTGAACAGTTTACCTCGATTACAATCAATGAACAATAATTTTGTTTTTTGCTTTTTTTTTGTTTGATTTTTGCCCTCATAGTTCACTGACACGGTTTTATTTGACCATGGTGTGTTGGTGTGTATAAACATATGATGCATTATTATTTAACAAACTATCCAACATTATATCAGAATTAAAAGCTTCATCTTAAACAAACTTCAGGTAAATTGAAGTACACTGTGCTGATAATGGGTCAACCTCTTCTGACTTAAGGACTCTGACTTAAACGTCTGCTGTGTGCTATTAATTGTTTTCCTTGGAATAAAAAGTTTTGAGTAGGCCTACTTCTATAGCTGCCAACAGCTTGCCAACATTTCCAGTTAGAGAAAAGTTGAAATAAGGCAATATGCCTGTGGCCCCAGGCCCCCAAATCCCCACATCTGCCTCTGGTAATAATAATAAGAGCTCAGTGCGGCGGCTGTATGAGACACGGAGCGATGCGCTCTGGTGTTTCTAAATAATTCCATGGCAGGTGGCAACCCCGATGGGGAAAGGATGAATTTATACATAACCAAAAAAATCGACATGGGGCAAGATTACGTTGATTGGAGGTTCTGAATGTACTTTTCGATTAATTGCTCAGCCTTATCCCGCAGGTTGACCTGAAGGTCGGGCAGTTCAGGTAAGCTTAGAAAATATTGCAGGTTTTGGGTGGGTGGATTATAATACGTGACAAGGCAGCGTTCTGTATAAAGTTATTAATAACTTTCAGAAAAGTGCGATAATTTCAACATTCTCTTTCCCTCTCTTTGTCTCTTTCACAGCAATCAGCTTTATCATCATCGCTGCTGCACTCAGGCTTTCTGTTTGTCAGCTTTTGAGCAGGAAAATCTGTTGCACTCTGAGATATTTAAATCTCCCCTGCAGGGTTGGAAATTAACTATTTTGTCCACCTGCCACTGTGGCGGGCAGATTTCAAAATGTATGAGCCTCTCAATAGATTGCCATTGCTTTTTTGAAGCAAATCTGGTAGCCACTTGCATATTTTACTAGCATTTGGCTGGTGGCTGGTGCTATTTCCAACTTTGCTCCCTGATCATAATTTTCTTGTATAATATTTCCCTCAGAGAATATGTAAGCTAACAAAATGTCCCCTCCAGTGTTCGATTCACTGATTAACAAATATGTTTATGGCATGGGCAGGGTGGATTGGCTCTCATAACAGGCTGGGTTGGTGCAGGTTTTAAAAAAAAACCTGAGCTGCACATTTATTTATTTCATGTATATTTATATGGGGACAAGTACATAGCATAAAACTGATGCCACATACCACAGCATTTACAGCCTAAGCTAATTTCCAATGCCCGTTTAATGGACAGACTGCAAGTAGTCTGCTCTTCAGATATATGCAGAGGACTTGGCTTAGTCAAAATGATCAACATGCTCTCCAAACCAGTAGTAGTGAAGCATTTTATCATGACTTGAAGAGAGGATACTAACACTAAGATGGACAAGAAAGGGCTTCAACCAGCAGAGCTAATCTTGGGAAATAACCTTCAAATATAAAGAAAAAATAATGTGCAGAAAATCTGCTGTTCCTTGTTTGTACTTTGTAATTACCTCTGAAGAAAGAAATCAGGCAAAGAAAAAAAATTCATTGAGGCATTTGTGCTACCACCTACATAGCTCTCAGTAGGGATGTGTGGAGTATTACAGAAAAAGACTGGCATTTCCTCTGAGCAGATCTGGTAGAGAAATACCTTTTACAAACGCTTATTGCTTTTATTACCACACACACACACACACACACACACACACACACACACACACACACACACACACACACACACAAAAACACAAACACAGGAGACCTTGCTGCCAGAATGGATCTCTGTGCACCTTTAGTTCACTTTTAATTTGTCACCAAATTCATTAGTCACAGTCCAAGAGCTTTGCATCGGCAAAAAATTTATCTCCATGCCAAGTCCATTAAGATTCACAATCGTAACATATCTGTGGTCTGCACCTTTTTTGTTGTCTAGCCATGTGCCAGTTCCCTCCTTCATTTCTCCAATGGCTGCTTATTGAGCCTAAACATCTGCGCTGATTTGCATTTTGTCTGCATACAGATCAGAGGTTTCCACTGTTGTTTGGGACCGACATGAAATATGGGCTCCTATACTTTTTGCTCTTTTGTAATTTATTTGCTTTTCCACATGTATAAATTTAAGCTGGTACAGCAGACCACCAAGACATTCAGTGCAAATTTGACCTACATTTTGGTAACCTGGAGACCTACTGAACTGTAAAAACCTGGTTCATTATTTTAGTTTCAACAGAGGAAAGTGCATGTCATACGCTCTGGTTTGATCTTAATAAAACCTTAAGTAAAATTGATCTAGATCAATACTGACCAAAACAGTTTGGCTTGTTCAAATTTTACCAGTCACACGATATTATTGTTTTTTTTGTTTGTTTGTTTGTTTGTTTTATGAGACTGGTGAGAAAAGAAAAATCTACCCTCCACTTGCATATTTTACCAGCATCTGGCTGGTGGGTGGTGCTTACTTTACACTTTGGCTGCAGCCATTTAACCTGAGATCTTTGTCTTAATATGCATATTGATTATGTTTTCTCTAAGACATTAACAAAAATGCTTAATTAATAATGTTCAATTAAATATTTTTTTGTGCTGATTTTTATTTAATCAAAAATTAAAGGTAGCCCATGTAGTTTTTGAGTAGGGGAAGCACTGTGGGGCAAACTTTTACTGAGAGTGGTCACGTTTTGTTTGTTAATTCATTATTAACAGTTTGCATAGTTCCAATAATCTTCAGGTCGCAACAATTTGCACTTTTATGCAAAAATCATAGACTGTATAAAAAATGGACATAGCAACTGTTACGTCACCCAATGGTTTGTGGACTCCCATTTTAAAGCCTTGAGTTTGGCATTTTGGCCGTTGCCATGCCTTTATTATGTCTAACTTTAAGCCTTAATAAAATGTAAACCAGGAGTTATATGAAAATTCACACCCTGTAAAGTTGTCATGAATGGAAAAATTAACTGTAGAGCCCAAAACCGTATATTGCACTAGTCTGTTAACATGTTTCTTCCTGCACTTTCGTGTCACCTTCATTTTCAGCCCCATAGGTTTTCCAAAATGCATGTGAGCAATGCAGGTTGTTTTTTTTTTTAATTGGCTTAGAAAAAGTTATATGTGGACAAAAATGAATTCCTTTAGATGTCAGGATACACATAATGTGTTTTGGTGAGCAACACTGAGTGTAAATGCCATATTGAGCTGGAAAGAAGCTGAGGATTTCATATGTACACAGGTGTCAAGCTGGCTGTCAGGATGGGTGTTGTGCAAAACAAAACAAAAAGTTTCATAGCTTCAGATAAAAGTGAATCACACATAACTGGGTGACAGGTAAAGGCAATAATTAACTTCTGTATTCTATTGAGAGAGAAAAATGACTGGTGGAACTAGTTTAGCTTTGTGAATGACCTTAATCAAGCAGACACCCGCTATTCATCTGACTGTGAAATGCTTTGGCTGCTTGAAATTGTACATTAAGCAGCAAAGAGGTTCACTAGTCTCCTTTCTACAAAAGAAAGTTTAACTGCTGACCTCTTAACAGTGGTCACAATTAGACCCCTACCAACACTGCCTGACACATGCCATGTTTGCTTAATGACATTAACCACAGGCTCAAACACAGCTATGAAGTTGGATCGACACACGTAACAGTCCTGTTCAAGCTACTAGATTTAAATTCTGCAGTGCTTCTGTTACATTATGCATCCCTGTTTTTAAACCCTGACATGTACCTGTACGTAAGTGCGGTTCCCCTATAATCTAATTATTATGGAGACTGCAATATGGCCAAGTACAATATCCAAATGGAAGAGATGCAATTTTTCTACATTAAGGTAAAATGTGTCACAATGTACTGCTATAAATGAAGCATTTGGGTGCTAGAGAGATACCTCGACCTACAAATTATATTCTAGACGTAAGGGTACATGTTGGCTTGGTGCAGACTCCAGCAAAAATCCCATAATCATCATTTATATATTTTTTTTATCAGTGGAAATAAAATGAAAAATGACCTTTCCCATTACAGCTGTGACACATCAGTAGCTGTACAATGTAACAAAGTAAATTTACTGAATACTATACTTAAGTATGAATTCGAGGTATTTTCTTTTCATGCCACTTTATATTTTAAGTCCACTACATGTAAGAGGAAATATTGTACTTTTTACTTCTACTAGATTTTTTGTTACTGATCAAATCACCAAACTGTTTTTACAAGTACAGCTGCAACAACTAGTTGTTCAATCAACCAGTCAATTCAAATTAATTGCCAACTATATTGATACACATTAAAGTCTTTTTGACTTTTTCTAGCACATTTCATAATTGGGTGTGGGTTTTATTCCGTTTTAAAATAAGTTTGAGTTCTTGGGTGTTTCTACTTTTATTTTTAATAAATTTGAGTTTTGGGATGTTTTTTTTCTATATTTTTAAAAATAATCTTGAGGTTTTGTGGTTGGAAAATGTATCTGCAGTGCGTATTTTTTTCTATTTTACTTTAAGTACATGTTCCTGTTTATACTTACTTTTAATTAAGTAACAGTTTCAATATAGGACATTTATTTGTAGCACAGTATTTTCACAGTGTGGTATTAGTACTTTTACTTAATTAAAGATCTAAATACATCTTCCACCACTGCTCATCACAGTCGCAGCATCTGTCAAAATAATCGCAGTGTGATTTTTAGTTTTTTTAATTTGTTGCATATTGTGTCGTACGTAACGTAAAGCTGGCCCACTCGTGAGACCCTGCAAACTGAACACCATTTGTCACACTGAGGCAGTCGCATTCAAACAGTAAAATCTCAAGAGTTATATGAAACATTAAACTCCGTGATTTCTTTGAAAAATACACCGTACAGATATAACAACACACTAAAAACTGTTTTCATGAAGCAGGCACACATATTACGGGACAACTGACGCCCAGTAATTCCTTCAATGTTTTCATGTCACATAAAATTGTTTTCACAGCAACTTATCCTGAGCTGTATTGGCAGGTGATTACAACTGGCGAACTGCAGCAAAAACAGAGGGGTCAAACCACAAGCAGTAGAGCGACAGTATGAAGATTTTCCTTCCAATCAAAGCACTACAGCAGGTGGTTTCATTGATTGGCAGACCTTCAGCCAAAAAGGGCAGATGACACAGTGAAATCGACTGGAAGACAAACCTGTTTGCTTTCATCCCTGCACAGCAAATGGTTGGATACCCCCATAAAAAGCACGGGTACTCGCTATGGTTATTTGTAAAAAGCTTCAGAGGAGGCTTGAGGAATTTACATTAGGCGTGGCACAACTCTTGACCCGCAGACTCCGGCTCTTAATTTCACCCCGTGGCTCTTCAGCTTTAAGGTAATGCAAGAGAGTGAAGTAAACAGGGGCATGTGAATGGGTTCATGTGACTGAAGTCACCTCACAGCTACTTGTAAAACTCTATCTGGGTTGGAGTAACATTAAAGAGCACAGTGGGAGAAAAGAAAGATCGGGGAAAAGAAATAAGAGAACATCTAAACTCCCCCCAAATCTCATTTAGGCCAAAACAATCAGGCCGGTGGAGTCAAGCAGATCTGTTAAATGCAGAAGGCGCACACTGGACCTCCAGGGACTCTGTTATCAGCTCTCTCCTCCAGGCCTGTTGTTAAGATATGGCTTAAACTCCCAACAGAGACCTCAACAGTGGAAAAACATTATGACATAATTATAAATTAAATGGGATTAGAGAGTGTGACCTTGTTGAAGTGTAAAGTGTAGATCTACTAAGTAAAGTATAAGTAAGTAGTGCCAGCTCCTTCCATCTAAGCATGCATCTATCCGTTTTTTAAACTGCTTATCGCGTCAGGGTCACGGGGATGGAGATTTATGGATTCCTAATTAAAGTTTTTGTGGCCTGCAAACTGCCTTGTGCAGAACTGTTGCCTTAATCCCTAATTTAAAACATGTTTTTTTTTTTTTTAAATATTTGTATTTTGTTGCTTTAATTTACACTCCTATCAAGTCATATATCCTCAGATATCCATGTAGAATGAGCGAATGTGTCTGTTATAACCAACACTGTAAAGCCCAATCCATCAACAAATTTTTATCAAGTTAACACAAATGTTCCAGAATGTAAAAATGTCAAAAACTTTATGTCAGCTTGATGAAAAAACTTGTAGACTTGACATACATTTTTTATGTTAGATCAACAATTTTTAAGCTTTGACTAAAATGTATAATTTGTTTAAATATTGTATAATAAATATTATTAAACATCCAGCAACCTGGTAATTTTGTTAATATGATTTGGAATTTAATGCTCCAAAGACCAAAACAAAAGTTCTGTTGAACTGAAATAAATTTCCAGTCTGACAAGAATCATGTGACACATTTATTTTGTGTCTGGTGTAGTCAAAATTCTTATATTACTGTATTGTGCTAAACTAAAAGTTTTGAGTGCAAGCCGTTTCCAATACATTTTTGAGTTGAGTGAGCTATTTGACAATACGGATTAATGGCCAAATCTATAAAATGTTAAAAAAATTCATGATACTAATCAAACAACCTAAAGGCATCCCCCGGGGCTCTGTGTAACAGTACACAGAGCCCCGGGGGATGCCTTTAGGTTGTTTGTTTTGTCCGACCAACAGACCAAAGATATTCTCTCTACATTGATATTAAACAGATAAAAGTAACAACTCTTTATCTTTAGGAAGCTGCAGTTTTGCTTGATAAACACATACAGTAATAATAAATTCCTCCCTATTGATTTATCGATTAATAATTTCAGCAGTTATGATCCGTGAAGCTCTTTGTAAATTGCTTCCAGACAGAAATGATTATTAGCGCCATTATCGTTATCAGCTATCAGTAGCAGCCATCTTTTTTGTTAATGTAGTCTCATAAATCATTTTTAAAACAACCAGGAGCAGGCAGGACTATGTTACTGTAAGGCAGCAACTGTAACCACAGATTCTGAGGTCAGTCATTGCTCCCAATTGATGAGTCCCGAGGTTCTGCGGAGATCAATGTTCGAGGAACACCTCAGAAAAATGTCCCTTTAATGATGCGCCCAAGCGCAGCAGCAAATGACTTGGATAAGTACAGCTGTGACCAGTCCTTGAGATCAGACTTAAATCCTCCTCTAAGTCAACTGTGCCTTTTTCTTACAATCAAAATCTTACAGTCGAGAGTACACTGGTCCAATCATCTCAGTTTGGGTAATCTATCAAGCTGCACAGTGACATACACTATTACTCTTGTAATCAGTTTTGTGTGCCACTAATCAGCACTGACCTCTGGTGAGATCGTCTCTGCTCGCCTCATTTCATGGAAGAAGACCGGTCATCAGTACATGTCTCAGCCCAACACCCTCACCAGTTGCCTCCTTATGGGCTCTCCCATCCATCACCCAGGGGATGTTAGCCTATTAGTGGTGCTGTTAAGCTTCCACTGTAGACATTAGCAGAAGCACTTAAAATGTTTTCAGCACAGCAAAATGCTAACAGATCATTTTACATTCAACTACAGAGACTCCAACCATTAGTTTACACTGTTGTGCACTGCCAGAGTTGCATGGTTAAAGGGACAGTTAAACCAGAAATCAAAAATACATATTTGTCCTCTTTCCCGTCATGCTATTTATCAGATTAGATATAGTGGTGGTATGAATGTTTTGGCAATATAGTCTGTATAATGGAGCGAAATAGCACTCAGCTTGTGGTCCTCAAAGCGCCGAAAAAATATTTTGTAAAACTCAACAGCAATTTCTCTTTCCAGAAATCATGACTGGGTAAGTCCAGATAAACTAGAGAGCTTTTTTGTGATCAGTTTCATGTGGAAACACCTGCCCATTGTCTCACTGCGCAGAAGGAAGCATCTAATGCTAGCTCACCTGCTATCACCTTCCTAACTAACGTTATGTACTGACAAGAGCACGAGCCTCTCGCTCAATATGTGTGCTTCTTTCTGCACAGTGATATGGTTGTCGGGCATAGTTCAGTGGAGAGAAAATAGTTCCTAAATGACACTCGTCACAACAAGGTCTGTGGACTGTTTTGAGAAACCGGGTCATGATTCCTGTAAAGACGCATTACTGTTGAGGTTTTCAGATGTATTTTTGCGGGACATTGAGCACCAGAATCCAAATGCCACCTAGTTCCAGAAGGCAGACATCTCCATGATATCTCCAACATTTGGTAACTCACACAAAAAGTAATCTAGACTGATAAATAGCTCTACAGGTAAGAGGAAAAATATGTATTTTTGATTTTGGGGATGAACTGTCCTTTTAATTGGGTGTTTAACTTCCTTAACAATTTGAGAATTGGTGAGCGAGCCAGAAAGGGGGAGATCATCTATTTCTATAAGGTATTTCCAATCAGAAAGCATATCTTCTAAAAACAGACATGCAGTGTGATATGAGCAAGATGGGTGTTAAGAGTGTGAAGTACCACATTCATTTCGACAGTGATGGCTCCATAAATTAGGCCAATACACACAAACACTGCCAAGTCCCATTGCAAATAAATATTATGGCATATATGTTCTGTGCAATGATTTATTATGTTGTGTCAAAAAATACACCTAAAAATGTTATGATGTTTAGGCCTTAATGGAAACACTTGGACTGACATGAATTATGACAACATACTGATTATTCCAAAATGAGTGCACAGCAAACATACACAGACTGTTTTTGACACACATAGCTGACATCCCTGTCACTCAAGAAGCCATAATTATCCATAGCTCAAGCTACACATGACCATTTGATTTTACTGTGATGACGTAGCTGGCCAAAAAGAGAGACATTAATGGAGAGGGGGAAAATCCCTTTCACTGTTTATGTGTAGACATTCTGTGGATTCAAAGATTTCTTTGAAATGGGGAAGATGTGGCTCTTCTCGCTTTGTTTGATGCAGACATTTCCTTTCCTTTCCTCCATGCAAATACATAACACTTAAACAATGACAAAAATTGGATTCATATATTCATATGCACTAAACGGACTAAATGTGCACTCACTACTTCAAAATCAAGTCATTTTGAGCAGTTGTGGGTGGGACCTTTTATATCAAAGTGCACAAGATGAACAGTTTTTAATAACACTGATCACCCAGAAACGGTCATGCCTGCATTACCACAAATATAGATATTTTTATAGATATTTAAAACATATTAATGTGCCCGAGAAACAAAGTCTTCATAACTTGCATGACTATTCATTATAATATAAGATATGATCACAAATCTGTTGTTCCACTATCCAAATAGCCACAAAATTATATAAACATAAATGATACCTTCCATGATTTACTTGGAGATGATGCACAGTCAGGATAAAAGCAAACACCAAGCCTATCCCTTATTAATGTTGGGGGAATACCAAAGAAACATCCAGATGTTGTTACTGAGGATGAAATTTCAAACAAGTTTGTATTTTTAAAAGTCCTAAAGCAATAAATACGTTCAGTTCCAGCACCTGAAGCTGGCACACACCACACACACCCTGCTACGTTTGTGAGCAGAGATCAAAAGAGCATCTAAATGTGTAAAACCTGACCTTTAGGGCAACTCTACTACACAGACTACTCCAGGCTGAGCTGCAGTCCCTGCTATGATAGTGCTTACTGCATTCAGCATGAGTCATGCAAACTCTTGACTCTCATCCTGAGCTAGTGACTCCGTCTGAATCCAAATGACATGTGTTTTGTGAAAAGACTGTGACATATTCCTGCATGTGAGCAATGCTTTTGTGCTCCACACAGCGTGCTACTGTGTGCCAGGCCCAGGCCCATACCCACGTGATGCAACAACAATGATGTAACAACAATGACAGGGCTCCCTGTCCGTCATTATGGCTTTATCTTTGACACGGACATGAAACAATCGAGGCGCAGGCATGCAGCACAGCATCAGAAATGATTTACTAAGAGTGATCGCTTTCTGATGCATCTCCTGCACATGCTATAGCTCACTAAAATCTAAAATCACTATAATCATATTTTTACTTACACAAGGTTTCTAAAATTTAACTATTATCGTTTAATTTAGTCAGTATATGTCCACCTTTGCTAATAAAAGATAAAAGTTAACTCACCTGGTCTCTCTGCTCAAAGGATAACACAGAACACTGTCAAGACATCAATACATCATTCCCGGGAGAGAGACAGATACTGGACCTGAATCTAAAATCTGCACAGACAACAAACTCAACTCCCATCTGAACTCAGCACTGGCTGTATCTTCCTTGTTTTACACACAGCAGCTTGATCTAGTATGACTAGCAGCAGGTGTGTTAGTATCCTACTCTTCGATCTCACTCACAGTGAGTCTGCTGCAGCAACAGCAGCATCAAGCCAAGCTGTGGCACACACACAGCCTGTTGGTTACAGCCTCTTTATTTTGTATCACGTTCTCTCGCTGAGAAACCTCTCCATCTACCACCACTGTAACTGAGCTCAACAAGGAACATTTACTTTGTCTGACAAACATCTCCACACACAGACACAGGAGAAAGGAGATCTTACAAACTGGTTTGAAAATAAACAGATAAGCTGAATCTCTTGATTAACATAACAGAGAAATACAGGTCTTACAGGTGCTCCTGCGAAATCATCAGTCAAACCTAAACCTAATCACAAGGTAGCCTACCTTTTGAAATGATGCAAACATAATCTGCAAAAACAAAGTGTCAAACAAACAATCACCTTTTGTAGGCTTAACCCTTTGAAACCTGGATCTTGTGCTGTGTTCAGTTGCCTTTTTCAAGTATTTAAACATTTTAACGCTGAGCAAATTGGTTTGATTTCTTTTTTTTTCCCCGATTATTTTTTTGGCTTTTTAATGCCTTTATTCAATAAGACAGCTTAAGCGTGAAAGGGGAAGACAGAGAGGTGGTGACATACAGCAAAGGGCCGAGGCTGGAATCGAACCCGCAGCCACTGCAGCCACCAGGCGCCCCAAATTGGTTTGATTTCCTGAACATGGAAAAAAAGGCAATGAGCAACTTAGCGAAAACAAAAAAAAATCCTGCCATCTGTAAAATAATTATTAGATTTAGAATATTGTTTTTTAAAAAGCTAGGGAAAATGTACAGAAAATGTGATTTAAAATTATCGTAATTCTATATTTAAAATAATGTCACAGAATTCTTGTTATTTTAAAGCACTTTTTTGAAGTTGTTTCTTTTTTTGAATTTTAGTTTCCTTTTTTCTTTTTTGGTGGTAACTTTCAGGCAATTTTCTTTCTTTGTTTTTTTGTTTTGACTAATTTCTGGCAAAATTTTGGGTAATTTCTTCTTACGCTGCTCTGTGCTTTCTTCCCATGATTTTGAAAGAAATCTAGCGAATGTGCTCAGGTTTCATCGGGTTAAAGTGTCAATGTACAAAATAATCTTTTCCCTCATCCTCAACTTGACTTCTTTATAACAGATTCCAACAGTTTTCAGTTTTTCAAAATGTTTCCATAAACCATCCTCATCCCCGAAATTGCCATACACATTCCCTCCAAAAACTGCTCTGAGCCTTTAGTATTCAGCCATGTCATTGTGAGACTCATGCATGGACAGCAGAGAATTGGATTATGCTGCAAGGACGATTTAAGAAGCTTCTACGGACATTTTGCTGTGAAAATGTATCAGTAGTGGAATCCATTTAACTAACCGGCACCTCCCAGGCCTGCAGGGGGTAACTGCTCGATACTCAAAAAGATGGATCTTTGGTACAGCATCACTTCAAGCAGCTTTGTGTTTATTATTACAGCTTAAACAGATAAAACAGCTGTTTTTTTAGCAAGTATGCACATTTATACTGACATTACAGAAACAGGATGCCTGGTTGTCTTTGAAAAAGGGAAGCTGCGCTGGTGAAGCAACATGTTGTTATTGTGTATAAGATGATTAAACGCACATAAAACATTGTTCCCCTTTTGCAGGTAAGTGAATGAGACTACTGGCAAGTGAGCGGCCCGCCCCCGACCAGTAAGATAAAATCCAAATTCCTCTGTTTTTTCCAATCAACGATGTAATTTTACAGCGCACACAAACCGTCCGCCGTCCAGCCCCACCAGTGTTTCCCGTTAATTACAAAGACTATGGCGGCCTGCCATAGTCCAATTTGTCCCACCATAGTCTCAATGGAGCTGGACTGTTGATTAAGAGCCGTATTAAAACACTGTTGAGTTATTTGTAGCGGCAGAGACGTGCAGCAGAACGTCAGGCACATTAAAAGTGAAACTGTATCTATTGATCTGATCAGCTGTGAATGTATCAACAGATCAATCATCCCCCTCAGGAGTGACATTCAGCTGCGAAGGAGATAAAAAGAACTCCACCTGCTGCGCTGCATTTACGGACCCACAAAAACATTGGATATTAGAGTGGTACCACAGATAGAGTGACACTAACCACTATGCCCCGCCACTGGCAGGTAAATGTTTGTACCAAATTCATCATGTGATAAAAAACTATGCTGAGAGGGTCTACTGCGTTTTGGTGTCATTTACAGGCACGATTAAACATCAACTAGGTTGACAAAACCTTCAAATTTATCTTTATGTTTGATCATTAAGTACATTTATTGGCAGGTAGGATTTCTATGTCAAGACTTATTTAGTTTTACTTACACTGATTAAAAGTTGATCTATAGATTAAAATGATTTTGCTCCAAATTTTTGCTCTGTCCTCTTGTTTGAGACTGTATTCGACATAATACCTTAGCATTTTATGTCAATAAAATGGACTGAAACTAATATACGTGACACATGTTTTTTCATTTATCAGACCCCTTGGCCGGTGAGTCAAACACTTAATTTAGGATACTGTGTGTGTTTTTGTGGGTGTCCATCCACAGCTGGGATGCTCTGCTCTGATGCACTGAGCATGCCCTGATGCCATTTCTTGTCAAATCATGCATTTTCTATGGTCTGCTTCAACAGACAGTAATTACATCACGACTACATTTCTAAATTGCGTCCATCTTTAGGCAACAGATGCAAAACACTTGCAGACATACCTCAAGGTTCAGTAGGGGTGTGATTTACCAGTTTGTGGTTATAAATCTATCACTCGTCACACACTGTGAACTTAAATGTCAGCATCAACAACAGCAGCTTTTACTTATACACTGCTGGTGAGTAAAGCCTTATGTAAACAAAGGTGTGTCCAACAAGACATATATGAACAGACTCCAGCTTTAACTTTAGCAAGGATGTGTCTGATATTCCCTGCAGCACATTTAGTTTTTGCAGGTTTTCCTGTGCTGATCCACAGGATGTGATTACTCACATGGCACTTTATTTGGTGAATGAAAAATTTATATATTTTAAAATAGCTGAGAGTATGTCTTAAAAGGAGAAATTTGCAATGTTTGAAGTGGATATCCAGTCAGTGTTGATGGTAAATGAAGTCAATAGTAGGAATAAAATCCTCAGTGCTTGTTGTGTTGACAGAGAATCTGAGTTTTCCTACATGTACACGGATGCAGTGCATCCGAGCTGCCGACGCTCAACCCCCAAATACTCCCCAAACCTGTCCAGCACGTGGAGGTGGGCGTCTCAAATACAGCTTTGTTTACAAAAAGAAAAGGCGTCTTAAATAACATACTTCACTGTTCATGAGAACACCAGGAAAAAACATCAAATCTAATAACACTAATGTGTTATCAACTTATTGTTATTGCCTTATTGTACAGATCCTGGAGGCTGTGTATCAACACCGCAACCAAAAGCACTTTATTGGTCAAAACACAGTGTTGGATGACAAAAAAAATGACTTGGTGATCACCTGCCTCCTTGGCCCAATAGTTTATTCCAGTTTATCTTTGCAATCCTGAAGGAGGTCTCCATTAAGTTTCCAACCTGCCACAGTTAGCCAAACTATGGGCGAATTGCGAAATGCTCCACACATATTTCTCCGCTGTCTTACAGCTGACGGTGGAGCAGCAGCTCTCAGTCAGTATGGGATGTGATAGCAAAAAAAATGCCAGAGATGTACTTAGGTGATCATCAAATATTTGTCCAACTGTTGTCTCCAGGATACCTCTGACAAAGTGAGGATCAAAACTTTCACGCATAGTAACGCACACATACGGGCTCTCTCTGGTGTGTAGCTGAGTTGGCCAGTACACTGTAAAAAACATTTTTGGTCACATCTTCTGTCTGCATTCATAATAAAATATCTGCTTTGCTTTGTGGGAGTATGGCAGATTTTGAAGCAGCCCTTAGAGACACAGATAACACTATAAAAAATATGTTGTAATGTCAAACACACCCCAAAAATTTAAAAAGATGAAGTTAATGCTTCATCTGTCTTTTAATATCATCCCTGCTATCCATACACACAAAATGTAAGGAGGTGGCTTTGACAGATGTGGGAGTCTGTGTGTTTTCCAACGGGATTGATTTATTCCAGTATGGTGATATTCCTGAGGTTATGTGTGATTACGGGTTCTCCAACTACTGCACAATCAGTTGAACTATTATTAAAGAGATGCCCTGTAGGCACACAGGTATGCAGAGTCTCTCCTGTCCCGCAGGTTGCTTGTTACTGCGTCAGAATCAATAAGAATCAACAAGAAAGGAACAATAGTTGCTCGGGGGGACAGTGGAAGTAGGCTGAAGAGGAGTTGGCATGCAGTGAGGTGATGGGCACAATCCTGCACAGACAAGCTACCGAGAATATCTACAGAAAATGCTGAGGTTATGCCCGTTTGGCATGATGCTCCTGACTGCAGCACAGCACAGTCCCAAATCTCTCCGTCTCCTCTGCTCTCTGTCATACATCCATCTGCTCCAGTCTCTCTCTTTTTCCGCCTGGGTCAGTGTTACACTCTGCTTAGATCAAGATTCTCTCCAGCATTTGTCACATTCCTGGCTCTGCTCCTGCTGTCTCTAATGATCCTGTCTCTTCCTATTCTGTCACACTACGGCGGTAGTCTGTCCATCCTAAAGCATCTCATCCATCTCCTATCTCCATCTCCATCTCCATCTCACCCTCTGCTTTTCTCATCTTCTGTCTTTCCATCCTCATGCTCTCTCCTTCTTCTCCTCCTACCCACACACTCATTCAGTATTCATATTTTAGAGGACATTTATGAGCATGAAACCGAGCGTGTGCATCTGCACCATTTTCAGTGCAGAGGAAACCTACATTTTCTCCTCGAGCTTTCCCCTGTCCCCCTCCTCTTCCTTATCTAGCTAATCCAGATTCTGGTTTTGGTTTCGTGTTGCTCATCTTTTTTTAGACTGAAAGCCATGTGCCACTCACTCCTACTCTCCCTCTGCCTCTTTCTCCATCTTTTTCTCCCACTGCCACCCACTCAATCCCTTTCACCTCTTCCCACTCCATTTTCTCTTCTTTCAGTTGATGTGATAGTATGTGCACCGCAGATTGCATGTGTGTGTTTGTGTATACATGAATGTTTTTTTTGTGTTTTGGGGTGGTAACATATGTGCTCTGCCAATCTGTCTGTGGCATGCTGCCACAAAGCCATGTACAGATCTGTGTGTCATTGTATCTGGTCAGATACTGAAAATAACTGCAGCAGTTTCGTCGAGGCAACGCATTCCTGCAGCCATACCGCATATTGTGGTACTTTAAATTAGCGTTTTCACACATTTGTATAGTTCACACAGCTGTCCATTTGCTGCAGAATCACATGATGTCAGTTTTGGACCGTGTAGATTTTGCAATACGTGCATGTGTTTTCAAGGAGGAGACACATATCCACATGCAAAGCACTTGCCAGTTCATCAATACTGCCTCCCGGGTATTATCACAGAGTGATGCCCTTTTTCATATGGCATATTTGGATCACATGTCCCATGACGCACTGTTAAAAACAGCAAGTCAAAAATAGAGCTGGGCGATATGGAGAAATCAGTCATGACATTTTTAACCAAATACCACCATATCTGTAGCCACACAATATTGTAGGGTTGGTTATTAGTGCTTTTACAAAATATTTACATGATGAGATTTTTCATAAAAAAATCATCAGTAATGTGGATATAATGACTAAGTGGGAGAAGACAAATAATAGGACAGCTGGTACAGTCTGGGAGGTTCAGAAAATTACATCACTTTACTGTAATGCAGCCTTCAAAACCAGGAAAAGACAACAGTTACAATACTACGATGTGCAAAATCTACAACGATAATAATATTGCAATACTGCTCAGTCCTAGTTTAAAATTAAGGACCATGCTAATACATCCCCACAAGACCTAGAGAAGTCCTTACATAAATCAAAGTCTTGTCCTTAATATAATGATTAATAGCAACTGCAAACTTTAAAAATGTTGATAGCCTCGTCATCTCCATGTCTGAAACATGAATACAGAGGAACTGGAGCACACACTAGAATACACAATTGTCAGTCCATTTTAAATAAATCAGTCATTAAATTCCTGTTTTCTCATTTACATGATTTGGTATTACAAAAATAAAAAGGTGCCGTTGATGCTGATATGTGGGCTATTTTGCACACAGACAACAAAATGAACTCCAGTTATAAGAGCTTGTGGCATTATACAATCAAAGTATCTCATTTTGTCTGGGTTCATTAACTCAAACAAAGCATTAAATTCATGCCTGACCTGAATATTTGCAGTTTTAAAGTGTCAGTGTTTCACAGAAATCAATCCTCAGTTTAACCTTTTAGTTTAGTAAATATATCAATTAATGCAAGGGAATAAGCCAGTACAAGTGCCTTTGTTTAAACAAAAGAAAGTCTTGTGAGACATAACTGCCTGGTTGTTTTTTGATCAGCCTAGTTTTTTGTTTCTCTTGTATTTTTGTCAGTTCTTCTTTTTGTCAAAGTTTTGTGCCTTTTTTTTAATATTTTTTTTTGCTAATTCTTTGATCTTCTTCATCCCCACCTTCTTCTTCCTTTTTAAGATTGTGCTTCCCTAAAAGACTTAAGGCCTTATTTTATAAATATATAAAAAGAATGTAAGGGGAAATACACAATGAGGCTTTATGATTTGTATATATCACTTTGAATGCCCACTTTCTCCCACATTTTAAAGGCCTTTTTCATAGTTATTCAGGACAATAATATACTACATCAAAGCTGCGTGATTATCTGCACGACCTCTGGCAATTTTTATTGAAAGTGGTGCAATACTGTTTGTGTAGTTATGTTGTTTTTGTGTATATGTAGCTGCAATTACCATAAACCCTTGGTGACATACAGTATATACTTCAGTGCTGTAACAAACACCATGATGGGCATGAGTTTGATATCAAAAGTTGTCTGCCTGTATTTCTCAATCTGTATTGTCATGTAGGTGAGTGCTTGTGAGAGGAGAGAGGACATTGTTACTTTTTTTTTAAATTTTGAAATTCTTTATTTTTCTGGACAGCATTTTGTTTTTATGGTACAGAACATACAGTAATATTTCCCTTGCTGTTCAGGGTTTTTTTTTTATGCAATGAAATTTTAGAACTATTAACAATTTGGGAGAGATCATGTGTGCATATAAAAGCTTGATAAGACATTTCATGAGGAGACTTGTCAGTGCAATTAAAAAAGTTAAATTAAATAAGTTAAATAAATGAATAAATAATAATAATAATGATAATAATAATAAGAAGAAGAAAATGGTAACATAAAACATAATAAGGTCATTTATCCAATACATTCGACATTATTACTTTCTAACAGACTTGTAAAGGAGCGACTGCAGAATCAATAACTGTACCTAAATCTTTGGCCATGGTTTAGTTGTGGTATATTCCCATCTAAGCTGAGCAGTTACTTTAAAAATTGCATGCTTTAGTTGGTTCTTATACCATGTATTGTAGACATATTTACTGTTCTTGATCTTCACTCTAACTATCCCTGTTTGACATGATGAAATTATACATCAGTTTCAGTCTGATGTCCAAATGATAAAAGGCACTAATATGAGAAATGAAAGTTGTTCTCATACCAATAACAGTATCTGAGACGCCTCCAAAACTGCCTACAACTATGGATCGGGTATTATACTCGAGTCTATGCCCCAGTCCCATTCCATGGACTTTTTAAAAAAAATTTAAAATAGTTTAATGCTCAGGTAAAAACGCAGTTTTCCCATAAATCAATTCTTCTTTGCCACTCTAAGACAGTATCCAACAAAGACGATTGCACTGTGCAGCAACTGGTCATACTATTAGTTTCCAATAATAACTGAGTTCCCATATATAGTGTAATGTTAGCCATCAGCAAAATGTCAAATTACAAAAAATAAAAGAAAATTCTATGGTGTTCATTCTTTATATGTTTATTTTTAGATGCTTTTTTGGCATTTTTGCCTTTATTAGACAGGACAGAGGGAGATAGGGGATGACATGCAGCAAAGGGCCGCGAGCTTGAAGCAGCAAGGACACTGCTATCGTACATGGGGCACCCGCTCTGTCCACTGAGCCACCGGGAGCCCCATCTCTGTATGTTTTACAAAGAATTTAACCTGAGCCACGCCATAAAACGAGTGTGTTTACATGGACATGAATAACCCGATCATAATCCGTTGATGAGACACGAATATGCCAGCTGCAGTGCTCTAAAAAGAAACCAGGATACACATGGAAAATATCATCATAACTGGGATAAGCTTCATAAACTGGTTATTTAAGTCCATGTAATCAAACTGAATGACAGCAATAATTTCACATCCATGCAGAGTAAGTTGCATACAGCAGTCAATCATTTTTTTTAACACTATCGTATGGGATTGGTACACTTGCTACTTGGTTTAGGTATCAGAACCGGAATCAGGAATTTAAAAAAATGATACTTTAAAGCCAGCCAAGTATACGCTGTACAATTTTATCTGATTTTTGACCTGATTTTTGAGCCGCACGACTCATATTTGAGTCGGGAAGAATTTCAGCTTCTTCGGGCGTTGTTTGCCGTGCAGTGTACAGGGGGGAGCGAGACCGATCATCTACTCCTGAAAAGCCATCAAACAGTCAGATTGATTTCTGTCAATCAGAAAATTTTGGTCAGCCAATGCAGGCTCCTTCACAGTTGAAGCAGAGCCACGAGTCAATTACCCAACATGAGTGCCTTTTTTTCTCACTGAGCCTGCGCAAAGTGGCAAACAGAGCATCTGGAAGCGCCATGGCAACACAATATTGGACAAAAAACATGGAGGCCAGGTTGGTTGACCTGTGGAAAAAGCATGCATGCCTATTTGATGTTTCCTCCTCCTACCTTGACCGATATGAACAAGAGAAACATTGGCAGGAAATAGCCGCTGTTCTTCAGCTGCTTGGTAATATTTTTACCCGGCACAGGATTGCACAAATTATCAAGGCAGCAAGTTTCTGCCTTGTTAGCACTGTTGCTAACATCTGCTTCGGAGCTTTCAAAATAATCTTTACTGACAACTGTCATTAGCCAGGACGGTCCGCAGGGGTTGACAGGCTGTTTTTACAAGTACAGTGAGCTCTCAGGCCGTGGCATGATGAATGGACCGTACAGTGTGAGCACATTAATCATGAGCTTTGGCTTTCTATCGCAGATGATTTACTTGCACAGTATGAGTTAGAATTAGCAACTAAATTTCTAAAATCATTCAGTGTATGCGCAGCTTTAGGGGGATTTATTGGCAGAAATTGAATACAATATTATAAGTGTGTTTTCATTAGTGTATAATCACCTGAAAATAAGAATAGTTTTGTACTCCTTACCTTAGAATGAGCCATTTTTAAAGGACATAGTGAGCAGGTCCCTAGTTTATGGAGATCACCATGTTTCACCCTCATGCTTCAACAGTATCCTAAAACGATCAAACCAAACACTGGCTCCAGATACGGCCATTTGTGTTTTCACATCAGCCCCTGTAGTATGAAAACCTCCTGAAAAATGAAAACTGAAAGAATTCTAGCCTAGAGAGGTTTTAGCTGATTGCAATCTACTATTCATCACTACCAAATCCCCCTAAATTTGACACACGTCACCTTTAATACATCAAAATGTTAACACATTAAAGCTGTGTGATTCTTTAACTACCTGTTAACAACCAAAAACAAGTATTAGGCCCTGCTCGGTCAAATAATCAAAAATAATTTGTCAATCTTACAATCTTTCCTGGCACAAGGAGAGGTCGCACATTGTGTGTGCATGTGTGTGTGCTTTGGAAAACAAAGAGACAGCATACTGTATCTGCCAGGACTCCCTGGAGGCACTTGGTTTCCACTAGGGTTGGAGCCTACAGGGATGCCAGTGAACCAAGTGTAAACACTGGTGTTAATGCAGCCTTGCAGGGCTGGGCTTGGGTTGATTTTTTATTTAAATTTGATTAAATATGTATTGTGTACGCATGTCTATATTGCTTAAGGTAAGAGGCAGGACGCAGTGCAGATATCAGTATGAAATAAGAAAGATGGAAATAGTAAAAGCTGGGATATACTCATCTTTGTGCCACAACACTCGGGGCCTCTGCTCATAATAGACTTATCTGGTGCATTAGCAAAGAACAGAAGACTACGAGACGACAGTGTGTGCCACTTTGTAATAAAAATTCCTACTTTTTCTTCATTCTTAGTTTATGAACTCATCTCTTGTTTTGCTCAAGAATTGTACAACTCTCTTAGACCAGATTATCATTATTTTTCAAAGCCCTTAATGATGTTGATTATCCTTGCTGGTACAGTTCGGCACTCCCCAACGGATACCTCTGGTCATTGCTGAAACATTGCTCAGTGAAGTCATTCTAATTTTAAGTAGCATAAGCATAACAACAACAAAACAGTATCCACACAGCTGGAAGTCATGAGAAAAGAAGGGCCCAAATTGTCAGTGAAATATTCTCAGTGTGAGTGATAAACAGGTGTGACATTCCCCTTACTGTCGCTGTGCCAGGTTCTTAAAAGGGAAACATGTCATCTACTGCCCAACCAAAAGCAGAGTCTGGATCTGTGGTTCTCAACCTTTTTTGTGTCAGCGACCCCTAAATTGATAAATATTAGGTCACAGACCCCCATTTGATAAGATTTCGCTTCAGGTCCCTCCACCTGAAAAGACTTTGCTTTATCAGAATTCTAGAGTTGTCAAGAGTTGAGGAGATAACCATGGACAAAGTGAAACCATGATCAAAACAGTGACTCTTATGACTCTTACAGAAGTATTTCATCAATATTAAGAGAGCCCTAACATAAAACTAGGCCATTTCTGCAGCAGAAAGATGCAAACACTTTTGAAATGACCAGAGAAAACTGAGAAAAAGGATGCTTTTGCTCAACAGGTAGAAAACCTACAACTACCAGAATGCATTGCGCCTTACCAGATGCACCCGCTGTTGGGTGAAATAATGTGGACTGGTCCAAGTGAAACAATGACGGCTGGGGATCTGGTATTACAGTAAAATGATGATATGGCCAATAAAAAAACAACATCAGTATTCTTAACGATGAGTGATACTTAACTTGCTTTGCGCTTTTGACGCTTTCGCAAAATGACAGGAAGCCAGGGGCTAGTCGCAGCAGCCCCATACATGTTTCTAGGATTTTAGGACATTTTTAGGAATTCAGGACATTTCTATGATTTTAGGACGTTTCTAGGATTTTAGCACATTTCTCGGATTCAGTATGTTTCTAAGCATTTTAGCACATTTCAAGGATTCAAGTGATCACTTTGGACTTTTCCAGGATTTTAGGACATTTCTAAGACTTTAGGACATTTCTAGGACTTCAGGACGTTTCTGTAATTTTACGACATTTCAAGGATTTTAGGACAATTCTCTGACCTTAGGACGTTCCAAGGATTTAAAGACTTTATTTTTTATCAGCAACCTCTATTTTGATGCTGTTTTAAGGACTCTGGCACCTTGTGTATACTAAGACTACAACAAATATCCTTAGTATGAATCATTTTTTTCCAGTTGTGAATTAGAAAATGGTTGGGGGGGGGGTGCAGCACCCTACAAGTGGCCAGATTTGGTCACTGATAATGGTTATACTGTCATTTCACTTACTTCAACTGAATACTTAAGAGCACTGGCAGTTTGCAGCAATTAGGCTAAGAAACTGTCACATCAGTTTGGGTTGCTGTAACTTGTAACTGCCATTTGTTATAATTTTTGGCATCTTATACCCTACACTGACTGCAAAATAACGAACAAATACACAGGAACTGAACTATAGTTAGCTGCAGCTCTGGCTGTTTATATGTGCAACAGCATCAAAATGTGTGCCTCCAACAAGTCGATGGGCAGCAGCGGCAGTAGTGTCTAATCTCATTTAATCGGGACAGCTGCTTAAGGTGGCATCCTGCGGGCCTAGCTAATGGAGATGTGGCCTAAGAAATGTGTCTCAAACCAGCACTAAAACATGGATTAAAAAGCCGGGTCACCCTGTCCGAGCCGCGGCTGGCTGGCTGGCAGGCTGCCCTGCATGTGCACACAGCTAAAGGCAGGTAATCACTCAGTCCCTTCATCCCGCCGCTCACCTGTATTTTGACGATGCCTTGCCAAGACCCACTGCATCGGTTCCGCTCGCTCTCCCATATCCCTCCGTCTGCCGACCCGCCTCAGCCCCGCTCTCCCCGACACCGGCTCCGGGGGGTTGAATTCACAAATGTCTCGCTGATATAATTATAATGCCCGTAAAGACGTCATTACAACGGGCGGATGAATGGGTCCGGGGACATCAGAGACCCGGAGCTTCCTCGGTAATGTACCGGGCAGAGCCGATACATGCCGTCAAAGAGCCGTTATTAATCAAACGGTCGTTTTCAAACCGCTGGAGACTCGCTGCTTCTTCCCCGCTTCACCGCAACACGTCGTCGGCTGTGGCAGTTCACTGAGCGTGGCTCCTTTTCACGTCCCTCCGTCGGAGCTCGGCATGATTATTTCTATCCACAGAGAGGTAGCGGTGCCTCGGGTTTGACGAACAAGACGAGCCCTTCGAGCCTCACGCTGCTGGTCGGTAGCTTGTGTGTGCCATCAGCCGGACAACTCCCGAACCCCAGCAGCTACACGGAGGCAGCGTTTCCACAGGATCTGGCCCATCCCCTCGGACATTTCTCCCACAGAAAAAATACGTACCCCTTCCGTGTTTCGCTGCGCAAATCCCGTACGAGGTTGTGTTTACGCACACCTGACTCGTTTTTGTAAATGGCAGACCGCAGACACTTCGGAGATCCTGCGGAGAAAGGGCGCCACTGGTGGTTTCTGAATATCAAGGAATGGGAATCAAAGAGGGCAGTGTTTTCTGAGAGGATACCCTCCCCCCGCTGAGAAGTCACCCAGAAAGACCCTGAGGGGATTTGGCACTCCTTCCTTTAGTGAATTAGTCAGTAAGCTGTCACTTTTGAACGCTGTTTGTAAAATAAATAGCATGACGCTACCCTAAAGGCAAAAACAAAGTAAAGTAGCGTATTTATTTGTGCTTGGTTGCGCCGTAGCGCATGCGCGGTTTAGATTTTTTTCCCAAACGCTGAAGGAGAAGCCCAACTTGTGCGGTAAATAAACATATTATAAGCAATATTTCGTCAAAATGTTGGACCTTTCATTGTTGTTCTGTTGCAACAGAAACTGCTTTATTTCCTGTCAATTGCTGCATTGACGATCATTCCAACAGGGATGCAAAAGGGCCCATAAAAAATGTTTAGGTAGGCTATCTTAGGAACTGTACCTTATTTATTAAAGTAGAGGGGTGGATGGGATTTCAAACAATTAATTTATTAAATTGCTATTAATAATATAATTTTAAGATTTAATCATGATTAATCGCACTGTTTTATTTTTATTTATTTAGTTTTTCTTTATTTTTATTTTTTTCAGACTACAGCGCAGCTTCTTTCCCCAGGCTGTGAGAATGCTAAAGTCCTCCTTCAACTCCATAAAATGAAGCAGGATAAAGGGACACGTTTTAATTCCATTTTTTAAACTACATTCAAAAAAATTACAAATAAATCTATCTTGTACCTTATTGCATGTTTTCAGTTCCATTATAAAAGGGTTATGAAGTCCATACTGACAGGCTAAAGTGATTCTTACCAGACTGTCTTGGTTAGGAATCAAATGACAACAAAAAATATCTTGAGGTCAGAGCCCAATGGACCCCTGTGAAATGACCATACCATTTTTCCATCGCTAAAATGTATCCTAACTTTGGAGCATCATTTAGCCCCCTTACCAAAAAGCTAGCATGACATGGTTGGTAGCTAATAGTTGTTAATAGAGTAAGCACACACACACACACACGCATACAGACACACACACAAAAAGAAAATTCGTCAAAATTATTTTACATAAATTTAAGTAGAATGTATGAATCAGGAGCCAAAGAGAATCAATAATGGATGGGGTGGGAGTAATTTAGTACATATTTTATGTATAAAATGTGCCTAAAATGTACCACTATTATGAGTTAAAGTTTAATATAAATACTATTTTTAGACAAGAAATTTTAGCCCTAATATGTATTTACTATTGACACATATACCAGTACAATTTTATGGCATTTTCATTGGTGCACGATTTAATAGTATTTATATATTATTCAAAATCGTTATTTAAAAAAACAGTAGAGAGGGCCCTTTGGTTTGTAAACTTACACAGTAAACTTACACAAATAACAAGCTCATACAATAATGCAGTTTTTGTATACAATTTCACTAATACAAATGGAAACATCTTTCCATAATTTTTTTTTAAGTTTGGATTTATATCTGACTCGCTTTGATGGTTTCTTCTATGTCGACCCGTACGCATTTCACCAACAACTCCGTGCTGTACCGATTACTAGCTTGACATACTATAATCTTTTCTGGGTCGACGTTGGGCGTGGATTAGCGTCACGTCATAGAATACTGTCATCTGTCAAAAATGCAGGCGAAAAGCGAAAAGCGAAGGATGTGTCAATACATTATAAAAAAAAAAGATAAAGTGAATGAGAAAACGTCACCAGAGCACTTCCTCGTCCAGTCAGGGGGATTTTTCACTTTCACACAGACTGTGGACCTCAAGGCTCCCTGTTATTTACTCATCTCCTGTCTGAAAATAGAGCCAGAGCTGGACTTCACTCTGCATATTTGCAATATAACTTTCTCACATTATATAAAATATATGAATATGCAGGGGCAAACACGATGCAGGGTGACTCAAGAAAGCAACATGACTCATTTCCTATTAAATGATTACGTGCCAAACAACCTTTTGGGAACCTCTGACTGTATGATGGGAACTGACAGAAGTTGTTGGCGAGTAGTTTTACTGAAAATACGAAATAATCACTGTATGGACAGTGTTTGATCTATTAGCCTGTCAGTCTGTTCTTTGTCAGAAAATGTGGGGACCATTCATAAAAAGGGGTGTAATTGTCAACAATAGAAACATAAAACCCTCAAACACACCCAAAGGTGAAAGGCAGTCCATTTACTTGAGTGATTTAATTTAAAAGTAATTCCTCCTACATTGTTTCCTCAAAAATTGCCTGCCAAAATGTTTTTTATTATAAGATCCTATGTGCAACATGTATTAATCCTTTACAACTTGGGTAAATTGGCTTTAATTCTTTGAAAAACAAGAAGGCGACTTAAAAATAACACAAAAATTTGCAAAAAGTACAAGAAAAAAAATCAATATTAACAAAAAAGAGAGCAAGAAAAAAAACCCACCCCCCACAAAAGCAAAACAAACAAATAATAATAATAATTTTAAAAAACAACAACAAGGAAATGACCTAAACTGCATTAAAAAACTATATAAAAAAAAATAATAATAATCTTAAATATATAATTATGATCATATTAAACATAGTTCACGAGAAATTTCCACCCAGCTCTTTAAAAAAATATTTTCTAAACCTACTAATTTTTGTGCAAATTCTGGGATGTTTCTTGCCAAGTTGCTCATTGCATTTTCCCCATGTTTCTAAATTAAATCAAACCAATTTGCTCATGGTTCAAAGGTTTAAATACTTGTAATAGGTGTCTGAATGCAGCACAACAAATGTGATGTCAGTCCAGGTTTCAAAAGGTTAATATCTGTTGAAATAATAGCACTAAGCTTTGCCACAGTTAAAATCCCTAATTTTAATCTTAATTACTCTCAGGATTGTGAATATTCTTTATCAAAAAGGCTCTAAAATCCAGGCTGTAATCAAAGAAAAGACTCCCCCTGTTTTTTTGGACTAGATGGTACATCCCAGTCTCTCCTCCTTTCCCTCTCTCATTCTCCTCCCTCCTGCTCTCAGTGTCCTCCATCTCTCCGCTTTCTCTCATTTTCTTATATTAAGGACATTCTCACTTCCAGAGACTGCTGCACTTCCTCCTCCATCTGTTACTCTTGTAATCTCTGCAGAGCTGTTGGAGAGGTATGTAACGTCCATATTTCCTCTCATCACATCACTGTAGGATTTAATAGGCAGCATTTTTGTAAAGCCTACATTCTGTTAAGTGCCAGCTGCTATGATGCATTAATTCAATTTCACCAGTGTTTATTCCACTTCAGTTTTTCCCCTCATTTGCATTACACTGATTTCCTCGCAGTCATCGTAGTCCTTATTTCTTTCCTCCATCTTGTCCTCCATTTATAGCACACATGACTCATGCAGTTTTACAGAATGAGAACAGAGAGCAAGACAGGGAGAGCTTAAATCTAAACATTACTGCATCTGGATCAGGCTCTCATCGGGGTCAAAGAAGTAGAGATTCAGTCCTTGACTGCGAATAAGCTGCTGCAACACCATTCCCTCCTCCTCCATTACAAAAAGTGGTAGATTTTTCCCACGAAAAAGCGTCACACAGGAAGCTGCCGTAACATTGCTGTATTTTCTTAGTGGAAGATTATGTCACAGCTGCTGTGACCAAAATAAACTATTCCCTGTCCTCTGTGCATCAGCGTGTTCCCATCAATGTCATCTTTTTCCAAGGTCACATCTAAGGCCCCGCCACCACATGACTACTTCAGTGCCGTACAGTGAATACATGGATTTTAAGGGCTCTCTGATATGACAGCGTCTCTACATTCAGCAGAGCAGATAACATGATGTCTGTGCCTAATTTAGAGGGATAATCTGGCTGTGTTTGTTTGCTGTGTTTCCTCCAGTGAAGCGGCACAGAGCTGCCCGTATAAAGACTCCTCCAGACCAGACCACACCTCTCTGTCCCTGAGTCCATGGAAGCCAAGGCCAAGTCCGGGGCTCCAGCACCCAAGGCGCCAACTAAAGCAGAGAAGAAGGAGCCAGCAGCCCCCCGCAAGGCTGACCCTGCCCCTGCAGCCCCTGAGCCCGAGCATCCTCCTCCCCAGGATGGGGCAGCAGAAGCTGAAGCAGCAGCTGACGAGGCTGCGGCCTCGGGCACAGACTCTCTGGAGCACCTGAAACCCTTTCTCATCGGTGGGGCTGTATTTGCTGCAGGAGCCATCTTGCTGGGAGTGTTGCTACTGGCAAGGAGAAATTAAAACCAAACCATTATCTCAAATTAAAGTATGTATTGGTTGAGTTAGAGCGTTGCTGCTGAGTGGTTCACAGACTATATGGTACAGATGGGGGATGGGGAGCCACTGTGCATCTTATGTTTTTTGGGTTTTTTTGGCCTGCTTTCACATGTAGTGAATCAAACCATTCAAGTTTTGAT
Source organism: Plectropomus leopardus (assembly GCF_026936395.1). Lineage (NCBI taxonomy): Eukaryota > Metazoa > Chordata > Actinopteri > Perciformes > Serranidae > Plectropomus > Plectropomus leopardus. The sequence continues at coordinate 19,408,291 of NC_142176.1, read as the reverse complement.
AAAGGCTGTATATGGAGCATAATAACACACAATATATGATATGCATGAAGTTGCTTCAGTACTGCATCTGAACTGTAATAATTATTTCTTTAAAAAAAAGACACTGTACTGAGCTAAAAAAAAAAAAAAGCCTAAATCTAAAGGTAGCTTATTCAACTGCTTTATCTTGTTTAATCCAGTTTGCACAAATATTGACTTAATCTTGCAATATTTGTACATTCTTGCAACAGAAATCAGCTTGGTTCACTTTGCTAAAAGATCATGAAAACTGTATTTATGATGTTAAAAACCTATAGATAGAAATACCAGCTATCTGAGTTGGTTTCATTTTACTTTTGAATAGGACAAGAGAAAGAGTACGCCTGAAAACAGATGGAAACTTGTGGTGTATTGCACACATTTTTGCTTAATCAATGCCTAAGTGAAGGGGCTCAGTTTAAAGACTGAATCTCTGCATATCCAAAAAAATGTCAAACAGAGAAGGGCACAGTGCAATTTTAACAACCTTTTCCGAGATAGAAAATAAAAGCATGCAGTGGTTTAGGAATGAGACATAGGGGATTGTAGGAGATAAAACATGTACAGTATTTGTCAGAGAATAATAGTGAAGTTATCTCTTGCTGTAGAATAAGAAAGAGTTTTATTTTACTGTCAAATGATGTCACAAATCAATAACCTTTCATGTCTCGCACAACATCCACTGTCGTGCTGGTTCATCCTGTTTACATCTTACAGTAGATACTTAGCTGTAGCAGGCTGAACAGCCATTAGTGTTGCATTATCAGGTTTAAAGCCTGCTACCAAAATCCATGGGAGTTGTTTGTCTTCACTGTGCTCCCCTTATGTGACTTTAGGGAAAAAAAATCAGCCTGCTTATAGGTTGCTGAAGCAATGAAACTTGGATATAGATGAACTATCATTGTATAGTTTACTCAAAGGGGAAAAGAAGTCAAGCATTCACAATTTTACTTCAGCAAACACTCACCTGTACAGCTGTACACACTAGTGTCCACTCATATGTAAAGCTCATGGGGATGTTCCTGTTGCATTAGTAGATAGCAGAGAGACAGTTCTGATAATCATGTATTTGATTTCAGTTGTAAAGGTACCTATCACTGGCCAAAAATATTGTACAAACATACTTCATTCAACACAGTTCACCCCCAAACACATCCAAAAGGTGGGATGCCAACACCAAAACAAACTTCACCTTACATTGTACAATACAGTGTACCAAAAGAAGAGAAAAAAAATCCTATTTTCATAATTTCAACAGCGTATAAATGCAATAATTCAGATAGGACTCCTCATTTAGCACACGTGCTGTAGCAAGTTAAATGACATACATGATGATGTAATGATAGCGTTGGTGATGATGATGCTTGTGATGGCAATGACGGTGATGTTGCAGATTATTAAGATGATGGCAATGATGATGTTTATCATGGTGACTGTAAGGATGATAATGATGGTTATGATATATTTTTGATATATTTCTAACATATTTTCCTTATGCACACTCCCCTCTGCCCCCAAACTCCTAAATGTAAAAAAAGAAAGAGGTCGTAAACTAACCTTTATTAAAGGCAGTGAACCAGCCCAAGTGAGTTTCTCTTTATTTACAATTATTCAGAATTAGGGATCATACATGTGCAGACAAAGTGTCAGCTTTATGAATTAATTAGCGCTAAAATTGTCTTTCAATTAAACTGATCATTCATTTGAGTTGGCATGATTCATTTGCACTGTCAAGACAATATAATAAGGATATACTTTTTGTGTTTTAGTATGCTGGAGCTGCCTATTTCATGTCTTCATTTTAATTCTGACCTGCTAAGTTTTAATTTCTGAATTTTGTGATATATATTAAGTGCATCTTAATCCTATCTACACTTTAAATTTTGAAAGACAATCTCTTAGATCTGGTGATTTTGCGTTTTAAATTTTTTGAAAAGGTTTTATGGCCCTTATGCCAGTATTAGAGTTAGCCGACATGAACAAAAACAATTTCAATTTCAATTACCAATACAAAAGCCACTATCAGTCAGCTTTGTGCTCTATATATTATAGATATTTAGTCTATTTATTTTGGTTGTTTAGACAATTTCTCAGCTGGAGGCTGTATGAACTATGCTGGGAGTTTGCTGGGGTCACCAAATAAATACACAAAAAATCATGAAGATAGGTTGTGACTTACCATAACAGGTGCAACAGCTCACAAGAGTCAGTGGGTGTCAATAAAACATACAAGGTATGTCTTCAAACACCCTCGCAGTCGTGAGGTCTGCTCAGCTGAAATGGATGAAAACACCACTGCACATTATGGTACACTGGTTTGTTTTGAACCATTTGCAGTTTGTCATTCTACAGTTGCAGTGTGGCAGCTTGGGGCAAATAACATTTTTGTTAATTTAGACTCAGTTGCTATCCCATTAGGTACTTCTCATTTGAAGCACTGTAAAACAATTTATTACAACAGAATACTACCTTCATCGAGGTCATTTTTTCTTCAAACTGTTTTCAAAGAGGAGGTGTCAATTATATGAGCCACAGAGGAAGCTGTGGTTTGTGTTAAGGGTCTTTATGTCAATATTTTGAATTTGGAATATAACAAAGTCCAACACAAAACTGATTAAATGCGTTTAGTAATTTTTTAATTAAAACTGAAATTTTCAACATCATATGCAGCAAGTTGTTGGGTTTTTTTTATGGAGTCGAATAAAAATTTAAATAAAAAAAAAACAAATAAATATAAATAGCTCCCTGAGGTTTTAGTTTTACAAAGTACAAGTTCTTCCCATGCTGACACTGTATTTGCATGCATTTCAGACTGCCTTCCCTGGTGTTTTCTGGCCAAAGTAGCGCACTTTTTAATTAAATAATTGTATCTGCAATTATTAAAATAAAACGTACAGATAATAGACAAAATGCCAAATATCGACCCTGATAATCAACTGGGCCTATAATATGTTCCTTTCAAGTTTGTGGTGCTACTGAAATGCACTGTGTTATACTGGGAGATGTTTAAAAATATGTTGTCGAGTGTTTTTAATAAACTGCTTAACCTTTAATGAAATTACACTTTTATTGTGAAAGATCCGGACCGGAAGCATTGCTGTTGTTGCGGCTGGAGAGAACGAGGGAAGCCCGACGCTAGCCTCACTTTATCGCAGAAAAATATAATATTTAAAGCTTCGGGAACCAGATAAGCTACCGTGAGTAATATCAATTAATATTTGTCATTTTGACAGGTAAATTACTGACATTTAAACTCGTAGTAACGTGCTATTTGCGGCTAACGTTAGCTAACAGTTTACTGTTGTGCTAATCGCGTGGCTGCAGTCTGTGGGTTAGCACCGGCTAGCTCACGCGCACTTACAAAGTTTAACATTACACTTTAATTCGCTAACTGACTGTGAAAAAAAACAGCATTTGGATGAACACATCTAGGTCCAGAAGCTACCGAAGCTTTTTAATTATTTTTGCGTTAATCTTCAATAAAAACAAGCGCATTAAAGCTAAGTTTTGTAGCAGGCATATTGGCAAAACATTGATGTTAGCTAACTTATCCGATTTAGCATTTGGTAACAGTTCGACTTCCCGGGAGCAGAAATCGCGTTCATCTTCTAAACCTTGTATTAGTGTCGTTTAATTACATATGTTAACTCATGTGATACATGTATAAAAATAAATCATCTCGTTAACATTAACTAACTAGTTGAAGCAAGCTATCTATTTGTCTTGATAGCATTACACCTTACACTCAGGTGTGAATGCTAACTCTGGGATTTACCTCTGTCCACAGGTGTCTCACTATGATCATCCCAGTGCGGTGCTTCACGTGTGGGAAGATCGTGGGTAACAAATGGGAGGCATACCTCGGTCTACTTCAAGCCGAGTATACTGAGGGGTGAGATGCATACCTGCTGGTTTCTGTCACTGCACTACATCTCCAGATGTCGTTAACATCCCGCGGATCTTTTAATAGCCTTAAAAGGCACGAAATTCATCATCAATTTAAAAATAAAGCCTTAATTAGTATCAAAATGTCTTAAATCAATATTTCAAGAGTCTTGCAAATGTTAATATGTTAGAAGTATTTTATGAATCTTTTTTTCTGGCATTGCGTCGTGAAATCTCAAAATAATTGGTAATATGTTTCACTAATCTTCCTTTTTTTTCATTTGTCTGGACAGCAGTTTATGGTATAGAACACAAATCAAGATAGACAGTAAATTTCCCCTACTTTTCAGATTTTCCACAATTTAAGAACTTAGTGCACCTTGGGAAAATCAAAGTGTACATGTAAAGGTTCTGTAAAATATTTCAGAAGGAGACTTGAAAGAAAATAAAATTGCAGTAAGAATAAAACATATAAAGGTCATTTATCCAATACTAATACAAAATCTGTTTGTAAAGGTCTTGCATATTTCACCCACTTAGTCCAGAGTCCAATAATTTTCCGAATTTAACGACAGGCAGATCAGGATACAGAACCAGCAACACTCCTAATTTTCCAAATCCAATTAAAAGAAAAAAACTTTTTTCAATGCAAACCAAATGGATACTTTGAAAACACATGTACATTGTTTTCCACATGTTCCTTTTAGGAAATTTATTTTTTTAAGTAGATCATTTAACTTTTTAACTTGTCCCAAAAAATAATGTTTTCTGTTGAAGTCAACATTTGGGCAAAATTGTCCCTAATAAGTCAGTTATGTTTTTGGTTTTTTTTTTCCTTTCAGATGTGGTTACTGTAAAAACCTTCTTAAATTTTTGCTTTGAATGGCAATAAAAAGTCCTAAATCCAACTCACCTTAAACTGTAGGGACCCTGTAGTGGTTTGTGGCTGTTTATGTGTTTAAAAGTGAAGGGGTATGTAAAAAGTCATACAGTTTACATACGTGACAAGCACAGGAGCAGCTTTCCCAAAATAATTTTCTAGAAGCAGTCGAATAAAAGGTACAACACATCAAAACCTTTTAGCCTATGTAGTTATCACAGGGTACGTCCATTTCCTCAAAGGTTGCAAGAGGTCTCTATTCAGGCTTAGGATGGAGTGAGTAATAGCCATTACCTGAGGCCATTTAGGCTGCTATCCTGACTATAGTCTGCAGTAATGTGCATGTTCTTTACTTATTCATTCAGTGATCTGCGTGCCATGCATTAGGACTAACATTACCTGCTCTCTCCCTCTTAAGTGATGCCCTTGATGCCCTGGGCCTGAAGAGGTACTGCTGTCGGAGGATGCTCCTGTCTCACGTGGATCTTATTGAGAAATTGCTGAATTATGCTCCACTGGAGAAGTGATTACAACTGGCCGCCTTCAAGAATGGCAAGGACTTTGTGGGGCTGTGGCACGGACAGATTCATGTTATGTAGATCTGTGACAACAAATGGCAACTACAGAGGAGACTTCTGCGAATATTAATTTGTGCACCTGCTTGATAATGTTTTTTGTTTTTTTTAAATAAAGCCTCTAAATGACAACCAGTACTCCTGTTTATCCAGTTACCACAGCCTTTCTTCCAGAATTATAAAGTGAATAAGTTCTCATGCTTGTGCCGTGCATTACAGCAAAGCAACACCTCAAATCTTGGATAAAATTTCTGCAAGCTATTTACTCAATTTCTGTAGATAGAAAAAGAGACCCAGATCAGACATGGGAAAAACTGTGTTAACCCAAAAACATTTTAACTGTGCATGCGAATCATTTTCTCTGTGGCACAGGTACGACAGAATTGTCAGTCAATCGCAATAAAAATATTCTGTCACTAAGACATTTTGACGGTATATGAAAACACAAAAATACTCTGAAAACAGATGTATCCAATTTAAATACAACCTACACGTCTGAGGAAATAAAACACTCAAATTATATTTTCAGGGAATGTGTTTTTAATCTGCAGATTTAATACAAAAGAAAGTGAAGAAAATGTTACATTGTATTTCTTAAGTTATTAAGAGGTGTTTCTATGCATGCAAACACTGATGTCCCAGCAACAAATCTACAACCACATTTTTTTCTTAAAAGGGGTAAAAGTCCCAGTATGTACAGATGACAGGTGAGTCAAAAAAAGTACACTTTAGACTGGTGGAGATGTATCTTCAGTCTCACCTTAGATCCCTTCAGATTTTATGCAACTTGATCCAGAAACAAACAAGTCCCATCTCTGCGTGCCCTTGCATTGCAACACTCCATCAGTCTGGGGAGAGAAAAGTATACCTTTAAAAGCTACATTTAGATATGAAATATGGACAATTACAGTTTGATATAACAAGAGCCTCAGAGAGGATGTGATAATTGCCCTTGTAACCATAGTACCATATGGTGGCAACTATACGAATTGGTATGTGTGGTTCATTAAAATATACAACACTTTAAACCTTTACTTTGACTGAAAATCTTTCTTAGGTGTCACTCAAAGTTCTCCATGGTATTGGGTTAAGGCCATGCAAGGTTTATTCATGGACACACAAGATGACTGAATAAAATGTGATTGTTATGTATTAAGAGTCTGGTGACATAATGGGTTGTCGACTTTTAACAGGTCACTGCACAGTAAGAACTTTGTACTAAAAATAACTACTTCGCTGACCTTCACTTCATGAACTGTAATCTGTTGAAAAGGTTTTAGGGGCACTGAATTAGCACTAGGAACCAAAGGCATGTTGTTCTTTTAATGGTTTATCAGCTTTGAACCTTTAAATAAACCCAGCTGTCTGCATCTATCAATAAATACAGGATGTTTTATTGAAATTAACCACATGCCCACAACAAGTCTCAGACTGAAGCCAGAATTGGACGCTGTAGAAAAATGTTATTGACATCGATTATGAAATTGAGATCGGACAAAATTATGTGCATATGTAATATATTCTATGTGGACATAACTGTATACTAGTCATAATTACATGATTATTTTTTACCACTTTTAAAATTTGTTATCAGACATGATCCAATACATAAATATGATGTCATCATACACCATTTTTCCCAAGAAGACATTTGATTTATCACAGGAGGAAAAGCAGTGGTGTAAATAATGAAATTAGTGATGGCTGACTTCCATTTAGCTGTATCTGATTACAGGACCCGGGTGTTGTGCATACTGGCTCACTGTCACTCTCGCTTGAAGATTTAAACAGAACACAGCCATCGTTAGTGTTATTAGTAACACCTGTGCTTTTCCTACTATACAAGGCAAAATATATACTGTGAAAAAGGCCTATTCTCTGTATCAGCTGTTAATGAAATAAAATGTAAAGGATTGGTGTTTGCTGAAACTTTTTACATACATAAAACCTTTATTTGATCAGGTAGCGTCATAAGATGAAAATATGTTTTTGTGCAAGAGAGCCCCAATTTCATCACAAGAAATAGAACCGAGGTAAGACACAAAAATAAATCACAGCCAGTGACAAAGACGCCTAAAAATACACAGTCAGAGACAATCACAGACATCTAATCACAGACATGGTGTGAAGTACTGGAGGGCAATCTGCTCAAGTTCAGTAATTACTTTTGGGGTATTTTAGACAGGATATTTTACTCTGATGCAGCCTTGGAGACATTTATTAGCAAAAGTGATGGTTTTTGACACTATAGGCAATACCATTGCACTGAAGGCCAAATGACTTGTACTCAAAAATTGTTATTACTATTTTCTATGATCATGCATTACTGGGGTTGCGAGGCAAGCGAGCAAAAGAGAGACACCATCAACATCTCTGTATGGCTCTGTGATATTAAACTTCCGTTACAGTAAGGGTTTTTGGGCAGTCTCTTCTGTTGTGGTACTCATGTACTTCAGAACACAGACACTAAATATGACACAATTTTAAAAGAAAGAAACCTAACAGTGGAACTGATAATAAAACACGCCAAATTACGAAACGGTCCAATAGATAATGAAGCATCAAGTATAAGTAATAGGCTTCGCTGGTATTAAGGTATTACAGTACACCAAGATATTTACAAATCCCAAAGGTATGATTTTCAATACTGACAAAAAAAAAACAGACGCTGTATTGTAGTGCATAGCACACGCCACCAGAGGTCGGTCTATACTCGTGGGATGGGCAGCTTAGCTGAGGAAGACTAGGAGGTGGGAGAACATCACAGGACTAATGAAACAGGAAAACGCTTCCTCTTCTGTCTGGTAGCATTGCCACATATAACTTAATCTTCAGATGACTTCTTCCAACTACAAAAGCAATTGTACACCGACAGGGAGTTGGTGTACAATGCAACAAGTGTTATAGGGTCCTCAAGCAAGGGCACTTAATTTTTACGTCTTTTTTTTAAAAATCTGTTTATTATTCTACAGGCAAGTATTTAAACACAGCAGGAGCATCCATTATAAGCTAGGCAATGCCATTTTTTTCTTTTTTAAAAATACAACTAACATCATATACTGCAGATCCGGGTGAAATGTCAGGAAGGCATAAACGTATGAAAAATAGATACTGCCCGAGCCTAATAAGTAAATATATAAATTAGAAGAAGGCTTACCAAGTTAACGGTATCTGTCTCTATGATCTCTGTGGTCTCTGTGGTCTCTGTGATCTCTGTGATCTCTGTGCCGCTCCCGCGAGCGTTCCTTGTCCCTCTCCCTGCTCCGAGAATGTTCACTGTGTCTCCGAGACATTCCTGCACCTTCCCAACCAGAGGAATCTTCTCTGTCACGATCCCTATTGCGCTCTCGCTCTCTGTCACGACCCCTGTCCCGGTCTCTTTCTTCGTCCCCAGAACGGCCGGTATTCCTGCAAAGAATACCGACAAATTGTTAGATTTAATTAATATGTAGACTAGTTCCATTTTCAGCTTCGGTTTCTGCATACAGGCATAATGACACAAACCTGTAGCCGTAGTTGCCCTGGATAGAGACGAGACAGTCTTTGAGTGAGGTGACCAGGGCCTGGCAGCGTTCATCTGCATACACTCTGGACTGCTTAATGATGGCAATGGCAGTTAATAGAGTCTCCATGGCCACACGTAAGTCTCCTGCATTAGCAAATGAAGAAGTCAGAAGATACAAGAAGAAGAAGAAGAAGAAGATACAATACACAGTTGCTATTAAGTACTTAAGCACTTCAAAACTCTTAGGACTAGGACTGATTAAAAAAAGTTTTAAAAATTTGATCACATTGAACCCCAATATACATTTAAGTTAGGCAAACATTTCACACACTCACATCCATTTGGGCTGAACTTACAAAAAGATTGGAAATCGATATCAATAAAGGTGAAACATAATTCTGTCATCTACCTCAAGAAAAAACAACGACTTCAGTTCATGTTTGGACTCGATCTTTGCCACGTTTTGTGGTTATAAGCCTCATTTCCACCAAACACTTTCAGTATTGTACTCTTAGAACTGTATGTTGTGGAATGCCATTTTGGTCGATATTCAATATATAAATATGAACAAGAAATTAATACATATGACTATGAAATAAGTAAATACATAACTAAATGGGGCAAAAATAAAATAATACATTTATTTATTTTTATTTAATTTACTGAACTAGTATTGATTCTCCCTGGATCAATCAACGGACTGCACTGTTTCTTGCGCCACCTTTTAACATCAGATCAGTGTGCGAGGCACCTCGACAGAGGCGAAGAAATAAAGGGATGGCACAGAGTGGTTCTATCGGTACCAGCTAGAATTTTTGAAAATGAACATGCAATAATAACCAATCTAATGTGTAACAAACTGAACTGACAGACTGCTCGATGGAAATGAGGCTTCAGTTGTCTTGTGGCTGATATGACATGTATTGTTCTTGACAAGAATCTATCCATGACACCTGATAAGGCACAAAAAAACTAATATTTTCTTTTAGCATATAATTGCAAAAACTATGTAATGAATGTGTCCAGACCTTATAGTCACAATCAAAATGAAGCACAGGTGCATCTGTTTCTTCTGATCCTCCTTTCGATGATTCTAAGATTTTAAAAGCTACACATTATATATTACACATTATAAATGTACCATGTTTATTTTAATCGATTTTATATAATCTTCAGCTTGACAACATATCAAAAACTGGATAGCATTTTAATTTCAAACTCCACTGTAAGCGGAGTGAGGAAGAGCTCGTTTTTTTCCGCTATTTGTCCGTCAGCCATAGGCAGGGACCACTCCTTTGTCCACGTGGCTTATTAAGTTGTGTGTTCTTTCTTTTACTTCACAGCGTCTGATCAGTTTTACTTACCAGCTGTTGCTCCAGACACAGCCTTGCTGATGGCACTGCTGGCAACAGCTTTATTTCTGTTCAATAACTCTTCAAAATCTCCATCTGTTCTTTGAGGTGTGTGTCTGGAAAAAAAGAAAAGAAAAAAGTTTTAACTAAAAATTAAAAGTTTTCATAATTGCTGTGACAAATATGTGGAATCTAAGCTTTGTTGTATTATCCTAACATTGCTTCATGTCCTTTCTTATCTGCATATGTTTTATTCTTTTGCAGTGCTGTGTGTATTCTGGCCTTTTGCTGCTTTAAAGACTCACTGCAAGTGTAATCTTAAAAACATAAAAAACAAATTACAATGCAATAACTCGAAAAAAAAAAAAATAGCATGAAATTTCTTTGTTATTAACAGCCTGGCTAACTTTGTGTTGCATGGCCTGTGTGTTAGTGCATATTAACACATTGTTATCCCGTTACTGCATCTTTTAATATGTTATTAAGATCTACAAAATAACTGTTGAATCTTATCTCTGTTTACTGTCCATCTTTGTTACTATTCCTGCTCTGTATGTTGCCTGTAATGCTTAGCTGTGTGTCATTGCTTGATGCTTCCTACATGGCTATTTGTGCTAAAATGCTGTTTCTTATTGCTGCTTTGTATTTATACTGCCATTTCTGCCAGATTGCTGTCTTTCTGGTGTCCTGCTGTCTTTGTTACTTAAATCTGAACATTTTATGGGTTTCAAAACATCTTGCCAAAGGACCACAAGTTAAAAAAATTGCCAGGTAGCTAACACTGGCACATTTACATCATTGCTGATTAATGTGTGTTGTCCTTATAATTAAGATAAATGAAATCAAAACAGTGTATGTTCTCACTTTTGTTGGCTGTAAGCTATGCTGCTGTGCCCGTCTTGTGCTGGATTGAAGAACGCTGGATTTATATGGAGACTGGGAGACGGTTGGCCGGGAACATGGACTGGATGAGGAGGATACAAATGGGGGAGCATGGGAGGAGGGATGTTTGGCGGTATAGGCGGAAAGGGAGGAGGTGGATGACTGAGGTAAGGGCTCGGTAATGAGGGAAACCTGTTTGCCATTGGATGTGATGGAAGAAGTGGAGGTATGGGGGGAGGGCTGGGCTCCTGTGATAATAATGAGGGAATCTTGTTTGAATAATCTGAGTCCTTAGCATCTTTGGAATTAACACGCAGGGGTATACCTAAAGAGAACACAATGTTTTTGTTAAAATGTGACAGAAATAGTGACATTGAGAGATTAATGTAAAAGTGTTTTAAAATTGTGGTGCTTTTACGTTTATTTGCCATGTCCTCAAACACAGACAGGTTCTGGCGAGTGGCGAAACGACAGTCTATCCTTTCCCCATTGACCTCACACAGGGGTATTTTATCCAACAATAGTTTAAATGACTCATCTGAGGTAACCACCACTTCGGCAAAGCTGTGTTACACAGAAGAAGAAACAACACATGAATGGCTACTAAGAATCTTTAAGATGAAACACACTTCTTTTTTTTTTTTTACAATAAACAAAACATTTCACAAGAAAAGCTTTTATTTTTTTATATACACTAGATGTTCAACAACTCACCCTCTTGACTGGCCGTTAACTTTGTTCTCAGCAAATTTGACCTCTTTAACGTCCCTCACACCCAGCGTTTGAGCAATGCTTATGATGTCCTTATCAGATGTCCACTACAAGATGTACCACATTTGAAAAAGAGGTTGAGAAAATGACGGGGGGGGGCAGTTATTTTTTATCTTGATTGTGAGAAGGGAACAAATTGTCTGTTGTGTTTAATGCCAACAGTGTCTTACAAGCACACATCGAAAAAACAAACCAAAACAGGAACTGTATTGGACAACATAATAAATAATAAATAAAAAGTAGGGATATCCCCAGTTCTTTTGCCCCCAATCCCGAACCAAGCAATTTGATATTGAGTATCTGCCGATACCTAGTCTTGATCCGATACTTGTATTTACCTGGATAATACAGCTGCACAATGCATTTCAAGTACTTTAAAGTTAATAAAATCAAAACAGTGTCTATGCTTGACAGTTAAATAGCTCTGCAATACAATAGTCCTAAGGGATTTTCAATTAATTTTTACCAAAAATATTTTTATGTAGCTTTGATAACAATTCCACTTAGTGCAGTTTGTTTTTTGGACAAAATAACAAAGTAAATAAACCAAAATGTGTCTTGTGAAATTCCTCTCAATTCCACTTAGTGAAGCATTAAAATAAAAGTACAAAACACAGTAGATGTGTATTATAATCACAATTCCACTTCAAAGCAGTGTTACAGCTGAACTTTAACATTCCCCACCACAACTAATAAAAACTGATCACAGTTTCACTCATTATAGCATTGTAGTAAAACTAGTTCATTAAAAATGAACAACAAAAATTTCAATCCTGCTTAAAGTTGTGTAGCAGCTGAAGCTGAACATGAAAAAATATGTTTTACTGGAGTAGCAGCATTACAATAAAACCTAAATATCCGCCGTAAATCACGCTCTACATTTCCGACACTTCTGTGTCAGTGGATGTACACACAGGATCGCTCAGAGCGCATGTTTAAAATAATCAATCTCAATCAATTTAAAAATGTGTCGATCAGGACCTATACCAATCCCTCCAATTCGATCGGGACATCCCTAACTAAAGGGTAATCAACATTAACATAGAAAGCATACTACTCACCCAGGGGAAATTCCCAATATATAAAGACAGTCTCCTCAGTGAGTTTCCTCCTGTTCTGCTGTTCATTGTTGTTGTTTTAGCCTCCTCATTAGACGCTGTGTTGTTCGAAGGTGCCAAATTTTTTGTGACTTTCTTGTCTTGATCAACTGAGCCAGTCAGAACAGCATCAAAAAGTTCATTTGCTTCAGCAATTCTGTCCAAATCCTGTATTAAAAAGGAAAAAATTAAGATATCATATATGCTGTCGTCCTCTGCATCGCAATGTGCAGAGAGCATCAATGAACAAAACACTGCAGCTGCAGGGAGTGTGGCATGACATGGGATTATACCAAGATTTTCTGGCATTACCCAATACTACCGGGATTCTGGCAGAGCATGTACTAAACAACAAAAATGAATATTTATATCCTATTTGACTCAATGCATTTTGTGAAAAACCTAAAGCTGTAAATGACAGAAACCAACATAAACCAATATATACTCCTACTGGCAGCCAGATTCATAATAACTAGAAACTGGATTAACGTCTTGCTGGCACCAACTCAGCTGCTCTTCAGCTCAAATGCTGAAAGAAGTCTACACACTGATACATATGACATACAACTTCAAATTAGGATGGAGAGTTTTCTAAAATGTTAGACTTAAGTGATCGTACCTGAGACTAAAAGCCTTAATAAAAACAACAGCCTGTGGTTTAATTTTGATTGCAAATACTTATGTGAATCGACATATAAGCCTCCATACAATAACAACAAAAAAGACAGAAATTCTGATGTTAAACACTTGCTCAGTTCACAGGTATCAAATGAAAAAAAAAACATTTCACCCTGCCCTCCATTTGAGACTAATTCATCTCTTAGCTCAGCCTGAGGCTTACTTTTTTCACATCCTCTGTCTGCTTTTAATTGTCACGTTTTTCTTTACTTTGCTCTTGCTTTTATCATGTGAGTTGTGTTAGCTTTTTCACCTTACGCCTGCCCCATCTATATGATTGTTTTATTGTATTGTGTTGAACCCATGAATCACAGCAGACTCAGGGTATACATATTTTAATAACACCAAAGATTAATTCTGCAAGATTAAATAAATTAAAATTAAAATCTTGTCTATTAAAATTTGTCAAAAATCACAGCATTGTATAAATATAAGAATAATATAAAAATCAACTTATTATAATGATAAAATAAGGTATGGACAAGTTTCAATTCCAATATATCAAGATCTAAATTACTTATGATCAGTAAATTTACAGAAACATGACATTAATTCAAAGATTACACTAATTACACTGTACATGTTACAAATGAAAATAATCATCTCATAAAGGGAACCTGTAGGATGTACATATTGCTGCTTTTTATGCACCGTTTACTTCTTTAATCATGTAAAGCTGTGTTGGGCAGATCCTCACCCATCAGCCTCGACTGAAAAACACCTCAACTTAGAGGTGTGATAAGAAAAATATATATATAATTATAAAGACAATATTTCGACTTCTTGACATAATCGCGTCACATCGTTAAATAAGGCAACAACAAGCATGGCTGAAAGCAAAATTGTCAACTCCAGTAGCGTGGCATCACTTGTAGATTGAAGACAATGTTGTTTTTTTTTGTATTTGGAAACTCTTTACGTATGTACTTTTTGCAATATTTCTAATTTATACAGAACCTAAATCTTACTTTGAGTTACTGTTGTGTACAAAAAAAGCACTGAGTTAGTATGTTATTTTGCCACTGCCATTCAAACTACTCGTGGTTGGTTTCTCCTCCGAAGAAATGTGCCGACACTCACATCTACACCCACCTGTGCTGCTCTCACTGATGCATTTGCTACGATGGACAAAAATAAGTGAACATGTCACTCACCTCTTCGTTTTGAGTCAGATCCCCGTACAGGTCTATGAGATCCTGTTTGGAGGTGCTCGGTCCGGCTGCAGGTCCTGCAGCAGCCATCCCGTGGGCCTCAGATGATCCAGCTGGTGGCACTGCAGCTAATTACGATTTGATTGTTTTCAGTGTAGTTCGCATATGCACACTTTTGCAAATTATCAATGCATACCGACAACAGGTGCACTGCCAATGCTCGGGAGGTTTGTGTTGACGTTACACCTTGTTTCTGTCGTTAGCTAACGCTAACTAACGTTCCGCTAGAGTCCGCACAAAACGACCGTTAGCTAAAACAAAATATGACAATAACTGGCGAAAACGACAAGCGGACACCAGTCAAGAGATGGCACACCATGTAGACTGTGCACGGACTTTGAAAGTGTTCATTAACATGAGTTAACATACAAATCAAACAACTACGGGCTCGCTCTTTCATCAGCTAATGCTAATGATGCTAATCTTTCCGTATGTGGAGTGCGTCAGGAAAAGTTTACCGGTTAACAACAACAGTGTTTGGTTCCTACGGCCAAGCCCCCTTTAAATCTTGAATATAGTCTTCAGAAAATACAAACAAGAAAAAAAACACACACAGTAATTAAAACCGTTTTCTTAAATATACCACATTGGGGCCAGCTGTGTTTTTTCTGTAGCCAGCTAAACATGACCGTTACCTTAAAAATAAGGTGTCATCTGCGCGGCTGTATCCGGTCCGCCGCGGTAGTTTCCCCGGTGCTGCTGTTACGTGAAGCCCGCTTGTGTAATTTTTGAGTCTGACATTCAGACAACAGCAGCTTACCGAGAGCTCTCTCAACTTTACAAGAAAAAGGGTTAAAATGCTGCCTTCCGTCATCGCAAAAAGAGTGAGTAATCTTATAAAGGTTACGTTTATTTGTGCATTTGTTGGTTGAGGTTTGAAGGTTAAAGTTACAGCTCGTTCAGGACCGTTGGAAGATTTAACGCTAATGTGATGTAATATGAAAAGTGAAGTCATTAAATGTTGAAGCAGCAATAGATTAGCATTGTAGGTAAATAACAAGCGTACATGTTTCATTTAGTCTTTTGATGTTGTGGAAAAATAGTGTGTCCTGCTGGAGGACAGGATTACAACCCAGTAGTAAACAGTTGTACAACAGGGCAGTATGGGATGTTATGCAATTCCCCTCTTCTTCACTGTCCTCTACGATGTGTTGATTTCAATTTAAGGCCTATTAAACTTAAGATATTTTATCCTTTAAAACAATTTGAGCTGCATTAAAGCAAGGAATAAGTTAATAAAAAAAAAAAGGAAAACGTAGATCTTATACTTAAGCACGATGTTGGAGCTGCGTGATTTGCGAAAAAAAAGTCTAGCAGAAATTGTAATTTTTACATTTAATTTTCACTGAATAAAATATAATGATGATGATTTTGTTTTTAACTGGTTTCTCCACCACACAAGCACGTGCCTCTCAGTCTGGATTAGATTTCCTGCTGAATGCTTAATTTAAAATAGTTTGTTTTGACACATTTTACCTTCATAAAAAGTTTATAGTACTGCAATTTGAGTTTTGCATTTGGTCATATTGCTATAAACTTCAATTAATCAATTTCAACAAAGTTTAAAAAAATTAAATTGCGATAAATCAGTCAAAATCAATCAATCGATTAGCTGTCAATTATTAAATAAATCAGTAACCATTTTTAATTGTCAGTTTGAAATGTGAACATTTTTCTGTTTTTTTTTTTTTTAATTTTTATGACAAATATGGCTGAGAATATATTTCAAGTCATTATTTGGCGCTTTAGGAAAAAAATTCTTAACATTTTTTCTGACCAAACAACTAATCATAATCAAGAAAATTAAATCAGAGTAATTGACAATGAAAATAATCATAAATTGCAAATCCATATGATAGTATAATTTAGATGTATTTTTGGAAGGAAACGGAGGGGGGGAATTATAGGTAAATATCTGATCAATAGGACAATTTAAATACAAAGAAATCAACCTAATTAGATACACATGACTTGTTTGCTCTTAGTGTGACTCACATTTTTAATTCTCAGACATTAGAAAAGATCATCATGTCACAATAAACATGAACCATATATCAAATAATATATAAGAATAAGAGAAAAAAGTAAGAGAAGATAGACAATTAGTAAAAAGCAATAGCTGTAAGTCGATATGTCAGCTCAACAACAGTACTACATGTTTTCACCGACTTCAAACAGGTTGCACAGTGAACGTATGTTGTGTTAAAATTCAACTCAAACTCTAATATTTGTTCAACCATTTGTATTTCTTTCTGCCAGCTGGTCACGGGGATGTGCCAAGCAGCATGGAGACCAGCAGTCACAGGGCTGGTATCGTCTCGTGGTTACCGTGGAGATGCGCCAGATGACACCAGGGGAGATCTGATTGAGATCCCTTTGCCTCCTTGGGAGGAGAGGCCCGGTGAGCCCACTGAGGTCAAGAAGCGACGCCTGCTGTATGAGAGTCGCAAGAGGGGCATGTTGGAGAACTGCATTTTACTCAGGTTGTTAAACTCTGCTGTTTCTCTTATCTGTCTGTCATCTGGTCTATTGGTGATGTTTTTTTTTCTTTTATCTCACATGGACACTTTAAAGCTGTGGCCTTTGGCATTTATGTGGATGCCAATTGACACTCACCATCCACCCAAACTCTGTAACAGACAAGTACACCCCATGGACAATGACACACCGCAATACCCAGGAAAGGTGTGAGGAAGGTGACAAAGAGCTCAAGGTGTCAACCTGGCCTCTAAAATCCTCAGTTTCTAATTCGATTGAGCGTCTGTGAGACAAAGCGATACCCCAGAGGTCCTCTGTCCCCACCTCAACAGGTCAGAGCCAAGTCCAATCCATGGTGGGGCCTTTGGGGGACCTGTGGTGTATGGCGCTGGGGCCTTGGCGGTGGATCCTTTGAGTCCCGTGGCTTGTGAGGTAGATAGAAAAAGAGCCTTAATTCTCCACCTTAGTGGAAATTTGTCTTTGGCTTCGCTCAGACACAGCAAACATACATACAACACATAAAACAGTACAACATTGAAAACACACAAATGTACAGTATACAACATACAATAGGGTACAGGCACATCCCACAGATGCCTGATCAGATTTATATTTAGGGAATTTAGAGACCAGGTCGACGCCTTGAGCTCTTTGTCATGTTCCTCGGGCCATGTCTGAATAGTTTCTGTGGCGTGGCAGGACGAATTGACCTGCTGGGAAGCCGCTGCCATCAGGGAGTGCCGATGCCACGAGAGTGGGGTACTTGGTCCGCAAGAGTGTTTGGGTGGATGGTGCGTGCCCACATGAATGTCAGGACCCAAGGTTTCCCAGCAAAACATTACATTGTACCAAGATTATCAAAGTTATTCCTTCTCATCACCTGTCAGTGGTTTTAATGTTTTGGCTGATCTATGTAGATTATATTGGATGTGTGTAATAGAAAGACAGTCACAAGTTGTCTGTTTAACAAAGAGACATTGACAAGGATTAAAGCCAAAATGAGGCAGTAATGCCACACAAAGGAACCCAAAGCAGAAGAAGTGTACAGTCCATTCACCAACCGCTCAGATAATTACCAGTGACCATGACTTTCCATTTAGAGAAAAGACTCAAATTAATTTTCTATCTCTCTTGCAGCCTTTTTGCAAAGCAATATCTGAACACAATGAGTGAAAACCAGCTGCAGCAGTACGACAGACTGATTAATGAACCGAGCAATGACTGGGACATCTACTACTGGGCAACAGGTGAGAGAATAGTTTCTACGTGTGCCATTGCCTCTCGCACAGCGCTGAAGACACATTAAAATCATTAGTTAGAGAGCTGGCAAAAGACAGACTCCAGTCAAGAGACATTTCACTAAAGGGAATTTGGATATACTTTAGATTCTCAGTGCAAAACACTTTAATATTTAATGACACACATTTTAGCTTTGTAATATTAATGTTTACACAAATTGGAAATAACAAATATTTGTTTGTATTAATAGCGACAAAGAAATCAGACTTTCTCATTTAAAATTCAGTTTGCAACACAACAAAATGTGGAAAACTCCAGTGGGTATGATCATTATAAAAAACCTTGTTTTTTATCTGGCAATCATTCATGGCTAATGATGCTGGAATAATTAAATCACTGCTTTGTTTACAAATGAACTTCAGTTCTGTTTCTTCATCTTTCTTTTTGGCTTGGACTTTGTCTCGGGAGCTCGTTTACTCTCCTAGTACAACTTTACCATTTTATTTGTCTAATTTTCTTAATATGATTCAATTATGTGTCTGTTTTGTTGTGCACAACAGCTGAAAAGCAGATTTGGTGTGAGAATAGCATCAACACGTCCACTTGGCAGCACCACTCTGGAAAAACAAACAAAAACTGTTGCAGGCAGGCTGACTTCACGAAAATAAATACTGCATGAACACTGTAATACTCTTAAATTATTAATTGACATGGTTTCAGTGTTGAATTGAATAAACAGAGCATCTCTAAAGTCTGACACAAACACTTAAAAATGATCAGATGAGACCTAAAGCAGAAGAATTTGCCTTCTGCACATGGATGGATTAATGAACGGGCCTACAGGGCACAGACCCAGGGGCCCAAAGTGTAAGGCCCCTCCGACTTTTACCTGCAAAATGTCACTCAAATTACCACATCCTGACCAGAGGGAGATTAAAAATGACCAAAACAGCTGTAAAGAGACACAGGGACTTACAACAACTGCAAAAAGTAGCAAAACAACCACAAAGAGACACAAAATAAGAATAAAGACAATAAAAGCATCAACAAAGACATTCAAAATGACTACAAAGAAACATAAAATGACCGCAAAGAGACACAAAGAGATACTAAACGATAATAAAGAGATGTAAAACAGCTGCAAAGAGACACAGAGAGACTTACAACAACAGCCCGCTAACATCTGGCTTTTTAATGCAGTGACAGTGCATATGCTCGGTATTCACACCCGGGTCAAACGACTCTGCAGAAGACGTACTCTTTTATCACCTCCGGCTGCGATCGGCATTGATGGGAACACAACCTCCAGGTGAACGCGGTAATTTTAGGTCCTAAACCGGCGAGACACAATGTCCAGCAGTCACTAATTACCCTTCGTCTCTACCTAAATAGTGCTTAATCACCCATCCAAATACACCTGTTACGAGTTTGAAAGAGAGACTGAATAAGTTAGGGATTTAGAGAAGAAACCACAGAAAAGTTTTCAAAGATCTGTTCCTGCTGCCGTCTACTGAAAGACTCAACATGACTTTGAAGAGACTCAAAATGATTACAAAAAGGGTCAAAACAACCACAGAAACAAAAAACTACAATACACAAAATTACCACAAAGAGACAAACCACAGAGACGCTTAGTGACTGCAAAGAGACATTAAACATCTACAAAGTCTGTGTGTCCTGCTCCAATGAATCAGAGGTGGTGGGGCCTTCTGCATCTTCATGCCCGGGGGCTCGCGGTCTCATTATCCAGCCATGCCTTTGCAGGGACGCTGCCTTGCCTGTTGTTGGCTTTTCTAATCACTACAATATGAAACCAGTATAAATGTTGAGGTGTGTTTTCTTTCTTCTCCCTATTATAGTCAGGAGCAAAATCAGTCGAATCAGCAGACATCCGCCTTTCAGTTTCTATCTTCTCAGTGCGTCCTAAAATAGATCAAGGTGAAGTCAGAAGAGCTCCCCTCTGTGCACTCTTTGTTCTTCAGCCATCTGTCAGCCCGTTGTCTTTGTGCTTACAGAAGCTCAGCCCACCCCGGACGTTTATCAAGGAGAGGTCATGGATATGCTGAAGGAGTTCACAAAGAACCGCAACCAAGAACAGAGGTTAGATGCACCCAGCCTGGAGTACCTGGAAAAGGAAAGCCAATGAGGTCCGCAGCCCTTTGGACCCTCTCATGGACTCATTTTGGGTGGTGGAACTGGGGGAAATATCAGTGTCACAACCCACCAGAGAAGTACCTCAAAGAGGTCAGCGGTGTTTCTCCAGTTACACACAGCGAGAATGAACAAAATATTGTGGAGTGGAAAATATTTAGAGCGCAAACACCTCTCTATGAAATAAATGTACTCCATGTTCTTCTGCCAGTCAGTCAATAAAGGGAGAGGAAGATTAATGGAAGCTGAGGGTTTTTTTGCAAGGAGTACAATGTCAGAAAGGTTCTAAATATTTAACATTAATTATTTTGTAAATTGCTGATTGAAGATTGTACATTTAAACTGCAGACTGTGTGGGTTGCATAATGAATATACCAGCTTTGATAAATAGAAGCAAGCTCATAATCAGTTTCTAAACAGAAATGCATTGATTCTCTCAGCTTGTTGAATTGTCACAGTTTGGTTCTGTTCTGTGATTTTACTGTGCCTATTACAGACATTATGGGTTATTTAATAAATGTTAATGCTCCTCTGTTATTTGCTGACTGCGTTACTTCTTTCATTACATGTGGTAATTTATTTCGTTCATTTTTTTCCAAGAGGAACGCACATAATAAAGAATAAATAACATCCAGGCTTTAGATAAAAAGGAAAAACAAAAATAAAATAAAAATTACGGACAAAAAAGGTGTAGGCCGCAGCTAAAGCCCATTATACCTGCCCTTCGTACTCAGCATATTCTAATGAGTAACTGATTTACGGCTAAGTTTGTTATGCAACAGAAATACAAACAAAAACCATGTAACAAAAGAAAGACGAAAAAAGAGAAACAATAACAAAAAATAAAAATAATAAAAATTTATACAAAACATCAATCATACCCTAGTTTTATATGTTTATCACCATATTTTAAATGTTTTTTAATCTAGTATTTAAGTATTATTTAGTACTAATGGTACGCTTGAAATAACAATAGTACTAAATATTATAACTCTTTTTTACATACCAGAGGGTTAAATGACACACTGGAGGTGACCATGAATGGTCATACCCACAGTGTTTGTTGCATAATGAAGGTTGTGCAGCCTGCAGTTACAGGACGTGAACACCAGATGGAAGCAGATCACCTTATTTTTAGTGACTGTCAAATTGAAGCACCTGCTGATTTTGATATCTCTGTGGCAAATGGGCCACCTGCAGACCACATTGTATCTACGTACTTTATACTTCATGCAAGATACGATGAGGAAATATCAGTCCACAGCTGCTTTATTCATATGTATGCTGAGAACCTCAATGCAGGGGCGTATTGATGAAAACTGAGGTGAAAAATGCCTAAAAGAAACAAAAAAAATCACATTACTGCATGTAAGGGTGAAAAGGATGTCAGATACAGAAAGGACAGTTTGTTTTTATTACAGTTTTTATGAGGCAGTGCATCAGTGAAATTTTCTGTCAAGCCGAGTTTCCAATTAAAGCACATATATTTTTGCTGTGAGCCATGTAAACAAGGTTATAATTCTCTCCTCCACCGCTGGATCAGTGTGTGCTGGCTGTGGGGAAAATTTCTTGCCTGGCTGTGTGTCATGTCGGTTCAGTGGAACCTTGTACTGAGAGCAGAAGGGAAATGCCCTCTGGTCAGGAGATGTGCACAGAATCCCAAAACAGATGACGAGCCTGCCTGCGTACACCCACAGAATCATAATGTACACATGATCTGCTGCCTAGGTGTTGCACAACTATATATTAGACAAATGTGTTCTTTTATTTTGTCATCACTTTAAAGATAAAATATGTTGAGCAAGAACCCAACTGATATTTTTTATGTTCTCAGCTTGTCCTAAAATAGACTACAGTGATGTCAGAAGGGTTCCCCTCTGTGTGCTCTTTGCTCCTCGGCCATCTGTTTCGCCATATATCTTAATCAGCGGTGGAAAGTACATTTACTCAAGTACTTCCTCGGCCATCTGTTTCGCCATATATCTTAATCAGCGGTGGAAAGTACATTTACTCAAGTACTGTGTTTGAGTACAATTTTTAGTTATTTTCTTTTTTTGCAACCTTCTAGTCGCACTCAACTACATTTCAAAGAAAAACATACGATTATCTTTCATTACTGATTAATCTGACAATCATTTTAGCAATTAATTATTAGTTCTATAACACATCACAAAATAGTGAGATATTTCTATCCCAGTTTCTTAAAGTTAAAGGTAATGTCTTTATATGTTTTGGTTTGTCAGCCACAAACCCAGAGATATTCAGTTTATTATGATATAAAACTTTGAGAGGCTTAAAACACCTTCTGCCTTCTTTTTCAAGAAAAATGACTTCAGTGATTGAACGATTATAAAAAATATTCATTAATTTTTCTGTCGATTGACTAATGGATAAGTTGACTTTTCATTGCTGTTGTACTTTACATATGTTTTTATGCCACAATTTCTGACAGCTATATTTTTAACATTCTACTTTATGTAGTTGATTTTGTTGTGTTTTTTCCTTTCTTCTCCCATTAATCACCTAACGACCCCTCAGATTTATCTTGTGACCCTTCGGAAGAGACCCGACTTCTAGGTTGGGAACCACTGCAAAAAAAAAGTCTAGTAGTATAAAGTATTCAAACTACCTCCACTTCAAGCAGCCATGGCAGTAAATTAAGTAGTAAGAAATGAGCTATTTATTTACATCATGATGTATACAGACAGCTGGATACGGAGGGCAGGGCCTCATTCATTGCTGTGGAAGCTGCTCAGTGTTGCATAAGGCCAAAAAAGTTTGACTTTGAGAAAAATAGCTGGATATTCTGGTTTTATCGTCCGCACTACAGACTTTGCCAGCTGCTTCCAGTTTAGCACTCTGTTAACTTAACAAAAAAATTGCTCAAAAAATGTATCTACTGATTTACAGATGTCTCTCCCAATGTATGTCTATGTAAAAACTCTTTCTGGGCCCCATGGCATCATGTGACGGTCCTGGAGGTCGTAGTTACAGGGTTGGGCCACTATGTCATATTGGCTTCAAAGTCTGCGCACTTCCCGGGGCTTGATCTATGGAGCGGGTCCTACAGAGTGACCCGGGGATGACGTTTTTCTGTGGGCCAACCCAAACATCGCCCAGGTTCCCTTGCCAAAAAGCTGATGCAGTTTGACAACTGGATTTTGGATCATTGCAGAAAATAGGCTCTGTGGTAAACATATGTTTATAATGCTTACAATTTTTGTTCAGCAAGATAATCTTCACAAATGATCAACACTGGCTAGGCTAAAACGAACCACACAATGGTCGTGTTGCCACAACTATAAGGCTGTAAAGCCATGTTTGGAGCAGTTCAGCATGATGACGCTTTAAAGTCTCAACCCTTTTTTTATTTACTGACATATTTCATGTCGTAGAAAAAAACATGGATATCTTTGTAGTTTGTGTTAATCACGGATCTTATTTAAGGCTTCTAACCAAAAAGCCATTCAAAAAACCCACTGACTTTGAGACGAGGGAAGTGAAGGTGCTTAAATGCAAACAGATTTCCAGGTTTAGGACTCATTACTGTGATTCTCTCTTTAAGTAGACATTGCAACTACTTCTGTACTTTTATTTAGGTACGATTAGGACTTGAATTGAGCCATTTTAAATTGTTTTATTGGCGCTTTTACTTCTTTTCCAGCTCTGATCTCAGTACATAAAATGAACCAGGAACTTCAAAAGTTTGATCAAATTCTGTCACCAGTGTAAATGCCTCGCTCTACACACTACAGTTAATTTGGCAGTAGTTAAATCTCTTGGTGGGTGTCACAATTCCCCACTTTCAAGTAAAAAGACGCCACCTGTGGATCCCACATGCAGAGGGAGCACAAATCATGTCTTTATTGCTCTGAGGCTTGTTTGGAGTGTATATTCATTTGTTGCCCACGCACACCCACTGTGCCTATCTGTAGCCCTGCGCTCCTGTCATCCCCCACTGCTGCTTCCTGTGTCGTGACAGCTCTCTGTTTTATCCTCAGCCCTGCCGTCACCCTCCGCTCCTCTGGAATTTCATTGCATCTCATGTTCTCCTGTTTCCTCTTTCCACCACCACCGCCGCCACCTCCAGCATCCCCAGCCCTCATCTCGTCTCCCCATGACTGCTGGAGAGTCGTGAGCAGAGGAGCGCTGAGGGAAACTGTTCTCATTGGTGAGATTTACTACGACTGCCAGGTTTAACTTTGAGAGTGGAGGTGTTAGATAAACTGGTAAATTAAACATACCCTTTCTCAACATTACACACAGTTTTTCTGTCAGATGTTATCTGGTGTTGAAGATGCGGTGAAACGTAGCAGGTAGGAGGCAATTTACTTAATTCTAGAGATCAGCACCAATTCTGAGGATCCATGTTAATTACTCTTAAAATCTGAGTCCCAAGCTTGAAGAGAGGGGAAAATAGAGAGCGAATGTGTACTTCCAGCAGTGCCTGTAATAACTGTGGCTTTATCAGTTGGTTCATGTATTTGCAATTAAATTTCTACAAAGGAAGTTGATGATATCAACACCCAAAATCAGACTGAACTTGGATTGACAGTGAGCAGCAAGTGTCTGTGAAATTTGTTCCTCGCATGAAAACTTAAAGTTCTCAGTTTCATATTAATGCATTCAGATTTAACATTTTTGGACTGTAAGTCCAGTTGCATCAATCAGTGGGAGTAACTAAGTACATTTACTCAACTACATAAAATAGAGGGCTGGTTCCGGGCACACCTGCCCTGGATGTTTTCTCAAAAGCCACAATTTTTTATTTTATTTTAAAAGGTTCATTGTGTAGAAAAGAGGGGCATCTAATGGTATTAGTGTAAAATGACCTAATATATATTGTTTATTTTACCATGCTATTCCCCAAAGAAATCTAAAATAACTGAGTACCTGTTCTTCTATTGGCCAAATATTCAATACATAGTACTGAAGACCACATTTATTTGGCATTATTGGGCGTCCATGATTGTTCTATTAAAGATTATTATGACATGGATTTAAATGTAACAGATTTGCAAATATATATATATATATATATATATACACATTTTGTGAACTCTACTATAGCATAGTATAACAAAAATAAGTTTCAAGATTATTTTACGCTGTTTAGGCCAAATTCCCACTGTACCCGTTATGCAACTTTAGGATAGAAACAACCATTTTTGCCTCTTTTTTTAACGTGGCAGCAGTGAACATTAGTCATCCTCAGCATTTGTCAACAGTTGAACAATTAGATACAGAAGTAGGATTTAGGCTGTATGGTTTTCTTCCTGTGGAATTTTTTTTTCATATTTTTTTCAAATCACATCCACATGTTTGGGCATTCTGTTATCTCAAACGGGTTTTTAAAAAGTGCATAAATCTGCCATAAATGGGAAACAATTATCTCGAGAGGGCATGCCCCCCAACCCCCCTAGCTTTGGGCTAAGTCCCAAATGCTTATAACAAATGGCTCCAATATTGTGCTTTTTTCTCCAAGAGATTTTTTTTGTCAGCTGTAGTTTCTTGTTACTTTTCGGGTTAGGATTTTACATTAACATTAACTAGAACTTTGAGGGAAAAAAAGTGTTCGCTTTATCATTACATTAGACATTTGTGTGAATTCTTGGAATAATTAGCACCTAAATTCTTGAGTTATGGCCAAAAACATGTTTTATGAGGTCGCAGTGACCTTAGACCTTTGACTTTTTCTCATTAGTTCATCTTAAAGTCTGAGTTAAAACTTTCTACATGACATTCTTGGGATTATTGCTATACAAGAATGGGACGGACATACAGACAACCCAAAAACGTAATGCCTTCAGACGCAGCTGTCATTGCTGGGGGAGGCATAAAAAAACATATGAAGCTCAATCACGAAGACTTTCGTTATGCTTTACTTAGTCACAATTTTCTCTCCATCTCACTACCACTGCTTCCTCCAAATCAGCGGATCAGGGACGTTCACTTTCCTAGTTATCCAATCATAGTTCGCCATGATCAGCCAATCATGATGCTTCTGTCAAACTTTAAATCTGTTCTCCTCTCTGCTGCTGTCAGCTGTCATTTTATGCAGACTTGTTTGGCCATTCACCTTCAATCAAAGTATCCAGAGCAAAGCAGGAGTTCGTCAAAGCCACTCCTCTTCATATCCAGGTCCTCAGCTCCCTCTTTATCTCATATCATCTCATCTCCATTAAGACCACCATCAGCGTCTGGACCCCGTGATCTTCCCTGATCGACCACAGCTTCATCACCCTCCTCAAATGTATGACTTCATCACAGGGCCTAATCACCAAATACGTCTCACATTTCTCATCGTATGTGCACATGTAAATAAATATTATTATAGCCACAAAGATCTACTGTCTGAGGTGGCTAATGATAAAAATGTGTTTAGTTGAGAGCCTTTGGTTACACTTGTGTACTTTTACTGTGATATTTTGATTGAAAGACTATTTTATATTAATTTATTGTACTTTTAGTTAAGTAAAGGATCAGATTAGTTCTTCTACCCGCTCCTTATACGAGAACCAACTACACAGAATAAACCCTTTTCCTATAATACAACACAGATAATAAAAACAAGCTTCTGAAAAATTCATAACAATACCAGAAGTATCTTTGTTTTATATACACATTTATATTTTTATATACACTGTACAGATTTCAAAAAAATAAATGGTTGATATTTAACATTGTGCACCCCACGGATGTGTAACTACAAAGAGAAAAGGGAGTGAAATAGGGGGCTGAGTGATACCAAGGACAGACAGATATCAACAACCCCAGTAAATACTGATGATTTTTTTTTTCCATTTTTTCATACAGGACACTTCACAATCATTTGTACAGTATATAAATTAAAATGTTGCTGGTTAACCTCTCTTTGTCTCAAGCAGTCCCCCAAGAGAATGCCCAAAATCAGAAATGCGAGCTTGTCCAGTAAAATTTACCAGTTTATGGTATTTGGCCAGTGAAGACAGACAAAAATTGAGCTCGATTTCTTAAAAACTAAAATATACCAAACCCTGACTGTTATTCAACCAATATTTAAATTGCATTGATTAAAGTGACTTTCACTAAGCCTTTGGAATGTAATGCTTCGTCAGCAGCACTGAAAATAATGCCTTGTTTCACACACAGGGCCAACAGGACGGACAGACGAGTGTGTTCCTGCTTATTTTGGGATGCTCCGATGCTCTGCTCTGACCTGAGACGTAGCTAACAGTGATGCAAAGAGGTGATGATTATCTCCTGTCTCACCTTTTTTTTCCCTCCCCCTGACACTTGGAGAGGGCGCACATATGGTGAAGAGCAAAGGCGTGGCAGGCTTTATAAGGCACACACAGAACACTTTGTGCCAGAAAGCATGTGTGCACGACGGGGGTGTTTTGGGGGAACGTCAGCTGTGGTGTTAAGGTGCCACCCTTCTTTTTTTGGTCTGTGTGAATCAGATCGGAAGGACAGATAGGACAAAATGTTGGCAGCTGCTTCTGTCTAAACGAAAAAAAGTTATGTATGATGGTCAAAAAAGGTTTTATCTATCTGTTGTAAAGCTTGTTTGTGACATTTTCCCTTCGACCTTCACTCTCAGCTCACGTACAACAGACCTGGCCCCCCAGAACTAAACCGGCCTTTAAAACCACACACGAGGAAAATAACCCTGCTATGAAGAGAGGTTTGTTCCAGCATCGTCGTCAACAAGTGCAGTGATTCGTAAAGAAGTGACAACTTTTAAAAAAACATACTTCTTTGTACATCTGGATTGTTTCATACAGAATAAAAACGGTAAACAATGTTCTGTATTAAACTGGCAAAATAGAACTCAGTGCAGATATATACACACACAAAGGGACTCACAGTAAATACAAGCACACAAACTAAAGCTCAAATACTGACGCTCTCTCACACACACATACACACACGCACACGCACACACACACACACACACGTACACACATCCAGTAGACAAACACGAACAGTGGAATGTAAAAAGACTTTTCCCCCCCTAGATATTATTACTCCCATTTGTATCATAAATGTCTATATGGGACTTGGGGGAGGTCACATTCAGGCAGTGAAGCAAACAACTGGAAGACTGACTTGTACTTCAAAAAACAAACAAACAAACAAATAAAATCTGGTCTAAAATCATCCTTGGACTCACGAGTTCTGAAATGACTATTTCAGGTTTAATGCACAGATAAATGCAGCTGACAGACGAGTTGTAACATGGGTGACGGGTAATGTGATGATTGATTTGTTTAATCTACATCTGATTTCTCAACATATTACCATTTGTTACCTTAACAAAGCCATTTCCTGCCTGCATTCATAAACTGTCAGTTCAACCAGATCACAAAGTATTACGATATTTTTGACCCTCCCTCCCCAAAAAAATCTAAATTAACCCACTGAGCACTAAACGTCGTTTAAACATCGTCTCCAAGCTCGAGCGCTGTTACAGACCAGGATTTATCAGCTAGATATAGCCCAATTTTAGACCATATTTTAAAATAATTATAAAATATATTAAAAATATGTAAAAACATGAAAATAACTAATAAGAGTATGGCATACCCCAGCATTTACATTATGAATGTTTATTTTTGTCATACACACAGATTCTCTTTATTCTTTCATCCAAGCAAAGACTAGACGTCTACTTAATTACTTTTCAACCCTAAATTACAGAAATCTAAACATCTGAAGACAACTAAATCTAAACGTCTAAAAAGACGTATAATAGACATTTATTAAACGTTATGTTAAATTGCTCAGCGGGAAAGATCCACTTTCTAGCATTAAACTTTTGACGGCATCTCGGAGTTTGTGCAGCTGAATCAAAGATCTCACTGCAGAAGAATAACAGACTGTTTCCTGGCTTGTCTTGGTTGTCATGGAGTTTGTCCTGGTGACGTCAGACTTTTTGGGAACTGGACTGAGTATCTCTAATGGACTCATTTAAATTCCTCAGTGTGCAGTATTGACAGAGAATATGAGTTTTTTTTTTAAGTTTTCCTTCTTGCACAGCCCTTTTTACAGTTCCTACATGTACACAGATGCATTACACTTAAGTGGCTGCTCAGCCCCCAAACACTCCTCAAACCTGCCCAGCACATGGAGGCGGACGTCTCAAGCACTTTGTTTACAAAAAGAAAGGAAAAAAAGAAGTTTTGTATCAACACCACGGCCAAAAGCTATCACTCTGTTGGCCAAAACACAGTGTAAGGTGACAAAAATACTCACTCAGTTATCGTCTTCCCTCTTGGCCTGATGGTTGTTTACTCTGATTACATTAGTCCATTGCTCCAATAATTCATTGAGTACGATGTGAACGCTCCATATGCTGTATCTCCCGACTAGGAGGCGGGTCTCAGTCATTCATATCAAAATAAAATTACAAAAAACTGCATGCGATGTACTCAGCAAATCATTGAATATTTGCCCAATAGTCCAAGTCTCCAGCACACCTCTGTCCAAGTGAGCTGCAAAACTTTCACGCATAATAACGCGCACACACTCTCCGGTGTGTAACCGAATCAGCCAGTACACTGTAAAACATCCTGGCAACATCTTCTGTCTGCACTCAAAATAAATTATGCCACTTTCACTGGTGGACACACAGCTAGTTTACAATGCAGGACAAGAGGAAGAGTTGTTTTTCGCTGCATCTAGAGCACGGCCCCTGGCTACCAAGAGGTGAAGACTAGAAATACAAAATCCTGATGCCTTTGTTCTTCCATTCCTGTGTTCCTGTGCTGCCTTTCCTTCATTTACCCATTTTCACACCTGTCCTGCATCAGCCTCGTTAGTCCATCCCTGCTCCTGACATTTACCAGCCAGCACGCCTGCTCCTCTGCCTAATCAGCTCATTCTCCTCACCTGAGCTTCTCCACCCTTTTCTCCACCTGCACTTCATCCCCTCGTCAGTCTAGTTTGCATTTAAGTCCTGGTTTTCAGTTCAGTCTTTGTAGCATTCTTGGCATTTGTTATGTGGTCTTCAGTTTGCTTTTCCCTGCACCAACCTTGAATAAAATGTCATCTATTTGAGTTCCTGTTGCGTGCAGTCGTCTGTATTTGGGTCCACAACTCACAACTTGGGTATTGGTCCTCAATACCTTTAAGGTACTCATCGAAATAACCCAATACCAAGTAGTATCAGAACTACTTCAGTCACCTGCATTTGATCCTTTTTGTATCCAGTTCTAAAAAAAAATCCTTATTTGTTGGTTTAAATTGAAGTCAATTACTGCAAGCTTTCTTCGATTTAGGCGACTTTTGATTGGTCCACTAACACTTCAGACCACAGAGTGGAGTGAATCATCCCAAATTGTGACATGATACAGCAGTTTTTTGGTTCAAGTGAAAAACAACCAATGAGCACTGAGACTAAAGATTAGCCAATCAGCACCACTTGTAGTCAAGCTGTAGTCAAGCTGTTGTCAAGCGTCGTCAAGTGGAACGCTGCAACGAAAAAGGTTCAATAACAATGGCGAGAGATGTAGACAAGATAGAAACTGCTATCAAGGCTGTCCTAAATCGACATCTCTTCTCAGTATCGCCTGATATTGTAGTTTATTTTTACTTCACTCTTAAAGCACAACAGGTATGTTGGCATGACTACACACCAATGTGGACCTAAAATGACATTAAATTCAGACAGATACTTGGTTTGTGGTGATTGGTAAGGGAAAATTGAATCCCCCTTCCCACGAAAATTGATAAAAGTGGACACAATGTTAGACTGAAAATACAAGCGTAGTGTAATGAGTTGACAGTTCCGTCGTATATCACGTCACACTAACGCAGCAGCTTCAACCAAGTACAAGTTTGTTGTGTTATTAAGTCGAGTAGTATGTTTGACAAAGCTAGGAGGTCAGCATGCCGAGTCCAAAACTTTCAAAAGTATGGAGATACTACCCAAATGTAGCATCTGGTGGCATTTTACACAACTGAACACTTCCATTCACATGATGGTATGAAACTTAGTAAAAATAAAAGTATCAAATAAAGAACTCTATTATTATCAGTATCACTTTAGGGTACTGGTTTTGGTACTTGTACTGTTTATTTTAAATTATAGCCAGACCTAATTAAAACTAACTGATTGCGGGGGGTGCAGCTCTAGCTTCCACTGACTTCGTTTTGGGCATTTTTGGCGTGTTGTTGTTTTTGGCCTTGTCTCTGATTTCTCGGGCTTGGTGAGCACTGGTGCAATGCCACAGTGTGCATGCTGGGGGGTTGAGCAGTCTGTTTACCACCAGGTGATCTTGGATTCAACTGAGCAAACTCCATCTGCTGAGGAAAACTGTGAGATGGGATGGAAAAAAAACAAATCTCAGCTAGTAAGGGGGACTTTAGCTAAGATTTTTTTGTCAAGACATCAAGAACATGTTTTGCTGATGCAACCCCAGTGGTATGAAGCCATGCAGGAAGTTTCAGACAACTCCCACTACTGAAACATGATGGACATAAATTTTGCTTGGTGTCTATCTTTTTTTTTTTTAAAAAAATTGGGGTTATATTTGATAGTGTTATAACACCTGGGGACCAGCTGCTTCCGGCCTCATATGGGTTAAAAAGATAAAGAAAAATAAAAAATATATACAAGGCCCACGCTGACGACTTTACGCTTCTTGGCTATGGCCATGTCTGCTTCCTTCCAGGAAATGTCTGCCACTAGATCATTGTTTTTTTACTTGTTTACAGTCTGTTTATGAAACACACTCTTATTTCTGCGTATTTCCTACGTGGTGCATGTCTATAAACTGTATAGTCCTGCCGTTGTGAGATGAATGCAAAAAATGCAAAGTGATCTTGCATGATTATCCAATATTGTGTGAAGGACCTTATGTATAATTTTGAAAGACAAGCTGCGAGCTCTTTAAAATCTGTCTGAGGGCCATGATTGGCCCCTGGGGCCAGACTTTGGACATGTCTTTTGTATAGGATAGATGCGGCTGCTGTTTTCACCGATCTCTGCCAGTCCCAGTGAAAACCATTCACTAAGGGGTTTGAGGATTATCCGATTAACCAGAACATTGTTTATGGAGAAACAAGCGGCTGGTGAATCTGAATGCATGAAGCGCTATAATGAAATCCTATTTATTTCTTTTGTATTTGAGGTAGCAGCAGTGACTTCAGGGGATAAATCCAAAGACGTAAGCATCTGAAACTCTCTGCAGGGTTGATACCACGTTAGAAAACACTGTATCTGTTTGTGATTTGGGTGGACTGACCCTTTAACCCCAGTGACCTCCCCGCATCTTCAACTAACTTCTACACCACAACACCTTATCTATTTTAATTATCAATATTAAGGGCAGTTTTCAACAACATCTTCAGTCTCATCTTAATTTAACTCTCCAAATACTCCTTCATTAAGACACACACACACACACACACGCAAACACACGCACACACACGCACACACACACAACCTTTAACCTTCACCTCCACACTTATGGAAGCTGGCTTTTTGCTTATTTTCTTTGTCTGGAAGAACAGGTTGATTCTTTAAGTTCTTTTGAAAACCAAAAAATAAAGCACAACATTAATCACTTTTTTTCTGTCCATCAACATCCCCCCCCCCACCCCCAAAAAAGACAAAAAAAAGGAGGAACTTTTTTTTTTTTCCCCACTTGTCCTATCGGACCAGCGCTAAATGTTCTTGTTCATATCCATTATTTTTTCTTGTTGAACTTCATTTGGGGTTACAGCACATCACCCACAGCACGCACAGACAACGAAGGGTTCCAGCCAAGGGAGAATTATTACAGTGGCGCCAGAGAAAGAGTGAAAAAGATCAAACATGAGTGACAGAGTCCAATTCCAGTCCAATTCCACTTTAAATACAGCCCATCACTCTTCCATTGCCTAAGTTGGATTTCCTGATTTTTCAGGCGTTTTAAGGATATGGAGGGACAGTGACAGTAACAGAAGAGGACTCGAACGAAGAGGCGACGAGCAGAGTGGAAGATTCCTCACTGCAACACCACACGTGGGTGACAAATGGGTTGCACAGGTCAGTGCCATTCACACTCAGGTGTCCGAACGCAGCCCGTCTTGCCGACACTAAAGATATCAGTTTGATCCATTTTTGGTTGGTAGTTTGGGTTCATGGGTGGCAAGACGTACTGCTCTGATGTTAAACACTGGGAATGGTCGTCAAAAAAAACAAAACAAAACTGAGGAGTGTCTTTAAAAAAAAGAAAGAAAGAAATCTTATAGAAAGAGGTCACACTGAGGAAGTGAGTCAAGACATCAAAGACGTTTTTAAGTTCAGACAAATAGATGAGACGGCGGTCAGGTGGGAATCGGAGCTTGACAAGGGTGAAATTTAAGGATGGTGTCACGAGGACCGAGGGCGGAGGATATCAAAGAGGCCTGAGAACAAAGAGATGACACACATTGTCTGCAGAGCAAGACTGCAGTTAGGGAGTAGAGGGGAAAGATATGTGCTGAGGGCAGGGGGCTGAGATGCTGAATTTGGAGGGGAAAAACACTGTAGGCAGGTTGGTCGCTGGGTCTCTCAGGCCTTGAGAGCATGCCACTGGGCCACGGCATTACGAGGACGACCCATCATGTCTTTCCAGTGTTTTACCTCTGCGGGGCCACTCTTCCACGAGAGATAAATCTGTGAGAAAGAGACAGTCAGCGTAACCCAAGTAATGTCACACCGAGGATGATGTTATTTGTGAGGTGCCAAAAAACAGAGGGGCATTAAGCAGAATAACTGTGAGTCTTAAGTCTAGCTCTGCTTTCACCGCTAAGCCTGCCACTCTAATCAGAATTTAACTCTAATCCAGGGCAGAAAAAGAGCCATTAGGAGGGAGAGATTTCACTCACTGAGATACTCTGAAAAAGGCTAATGCTGACGCTAATGAAGATCAAACGCTGAGTCTTTAAGTAATTCTCATGTAGAAAGAAACTCCTGATCTGCATGTCACAGGAAATACCGCTCAAGTTTTCATTGTCCTCCAAACAGTTCGGAGTTATTTATGAGCATGCTCATAATAGGCAACATATTATTACTGCTGTGTGTAGGCAGATAATATATGTGGTTAGGGTGGCAATTACTGGAGATGTGTATGACTGACAGAGAGCTCAGTCGCTCATCCGTGCAGCTCAGCTCAAAGATTATTCTTAGTGTCTGAAGGATTTGATTAGAGCTTTTGGGTCTTTCCAGTGTTTGACAGAAATTACACATTTATGAATTATGTTACAGCTCTATTCTCCGCTATGCATCTATAGATATCTATGGGTATTTGGTTTAAAATAAACAAATCAGTCAATATGCTCAAAGATGTGGGACAAATGTGGTTAGATTTCAGCTGATTACTGATGGGTACTGGAGCCAACGCTTTATTTGACAGGTCTGTAAATTCCTAACAATTTTCTAAAAAGTTTCACGAGGAGAACAAAGTAATTAGGAGATAATTACAGCTGAAGCAGAGATAATGTTAAATTGGTCCACTTGCAGTGAATTAATTCCAATTAACTATTAAGCGAGCATAGCCTCGTCTCATTCAGACCGTGCACAGCAGGTCAGCCGAACATGCACAAATATGACTTTGCCCGCAGGCAACAATACAATTTTACAGCTACGAGGGATTAAGTTTCCAACAGAGGTGGGACCAAGTCATTTATTTGCAAGTCACAAGTAGGTCTTTCCATTCAAGTCCCAAATCAAGACAAGCAAGTCCCAAGTCATGATCGACAAATCCCAAGTCAAGTCCTAAACTTTAAGCTTTGGAATCCTAAACAAGTCACTAATTTTAACAACAGAGTAATGCATTTCATACATTTACAATAATCAAAAATGCTTTGAAAAAATTTTACTTATTTGTTTAAAAAAGTTTGTTGTAAGCATCTCTGTCTGTAGTTTTTTTCCCGCACGTTTTGCATACCGCAATTTGTCTTTTGTTGACCACTGCATAGTTGTTGATCTTAGATATAATCTTTTCCACTTAGCGTTTTGTAACGAAACATTAGTTCTTCATGGTTCAGAAATTGGTTCATGGCCCTTATTTTAAACAACATACTCTTAATCTTTGGGCTTTGGGGAAGGCATCAAATATTTTTAAATCAAAAGGCCGAGTGAAGTCATGAGTCATTTAAAGTCCAAGTGTAGTTGCTACACACTGTGTAGTTGTAGTCTTTTTGTTTTTGTCAAGTCTAAAGTCATGAAATTTATGACCCAAGTCCAAGTCATGTGATGACAGTCCACACCTCTGGTTCCCAATAATAAATGAATAAAGAATTAATATTCATTTGTGTTTAAAATTGAGCAGTTCGTTCAACAAATTCTTCCAAAACGCAAGAAAGTAGCTTACTGACACAACTAGCTATACTTCACGTTCTCCACAATCAGCCCCACATTGTAGTTTTTTCCGCGGAAAAAAAACAACCAAAAAAACATTATGAAAAATATTAGAAAATAACAGACCCAACTTATCCAATAGAGAAACATAAAAACACACATATATTGGTAAATTGGCAACCTAAACTTTTAGAAGTGTGTGTAACATGCTTGAGAAATTTTAACTGACCAATTCTCTTGTGTTTTTCTTAGAGACAAGCAGATATAAATCATAACTGAAATGTTCAGGCAACAAATGGCCAATGATACAATGTGCCCTGAGGCAACATCAAAAGGCATATTACTGTTATAATTGGGGGAAGTTGGACACAAAGTCTATATTTGGTGCAAATTTGTACATGTGTATTTTAGATGGTGGCTGTATATACATATAAAAGCATACACCTGCATCTAATGCTTAATTGTTATTAGTCCAAGTCTAAATAAAAGCATCTGGTTCACACTCAAAATGAACAATCGTCAGTCCTCATTTACTCATTTACAATGCAGAGGACTGGTCTGTGCGTTCCAGCAGGGGTCAGTAGAGACTGACTCAGTGATCAGCTGCTGATGGTCTGTCACAGAGTCACGAAATCACAGAGGAAGAGAAGAAGAAGAAGAAGAAGAAGAGGAAGAAGAAGAAGAAGAAGAAGACGGAAGAAGCAAAGAAGAGAGGGGGATACCTTTCCAATGACATCATTGCGACTGAGCCTGTCCTTGTCCATGACAGTGATAATTATGGTGGTCTCCCTCAGCACGTGGGCAGGCACGTCAAAGGGGAAGGACTCGTTGAAAACAGGATTCAGACAGCGCTTCATTACCACCGTCTTCTTCTTCTCCACACGCTTGTCCTTGTGCATCAACCACACTTTTACATAGGGGTCTAAGGAGAGAAATGTGCCAGCTTGTTTACTTTTCATTTCTGTTTACCACAGTTGATTGCATTGTTAATTTATGTGCTATCATGGATTTTACATCATTTTTTTAGCAGTGAACAAAAATCATAATTTTGTCATTTTTATTTTTCATGCAGCCAAGATGTAGAAGGGCAACAACAATAAAAGCACACAGGAGATGAAGGAGCGTCTATACCAGAAGTGCCTCCAATGTCCATGGCTTTGAGGTTGCGGGCTTTGATGATGCTCACAGTGATGGTGTTGGCTGTGGGGTTGTAGCACAGAGACACCAGCAGATCCCCTCGACTCCCCTGGAGAAATCACACACAACAACAGTGCGTTGTTTACTTTTTTTTTGAATCCCCTTTTCACATTGTTCTCCTCTCTGTTGCTCACTGTGTGTTTCTTCCTCTGGCTGTCTGTGTTCTCTCAGTCTACCTGTCAGCCTCTCCATATTCCCTTCTTTCTCTTCTCCCACCAGCTCGCTGCCACATTTCCCCTGAGAGCATCACGGCAGCCAGGAATGACATCACCCGTTACATTCTGTCCCATCCTCTCTTTCCCCTCCTCCTCCTCCTCCTCCTTCTCCTCCTCCTCCTCCATCCCCCCCTTCCCTGTTACTCACGCTGCCATCGCTACATGGTTTCAGCTCCTTCCAGAAAGTCTGCATGTTGGCCAGATCCAGTTTGTTGAGGGGGATGGACACCTCTCCTATGGGGTCATTCCTGCTGAAGCGGTCGTAGTCGAGGACCTGCAGGTATAGGGTCCTCTGGACCACCTTCTCATAGGGGAACCCTGAGAAACAACGCATTTAGTCACAGTGATGCACACAGAAAGGAAACTGGAGCGCCTGCATGTGCTGTGAACATGAAATTCATGTATTATGTATGTATTAGGAAAGCTTCCTCCATCAAACCTTCAAACAGGAAGGTCTCGTTCCAGTGGGGGTTCAGGTTCTTCCTCTTGACTTTGGTCTCCAGTTTGTGCTTCTTGTCTGGCAGCAGGTAGAGTTTGACAAACGGATCAGAGGTGCCGGAAAAGTCCTTCGCAGGCAAATCCTGGCCCTTGAGAATTTTGACAGTGAGGGTGGAGTCCTGAAAACTGTAGCCGACGCTGAACTGAATACGACCCAGTTTCTCACACACCGGACCCTCGTGGTCGTCTTCCTCCGAACCTGGAGACAGCTGAGAGCCACAGGAGGAGACAAATGTGAGGTTAAACAATGAGGTTAATTTAAGACTGTGCAAATAATGTACAAAGCAAGAAATAATCTGCAACCTGGCAATGTACAAAATATGTTCTTGGACAGAGAAAGGAGGTTTAACTTAGGAGGAAAATTCAATTCTGACGTTCAGCACACAAAAATCATAAAAGTATGTGTGAATCTATTTGTGGTGTGCTTTTGTTGAATGGACTGCAGGAAGAAATCAAAGTGAAAATATACATATCTTTTAAAATATGTTAAAAAAGAGAATTTCTGCGAGATACAGAGATGAGAGCTGGGAATATAAAGCATGCTAATGGTGACATTGTTGTTGATGGTTTTTTTCTCCTATGCTGGGATAGTGTTGCTGATTATATATGAAGAACATGAACAGAGTGGTTTAGGTTTGGGGAGGGACACTTGGGCGGTGAGTTGGTTTATGACTGTGTATTGATGGGTAAGAATAGAATAGGGGGAAAACTAGACGAGCATTTGCCTCTTTCTACTCCTTTTCAGATATGAAATGTTAATCTATGTTACATACAGGGTTCTCACACATTTTCATGAACACAACTTCAAAACTTTCCATGACTTTTCCAGGAGAAATAATAAAATTTCCACTTCAGCAAAGCTTGCACTTCACTATGCTTTTCTACCGTACTTTTCCACACACGCTACATCATAAATTCACGTAACCTGTCTTAAAGAGGAAGGCTTGGCTGGAATAAGTCTTTGATTAAACGAGAACCATATGGATTTTTCATAAATCTGTCATACTTGATATTACACATCTTTTGATGCGACTATTGCACACTGCAACGTTGATGCCGAAACAATATACAATGCTGCCCTAAATTGACGCAAATTAGAGCTATATTATGCAAACAGTTACATTATTGATAATACATGTTACATTAATTTCGTTACACACAGTAAAGTTCCACGACTTTTCCAAATCTTTCGATCATTTTTACTAATTCCATGACTTTTCCAGACCTTGAAAAAAAGATTGTGAAATTTAATTACTTTTCCAGGTTTTCAATGACTGTGGGAAGCCTGTACATATGTTCACTATTATTGTTGTTTGCATATTTTATGATGATTAGTTTTTTTTCTTAAATGTTTAAAATAAAGCATATTCAAAAAAACCCCAAAGTTTATTCATCTCTAGGTAATGGATACGTTTTAGCTACATTATAACAGAGGCAGTACCTTCTGGTTTATTACTGTATTTTGAAACAAAACATTGTAAGATATAAATTAAATTATTTTCATAGGATATATACATTCAATTTCCAGGAGTATCTACATGCTCAGAAATGATTCTTTCTTGATTCATATCTCAGAGAGATACATTATGAGATTAGACCAAATTGCATTTCACTAGAGATTAGTTTGCTTTTAAGATGCTAATTATCATTTTATTAAGTAAACTGCGACAGAAAAACTCTCCCTTCACCAGTTTATTGATTACCTTCTATGATACAGCTAAATGAGGTGGACAAATGACTTGTATTAAAGATATCTCTCATTATAAGACTATATAATCATTAAACAGCATTACCTACCTCTGAAAGGACCACAGCCCCCCCACCTCCCAAAAAAAAAGTGTCCATGCCACCTACACCACTTTCTGGTCCCACACTACAATGCAGTGCCTGTTAGAGATGCGATAAATTTCTGTTGAGCAGCCAATGGCGTAATTATCGATGCACCGGGGCCCAGGAGCTGTCAGGGGCCAGTGTGGAAAGACGATTTTTAGTTGCCTGGAGAAATCAGGCTGTGGTGGTGTGAATCATAGGCAGGCTGTTAGATTAGCGCTGATACAATTTTACGACCACCTCATGTAATGTGATGTTGTATACAGCGTCTTTTGTGATGTGATGAATTTAATGTACATCACACAGACACACCTGTGTACGTGTGTGTGATAAATACGATGTACTGAATTTGTGACCCCAGGAAGACTAGCTGGTGTTATTTGCATCAGCTAATGGGGATCCTTAAAAATAAATAAATAAACAAATAACTGTGACGTTTCAGCCGCTGTCCGTGGTGCTGATCAAAGGCAGGTTTGCAGGGTGGGAGGGGACGAGCTTCAAGTAAATAACAGGGGTGGATTTTTTGACGTCTGCTGTTCAGAGGCAATGAATTTGTTCTGACTTGTCCAGGAGAAGAGTGTGCGGCAGCTCATGAACCGTGGCTGTAACATCCCGAATTTAGCCAGCGCAAACCCCAGGGGGAATCTGATCCCAGACCGCCCCGACTTTACGCCAGATGAGCGCTGTTCTGATGCTACTGTTACATATGTTAGACCTAAAATTTGAGTTCACATTTTATCTATGTGTGTGAGCCCCCCGAGTACAGCCTATGCGTCAGAGTCGAGCCCAGACAGCTAATTTAACCCCTGCTTGTGTGTCTTTGTGCTTGTGATGTGCTTGTGTTTGGAGTGAGGGTACAGGACAAAATATCCCAATTTTGTTGCTGCAAGCAACAACACATCTGTCAGTTATGTTGCAAAATAACATCTGAAATCTCAATAATAACTACAGAGTAAAACAGATTCTGTTATACAATAAGTAGTGAGTGAGTAGTGAATGAATGAGTGAGCAGGTGACTAGTTCATCAGCATCATTGAAACTTTGTACGTCTACAGTTCAATTAGCAACTGAGCAATAAGGGCTGTGTGCTTTCTTACTCATGTTTATATCTGTTGTACATTGTTGCATCACACACTTATTTTATATTTCTAAATTACATACTAGTTTATACATTGTATTGTGGCTCAAGTCACATAGTTACACACGTTGTGCACTTACCACTTTACACATAATCATAATTTTAAATATATGAATAGTTAAAATTATGATTGACACTAGTAAATGAGCACTAGTATTAATTATTTCTGTTCTACATTTTAAATAGTTTGTGCTGGTACTTATTTTTACTTTCTATAATTCTCTTGGCATCACAGCAACTGCAACGAGCCACAATTTACCCTGGAAATCAATGAAGTGTTTCTGATTCTGATGTAGGTGAAAATCCAGAACAATGCTTGAGTGAACATTGAGCTGAAATTGTTTTTTGAAGAATGAACCGTCCATGAAGTCAAAGCCATTATAACCAGTGTTGGGGAGTAAATAGTTACATGTAACTTGCTACAGTAATTATATTACAAAATTAATGTAATTGTTGTAGTTACTGAGAAAAAAAATGGAATTAAATTAGTTAGAAATCAAAATGCTGGTGATTACAAAGGTATAAGATATGAAAAAAATAAGTTAAAAAATTATATGTTGAATGAAACTATTTTTTTGCCATGCAGGAATGTCTTCTTTTTGCATATTTTTGGACAACGCGGGTCAGCAAAGCCACTGAGACAAATTTGAGCTCATCATTTATGCACTTAAGTCTTTAGATCTAATCACATTTGTTAGAAAAGCAATGAAAGTAATCAAATATAATAAGTTACACTATTTTGATAATGTATTTAAAATAATTACTTATAACATTTTTAACAGGATATGTAGTAATCTGTAACCCACTACATTTCAAAAGTAACCTTCCTAACACAGGTTATAACTTAATGAAGATTTAAAAACTGGGCTGATGTATTAATCTGCATTAGTTTTGAGCAGGTGTGTCTGATGAACTGGCAGTGGAGGATGTAAGTGTGAACAAAATATGGTACCATGAGAATTGCACCACTATCATTAGACCACTGGGTCATATTCACAGCATGTTCACACACAGATTAAACACTTTCTCAAGAGCTGACAGGTGGTGCCTCGCTAAACTGAAATCTTGGACTCCAGTCCACAGGGGGCACTAATTCTGCACTTCAACATTAGAAACTCAGCTCCTAACTGGCGAGCTAGCATAATGTTATGTCACATGGGTGCTGTCTGCTGTGCGATAAAGGCAGAAATTGTCCATGGCTGTGTGGAGATGAGAGGCAGATTATCTGTTGGTAGACAGACCCTCTGACTGATGGTGGCATGGCCTTGAGGGAGGGAGAGAAATCCAGTTTAAAAAGTGCTATCTGATGGGGGAAAGAGCTGGAGGCATTACTCAAGGAGCAGTTCCAGAAATTTAATATCCAATTCTGTATTCTCCCACATATTTCTGATGGTGCTGCTCAGCCTCATTCTCCATGCTGAATATGATCACTTTTCATTATGCAGTCCTCCACCCAACAGCTGGCCTAAATTGCTTTTCCCCATTTTCTGTGTTGGGTGCTCTCTCTTTTTACCCAGAGTCCTCCTTTCTCATTCAATTCTTAAATTCTCTTCTCTAATTTCTTTTTTTCTGAAATCCAAACATCCCTCGTGCAGTAGATGCAAATTCTCTCGGAGCACAAAACATAGCCAGGTCTGAATAACACACTAAAAGTACCGTCTGTCTGGCTAAAAGCCTGATATAGCTTATTCTTCTGTGCAATTGGCCTCCACTGGCATCCAAAAACTGAGCCACATGTTGCACTGGCTGACATATTCCTCTACCACAACAAACATGGGCACTGTAGTTTGTTTTGAGTCGGTCCCACATACTCCATCCAGCTGCTATAAATACTTACTAGCCACCAAAATGTATATCAGTCACCAACAATGGGCTATCTACTATTGTTGGGTAACATTTAGCGAAAGTGTTTACTGTATCTGTGACCAGTTTCTCAAGATTTTCATCTCCTGTAAAGGCTCAGACAAGGCTGACATCAAAGACGTAACAGCGATGAGGGCAGACTGTTGTCGTCTCACGCATCCTGTATCTTGGCCAAAACGTTCCACTTGAACACACCAAGAAGGCTCCAGCCAACAGCCAGAGGGAATAACTCTCCACATCAGCAGGTGGTGGTATTCCTCATTCAAAAAAAAAGCAGAGTTTGCCTGTCATTTTCAAAACGCTCTCAATCACCAATCAATTACACGATTGTGGTCCCGAAAAGATGCGTGTATTGAATTAATCAGATGAGATGATGATGAAAATAGAGAAGAGCCTCCTGTGCGTGCCATCTGTCCTTGCTTTCCTCACTTCTATGTCACTTTTCATGCATCGATTCGCTTAAGATGAGCAGCCAATCAGAGTGGTTTCTCTCACCAGACACGCTCAATTGGCTCAAAAGCCACCAACAGTGCGGGACAC
Organism: Plectropomus leopardus; assembly: GCF_026936395.1. Lineage (NCBI taxonomy): Eukaryota > Metazoa > Chordata > Actinopteri > Perciformes > Serranidae > Plectropomus > Plectropomus leopardus. Next base: position 19,364,975 of record NC_142176.1, on the reverse strand, counting down.
ACCGCAACAACTAAGGCAACAGATGTTCATTGACAGCCCAACATCTGGAATGGCGAATGCTTCAACTGCAAGATGACCTTTTGTATATCAGTTATGCACAGAGTGTTGTCGATTTTTTTTTTTTTTTGCATGATTCCACGATGAACAAATAATCCAAAAAAGGCAAACCTTCTTTGTGAACTGAAGTCACTGGGGACATGTTTAACAACAGCGAAGCTGAATCAAAACATCCGTTTGCAAACTCTCATACAACCAATGCAGTATAATCCAAGTCTCTTTTATCCAGGTGTGTTCTCAGTACTCCCATAACACACATACACACACATTTAGCTACAACTTTACAATATAAAAACACTTTTGCTTATGAGTGTGTCTGAGCACGCGCTTGTGTATCTCCGCTTGAGCAGAGTTTAGCAAAAAATGCATGTGCTTGGGAATGTCTAAGCATTAAACTGGATAAATGATACTTTGATTTCACTGCAGAAGCTGTGTGAGACTTTGTGCACTGATTTTTTGATAGTTTTGCTGTTGTTAAACGTGATCCCTGTTTACTTGAATTTATGAAGAATGTTTGCCTTTTTGGAGTGCCTGTCCACTGTGGAGGCAGGAGTTTTATTCACGCAATTGATAAACAAATATCAATTTTGCGGGTGAAGTATTTCTTCAAGAATGAATGGGCTTTGTGCTGAGTGCCACAGATACTGTAGGCTGGGAAGTCAGAAAGTGTTGGGAGGTGGACTAACGCATTGCTAGTTTTGGCCCTTTTTACACAATTTCTTCACGAATCCAAAATGGACAAAACAGACTGTCATCGGCCTCCTTTAAACAAACAAAGCACATACAGTATGAACCTCTGCAAATGTGTGGATGCACGTTGACACAGAAGCAGAGACACCTTCACACCACACTATCACTGGCTCTGTGAGCGTCTCAAAAAATGAAAGCAGTGTCAGAACACATCCAGATAAGAACCATGTGATGGTGACAGGAGCCCCACCCGTCCTCACTTCAGCGGGGTGGATGTATATAGACTCTGACATGCACAACCATTTCTCTGCATCCTTTTTGTCTCAGTATACTCTATTAAATACAGTCTGTATATTGCACTGCCACTTCTTTTTCTACAGCAGCTCAAGTGGCTCAAAAGTGCAGGATGGGTATTTTCAGCATGAAAGGAGGGTTGTGTAATATATAGTCGCCTTTGGCAAAACTGCCCAGAATGAGTATTATCATTAAGCACCACCACTGTGAATCCCTCAGACACACCATGAGACCCACATAATTACACACTGCTCATACCCATCTCTGCCATATTCTCGCAGCACCCACAGCCCTGTGTGTTCTTTCACAGCTAATTACCGAACCTCGCTGAAAAAGGCGCATGTCTCCTCCCCTCCCGGTGTCTCACTGCGGGGTGATCATTACTGTATGTTTCAGTTAGCGGAGATACTGTATGGCAATAATCGCTGGATCTGTGATGCTCTACAGGTGGGTGAGCTGAGTGGGATGAAGACGGTACTTTTTGAGTGATGAATGGATTGTGAGGAGGACACACTTCTCGCAGGACTTCGCTCAAATGAACTGAAGTGTGTGGGTTTTCTTTTCCCACTTTCTTCTCCAGAATTGACAGTGTATTATTTGCAATAAACACCTCATGCAAAATAGCTTAAAAATAGCTGCAAAAACCAAGGCAAATTGGTTTGAAAACATGGGGAGAAGGCAACAAGAAACAAAAGTAACAAGGGCATTACCTGAAAAAAAGCAAATAAATAAATAAATAAATAAATAAACAAGAGAAAATGATTATTTATTTATTTAATATATTTTAAAACATAGTAAAATGCGGCTTTCTAGACATTTTCCCTATTTTAGGAATAATTTTCTAACAACCCTCCCCTCTAAGCTAATTCTGAGGCAATCTACTTGTCACATTTTACTAATTTCTTGCAATTTGTGTGGCATTTCTTGCCAAGTTGACATTGTCCTTTTAACCATCTTTTCAAAAGAAATCAAACCAATTTGCTTAGGTTTCAAAAGGGTCAAACAGCTTTGTGAAAGGTGTGAATGCACCAATTGTGTCCCCTATGTGTCTTTAGATCCGATCACTTAGACCACATTTGGAGGTGGTCTACGCCGCATATGACCACATGCTTTTAGCAGTGTGTATGCCCATGTGTCCTGGGCCATATTGAAGGAGCACCGACTCAGCTGATGTCATGGCTTATCCGACTCTCTGCTGAATATTTACTGTCCATTGCTGATTTCCCGAAGCTGCTGTCTTCCTAGAAAATGGTCAATTCAACTTCTGTCTGGTTAGCATGAGCTAACACAGCAGCAGCTGTTCAATGGTCCCAATAAACTCACACCAACACTAAAACAACCCAACTTTGTCATCAAACCATCTTATTTACCTAATTTCTGCCAGGATCAATAAAGTATTTCTGATATCTGAATAACAGTTAGGAAATGTGTGTGGGCAGACTCTCACCAACTGTGCCTGCCCCTGGCAGGGAGCTCACACTCCTCCAGCAGTCTCAGAGAGACAGGAGGACCATGGGGTGCATTTGTCTCATGATGAATTGAGAGACAGAGCGGGACAAGGAGGGGCTGAGCAAATCGATACACTGTGCGCAGCTCTACAACGAAATAAGATTTTACCCATTTTAAATAGGCTGTTAGTGTGCACATAGGATGACAACCCTCCTGTCGGTTGCAAACAACGATGCATTTGGTCTTCGCCAATGCAAATAAATTACGTGTTTATTTGCATATCGAGCAGGGACGAGAAATCTGATCAGAACTGGTCACTCGGTCACAAGTGGAGACGCATTCTAATGCCAGGCGTGAACAGACAGACTGAGAGCTTTCCCCATTTTGATCTGATCTCCTAAATCACATGCTAATTCCAAGTGGAAACAGTCTCTTGGTTAAATAAGCAATACCAACATATTCAACATCAGGAAGAGCTATGGGTATAAGAAAAAGCTTCAGCGGAGATTGTTTTGTCAACGGTTGTTTCCAAGGTCGAGAATGAACCGTCAAGCTGTGCATTCAAACTGCGGATTAGCTGCTGTATGTACTGCTTAATCTCATTTAAATTGATATAACCTCCTTTTCTGCTTACAATGGTGATTAATTACTACTAAGTTTGAGGTCCTATTTGAAGGTTTTTACATTATTTTGTCGACCCCATTGATTTTTCTACTCCCTTGTCTCAAGGCCTGGATGTAACTTTCATATTAGATTAGGAAAGATGATCTAGAAGAACCATTCGAGTCTCTCAGCTGTCTCATCTATTATGATTTAACAGGCTTTGTTGACAGCGGTCCTCCTTCTTCTAATATAGATGAGTTCAGCAATGTAGAATACAGACAGACCGCAGATGAGTTAGTGGTGTGTCAATAAGATGTGTCTCATAGGGGCTTTAGACGTGCTGATATTGCATGTTACCATGAGCATGTCACTGGTGACGGAGTTGGCCAAGTCAGAAACCGAGGAGTTGGCATCGTGGCGGCGTCCGGTCTCGTCTGGGGTCTGACCTCTTGGGCTGCTGCCTGGTTTGTTACCTGGAGTCCTGTTTTAAATGGACACAAACACACACATATTCACATAAGCATGTTTAAGCACAAACGTTTTCCCTTTGGCCATTTTCTCTACAAACAAGGAGCGGTCAATAAAGATTTTAGATTTTTTTTATTTTTGTTCAATTTAAAATTCACAGAATGATAAAAGAAAACACAAAAAACCCAGTATGAGAGGCAAAAAGTGAGTGGTGTTATTTGAAGCCTTCACCCCCCCCCCAAAAAAATAGGTTAAAGTTTCACAATGTAATAAGAAACACAAACATAAACACACAGAAAATTAAATGACAACAAAACCAATTAGTTTGTTCAGAATGGATTTGTGAATTTTCTTTTAAGTAAGTCTTGAAATGCTCAGAAATATTCCCTTTACTTGAATGCATCTTATAAATAAAAACACAAATATTAGAAATATTTATGTCATAAATGGTAAGAATCTTAGGTTTCTGGAATGATGAGATGTAACGCTCTGACTGTGTTACAATCCTAACAAAATGTTTTTGAAGAAGTTAGTGGGCGGGAAAAGTACTCGCTCAAACTACGTTACAGTATGAAAGACTGATGAATTAGACAGTAATATAGAGTAGGGAGACATATTGTGGTCACAAGATGACTAATCTTCCTTATTACACCAATAGATTTCTTTATGTTTCTGCTAACCTCGTCTGTTAGCAGACTAACTTGAAGAAATAAAGAGATGCTTTTCCCAAGTTTGGTGTAAAGAATTTGACCTCAACCCCATTCAACGCTGCTGGGATGAACCAATTTCGAGCTCGACCTGCAGCCAAACATGAGTACCACTTCAAAATGGAAGCCTTTCAAAAAATAAAAAGGAGACTCTTGATGTCCAGCTACAGCCTGCAAGGTGATGGTTATGTGTCAGAAGAGGCAGTTCAAAGCAGCAGTATCTGCAGTAGCCATTATACGATATGCTCTTTTAGTCAACCATTCGTGCCTTGTCTTTACTTAGTTACTTTTTAAAATTTTCCTATCTGTCTGTCTGTTTGTCCGTGCTTCCGTCTACTTATTTATTAATGTTTAAAGTGAACCATGGGGAGTTTGCAATTTCGTTGTATGCTTCTTCATATGATAACCATAAAGTTATTCTACTTCTTAACTTTAAGAACTGTCCTTTATAAATCTGTAAAACTTCCAACAGAAAAAAGACAAAACCTGGTTCTGTTCTTCAGCTTTGACAAAGCTATGATTTATGTCTGTGATTCAAATGTAGGCAAATCAAAACAAAAATCTGGCAGCATCTTAAAAGCATATGTCTGCATTTTGGGATTCGCTTTCTTGCTTAAGAGTTAAATGAGAAGATCAATTCCACTTTGCTGTCTGTATGCTAAATATGTAGCTGGAGCCAGCGGCAGGTTTGCTTAGCATAAAGACCGGTAACAGAGCAAAACAGACCTGTCCAGAGGTACAAAATCCACCGTCCAGCACTTCTAAATCTCAATTATTATGTTTTAGTATCTGGTTTGTTTAATTTGTATAAAGCAAAAGTACAAAAGGTTATGGTTTTATGGAGGTTTCTTGGCTGAAAAACCAGTGACAAGGGGTCTTCAGGTAACCGTTACTTCCCAACTTTTCCAGTCTTAATGCTAAGCTCGTCTTCACAGGGTGCCAGCTGTGGCTTTATATTTATTATTTTACTGTACAGACGTGGGAGCGCTATCAAGACTTTGCTTGGTCTGTGGTCCTACGTGTGACGCTCTGGGTACCCTTCCAGGTTTAGTTTTAGGCACTCAGGGACAGCGTGTCAATTTCCGCCTGTTACATGCATTGTGTCTTTTCAAGATAAACTTCAGTTTTATAGGAAATGTGCAGTTTCTGCTCATTTACAACTTAGAACATAGGTAAAAAATGTTTTTTTCTAAGTTTACTTCCTTAAGTTTTGGCAACAAAAACATATGTGTAGGTCTAGAAAAAGACATTATGGTTTAAGCTTAAATAAATACTGTATGATCACGTGGCATATGCCAACGCCTGGTGTGTCTCACGCTGTTGCCAAAGGGTGACTAACCAAGCTTCAATATTTAATGAGTTGGGTGTGAGATGGGGTTGGATCTTACTCTTAGTTAGAAAGTGAATAAGTGCTCTTTTTTTCCCCCCAGAATGGTGAACTAGCTATTTAATGCTCAAGGTTTCACAGTTACTCATGAGTGTAATTTATGAGTGTTCGCATACTTATGGCCATGACATGTTTGTTTGTCAAACAACGGAGGCTGTGGGGAGCCTCACTGCTGTGGACTGCAACAATTTCAGATCGAATAAACATGCAAACCTTGAACCTTTTCAAGCCATCTTGAAAAGAATTATTGCTGTATAATCAAAACTTATCACACCAAGGTAAAACATCTGAATCCATTATCACCCGTAACTTGGCACTCTGAGGAATTTTCCATGCACACAACTAGACCATCAACTAAAACCAAACTTAAAATACAAATTCTTTAGAAATAAGCATTAATATCGGACTGATAATCCCTAAAATGTAGAGACAGAAGAATAGAAAATACTTAAATTAATAAAGGGTCTAAATTGCTCCTGGCTCATACTGTGTAAAATTTGGTAAACAGGGAAAATACAAAGATCTGATACTGGTCTAGGCATATTGACAAATAAGACTAATGAGCACTGATCGCTGTGAGAGAGCCGACCCAGATGGAGATAGCGAGCGAGGGAGCAGGTGAGCTGTAAAACACAAAAGCAAAAGCAGAAGTGAGATTAGAGGGAGGTGTTGTGGGAAATATGATCTGAGAGGGAAAGATACATTTGAAGATTTATCTGCGCACAGAGGTTGAGAAAGAGTGAAGGAGAGGATTTGTCTTTGTTAAGATTCTGAGGATTAATGGAAAGAACAAAGTGAGGTTAGAGACTCAAATTAATGTGAGACACGCACAAAAACACAGCAGCTGAAAGAGAAATTGAAGTTAGGTAAAGAGACGGGATAGAAGCCTGGAAACAAAACATAGCAGGTTTGGTTTGGGTAGAGAGTCAGATGCGCTAAAGCAGAGGAAGGGAAGCAAACTGACACATTACATGGGCAAGAAAAATTGGAGAAGGCTAGAGAGGGAGGTGTGAGAGATAGACAGGGTTTGTGCAGCGACGAGACAAGTAAAAGCAGAGCAAGAGAGAGAGAGAGCAGGAGAAAAGGATACGGTGTGGAAGAGAAAAGAACTGATTCGTCACTCCGCGTTTATTTCCTGTGATCTGCAGGTCAGAGCGCCAACAATGCAGCGCAGGCTTAATTCAAAATGTAATGGTTTCCATTTCAGAGGCTTAAACAAATTCAGCTTACCATTTTATGTTTCGGGTAATAAAGACATCTAATATATGACTGCGTTATTTCTCTAAGAGGTCATACTGATGTGTGCGGAGAGAGCTAAAAATGTTCAATTACAGCTTCTTATATCAGGCCCCTAACACGTCAGGGAACAATGTGTTACCTCAAAATAATGAAATAACACATGGCAGTCACGCGCAAAACACCTGGCTGTCTCGCTCTGCCACTGACTAGACTGCAACCTGTACTGTGGTGCTCGTTTTAGCACCTTCACTAAGAATGTGTAAACTTTTCAGATAATTTGCCTTCCTTTCGGGCGGTCTGAAAGAACAAAAATTGACAAATTAAATCTTTGAAACCTGCACAACACTTTCCTTGAGTTGCATTCAGAGGCTTGTCACAAGCATTTAAACCTTTGAAACTGAGCAAATTGGTGCGATTTCTATCAAAAATACAGGAAAAAAGCCAATGAGCAACTTGGGAAGAGATGCTCCAGGAACTGCAAGAAATTAGTAGATTTAGAAAATTATTTTTATGGTTAGGGAAAAATGTCAAGGGACAAAAAGAAAAAAGCTAGGGAAAAATTATATTTCTAATAGTCACAATTCAATATTTAAAATTGTTACAGAATTATTATACATTTGTAAGAACACTTTTTCCAGTTCATTTCCTTGTTTTAAAAAATAAAAAATGTCATTCTGTATTTTTTATAATCACTATTTTTCAGGTATTTTTCTTGTACCTTTCACTAATTTCTTGTTATTTTTGGGAAATTTCTTCTTTTATTGCTCTTTGCCTTTTCCCCATGTTTTTGAAAGAAATCAGGCCAATTTGTTCAGGGTTCAAAGGGTGAACTAAGTTTGTTGTTATCATCATCTATTGTTTATGTGCAAATTTAATTCTTATTCTGATTCTGATTTTGCAGAAAAAAAAAACTTTGTTCCATTTGTTTGTCCACATCAATGCAAATATGATCTTATAAAAGTATTTCAGTGCTGCAAAGATGGTCTTTTCATAAATCTGAGCTGTCTATGCAGCAGAAAGACGCAAATACTTTTGAAATTAGTATTTTCACCACTTAACCTTGCCGTCACAGCCTTTTCTGATGGTGAACTGGAACGGTTATATCCATCTATGCTCTCTTCAACACCACCAGACTGCTTTAACAGAAACTGTTATTATAGCTTGCTGAACACAGGAGTTGCTGGTCAACAACTCCCTCGATCGTTTTTTTGCATCATAGTGAGAATTGTGCACCCATGTCCTGGGGGGGTAAAAATAACTTTTTCTAAATAGAGTCTAGCTTTGAAGAGAGTGATGCACCAGCTTCAGCTCCCTGACAGAAAGGGCTGTCTGACAGAAAAATAAAACTGATAAAATATTCTAAATATAGTACACAATTAAGCCTTTGACACCTGAACAAAGCGGCTTGATTTCTTTTAAAAACATGGAAAGAAGGCAATGAGCAACTTAAGAAACTTAAGAAATTACCCAAAAAACTATAAGAACTTTGTAAAAAAAAAAAAAAAAAAAAAAAAGGACAAGAAAATCAGCTGAAAACTAGCACAAAAAAACCACCCCCAAAATGTTAATTAAAGGGAGAGAAAAAAGGAAAAATGCTTAGAAAGTAATACTAATACTGTGGCATAATGGTAAATATATATAATTATGATAATTATTAATATATAGATTTCTGGACATTTTAAAAAATATATTTTTCTATATCAACTAATTTCTTTTAATTAGCGGGACATTTCTTGCCAAGTTGCTCATGCCTTTTTTAAAATGTTTCCGAAAGAAATCAAACTAATTTCATCAGAACAGATGAACACTGATATTGATTTTTCTTTAAATAGGTGACTGAAATACATTTTGCTGCTGCACCCACACTGACTATGGATAAGTACCCTATTCAACCCCACTTCAAAAAAACCTGAACTATCCCTTTAATCTGTAACTGTCAGTGTCAAAACATCATACTGCATTGGTATTATGAAGAGATTTTGCCTGAATCCAGTCTGTATTTGAGAACGAAATGAAAATCACTGTGCAGATGTTAATAACACATCAGTGTTTTCTCCGCATGGGCAATAGTTAGAACCGGTTTGAAAACTGTTGGAAGGTAATTCTGCTCCGCTGGCATCTGAGTGTCTCAGCAGTGCTTTTAGTGCATTAAAGTGTAAAATTCACATCATGCCTTTTTTAATGTTCACAGCTGATTGGTTGTTTAACTTTCAGGTAGATTTTTCTTGCACAAAAGCAACCACCCTCAGTTTAAAACTTTAATTTGTGCAAAGCTCTTCAGATTTTGATAAATTTCTCTTGTCTCAACAGTTCAGATGCAGCTCAGCTGCGGACGAGCCTTCAAAGGCATTCCCCACTTTAACTACGAGCACATAATATAAGCCTGTCAGCTGCGTCCCTACCCAGAGAGTCTATAAATGCTTACTTGTAGGAGGGGTTGGCACAATGACAGCCAATTGAACCCTCCTTGTTCAGCACACAAGGCAGAGACCACTTGAATCTTGAACAAACAATCAAACAAACACAAACATTTCATTTCATTCTGATGTACTACTGTAAATATTTGGCTATAAATCATCTCTGGCATTCAGAGCACATGCGATACTTTCACAAAGTGCATATAAAACTGTTGTAGTTAATAGAGTCCTGCATATATCATGCTCCAGTGAAAGAGAGAACCAAGCCAACCAGAAAGTCTGAGTGTTTTTGTAATATTTATATAAATCTGAAGCAGCATGAAGACTGTCAGTTGCACCATTAAAAAAACTTTGTCAGACAGAAAAGAACAGAGCAGATATTGTAAATCTTTCCTTTCTGTCTAACTTGAGACACACAATTAGGTGCTCAGTGGGCAGGCTGACACAGGACAAGAGATAACTGATCAAAAAACTGAATTAGAGAGGAGATAATACATCCTAACTGGCAGTTAACCAGGTGGAGGCGACATCTGTCAAAAAGTAGAAAATGAAAGCTATCAGGAGGGTTTTTATTACAGTAACAGGAAGCAAATCGAAGAAAAGTAATAACCTCATTTCAGGTTGATGGCCTAATTTATAAGCTAAAAACACAGCACTATTAATTACACAGCTGCTGTCTCTTTGCAACATGTGTACATTTAATTGACTAGTCAGTGTACACTCATACATTTAACTGACAGAAGATAAAACAACAAATATGATGCAGCAAAATTAAACTAAATTATTTGTAGTAATGTGACAATACACCAAATTTATTTTGTGTAGCAGCGATACGCAGTCTTTCCAGAGGCCATGAGAGGAAACAGGTGCACGCCTCCTGCATGGATTTTTAGTTGGGTGCTCTGACTTAAAATGGATAGCAATATGATTGATTTAATCTTTTTTGCTTTACTTTCTTGTCTGTCGTTTTTTTTTTCTTGCAGGTATATAAGCGCAACTTTTTTCTTGTTTGCATAATAAGTCATTTACAAAAAGAGTTCACTGTTTTCGTATCCCCCAGTGAAGGTTTCAAAGCAAACTGTGACCGCAGTTTTGTCAGTTAGTCGCAAATTAAATTCCCTCAAAATGATCAAAACATTAAATAATTCTTTCGATCTTCGCTCTTCCTTTTTACATTTTTTTTTTCTTTTTTTTATCACTGAAGTTTATGCCCTTTTCCCAAATTGGTTATGTGGACAATAGAAATATATCAACATAATGTTGCACTTGTTTCATCAACACCTTAAAATGAATATTTCACCCACAAAATAATCATTTGTACATCGATTGATCACGCCATGATACCTTGAATTCACGAAGAAAACATTGTTTTTTCGTGTGTAATTATGCTGAGGTATTTGTATTATTATCCCTTTGTAAATTGTGTCTGCATGTAACAACAGCAAAACTATATGAAAACATCTGAGCAGTTCAAACGCATGTGCTTGTCCAGGTGCACTACTCCTATGCAGGAAGTGTTTTAGAGAAAATTTGGGAAGTATTAAGCATACAAATTAGTGAGACCTGGATTTATCGGCTCAGTTGTGCGAGAGTTTGTAAATGGATGTTTTATTTAGTTTTGCTGTTGTTAAATATGGCACCTTTACTCCAATTCCGTTTTTGGATTCTTCGATTCACAGTGGAGGTATATGAGAAAAACATGTTTTCTTCACAAATTCAAGCTAACACAGGCAAATAATTGATATACAAATGATCATTTTGTGTGTGAAGTACTCCTTTAAATGATACGTATAAGACAAATACAGTTTAGGTGTCTGCATGTCACAGTCAACACAGGTTAATTTGTGTGACATGAAAGGCAAATAAAGACCTGCTGCTGCACAGAATCAGCTCGAATCATGACTGTTGACACAGCAGCGGCCTGCGGTAGTGAGGTGGGTTCATCCATGCGTGTAAATATACATATTTACTCACTATCAAATATACACACAACTGCACACACATATGTACACTACACTACTGGTGCTGCATTATATCTCAACCATCAAATTAGCTTTTTGCCCAGAGATATAAAGAAAATGATGGCAAGTGTACTAATGTGTTACACTGAGGAGCAATCCATTCTCACTGAAACAAGACAAATATTCTTAAAGCAATTATTATTAGGAGTGTCCTGATCAATTTTTTGCCCCTGATCCAAGTCATTTATTACTGAGTATCTGCCGTTAAAAAGTACCAATATTTTTTCTCTCACTGCACTGATCTTTTTTTGTCTGAAATAATCAGCTCTTCAACAATAAGATTAAAAAGAAAACTTGATTGGCTTATAAATGAGCCTGAACAACATCAGCATTTTGTCTCGGTGATCAAATTAAAGTCTAAAGTCTGTGTGTTTTATCGGTTGTCGGAGTTGAGAAGCCTGTGAGCACAGCAGAAGAACTTCTTTTGATGTATTCTTGTGTCTCTTATTTTGAGAATTTAGTAATTTTAGTAGTTTTATCATTCATTAACACTGTCAGTAATCCTCGAGTGCAGTTGACGTTGATGAAAGGTTAAAATCTGACTTTGGGTAATGTCTGACAAAAGTAAGACAAGCAGCAATTTAACAATGGCCTCTACAGCTACACTTGGGGAAACTCTACTCTACTCTACTAGAAGAACAGAGCAGCGATTTTGGCCAAAATACAAGCTTCAGTCTCTCCACCCACAGCGACAGGTTAACTAGCCTTGAGCTATAAGTGAAACAGCTTTAAACTGAAAACTGGTTTCTTAACACAAGAAGACCTCAAAAATTGTTTTCATCATAACAATATGACGGTAGTCAGCCTATCGGGGGCTGCAAGGGACATTCTGGTACAGATGATATGTCTCACTTTTTTGTTGCTGACATATTGCAAGATGATTCCTTCATCCCCACTGTCATAAACATCTTGAATAAAAAGTTATGATCCATACATCTAAATAAACACTAAGCCACTGCGTAACTTTGCACACAGTAGTTGTAATTTTTTTACTCTGTCTCAATTATTTGTATTAGGTATTTATTCTGTTTTTAGGAACACACGCTGTATGATTACTGTCCAAGTTTAAGAAAAATTTCTGTCAAGACAGACAAAAAAGTTTTCTGAATCTGAATCTGAAGCTTTCCCCTCACGACCGGAGCTTGACAGAGCACACCGAACTCTAAGACCCAAACCAGGAGAGGGAGAACAGCCTTGACCCACAACTGTTCGTTTTCTACACCAATAAAACTAGACAGAAATTCTACATTTTTGCAATTATTAGAAAGTAAAGTTGAACGTACATGTATCATGACACAGTGGTGAACTCTGGAATTTGCCCAAACAGAAGAAAAATATCTCTAGCTGTGAGTTGCCCTCTCTGCCTGCTGGTGACTATTTCGTCTTGAACACCAGTTACATAATTCATTCTTTAGAGGTTGTTGTAACCATGACTACTGAAATGTGTGCTCCCACTTAAGGTTGTACTCACTACCATCATGTATTTTACACTGGGCTGCTGTAACCATGGTAACAGCAGCCTTCAAAAGAGGGCAGTAAAAATCCAAGGAAGTTGCAGAGAGAGGGGCACGTATCGAAAATAGCAAAAAGCCCACAGGGCAAAGGGACCAAACATTTAGAAAGCCTTTGAAACACACTCCTGGAACACACTCTTCCCTTATACCTACACTTCTCCAGCCCCCTGTGACCCTGCAAAAACACAACACAGCACTGTGTGAGCTCATGCTGAAAATGGCTGATTCATAAATGCTAAAAAAAAAAATGCAGAACAACCTGCAGCCATGATACTGAAAACAACAGGCAGTGACAGAAATAAGCAATTATGGAGTTACCTTCTTCCACTGCTAATAAAACAGTCTCACTTTTGCGATGTGAAATGCAAATGAACTACCAGCAAGTCTATAAAACAAAACAAATGAGCACGCTTGCATGCAATCCCCCTGGAGGTCGAGGGTAATGTCCCTGGGGAACGACCACTTCGATCTGACTCACCGAAACTCAAAACCCTGACTTCTGACCTCATGGCCTCAATCTGTGACTGAGTTGTAAGCCATCGTCTGTGTAATTGGACAAAGCAGGTCATTACATCCCCAGGGACAATGCAGAGACACCTTATCTACTCCTATGTCACACATGAGTATTGCCTGTTGAAAAGTCTGTTTAACATCGATTAAGAAGGGCTGAATGAAAGAAAAGAGCAGGCTACATTCACCCCGCTGTGATAAAGGCATATCATGCAAGCAATTACAGGAGAAGTAAATGGATAAGAAAATAAAAAGAAAGCACAGGCCTTGCAGCAAGGAGGTTGAATAAGAGACAAAGTCCTAACAGAAGATTCAAGGCAAGCAAAGCAACTCCAACTGCACATATATTAGACGAGAAGAATTTTAATCTGCAGGTTCACACACGTGTCATAACCAAATCTTTGCAACCATATTGTCCCGCTGCATGGCCCCTAATAGCTGGGACACAAGAAAACTAACAGGATGTGTGTTGTGCATGCACATCTAGCTGCCATCTGTTTGCTTAGAGATGGCACTTAAGTTTCTGTGTGTACACTTAATGAAGCAGGCGTGGAGTTTTTATTCTCTAAATATAACCAGTCTGCGGGGTGAGAACTGATTGGAATAAAAACTATATCAGATGCTGAGCAGTAGAAGATTCAGCAGATTCTGTCCTCAATTATGCATTCAAAGCACTTCACTACATAAATGTGCTTATGCCTCATTTTAACTCATCTAAATAAGATATTTATTTATGTTGTGGTTCAACAAAATGTTAAAGAGGGCTTATTGTGCCTATTTTCATGTTCACACTCATATTTACGGTTTCTACTAGAATATGTTTACATGCTTTGATGTTGAAAAATACGTTATTTTCATCTGAACGTCTGCACCTAACAACAATATTCACTCTTTCTGAACTGCCCCGTCACTGCATGTTTCCCTGATGTTAGCATGTGGCTACACATAGCTGTGTATGCTTTGCTGTGTTATGTAAACACTTGAGGAGCCTGGAGCAGATGACTGACAAGAGCTGATGTCAGCTTGTCTAAAAGGTTGCAAAAACGTTGAAAATAGTTTTTGAGTAGTTTAATAGTTTTTGTTTTTTTAGGTGTACTGTGCACTGTGAAAAGAAACAACTGTGTGTCTTGGGAATTTTGTCTCTATTTACTAATTTACAGGTACGAATAAATGCAGTGCTGCCTGGATTACATCTCTTACCAACATAAATACAAAACAATGTTGAAAACCAGGCTCAAAATATTGATACTGAGGTAACAACTGAGTACTGAGGTATACTATGTATTACATTTGTTTCCCTGCAACATCTATGTCTACAGGCAAAAGCATCATGAAACTTTTCAAGGCTATGTTGACACACTCACAACATTCGGTTAAATTTAAGGTAAGATTGTATTCTTGTTCTAACACAGAAAATCAACAGTGACTTGAAGCGTTAGATTAGTCTGATGCAAGTTACACAGTTTCACAAAAATAAATATGGAGTAATTTTAAGACAAATAAATTAGCAAACCCAGCCTGCAGGCTAACTATGAGCCAACTTTTCACAGTAATAATCAGTGACACCTGCTGACCAGTGGTGCCAAATGATGAAAAAAGAGGACAAACACGACTTATAGTTTGTGGTTTGTTAATAATATCATGGAGCGAGTATCGAGAGGGGAAAGAGTTTATAGAGGCCACAGTGACTTGTTGTAAATATACAGCAGTGAGGGCGTCGTCAGTCATTTGCCTCCAGAATCTGTCCTGACTGACTGACGAGTTAGCAGAAGTAATGAGCCCTGACACATTAGGAAGCCTCAGTGTCTCAGCTCTGCTACAGCTCTGCAGATTTTATGATAATATAGGTAAAATGTCCATGTAATTGTTGCACAGTTTCAAACATTTTCTGCTGGAGTGAACAGAGTAAAGTGTTTTGAGTTGTGTAACTCAGTCAGACATGCTTTTAAAGATTATTTTTTGGGCTTTTATTGCCTTTAATGGACAGGAGAGTTTAAGCGTGAAAGGGGGAGAGAGGGGGGGCTGACATGCAGCAAAGGGCCGAGGCCAGAATCGAACCCACGGCCGCTGCGGTGAGGATACAACCTCTGTATATGGGGTGCCGCTCTATCCACTGAGCTGCCAGGCGCCCTCAGACATGCTTTTTAGATTGGAAAAAGTTGTACTTTACCCAGAATTCATAGCAAATGAGTCCCACCTAAAGGTCCAATTGTGTAGGATTTAGGATGACATATTAGTTGATATTTAGTATAATATAGTAAGTATGTTTTCTTTAGTGTGGATCACCTGGAAATAAGAATCGTCGCATTTTGGTTACCATAGAATGACCCATTTATAACTTCATAGGGAGCATATCCTCGTCTATGAAGATTGCAGTGTTGCATCGCCATTTTTCTACAGTAGCCCAGAATGGACAAACCAGACACTGCCTCTAGATAGGGCCATTTGCTTTTTGTGTCTGCCCCTGAAAAACCCAGATTTTTGAACATGGAACTGCTATATTCAGTTTTTTTTTACTGTTTTAAATCACTGGATCTGTTTATTTTGGAAAGGAATAGACCTCCGGGATATTTCGGCTCCTGCTAAAAAGCCTCCTGAACAATGAACTCTAACTGCGAGAAATTTTAGCAGGTTGCAATCTGTAATTCTCTCTAGATGCCATTAAATTCCCCCATTTACAAACTGTACCTGTAATATAGTGACGAACAGGTAGCTCTGTGTAACAGATACACTTAGACGTCTATTTGAAGTCTTTTAGTTTGAGCAAAGCAATTGTCAAAGATCTCCAGTATCAAAGTCCTGTCCACCCTGGTATGCCTTATAATAACACTTATGCAACACTTCCTTCACAGGAGAAACCATTGCTAGAGATTTTTTTTTTTTTTAAATAGGTCCATTGTGTACTAGGTGACTAAATACTGATGGCAGAGAGAACTACACAGCTAATGAAAAGTGGATCAGAGTGCTCATTTGAAAAAGCTATTTTTGTTGGTATTTTACCCTCAATCAGTTTCAGTTATCATTCTCCAGAAGTCATGCAAGAATAATTAAGATAATTTGCCTTAGGATATGAGATAAGTTATAAAGTGACAAAGATTTATTGCATTTATTTTCAGAGCTGGGTTCACGTGGGAAAACAATATGAAATAATATTGCCTTTTATCATTTAGGCAAATTAAACAAGCTGGAAAAAGAGCTGAGATTGGCCGTCTATAACACATTTTGAGGCAAGAATTTACACTTGCGACCAGAACAGACATCTAAAGGCGATACAGGGATGTTACAGAAAGCTCATGGGCGTGTGCGCAAATATACTGTATACCAATGCATGAAAACAGCCCAGAAGGAGCAGATTTATCAGAGTCTGGCCGAGCTGACAATCATCTATGCTGACAGAGGAGCGTTACTGTGACATCATCTCATCACTATGCCAGTCAACAAACCGGCATAACAGCAGCACAAAATAACAAAAAAAGGTTAAATAGATGCAATTAAATAAAGCGTGGAGGTGAGATTGAGAGAAAAAGCAGAGGTGGAGAGGGAATGAAGGTGAGATGAGGAGACGAAGTCTTATTGAGAAACAAAATGAGGGCTGCAGAGGGTAGAGAGGAAATTGATGAGGGGATGGGGAGAGGAATGGGAAGCAGAGGGCTAGTGAGGGAGACTGGATGGACGGGTGAGAACATGAGGGATGAGGGTTACCAGCAGGCCCTGGATAGGAAGTGTGTCTCCATAAACATTACTGCATCTGGGTCTTGCTGATCATACACTAGCCCTAGGAGACCATGAAACACAATATAGGTCCTTCGTCCCGTGATGGATGAGGCCCAGGCTCCGATGTCAGCCCACTCAGCGCTCCCCACCAACAGGGACAAATCACCAGGCCACCGCCCCCCTCAACACGCAGGCTAATACAACTAATGGAGCCATCTATGGTGTTCGACGGGCTTGATGCTCTTTGAATGGACTTCTGCTGTCCTGTTCTTGAGATTTATCCACTGGGGAGTTGCTGTTTTTGTAAATCACACTCTGTGCATAAAAACCCAGTCGTGACATCATGTCTTTTTCAAAAATACAGATAAAAGTCAATAAAATGTGTAAAATTACTTCAAGAACTGTTTTTTTTTTCTTGCACTACTCACTGTCACCTTCGCTGTGACGTCCCCCTCACTTTCCCTCCACGGGCTCTCTTAAATCAGCTCCCTGCTCATAGCCACAAGCAGCAACAAGGGAAATGGTGAATGAGCTCCAGACTTAGATCTGACAGGTTTTTTAAAAAGATGCCTCGTTTGTGCTGACCTACATCGCTTTTTCTTTCCAATCATCTCTCCTCCCCGGCCACTGCCAGCTCCGGAGGCTGCCATGGGGACCAGTGGCCGGCCTGCAGAGTCATTAGGAGGCTCGACTCACTGTGATTGCTGGCTCAGACACACAATTGAAAGAGTCAGATATGCTGGTTGATAAAGGGTGGCACAACTTCCTGCTTGATTAATACGGTACAGTCTGGCTTTGTGCAATTCAGCGTGTGCAGCATGAAGTTACCACTGCCAGGACGAGAACTCTGATTCAAAAGCCGCGACCAACAAAGGCTATGGTTACATGCACACCAACATTCCCCTATTATTCTGAATATGACAATATTCAGAATTTGATGCGGGTCATATGAACAGCATATTCCGTTTAAATATTCTGAATTAGGCCTTTTTTTAAATTTAGCATTTTCCTATTAAGACATGGGATTTGCCGGTTATTATTCAAGTTTTAGGAGCATTATTTTGGCATGCATGCAGCAAATTTGAAATACTCATCTCAACAGGGGTTTCTACCGCAGTTTATGTCCCACAGCCTCTCGTTTTTTACAGACAGTTCTGTGTATTGTCACGGATATGATGTACACAAACCAACTTACCAACAGTTTGCAAAGTTGTGGGGTAGAGATGCATGCATGCATTAAAAAAAAACACCTTTTTAATGGTCAGAAGGAGAAACACACCTCTTGAAGTTTATGAAGACTTGGATATCAATAGGTTGTTAAATATGCGCAAAAATTGCAATGCCAACCTTTTCGAAAAGATGAAAGAAGGAAAGAGAGAGTCAAGCACGTCTACTACTGGTAGAAAACAATTAAAAAATTTCATTTTGATACAAAAAAAGCAAAATGATAAGCAGTTCCAGCTGTTCTACTTCTCCATATTTTGATGTGATAAGCGGCACTTTGATCTATGCACAGCTGCATGTTAGTGGCCAGTGTTAATGGGATATTCATTTTCAATAGACATGTAAAAAGCTTAGTAGGAATATCATCCTTTATCGAATAATGGCAAAAAAAGGGACGATTTTGTACATTTAAACATAGTTAGTGTCTACATCCAAATTTCAAATATAACGATCTATTGATCTTTAAACGTATACTATGCAGGATTGTCGGTTACTGTTTGTAAAGACAGTGAAAGTGAAAATAAAAACCAACCCCAAATTTACACTTGTTTAGGGTTCTGTCTCGCTGTATTGGTGTTTTTTCAGCGCTGTTTCTTTGGGATGCCTTCTGCTTACAGTCTGGCACCTGGTTGCTTCTTTTTTATAAAGCTCTGACCTCACCTGAGTGCTGTGGGGGCACACTGCCATAATGTCCTGAATACTGAAAATAAGAAAATACATCACATTATAGTTTTAGTGGGTCATAAGTGGTTGAAGTAATGCAGTGAAGATGCTTGATAAAAGTTGTGAGTTGCAAAGTATGCAAGTGTTGAGAGTATGTGGTAGCTATATTTTGGTATGTGTTCTACATGTACATTTGAAAACAGGCGTGCAAGGCCTACTTTTCATACTGACTGCTTAGTCTAGAAACTCATTCCTTATTCATTGTGACATTTTTCTAACGATGATGTCTGTGAGGTTTGGCTCTTTTTTCCCCATGAGAGCTTCTCAAGCTTTTTTTTTTTTTTTTGTGGTAGCACGGTTCATGTTTCTCATTTAAAAGTTATGAATGGACAACCGCACTGAAAGCACTTTTTATACTACACCAGGATATTCAGCAGCGTTGAGAATGACACAAATACCTCTATATCGATGAATTAGAGGGATATTAAAAAGCAAATGCAAAAAGTGTGATAGGGGATTTTTATTGTAGACTGAACTCGTAGTGCTCCAATATCTGATATCTGAACGTCCTGTCATTAACAGTTTGTGCGGGCACAATTTATTCTTGGTTTGTACTGAATGGAAGTAGACTTTGATATGCTCCATTTCAGAAACTGCTGCACATTTTACAGCTTTTACAAACTCAACATTCAGAGTGGAGGTTGTCCGGGGCCAGTAAGCTCTTTTGGGTTTATTCATATTTATTTCCCCATTGCGTCTCTGTGTGTGGTTTATCTCTGAGCTCATTAAGATGCAGCTCTGCCATGCAACAGCAGCTTTCTGAGATGATAATAACACAAACAGCTTCAGAGCTTCCATCATAGTTATCTGCAGGTGGGTGATTATGTCTAGTCCACCCCAGGGCTTTGGCCGGTCTACCACAGTGACCCAAACTGACTTACATAACAAGACGCTCCACATAAGAGATTAGATGACCCTTAAACCAGACTGGCTTTGTCTGTAGATAACAGATCAGCGAAAAACAAAATGTGTCCTCTGACAATAATATAATTAACTGTAATCACAGCTGCTTGGTGGGATTTTATCTTTAAGATGTAATAAGTACAAGACAGCTTTTGTAGGCAACAGCTTCGACTATTTCTGCATCCCAAATCACAGATTAACATGAAATCTCTCATGCAACACAACGCACTGGTGATAATGAACATTGTAAATTTATTTGATGATTTTACTGTCACATCGCCTTCACCCCTCTGCATGTGAGTTCAGCTACTATTATCTAAAACTGGTTCCTCTGCAAGTATTTAGTTTGGGGTTTTAAATGAGTGACAGCAGGCGGTAAAAATAGATCATATCTCAGTGTTATGTTGCATGCTTTGATGAGCTGTTCTCAGCGTCTGAGTGCACACTGCTACAGTATCTGCCTGTATATCACCACTGATTCACAAACAAATACTGATAGACAAGTCATACATCTACTCACTTATGTAAGCATATTTCTCTTTGAACAAGGAAAACAAGTGAACTGTTTTATGAGATAATTAAGATTCCTGACTACAAGTTCCCTGGCAGCTGAGATGAAGATTTGTGACGACTCAGTGAAAGCTAAAAACACATTAGGACAGTTTATCCCAAAATCAAAACTGCATATTTTACTCTTACATGCAGTGCTTTTTGTCACCTAATCTGTTTTGCTTTCAGTTGCAGAGTGTCTGAGATATCGGTAGTAGAGATGTCTGTCTTCTCTCTGATGCAACAGAACTAGATGGCACTCAGCTTGTGGTGCTCAGAGCGCCTTGTCGTGAGTAGTTTCATGAAAGAACTATTTTCTTTCTACCGAACATACATAACAATGTGCAAAAAGAAACATGCATACCCATGGCAAGGAGGCGTGTGCTTGATACAGCGCGAGAAGTGAAAAAATGATGTTGTGGTGCTAGGTGAGCAAGCAGAAGATGCAAACTTCCTTCTGCACAGTAACAAGGTTGGCAGGTGTAGTTCAGCAGAGACAAAATAGTTCCAACATGAAACTGCTCACAACAATGTCGGTGGATTACCATGAGTAACTTGGTATTGAAATTTTTTTTTTTTTTGCATTTTGAGCACCACAAGCGGAGTGCCATCTAGTTCCATTACATTCAAGAGAAGGCAGACATCTCTATGGCTGATACCTCCAACACTTTGCAAATGACACCAAAATGTGCTGGACAGATGAAAAGCACTACAAAGATATGCGTTTTTCATTTTGTGTTGAGCTGTCCCTTTAAGGCTACACTTAATATTTTCTCTAATAACATTGGATCAAATGACTGGGCATAATGTGCAAGAGATTGCTCATAAAGATGAACTGACAAAGAATTATCACCAACTATTCAGTTCAACTTTTAAGCCTCTTTTAGCTCGTCATTTTGATTTTACAGCCTCAAAAATGTTGTGTTTTGGCTCAGCTCACTGCTTTTATCAACTTTGTTTCCAACAGCAGGCAGCTGTTTTTAATGAAAACGCTCTGATAAACCCACAGCACACTATCAGCCGACACCAAACGGCAGACGGAAAACTGGCAGATGAACATAGTGGAGCACTAAGCAGCTAAATACCAAAATATTTTTCTGAGGAGTTGGTGGAGACAGAGGCAGAGCTGCGAAACAAGAGTAAATACTGCACCTATATTCGTCAGGTGGACACAAACCGGGGTTGCTGCAGCTTTGGGCAAGTTAGATTTAAGACTTTTCAACATGTTTTTAAATGCCACCTGGTATTAGGTTTAATACCAATTTTCCAATCACCAAACTTGAAGGACAGCTTTATTTTGCCCAAATGTCTAAGGTAAATCAAAAATATGGAAGTTTTTTTTTTGCCCAGTGAAAAAGTAAGATTATCCACCACCCCTTTAGAGTGGAACAAATGAAAGACAATTAACATTATCATAAAACTATCCATTTGGTCTACCAATAAAAGTGGGAAAGATCTGGCATTTCTCGCTGGTTTTCTCGGCAGTGTTGTGTTTTTCAGTCTGCATGTGAGATTCCATTGCTTAGATTCCCAGTTTATCATTACGAAATTATTTCACAAAAAATACGTGTTAACGATAATTTCGAGATTTTACAATGCAACATCAGAAAAAAAAAACAATTCATTAAATCTTACTTCCCATGTTTAGGCATTTTTAAGAGTTTTAAAAGATTAATTTAGATCAATTTAGGTAATTTTAATACAAACTTAATTTAAGATTAACTCATTTAAACCCTAAAAATGTTAAAGTTGCATGAACAGCTTGTTCTGCTGCCTCAAAATGGCCAAAAGAAATCAGTTAACTCAGCTTTAATTATAAATCTCTAAATATCTAAAAACAAGGGTTCCACTTGGTCTGCTTGTTTACTGTCCATATTTAGATTTGACGTAACACAAAGCGCACACAGCTTCTTTTCCTTTCATTTCTCTATCATCAGATTTGGTGTTTGTAGATATTTGTGCTGTGAGCAGTATTTGATTTCATTAATAAACCAGCGCAATCTCAAACCTCAATGGGTGTGTCTATTTTTATCTTGTAGCATATTTTTCTAGAAAGCTGAGAGCAAAGGTGTCGCACTTTTTCTGTCTCTCTTTCGCTGTCTGACAGCGTCTTGTCTCGTCACATATATTCTTGGCGGGATCATCCTGTTCTATCGTTCTCAGTCTGCTGGGCTCCATGAAAACGGCCGGGAGCAAGCCAGCAGACGGACGCAGGCAGCTTATGGGGTAACTGCAGAGACCCAGAGATGAGAGAGACGGACAGAGATGATGATGGAGAGCTGTTATTAGTTGTGGAAGGACACTAGACGACTTGGCCCACGCGACCCCTCAGGGTAAAGGCTTGCTGGCTGGCTGTGATTAGAGTAAGGTGCTTGACAGCAGACAGTAAGAGGGAGAGAGGATGATCGGGGGGGACAGGAGGTAAGCTGGTCTCATCCCCCGACTGACTCCGAGACATTTTAAATTAAATTTTAAAAGCATAAAAAAGGTCATAATTGTTGCAATAAAATAAAAACCAAGACAAATGTTCTTTTCTTCCAAGATGGACTGCTTATTTTTCATCAACCAAGGATTCACAGATGACCTAGTTAGAACGGCACAGTTGGATGCACTGCAGAGAGGATTGGAGAAAACTCCTGAAAATCTATACAGCCTTATGTGGGACTACACCCAGGTTTCTGCTCAGCCTGCTGGTGTCAAAACAGTGGGTTAAGCACTTTATCCCTCAAACACTCTGATGTGATAAGAGGGCAGCCGGTCTAGTCCTTTGTTCACCAGCTGAGAGATCGTGTTACTCTCTGACAGCTGCTCCGAGATCACTGCTAGATGAGAGGTTAGCATATTTTTAGACGAGTGTTTCATGTGAGGAGCCTTACTACTAAATAATGAGGGTGCCCTTCTCCTGTGCCACCGACTCGCAGATCAAACAGCGGAGAGCTGCAGACAAGCAGACTTACAAAAGGTTTGGATGGAGAACACAGAAGACATGAGAAAAATGGGAACAAGAGGACCCAAAATGTGAAGTTGGAAAGAAAATGTGGTGAAAGCAGAACAAAATATTAAAGGAAAACAACCGAAAGGAAGTCTTTAGTTCAGTCAGAGAGAGCACTAATGGTAACAGTATTAAGCAAGGCCATGGCTACCATTGAGGATACCAAGGTCATGTCCTTTGTATTGTTTCTGGGACTGTGGGGATTTTAATGGCCTGAAGAGGACTTTACATATAATTACATCAACAGTAGATTACACATGATGATATTCCCACCAGAATTGTATTTCTGGCTGTGCAGAGAAGGCTTTGAAACATCTAACAGTTAAATAAATAAAATTTGAGGGGTAAAAAAACGGAGTTTGGCCGGAAGGGTTGCTATGGGGACATTCATGACATCAGTTCTTATAAAATCCTGGCTGCAGCCCTGGCATCAAGCAAGGTTGGTACTAAATATGAGTTTATTAAATTTCATCTAAATTAATTTCTTTACTGATGATCTGAATTGCATGTCCAGATAATAAAACATATGTCTGATTGAACTCCATTTTTCTATTGAATGGAAATCAGTGATGAGATCTCCAGTTTTGAAAAAGGTAACATTCACTACCTTTGTGATGAGCGGAGACTGCTGAAGAAGGCTAAAGCTGGCAAGCTTCTGGAGTCTTATTGGCATTATAGTTGGGACGAAGATATTTTGTAAAATGAAGGTTGTGTGGACAGAGAAGGAGGGGAGAGTATACATTTAAAAAAATATCTGTATACATGCAGACAGCGCCTAATTTTTAAAAAAGTGTTTGTTATATAAAGTGCATTCAGTACTGGTCTTTGTAATAATCCTATGCGTAGAATAAAGGGCATTTAAAGCAGCTAATAATCATTCAATTTTGGGTTTAAAATTAAAATTATTCATGTTTTCAGGCTATGAAACTTTTATTTTTTTAAGGTCACCCTACAGTGTAGACCACTGCATCAACATAACGGAGATAAATAGTCCTGCAACACTTTAAATTGCATGTCATTACATCATTATGTACCTCTCCACTATGACAAACAGCTACTCGCCGAACTAATCACATGTCTCATCATCATTCTTCTGGCTCTTTCTCTCATTACCTCTTTTCTGGTGTGGTTTCGTTCTCTTTGCTTGCAGGAGCTTCCTGTAGATCTGGGAGGTTGGCAAAGTCATCCTGTTCAGCCAGCCCGATTGCTAGAGACAGAACAACCATCTTCCCCTCACTGGACACACAGACAAACACATCACAAGAACACACAGGTGTGTAGACAAATAAGCGCGCGCGCACACACACACACACATACATACTCCATCATACACACAAAAAACACAAACAGGCAGTGACAGAAACACACGCAGCACACATTCGTTTCACGTACAAAGAGAGAGTGGGAGAGAGGTGGTAGACTGTTGTGAGGACACTATTTCACTTTAACAAATGTTCAGTCTTTACACTGCAGAGCATCTCAACAGGACCTACATACTATTTGGAGTTAAAAATACAATACATACTTTGTTAATATGACACTTTTAGTAACACTTTACTGCATTCATGTCTTGCCATTTTGTACACCAACTATTTCACAGTTTTTTTCTGACAGCCAATTTAACGTTCTATCACTGAGCATTATCTCTTTCAAATTGTGTGTGTACTGCACAATATATCTTAATGGGAGTTTTGCTCTGTGTCCCTTATTATGATGATATGGGACATCAAAATTATTCTGATAAAGGAACAGTCCACCCCAAAATAAAAATAAATAAAAAAAGTAATAAAAGTTTTAATAATAAATAATAAAAGTTTTTCTCTTAAAAACTACTGTTTGAGTTTATAATGTTGTGTATGAATGCACTAAAATATGCTCATGTCAGTTTGCAATTTACAAAACTGAACGAAAGTGTTGTTCACTCTCACAACAGTTAACAGAGCTCGTTCTACGGCACGCAGACACAGCACACAGCACAACACCGGCAGATGATGCAGCTGCTGCGGACATCTACTTATGACAGCACAAGATGTAAACATCAATGTCTGTGGATTATCTTTGGTAACCAGGTCATGATTTCTTGAAAAAGAGATTGCTGTTAAGTTTTACAAATTTATTTTTTGACTCTTAAAGCACCACAAAGAGTGCTATCTAGATCCATTATAGAAGGCAGAAATTTCTTCGGCTGATATCTCCAACATTTGGCAACTTTCAGCAAAACACACTAGACTGATAAATAGCACTATAGGTTTAAGGCAATATATGTATTTTTGAGTTTGTGGTGAACTGTCCCTTTAACACTAATACTAACATTAAACTATTACGTAATCAAATGAAATGGTTTCATTCTGGGGCGGGCCAATTCCCATCAGAAAACATAACCTGCCACTGCCACCACCAGTAATGTCCTTTACACAAATATTTAAGGCACAACACTCAGCTTTCCTGCAAATTTTTCTTTTAGCTTATATTAGAAAATTAGACTGCATTAGAGGTCAGAAGAAAATAGATCTGCTGTCGCTGAAAGGAGATCTAAAGACTGTTTTTTTCTTTCCCTCTCCCTTTACCAACTCTGTGAGGTTGAGAGTATGCTATTAAAAGCCATCCAGCCTTTGAATTACTACAAACTCTTATTCTAAAATTTGGGATAATGCGTACTGCCCATGATTACTTAATGTACTGTATGCAGTGGCATTAGTAAGAGCACTCTCTGCTGCAGAGTCGAATGATTTTCCTGGTCTGATTCTTTCTTTAGTTCTGTTACACTGACATGATGCTGTATGGGTCATAACAGAGCACTTCATGCATGTCTAATATAAATTGTTTTATGGCACGCTGTGCCTAATTAAAATACAGCAGATGATACTAGGGATATTCATCATGGGCCAACCTTTGATATATAACCTGTTTCAAACATACATAAGATGCTTATTGTTACAATTCATCATTTCAGTGTATGTGGTTATATAATGCATCAGTGCACAGTATGTGTTCTCACAGGAATGCATTCAATTTAACGTGTTTTTTAAATTCACTATAGACTTGGTAGTCATAGAAATGTGCTTGGCTGAAATGAGCATCATTAGCAGGAAGGCTTAGAACAAGTGATGCCTCCATGGCTTTATCATCCTCTGTTATCTGTTTCCTAGAAAAAAATAAATGTGATAAAAATAGAAAAGCAGAAACCTGCTAAAAAAAAAAGGTTTGGATTGTTTCAGAGAGGAAAAAAATAGAGGCAATTGAAATGACATGCAGAAAAAAAAGGAGAAGCAAAAAGAAATCCATGAAAATTGAGGTGGCCTTACCAAAAACCTGCAACAAAGAAACATATCAAGTTGATTTTCAGCTGTTATTCTCCCGCTAAACACGCCTGAGGTCATTTAAATTACATCTTACTGAAGTATGCTGCAGCATGAATTCAAGAGGCCATGCAAACAGTGACCTTAACAAATGAACATTTGCCCACATCTAACCTTGTAATTCACAGTCCTAAATAACAGCCTACACATAAGCACATATTCTATACTATTCTAGCTTCTCATACTGTCCTTTCTGCCTCTACAATGCTCTTTTCCTCTTCATACAGCCTCTCACATGGCATGCTGCTCCAAGGACAACCTTTGTGTATTTATTTTACCACTGTCTTAAAGGGCAATTCAAACATGAGTTTTCTCATTTCTTGCATCCCTTAACATCAGCTGATCGCCAATTTTAAGGTATAATTTAAGAACAGTTATTATTTAAAATTTTTCTCTTGTGGATCATTAGCTGTCTAAATTTGGTTCAAACACTGGCTTTACTATTATGAATGACAGAAAGCGGGTACTAAATTAAACACAGAGAATATTAATAAGTATAAGACAACAAACTGTTTCTGTCTCTCTCATTCCCAGAACAGAGTGTCCATATAAAACAACAATTTTAAAAACTTCTCTCAAATGGTTTAAATCCTGCATGAAGCAGATACTCGAATTGGAATTTTCAGACCGGTTTGATATTAAGGCAAACACTGGACCAGACCAACATAAAAAAAAAACAACCCAAAAACAAACACACGTGCTGCTCCTCTCCCCGCCATTGTGGCTGAAATTCGTTCTCCTCCATGTTGCCAGGAATTTGTTTATAAACATAAAAACATGATTTCATTTCAATCATGTTGTAATATTGTCTATTACGAGAGAACTAATAGAGAACCCCAGTAGTAAGTCCTAAAATCTGGAAATGATTTAGGATTTCAGCACCTTTGGTTCCCTCGTCTTAAGGTCAGTGGGTTTTCAAATTGGTTTTTAGTTAGAAGCCTGAAATAAGGTCTGTGTTTAATTCAAGTTTAAGAGACTTTCAAGTTTTGTTCTGCATCATAAAATATGTCAGTAAATATTCCACCTGTAAACTTTGAAGCTTTTATGTGTCTTCAAAAAGGTGGTTGCTAAAAAGTGGCTAAATGAGACTACAGAACGCCTTCACATTGAGCCACACTGAGCTTGGCTTCACAGCCACGACACAGTGGTGACGCGACCGTAGTGTAGCTTGTTTTAGGCTAACAACAGCTTTTTACTTCTGGTGATTACATTTAGGCTTCAAAAATCCTGAGAGTGGTGTTCGTGAAGATTATCTGGCTGAACAACATGTATAAGCATCATAAAGGTTTGTTTGCCACAAAGCTTATTTTCTGCAATGATCCAAAATTAAATGGCAAAGTTCTTTAGGCTTTTTAACAAGGGAACCAGGGCGACGTTAGCTTCCGGGTTGGCCTACAGAAAAATGTCATCTCTGCAGCTCTCTACACAAGCTGGAGTTAGCAACGTGATGCTGTCGGCTGAGGTTGATGATGAAGGAAACATTTAATTTGTGTAACAATGACAAATGCCAGTCCATCATGTTTGCATCAGATCTAAATGTTTCAAGCTCATACATCAGACTGGACTGGCAAAACTTAAAATTCCTCCAACCAGATACTATGGCAAAACTGAATACATGTGGAAATTTGCTCAAAACCAATAAGTTTAATCTAATAGCAACAGGATCAACAGATTGTCTTTCTTATTAGCTTGTGACTGATTTTTTAAAATCAGTTTCTCCACATTTTTCTTGAAATCTTCTTCTTTTCATCTCTCCATGTCTCACAGGTCTGATCTCATTTCCCAGCCTGCATGCGCTTTCTGTGGTGCATTCCCTCCCTAACATGAGGCTGTTTGTTGGAGCAATATCGACAACAAGAGGAACACATTAGCACTTGAGAGACCACTGGGGATGTGTAAACAGTACCAACATGAGGCTCGTCGATAAGGTGAATGGATTTGTATAGATGTCCAAAAAAGACACGCGCACTCCAACCAGAGGGCTCTGAAATCATTACCACCTACACCGGCTCTTATTGATCTGAAATGTACGCAGGGAGGCTCACTGCCACACTGTGTGACAGCATGGACACACGTGGAAGGTGAAACTGCTGCATTTGGTCGTTCATACCCCACTGATCACACGATATTCCCACTCCCCACAGCGTGTTTCCCCCTCAGGGTCAACAACTGACGTGTTTGGTCCAGTAAGATTCATGAGGACAGGGGACGATGCACGGTGCCACCTCCCTATATACATGCCCAGCCTTATTTGAATGATGATTCACATCGGCAGGGAGGTCACTGGCCTGGAGACACTGTTAATGGGAAGACACGCAAAAAGTGCAGGAGTGTGGAGCTGTGTGTGTGGATGTGTGAGTGTCTATGTTCACAGGCAGCAGAGGAGGGGGGCGGGGCGTTTACGTGACGCTGCTTTGTGGAGCACATCATCTGCAATCTATCATTCAAGTCAAGCGGAGGAGGAGAGCTTTCCGTGCTCGCCATCTCAAAACAATCAGTAGCCTTCGCACACCAGTAGCAGTTCTACTCAGTCATGGATGAATTGGAAAACTGTGTCAGAAAAGCCATAATTATCTTTGCTAACTGGGTGGGAGATCAGTTCTTCTAAACCCCAGTTAGGGTAGTTGTGGTTATCATGTGTTATTGTAATGTTTTGGCTCAAATCTGTGTTATGCCAACAGTTACAGATACAGATAGTTACACACTGCAGTGTAAGTGTAAATGCAGTTTAACTATTGAACCTCATGCATTTTATTTAACAAGCTGAATTTGTTTAGGAATTACCATTTTGACAACTTTTCATTGCTGCACAGCTGTTTAAAGAAATATTTCACTGATATAAAGAAGGCCCTCACATAGTACTAGGTTGGCTCTGCTGTAGAAAGATGCAAATACTTCAGAAATTGGTGCTACATGACCAACAAACAGCAGGGGTGCTTTTGCTCAAGAGGTAGAAAACCTATAACTACCAAAATGCTGTGTGCCTCACGTAATGTGGACTGGTCCGTGTGGCCAGCCGGATCTTGAATTCCAGCTAAACGTAAGCTACAACATTTTTCTGAAAGCATTTTATTTGAGAAAGAGGCAGTGCAGTAACACAATCTTGATCTATATTCAATATGCACTTCCTGATATGTTTCTGTTTGATCTGATTTTGGTCCAAGTTTGAGAGACAGAGAGAAGGGCAAGTTTGAGAGACAGAGAGAAGGGCGGGTGTGTCTCTTGATCAGCTACACACTCTTTAAGTACGTATTAATGGCAGCGGGGTCGGCAGCAGTTGGTGGGCAATGCAAAAAAATACAACCTGTAGTTTGAGCAACAGCCACAAGAGCCGGCAAAACTCCTCCAAATGACAGAAATAACATCATTTGGAGGAGTTTAGCCAAGGGACAGGAGGTATATCTAGGCACTGGTCAGATGGAGGGAAGTTTACCACAGTTCTTCTACACATACTACCCACATTGTTTTGGTACAAAGAACCTTACAACGCCTACACATTATTGCAACTGTACAGTCTATGTATGCACGCTAACATGATGCATTATAGAACAGAATGGGAGTAGAACAAACAGTCCCAATCAAATAGCGTCAAAAACCGTTGTAGCAGGCTAACTTCTCTATAAACTTTCGTATAAGCAAGTCGACTTGTGGCAAGTCGCAAACTCACAGAGTAGGTTTTGCAGTAACAACCAAAGAGAAGCAGTGGAGTAGTATGTTTTGAAATCAACAAATTTTAAAAATATTACAGTAACTGTGTTTTGTTGCAATAAATGGCATGTTTGTTCAAATATGATGTAAGGTTAATGCAGCTGCCTCCAAAGTAGGAGTAAGAGCTGCTGCTCAGTCGACAGCTGGGAGGCAGAAAGAGTCCGCAGGGATAAACATTATGTAGATGAGCATTTTTACAACTAACTTTGGATTTATTTCAACCAAACCAGAGCTACTGAGTGGTGAACCAGTGGACTAACTAACTAGATGATTAATAAGACTAATCAAAATGGTTTTGGTGAGTTTTATTTCCTCCTGTCAAGTTTGAATGATTCACAATGAGTAAACAAGGTGATTAAGCTAACGTTAGTCTTAGTTATGAGAAAGAGGCCAAACTTCGATTGGTGTACGGGTGTATTGTCTGTTTAATCAGGAAAATATAAGTAGGAATAGGCCAAAACTGAGTTCTCAAACCAGTGAATGTGACACACTTTACAGCCCAACAATGTGTCGTCACCATAACAACTACCAACAATCACCATTTTCTTTTGTGTTAGTCAAATGACCACGACAGACAGTTAAAGGTCTGCTCTACTCTCATCCTATTTCTAGGTGATGCACACATGCAGCAAAAGAGAAGAATATCGTGTAAAGCTTGGTTTCATGAAACCATTTTAATATACACTTACACAATAACTCATGATGCGATACTAGTACAATACTTGGCCCAGGATAACAGTATTATCATGATATTGCGATCGCAAGACAGTTAATCTACAATACATCACGATATATGTTTTCTAAAGATGAAAAATACCCCTCAAAAGGCAAAAAGCAGAAGTTATTTACCTATTCACTGCACTATAGTGTCAGTTTCACCAAATTTGACTACTGAGATGAAACAACACAACAAAGTGTATAGTCTTAGCAAAGTGCATCTTACATACCGATGCTACTTGTCCATGACATGTGGCATAATTCCAATGTAAAATAGCCAAAAAACCCACATTTGCAAAAGGCCAAACTGCCAGAGAGCAAAACAGCTCTGGAGTTGCTGCGATGCTGCTGCAGAGCTGCCTGCTGACTAACTACTACATTTCCACGAGTAAAAGCACATATTCTATTTGTTTGTGTAGCCTTGCAAACCACTGTAGTATAGAAACATTGTCACTGGACTTTTATTTTGAAACGGAGACAGGAAAGGTTGAGTAAAACAGATGTATGTGTATTCTTCATATCTGTGACAGGTACAGACATAGAAACTGTAGTGAAAGGAGGTACAAAGTCAGTATGACCATTGAAACATGTTCACTGTCTTTTTTTGTAGATGTACCACAGCTTAGAAGAAGCTGAGACGGGTCTAAGCAGCACTGCTCAAGCAGACAGCATGGTTTCTCTAATCTGTTAAAATGGGCACCAAAAAACCCCCAAAAAAACAACAGATTCTGCGCAGCTCACGTGCAGCTCACGCGCAGCTCACGCGCAGCTCACGCGCAGCTCACGCATTTGATAAGTGCAACCAAGCAGAACAATGAAATAGTCAGTAAGTCAAAATGTTACCAGGCTTAATGTGGGAGATTTTTTGATGAAGATATAGATAGTTGGTGCCAAAGTATTTGCAACGTCTTGCAAGAGGAAGCCACAATATCGATATTTTGTCCCACCCCTAGTTCAATATATGATAATATTCAGATATCATATCTACATCTCTGCATGCAGCTGTCTGTTGTCAATGAACACTGCACACAAACACAAACACATATACTCACACAAACACACACTGACCAACTGGACTGAGACTGAGAGGCCTTCCAAAAATCACTTTGCAGCACACTCATAGAGAATACAGAGTGTTTGACAGAGATGACCACCACTACTGATGGTAGAGACTCATTAACATGGCTCACAGTTAACGTGCATAATGCACTAAATCTGTCACATCTGACATCAACACCACAAACTATACCCTGAAAAATTATCATAGCTGACCTGTTTTAGCGCCTCGGCCTCAACATTTCCACATTTAGGCTGGGTTGCACCAACAAGGATTAATTTAATCTAAGATTTTCTCTGATCAGAGTTCAGTAAACTAGGTTTTACATGAGTGAATCCAGATTCAAAATTAAGCAAAGCTCTGTTGCACCATCTCAATTTAAGTGTCATGTGGAAATCAAAATAACAAATAAATAAATACTTAAATAAAAGCATACATAATCAGCATGCTGTCTGCTCCTTGTTAGTATAAAAAAGGGGTGGAGGGGAGCTTTAACTGTTAAAACGGCTGCTCCTCTAACAATAAATGTTACAGTGTTGCTAGCTAGCTAAAAAACACTCATGATGGCTCGGCAGAGAGGCTCAACTTTTTCCTTTGAGAAAAACTTGTTGGCTGAATTAATGGAACAATAGGAGATAAAAAAAAAATGTTTGAGAGAGTGTCCAATCTTCCTGTTTAGCTCAAAAACACTTTCCTTAAGAGAAAATCATCATCATCATAAAATTCAACTGTCTTTATTCTTTATTTTGCTCTATCCATCTCCAAAAGGAAGCCATTGTAAAAGTTAAACCTCCTCATCTTGGATAACAGTTTAAATTAGAGTTTGATGTTTTGGTGCAACAGATTTAAATCTACTCTAGGTTTAGAGTAAAAACTAAACTGACAATTAATGAGAGTCTTAAATTGCAACAGAATTAAAATTTAAACCATGATTAAATCAGGTTTAAAATTGAAAGTTTTGCAAAGGCTGTGTTATCTGACACGCTTTTCCAATGCAACATTTTACAGAGCAGAAAACTTTGACACTTACAAGAACGACTTGACGTCCAGCCCTCGGTTGCGAATCTGCTCCATCATGTGATCCCAGCTGCCAGGATTTGACCTTGACCGGCCTGCCCCTGTTCCTCTGTACCGGGAGGCTCCAGCCGGACTCCCCCGGACCCCCCGCGGGCCCCCACGGTGGCCCCCGCCGCCTGGGCCTGTGTGCAGCTGGCCCAGGCTCTGTGAGGTGACTGGGGGGTCGTTAGGGCCCGGAGGAGGCTGGTGAGTGAGGGGCTGTTGGAGGCTCTGTTGCCGGACCAGGGGCCGAGGGCGCGCCACGGCTGAGGACGGGATGTGCTCCAGGGTGGAGGCGGATGAGAGGGAAGCGTCGCCAAAACTGAGCAGACACATGGGAACAGTGAGGACAAAGATGGATACAACAAGGAAGACATTGGCGTTAGAGAAAACACGGGGCAGGTAAATTTGAAAAGGATTTAGAAGAGATGAAAGTATATTAAAAAAAAAAAACACACACATGATCACATTGATATCAAAAGAAAGATGCAGATAAAAATGGCAAAAACATAAAATAGATACAGCACGGATTGAAATGTGGGAACACAGTGTTTCAGTGGTGAATATCCGAGAGAGTGAGGATCGAGAGAGAACAAACAACAAAGACGACCAGTGAAAGAGGGAGAGAGGAGGGAGAGAAAGAACAGAGTTGTCAAAAAGCTTTAGATTACCGTTCAACATCTGTATGAAAACAACTGTGCACGATCTCAAGCTTATGCTGCATGACAGTGTGCGAGTGCGTGGATGGGCTGGCATGCAACGTGTAAACATTCAATTATTCGTCTCCAAACTGGTGTCAAAACAAACCTCTGCAGTGGAAGTACAATTAAATTCAAGCCAAAAGTATCATTATCACTTGAGTCCCAATCTGCAGCGCTAAATTGTTTCTGTACGTTACCTCTTCCCCTAATTAGCCTTGACCTACTTCTACCTTCAGTCTATCTCACAGGTCCTGTCTGCACGCGCTCTGTCTTCCCTTCCCACTCTTCCCTTTACCTTCTTAACTCAACTGCTCTCCATCTCCTATGTCCATTCATCTTTTCTTCACCCTCAGCGCTCACATCAATCTATCTCTGCACCACCTCCAATCAGTGTTCTTTAAGTCTGCTCCCTAATTACCGGTCTGCTACTCTTACAATCATGTAATAATGCTTCACCGTTTATCCTGCCTTCAATCACTGCCCTGCCTGATAACTGTAAGCTTGTGCTAAACAGCTTCTGTCTGGAGCTAAAGCTGTGAGGGAGGATTTACTGCCTGGACTTGAGTTGTGTTGGCACTCGCTCTCCAGTATTAACTCGGCTCTAACTCTGCTGGAGAGCCAGGAGACAAGCCCCCTGAGGAGCAGAGCAATGCTGGATCAAGTAAATACAAGACAGAGCTCATATACATGCATCCATGCACGCAGGCTTTCTCTCTCCCCCCACCCACCCAGCCACACACACACACACAAACATATACACACACACAATCGAATATTGCATGCCATTAGGTGTTTCCCGAGGACAGGCTTTGATGAGAATGTTTATTTACTTGTGCATAATATTTTAACAGAATAAATGTAAATTAATGTATAAAAGTCTGGTTATCTATTGAGCAGACGTGTTATAGAGCTTTGAGGCGGGAGGAGATATTTTTGGCATTTAGGGTTTCAGAGTTAAAAGTTTATTTTCTGTGTCCAACACTGTACTTCCAAAGATTCGATGAAAGTCCACGATGAATCATCAGTACAAAAGATGAGCAACTGCATTCGAAGAATGTCTGATTCTTTGATAAAGACAAAAAAGTACAAGCCTGTGTACATAAAGTCTAACTAGAGAGGCTAACCGTGACTGGAAGGTTAACATATGATGCATATATTGCAAATATCTCTGATTCTATGGATATATAGTGCTGCACATTGTAGCATAATGCAAATATTGTTTTATTGCTAAACCTTTACATACTTATAATATTTTTATATACTAAAAACTCAGCTTATTGTACATATTTTAAATATTTATATATATATAATACTGTTGCACTTTTGTACACATTTCACATTTCAATGTCATTTAAATGTTAGTGTGAAATTGAAGAATAACAGACAGTTTCATTTTACATTTTTACTCACTTCTTCATACTTTTTATTTATACTTTCTATAATTCTCTATGCTTTACATCAGAGCAACTGTAATGTACCACTGGGGTCAATAAAGTATTCTGATTAAGACTCACAAGATGAATTTCACTGAAAAATATCCTATTTAAACTTTAATATATGCTGCCACAGACATGTGAAAGCAAAGGGCTGCACTTTTTAACCATATTCTTCAGTTTAAATCAGTTCTGTTTTGGTTGATTTGTCATTTTTGAATGACTTGGACAATTTTGGCAAAGTGTTTTGTTCCCAAAATCAACAACGAAGTGTTTTGAAATGACTACAGCTCTGATTTGCGCATCTGATGGGATTCTTCTCCACAACAACAGCAATCGGCTATACCAAGTTGAAGGAAAAGATTTAATTTAATTATTATAATTATATATTTAATTATTAGAATTTCTCAGGTACAGTTGAAATTATTAGCTTCTGATGGCCCTTAATAAACCCATGCCATCAAAAGGAAAATATTAATTACGGGGGCTTCCCACACGGTGCCCCTCAACTCTTTTTCATTTCTTTCTCTCTGTCATTGATGGTTGTTTGCACGTACATTTAGAGCTGACTCAATTCACCTTCATGCTCAGATAAGTTGAAATATTTCAATGTTTCCAGTCATTAATTGGCAATCATACCAAATAAACAAAAACTCTTGAATTTAAGAAATAAATAAATACATAAACAGTCAGGTGGATACATTTTCTATCTTTAATTTAACTTGTTTTCCTTTTTTACACTAACAACGAGTGTGATTTTTAATGAACTCGAAATCTCAAAGCACCCAGTATATACTTTGAAGTCGGGCTGCAACTAATGGTTATATTTGTTACAGACTGATCTGTAGATTATTTTCTCAGCCCATTATTTGTTTGGTCTAAAGTGACTTTATAAAATGTCTTGTTTAGTCAAATCACAAACCCCAAAATTGTCTCAGTCAGGTTTGTTGTGTTATTCTTGTCTTACTTTTTGTTTTAGATTGGACTGTGGTGCTGATCATCAGTTATCTTGAGGACCTTGTTTTCTGTTTGTTGTGTTTTTCCCTTGTTTCATGTAAATCATTCATGTTAAGTCTGTTTCCTGTTTCATTTGTAGGTTTACTCCTCATGCGTCTTGTCTATTTTCACTTCCTGCCTTTGTGTGCTTTCCCGCCTTAGTGATTGTCTGTCCGACCCTGATGACTTTCACCTGTTCCTCATCTACCCTGCTGTCACCTGTCCTGCCCCGTTATCACCCTCTTCTCTTTGTGTGTTTAGTTTTTGTACTCCCTCTTGTCTTTTGTCAGTTTGCTTGCGCTCCTTGCACTGGATTACCTTTCCTGCTTTCCTTGATTACAGATTTGTTCCTAGTTAAGTTTTTGTTTTCATTTGTTTTGCTTCAGTGTGCTCCTTAAGTTTTGTTGCCTGCTTGTTTTTGTCTTTTGGTTTCGGCTTTATTTGATCACAGTTCGTCTTTTGTTTCTTAAACCTGTTTGCTTATGCATTTGTGTCCCCTCTCTGAACCATGAAACCTGACAAAATATTATATCTACTGTAACATAAGACTGAGGAAAACAACACATCTTCACAGTTGAGAACTGCAGCTCTATTTTTAAGTTTACCCAACAGCATTTGTAATATGTGCTATATATGTTTCAATTTTGCCCAAGAAGTTTCCCTTCACGTGATGAATGGTTCCTCTGGTAAAATCACAAAATTTGTCATATGCCACAAAAACTGGTGGACAGAGGTGAAATGAAACGCACGAAGGCGTAACAACACATGGCAAAAAAAAACCATATTTAAACATCTGAGCACACAAACACTGCAGCAGTCACGTGTAGATAGGACAAATAAATAGAAAGGATGGAGGGACGCATAGAAAACTCTATACTGCAGTGTTCCTGGGTCCAACAAACATGTTAACATAACTGACATCATGATAAATCAATACATCTGGCTGGATTCATGGTGGCATTCAGCCAGACAGCTGGGAGCCGGTCCACGCGCTAATAAATCTTGCCCGTCTGTTTGGTGTCATGAATTTGGCAAAGAGTTTATTTTAAAACTCTGAAGGCTCCACAATACAAACAGTCCTTTCCTGTCAGTTGTTGGATATACTTGTGTTTTTAGGTGCTGTACGTCTTTATTGTCTCCTGTATGTGTCTGTGCAGCACCAGTCATTCATAATACCTGAGCATGAGCCCTCTTTATCTGCTGTATCCTATTACTGACTTAGAGGGTTATTTTCACATTTCTTCTTGCTTGAAAGTCAATTAAGATGACTATAAACCTTGAATGATTTTGTAATTAAGGAAAATTGAGGAGGGTGAAGAACAAGGAGACAGAAGCAGAGCGAGAGAAAAAAAACCCACTAACAGTGACGAGTGAAAGAAAGCGAGAGAGAGTTTAAGAGAGAGACAGACAGACAGGATGGAGAGGTAAATGCCCAAAAATAGAAACCAATTTCAGAGGAGAAATGGAAATACAGGTAGATCTGAAAGACGGAGTGACAGGAGTGAAGAATAATACAATTCAAGTCCAAAAATTATTTTGCAAGTCTAATTGTCATGTTGTTAAAAAGCCAGAATGTAAGATTTACTTTCTTCAAATCAGTCAAACACGAAGAATGATTCATTCGTTGTGCGTGGAGGCAATTAATAACGTCTATAAATATCAATTCTGAAGGCAGAGTTTAGCTCTCTTGTTTCTAATCAATCTAATGTCTCACAACAAGGACACAGTATTGTAGACACAAAGCTGGCTAAAGATGAATGAATGAATGAATGGGAGGAACCCCACCCCCCGTGCTCTACATTAAATCTACATGTACACTTGTTAAATAATCTAGTCAACTTTTTATTCTGTAGATTTCATAAATGAACTGTGGAGGACTTACAGTACCAAACACTGTTTGATTATCTGGGCTACGATTTACATACAGAGATCTTACAGTATATTTATTATTCATTAGTCTCTTTGTTTTGCTAATTGTATTTTGAAAAAAACATGCAGCCACCAACCACCATTTGTTTTAGCATTTATATACCCCACTGACATATATGTAATTGATAATTAATTAAATACAGTGCACTGATACAGCTGATTGCGGGACCTAAACTCTGAGCTCATGACTGCTTGCCAGCATACGTTTAATGCTTAGCACAGCTGGAGATCAGGGAGTGATTTTAACAAACCCTTGGGTTCAACCACTTGTTTACTTCACTACTAATTTGCGTACTTGTTTACTTTGCTCCGAGAAGGTGGTGTTACTATAGGTTACAATTGGGATGGGGAAAAAAATTAATCCAGCATAGTAACATAATTGTGTTACTGTAGTCTGTCTGGCAATATTGTATCGATACATGGATGTCAATTATCCTTTTTAAAGTTATATTCAGTATTAATATTGCAAATAAAATATAAACTTTTGTAGCCTTTTCAGTCCACTAAATAAATTTTGTTGCAATAACTGAAAACGGGAAAATAGGTTAAAACAATCGCAGTATCACAATATATGTTATTTCAATACTCAGCATATCACAAAACGCTCACAATTGCAATTTTATTGTATCGTGACTTAAGTCTCTGGTGATTCCAACCACTATTATACAATTTAGTGACTTGTCTGCTGTGATCAGCTGCTCAAATATTACGCTAAGAGCTTAGCTAAACCTTATGGACTACAGTTTTATTTCCCATAAGGCATTGCAAAATAAATCTGAGTGGTCACATGATAAATAGTAAAAAAAAAAAAGAAAAAAAAGAAAAAAAAAGAAATTCTGTTTCGCAAAACTATTTTGTCAGGCTGTTCTATGATTGTTGCTTTTCCATTCATGAAATACTCGTCAGGGACCTTATGCCCCATTCAGACCAAAGATTTGTGACGAGACAAACCTGCTTCAGAACGTTGCAGAGAAAAGTTGGAGCAGTCTGAACTGACTCGTCTCTGTCAAGCAGAGTGATGGTGTCGCCTACCGCTCAGCTTGTCAGGTCTCCTGCAAGCTGGTTTAGGAATGTAAGGCACATCACGTGTTTCAACAGTCAATCAGCTTGTAGCGAAGTCTGCTGGCCAAATCTTTTAGGTTACACACTGTCAGTAGATGGCATGTTTGCTTGACCTCCATCCCTATCTAGCCCAAATCCATTTCAACCGCCTCTGTAGTCATATATTATGGTCTCCATCCTCACGGTGTGTCCGTGTTGCATGGTCGGTCACTGCTAATGCTCACTCTGTGAGCACATCACACATACATACTAATTGACTGATTATCGCCACTGGTGATTTATGTATTTATTATGAATACAATCAAAGCTCAGATTGTGTGCTTATGTTTTCTCCGTTTCATCAATACTAGAAATGCTGCAAGTATCTAAATATAACTATGCTCATTCATATTTTAAGGAACTAAAATTATATTTAGCTTCAAAACGAGCCTGAAAAGCTGGAAGTAAGAATACAAGTACAGAGTGGCTGCTGTCAAGATGACAGGACTGGCGGTTTTTCAAAACTCACTCATCAACTCAACAAATCATTTTGTTGTGAATCTCTGGTCACAATGTGAGTGCAAGCAAACACTCATTATTGTTACACAGTGATTTAAATCTAGACTGAGGTCACAAGTAGATATGCTTTTGTTTGGAATGTCAACAGTAAAAATGTCAAATTTTAAAGGGATTATTTGATTCTTGATTCTTCTGCAGAGGTTGATAAATAGGGGAAACTGGTTAAAATTAAGCTACACTGAACCTTGTTTTAGTTTCCTTCCGTTTCTTTTGTATCACTGGTCTAATAAAGCTGCTCTCCCGCTGTTCATGCAACCCACTCTGAATTTAAAAAGCTGTTACTTCAGATGAACAAGCACGCTATCTTTGAAGATTTTCTGCGAGCATCTGTTTTGTTTGAAATTCTCGAAACTGTCACAGCCTTCAGTAAATTGGAGACTGCAGAGGAACAGCATGACCGTGTGGATTCACTTTGTCTGAGACTGTCCTGACATCAGCTGGTGGAGCGATGGCAGCTGACATAAAAATGTTTTTTGTTTATGAGTGACAAAGCTCTCCGTAGTTGAGGGACTTCAACCAGTAGTAACTCATGCATCACAGGTACACTCTGCAAAGCAGCTGGCTTCTCTTCCAGCTCATCCTTATATTATCTCCATCTGCATGGTGTCAAAAATAGCTGCTATTAATGTCCATCTTTGGGTGCACATGCAACAGTGCCATTCACTATGTTTATACAAACTCACACTCTGCCTTGATATCCACACCATGCTGTTGTTGTGCCCCTTGTAGCCCCTCATGCGTGCCCCCTGTCACCATGCGCCACTCACTTGCTAAACCGTAGGCCTCCGGCATGCATGTGGCTCTGGACCGTCTGCCAGCGCCCGGCCTTGCTGCCCCCCGTCACCATGCTTCGAACGCTGTCACTGCGACTGGGCCCCGCCCCATTCCCAGAGCAAGCACCAACCCCGCTGTCACTGGCCCCCGGCGAGGGTCCAGCACCGCCCTGCCCACCCTTATCCACGGCCCCACTGGAAGGAACAGTGGCGTGGATCAGAGACACAGAAACAGACCAGGATACAAAGAAGAGAGAGAGACGGACAGACGAGAGACAGACGCACAGACGTACAGAGCCGGAGGGCAAAAGATTCATCAGTGAAGTTAGTCAAACTGGCGAGAGAGACACTTTGTGAGCTCTCAGTCCAGCCACAAGTGTCCAGTATACAACTACAACAACAACAACCTTGAGCAGCCGCTGCTGGTCAGCGAGACAGTAAATAAGAAAACAGTGAAGAGATTTACTGTGTAACCCTGTGAGTAAATTGGAGTACACCATTGTATTTTTCTGTGGACAACGAGACAAAAAAAAATATCTTCCAAAGTACAAAAATTCTGCACAGAGTTGATGGCCAACAGATTATTTCATCAAGACAACTTGTAAAGCCCAGTTCACTCATGTAGTGCAAAATAGTAGCAAAGTAGCAAAGATTTAATACATTGCCTAAAGGGATTATTTTCTTTCTGCAGCTCCTCAGTTCACTAAAATCATTATTGAAAATGTTTCATGTGAGAAACAGGCCACAGAGTTTTACGAGTTTAGAGATGCAGCAGGCTGACCTCTCTTCACTCCACACAGAGGACAGCAATGACCAATCAGCTGGCTCTTTGAATTGAGTAACTATGCAGATGTATCATCTTCAGATGTTAAGATGCAGGCCATAATAACAGAGCACTTATGTTTCTCGTCTCACAGCAGCTCACCTGCAGCTCCATAGTAAAATCGTGCCACTTAACCCACCCCAGCTGACCTCGACTTCAGACGTCACAGAGACGAGTACAGACAGACTGTCGACTTCAGTACAGGGACCTTTCACTGACTGAGGACAAACCACACAACACACAGCTGAACACCAGGACAATGTCTTCAACAACATTTAGACATTAGGTGTAGGCTGACAGTAAAATGAATAATTCTCACCAAACAGTTGCATATTTTTGAAACACATTCTCACTCTCAACTTGTCAAATACGGACACTTGATCAGTGTCCCCTCCAGTGTCATTTTCGGATTTTCAGGGACAGCGTGTTAATTCATGCATGTTACATGCATTGTGTCTTCTCAAATTAAACTTCTGTTTTCACAGGATAATGTATAGTTTCCATTATTTAAATGCATACACTGTCTTTCAAATGAACGTGGGTTTAAAAAAACATTTTTAGGTTTACGTCCTGAGGTGTAGACAACAAAAGTACGTGTGTTTATTTTAGAAAGAACAAAAGGATTCTTCGCACATGCATTTCAAAACAGGAGCTGGGAGGGGGACAAAAAGGGCATGCTTTGTAGACAAACTCCCACCCACTGCCTAACTTGCAAACAAAATAAAATGTATTTTGATGATCTGGTTACTACACCTTCATCAGGAATATATTTATTTCTTTTTCAAGTTAGACAGTGTGAGGAAGTTAGTCTGCAAAATAGGTTTGGATTGAAATATCATGGTTTGGCTTAAAATAAGTATGTTTGTTACGAATAAAATGTAACATCACAACATTTGTCACATACCTCACGTGACTTAAATCAGTAGCGTAGTACGCTACTCACACTAGTACATTACGCTATTATTAAAATAACTTGACTCGACTCGACTTCTGGTTTCACTCAAGACAGAAATTGCAGTTTGTTTGAGGCATCGACCTCCTCCCCAAACCGCCCTCTCTAACTCTTAATACTAATGCAGCTGCTGGGAGTGTGAAAACAAAAAAAAAGCAAAACACTGCCTAGTGTGTCTCATACCGTCAATAAAAGGCGCTTCGGTGCATTGGTATGTGACGCCGAAGGCCACTGACTACACGTCCATATTTGACAGAGTGAGACCTAATTGTATTTTGCTACTGTTGTGATAACATGTCCATACTATTCTCACATACAAGTGATCAGGACCCTATTGCACGTCTGTCCGTCCTGGAAGAGGGATCCCTGCTCAGTCGCTCTTCCTGAGGTTTCTACTATTTTTTTTACTCCGGTTACAGGGTTTTTTTGGGGGGAGTTTTTCCTCAGTCAATGTGAGGGTCAAAGGGTATAGGGATGTCGTACGCTGTAAAGCCCTCTGAGGCAAACTGTGATTTGTGATAATGAGCTTTATAAATAAAATTGACTTGACTTGCACTTCTCTGTTGTTTTTTAATTTTCTTTGAGGTAAAATATTACTGTAACACAACACAGTTTAACTATACCACATTGTAACTTCACCATAACTGCACTGTTCTTTTGTGTAATTGTGCTTATTTCATTCAATTTTATTCATCTTGCATTGATTGTATTTTTCTTTTGTGTTTTCAAATGTTGTTCTAATGGATTTCTTCAGCGTATGGAAAGCACTTTGAATTGCCTCCGAGTTTGAAAGGTGATAAACAAACAAACCTGCCTAAAAGCATCATTATCTCAACAGTAAGGAGCAAGAAATTGTTGACTCACTGATCTGCTATCACATATCTCAGAAATGCCGCCATCATCAGCCGATTAAATGCCACTCAAATATAGATAATTATCTCAATAGCATAATGCAAGGCAATCACAACAGTCGCTGCTGCTCGCTGATTTTACAATAGTTTCGACATCACTGCACAGATGCAGAGTAATTGATAACCCTGTGGTTTTGAAAGAGTCAAGTGAGTTGTAATTAGAGAGAATAAGAATGAACAGGTTCACTTAATGCCTCAGTGATGTGTGAGATGCATCTAAATGATGGAGTGCAGGTTGATATGAAACAGACACTTCACCTTCCAAACACTTAATTGCTGCACTGTACACGGCGGACACAGTGTCACTATTTTTGGAATAGGGCTCAGTAGACCAGACTCAGGAGGGCTATCAGGCAGCCTTAAAGCACTTACAGTACTATGAGTGATGGTGGGAGCAGTGACAACAAGCAGAAACACGAAGCAGGCGGAGGAAGAGGTGAGAGGAGTAAAAACACACACACACACAAATGCCTTCACACACACACAAAAACAACACAACTGTGAAAAAAGTACAACAGGAACCACCCCATTAAACGAACTGTTAAATATTTTAGGAAATAAGCTCATTAGCTTCGGGCAGAGAATATGATGAGAAGATCAACATGACTCTCATATTTGCGTGTTTGTCGGGGTGCCTGGTGGCTCAGTGGATAGAGCAGGTGCCCCATATACGGAGGTTGTATCA
This sequence comes from Plectropomus leopardus, assembly GCF_026936395.1. Classification (NCBI taxonomy): domain Eukaryota; kingdom Metazoa; phylum Chordata; class Actinopteri; order Perciformes; family Serranidae; genus Plectropomus; species Plectropomus leopardus. The sequence continues at coordinate 19,320,794 of NC_142176.1, read as the reverse complement.
TCGCCGCAGCATCCGCGGGTTCAATTCCGGCCCCTGCCCTTTGCTGCATGTCGCACTCTCCCTCTCTCCCCCTTTCAGATTCAAACTGTCCTGTCCATTAAAAGCAATAAAAGCCAAAAAAATTCATCTTTAAAAAAAAAATGTCTGTCTGTTAAATGTGTATTATTATTAATATTATTATTTCTATAGCCTAATTTTAAACATATAACTATTAATATAGGTTTTTCCAAACATTCTCTCCCCTCTCTGTCTATGCCAATTTTCAGGTTGGTTTTGTTCCATTTCGCCATTTTTTAAAATGTCTTTGTCATCTCCTACAGTCATATCTTGTTTGAACTACGCTACGCTGCCCCCACGATCTCTGGTGGTACCGCTCTGTTTCATCCATATCTGTAAGCTTTCAGAAAATGTGCACAAATATGGATGAAATGAAAGCGAGTACAGACAGAGGGTTCCATGTGTATCTAACGTTGAGCATAAATGAGCCCTAAGAGGTGCCAGGTTTCAGGAGCAAATTAAACAGTGAGTGGCCTACTTATTTAAAATGCTGCTTCAGAGGCTTTTCTAACCTGACATGAATACAGTACTATGTAAAAACAATACATAATTATTGTTGTTATATTATAAAGTATAAAAAATTGTAATGAATGTGAGTAATGTCACGGCAGTGAGTAGAGGACTGACTGATTGTGGAAAAATATTGTTACATATTGTTAAAATTGCAAAATTGCGATTGTTAAAGTTGCATTTTTCTTACGATATTTTAGGTTGTTTATCATCTTTTTTATAAATGGGTGAACATTTTCACAACATACTTCAAAAAAAAAAAAACAAAAAATTGTAAATGTTGTTATTCCTGAGTTATTATGCAAAGGTTTTACTGGTCCAGCCCACTCGACATCAAATGGGGCTTTATGTGGCCCATGAACTAAATCACTTTGACGCTCCTAATTTAAAGAACAAAATATCACCATCTTACTGTTGAAATCTACTGTTGTCCCAGCCAAAAAAGAGCCAGGCACATAACCAATCCAGTGAGACAACAATTGTCGTCTTTACACTTGGGTTTCGCACGGACAAAAGAAACCAGATATAGCGTGTCAATCAGCGGTCTTCAGAGGGCTGGTAGGCGGATTTTGTTGAGTTGACAGAGACAGGCTAGCTGTCCCTCTGTCTCAAGTCCTCATGCTAAGCTAGCTACCACACCATATACCTTATATTTTACAAAACAGAGTGAGACAGGAAGTGATGTTGATCTTCTCATCGAACTCGCTGCCAGAGATAAAATGAGCATACTTCCCAAAATGTCAAACTATCCCATTAGTTTGTAAAGGTAAGCTAGCAGCCCGTTCTCACTCCCAACTTGTCAAATACCGCTGTCTCTGTTAGTGGACCTCCACACCACACACCGACGTACAGAGGCACTCTTTGCGGCGGTATGATCAACATATTCTCATCCCAACTCGTCATATGTTGCTGCTTGGTCAGTGGACTTTCACGTCTACATAGTACCAGTTAGTATCCTTTTGCATCTGCTTTTTACGCTCTGGGATGCTGCTACCTTAATGTCAACGAATGCACATGGTGGGATGACCCTACACACAGCAACCAACGCCAGAACATCAACAAACGTACATGCTGGCGTGGATGGTTAGGTCTAGGGGAAGGAGGCATATGGTAAGGTATAGAAAAAAGAAAAAAATCACATACACTCAGGAAGCCAACACCCAAATCCTGCATCGAAGTCCGTTGTTTGTGCTCCTTATTTTACGTTGCTAACGGCATCATTTTAACCTGCTGCCGTCTCGCCACGTTCATGCACTCATAAGTTTGGAATGAGAAAGTGCTGGTATGATACATATCCGGTGGTGGCTGTTTACTGAGTCGGTCAATAACTGTAGTATAAAGACTGAGAAAGTCTGCATAGACATTTCCTGTAAAAATGCATGTGTATTTTGGAAAGAGACAAGGCTTGTAACAAGCGTAAACCGACTGATATTTTGACGTGTAGGTCCACTGACAAAGTGGTGGTATTTGACGAGGTGGGGATGAGAACTTGTTGAAAGTAACCTATCTAGAAACAATTAAAATCAACAACAGCAAACCGTCTGTGGAAACCCTGTCAGCTCAGGTACATGTATGTTTACAGTCCGCTACAGTATCCTGAAATGCAGATTTGAATACTCGGACTTGAGAGGCTGGGTTGTATAAAAGGAGGAAAACGTTCAGGTGAAACAGCAAGATCTGCTCTCTGAGGGTTGTCCGTCTCCATGGTAACACTCCATGGGCTGCAGGTGAGAGGTAAAGAGGGTCTGATGAGGCTAGCAGGGCTGTAGGGAATGGGGCTATCAAACCTTTCTTTTGTACACCCTGAACACTATAAGAAAAGCAAACTAAAATGTTCTTCCCTAGATTTGAGTTTTGATGGTAAAAACGAAATGGGACTCAAAAAGGAGGGTCCCCAAAATACATTAAAATCGCTCTGATATCTCATGAACATTAATGATTTAAAGCCTGTGTTCTGTTTTCAGGGATATATGCATTAATTTTGTAAGGCTGTTGGCAGACATAAAAACTGTCTTCCCATCTGAAAGCGATCGTTTGGAAAATGGTCGTTAGGGCAGTCCTAGGAATCACAGCAATATTGAGGGATGCTGCTGCACATCTCTATCAGGTGCTGCATGGCCAGCAGTGCATACTAAACACCGCCTCGCTGTTGACATGCCTGAAAGCAAAAACATGAGGATTACCAGGGATGAGGGGGGACTTGTGTTAAAAGACATGTGGCCGGACAGCGTTACAAAATGAGGCTCTCTGCCCCCCTCCAGGCTATTTAATGTGACCTTTTCATTGCTGGCAGTGATATATTGATCAACCTTTGCTTTTGATTCTGAGTATTTTTTGTATTATCTGTCAGGTGCTTAAGCTCACAAACAGCCACACAATGTTTAATTTTTAATTTACTGTGTAAAACACATATTTACTGTGCCAATAATTCCCCGTTTTTATTATGTCAACTACTCATACAGCTTTGTGGGAGTTTTCCCAGGTGCACGCTAGCCCCTGTTCATTACAGCCCTGCCCAGATTGAGGGGTCCCTTACCAGCCATGACTGAGACTCACTTGGGCGTGAGGCGAGGGTCTCCGTAGGGAGCATAGGGAGACATGTTTAAGAGGAACTCCTTGGGCGGGTAGGAGCTCCACCTCTGTTGCACGTTGCTGCTGTCATTGTTATTCCAAAAGTCTCTGTCTAGATCACTGTGGCTAGAGAGAGAGAGAGAGGGAGACATGTGAGACAGGGAAGAGCAGCAAGCAAAGACAGTTTTAAAGAAGAACAATATGACAGATGAGAGCAGTGTTGAGAGAAAGAGAAAGAAAAAAGAGCAAAGTTGGAATATTTTCTCATAAATCTAAAGGTCAGGGAGAGAATTAATAAACAAGAAAATGTGATAATGTCAGTGCCTTTAAAACTATATTCTAAAACTGGGCACAGTTCTTTAAACTAGATTATGAATACATTTGTTCATAAAAAATAAGGTGAGTGTAGCACACGGTTCTACAGAATAAAAAGGAGGTTTAAAATGTTAATGCTTTCATGTTTTTGGACATGCAAATTACAGCAGACTTGTTTCAAACCTCCCTTTGACCTGCAGGTTTTATCACTCTGTCAGAGGAAACAAATAAAAATAGAGGAGGTAGGAAACAAGAATACAACAGAAACAACAGGTTATTGGATTAACACACTCTGGATTTGAAAAGAGAGAATAAATGTGGGTAACAGGAGGTAGAATAGCAACAAAAGAGTGCTATAAATGACAAATTGTAAGCTGTGTCAGTCAAAAAGCCCACGCTTCAGCACCTCTGCTTGTTAATGATGCTCGTAACAACATGGATTCTCTAGTTCGCTCAATATTAAAATTAAAGTCCAAAGTAATACAAGTACAGCTTTGCACGATGGCAGCACAGTTTACGTACGCAGACATTTCTAAAAGACAATTAGGGTTAAGAATATTTTGAACTTAAAGGGTAAGTTCAGTATTTTTCAACCTATTTTCCCTTTTTTGTGTCTATGCGACTTAAAGGAACAACATTCTTTTAAACTGCTCCTGTATTGAGCGAGAGTGAAACAGGCTGCAATGTAACCACTGAGAGATGTCATTGTAAAAGTGTTTTTGCCACTGACAGGCTCAGACTGTTATTCCAAGGTCTCATTTATACTCCCTTTATGTATGAAAATGGATACGTCCTTTTCAAATGTTTAAAACGTCACTGTCACCTTATATTTCCATGCATCCTTTAGATACAGCTAATAAATGGCACAAGAGGGCATACTTCAAAAGTTTTACAACGGTGGAGGAGGTCATAATAATGTACCTTTTATCTGAGGGAGCGTGGAAGATGACTATGGTCTTTAGGCTGGTTTCCATAGAGAACCAGTTGCGATATTTTCCAAATGTCGATAAAACACAATTGCGAGATGATTGCGTTTCCATTGAGTCATGTAATGCGACTTCTCCTCTCGCATTATCATTCCAAGAAGCATCAAAATGGATGTCCAAAGTGTCAGTGGTTTGTCAGTGGCAAAAATGAGCACTTGTAGTGTACTTAAATGTGCAATAATTTGCTCCAAGTGATTACATTGTAGTCTTTTTCCCAGCTGCAGTGCTCATGCTTAACACTGGACCAACTTCAAACACTTTTGTTTCCATTAGTCACAAAAGAGCCCAGGTTGAAAAATACCAAAGTTACTCTTCAAAGTTGTAGATAACACTGTTTTGGTGTTCTGTAATAATGTGCGACTGCTGCATTTAAATTTTGGTGTTTGTATTTTCCAAACCGATTAGAAGAAATGCCATTTTGAAGTAGAATTTTTTTGTAACCCAACTTTGATTTATACAAACAGAATATACAAGTAACTTTTCTCCACTCTGTTTTTAAGAGACTGCATAATTCAACCTCTTTGATAAATGAGAAACATACCCATATAACACTGTCTTGAGGGCATCATTTCATGGTGGACATTTCAGACCGTGTAAGGGGGGAGCTACAAGATTAGCTTTCCAATCAGAAACGGCTGTTAAAATGCGATACTATCACCACATCATAGATCATTTCCATACGCCTCCATCTAAACCCTCCCTGACACCTACTTGATGGCTTTATTTTCCCCTCGACCTCTCACAGAATCTGGAGAGCTGGCAGCTTCCACCCCAGGCTTATTCCTCTTCCCCTGCAGAGAGACAAGAGAGAGACAGAGACGGATCTGTCTTGAGCGTTGTTTACAAAAGCATTTCTGCATGTCAAGTGCACATTTCAGAGGCTTTAGAAGAGCATCAGGTCCAAAGCATGTTGTAAAATATGATAAATGAGGAAAGAGCAGAAATTGGTTTGAAGCCAGGACCACAGCCTGCTTCTGAGGATCAAAACGTGACGAGGGACCACTTAACTACAATGAGATGCAAAAACACACCTGCATGCACAAACATGTCTTCACACACAAAGAAAGGAAATGCACGTTTACTACAAACGGCACTGTGTAACTTGTATATAAGACAAAGAGTGAAATCAGGCATAGTAAGAAATTTAAAACTGAAAGACAAAACATGTATTAGAAGCAAGCACTTTCTTTTGCAATACAAAAGATTAAAGTTATATTTTGAGTAGTGCATTGAGTGGTTACAGCATAGCAACAGAGGCGTTGTATCTAAGTCGCTGCAGCTGTTGTGCTCCTCAAAAATGTAACTACATGTTGGGGTTACAGCAGCTACAGTGATACCACCTTAAAGGCCAAAATAACAGTGTTTGCTGAGTTTGGGCTGCCTTTGTTTCTCCTAAAAGTTGCCAATGTTTGTAAAGACAACATTAATAAGAATCTTTGCCGATGTTCATCCAGGCCTGTCGTGTGTGGAATTTGTGCAGATGAATGGTGTTTGGCCTTGTACCATGAGCAAAAATATGCCACATTTTGCATCATCTGTTGGATTTTTGGCTGGTGGACGGGCAGGGAGCTCTGGGAGCCGACGGCTCGGGGTTTTCCTTATGATCTGTACACACTTTTCAGACCACAGAGACACAGAGGCCTGGTTGAAAATCACCAAAGTATCCCTCTAAGTAAGTTGAGGACAGTCTCAGTAGTCTTCTTCTTTTCAGTAACACATATCCAGTGAAGCAATCTCCACTGCAAGTCTTTTGATCATCACAAATGTAAACACAACTACTGCGGGTATGGATGAACTGAATACTTTTTTTTTTTTTTTACATTTGAAGCTTCTATTGGGGTTTTCAGATAAATCTTTGAATGCCTGTTACATGTTTAAAAATCCTCAAAAAAAAAGACAGAAAAAAACGTCAATTTGAATAAAGTGATTCCTTGAATTAACTGAGTTCATCCTTTTTCATTACATCAACATGCCTCAATGAATAAATAAACGTAATTTATAGTGCTGTTAGAATCCTGCCAGGTCGCCCTCATTTCAGACTTGCGCTTCTCTCCGGGTGCAGCAAGCAAACACTTTTGATCGAGTGAAATTGTTGTTTTTGAAAAGCTGAACGGCAACAAACATGAATTGAAGTAGAATACTTTTTTAGACAAAAACATGCTGAAAATGTAAGAAATGATAACATCTATCTTTCTTCAATACATTAGACTGTTGGATTTTAAAATGCTTTGACTTAATGGAAAATTTAGGATTACACACGTCAGAAACAATCCTTTGCACCCACTAATGGAATCTAAGTATACCACTATTAATTTTAGTATAGCCTAATATTTTATTTGCAATTGTGCAGAAATACTGCTGCACTTGAACAGAATGAATTGAAGTGCAAAAAATAAAAAATAAAAAAAGCTGCATAGCATTCAAATAAGGTTTGGAAATGATCATTTTTGTCCACCTGTCTCTGTGGCTGGTGGAATCCAAAATCTACCAGCCACTTAAAAGATTACCATTGGGGTTTTTTTGGCTGGTAAGTGAAGTAAATCTAGCAGCCAAATGCATATTTTACCAGCATTTGGCTGATGGTTTGTAATAATTTCCAATCCTGAATGGAATGTTGATTTTGAATTCAAATATGCCAAAATTATATCCTATCCAGAGCTGTTTAAGCAACAAACAGGATCATTTGGAGGGTGGGAAAATTCTAAATAGGCACCAAATATGCAAAAAAAAATGTCCACTGTAAGATATTAAACAGCTTACTTTACCTACTCCCCGCACATTTCCACCACTTAATGGATCAGGCTTTCAGCAGAGCAATATACACTAGTTATAGTTATTGACCTTTACATTTTATTGAACTCTATATTTATTGAACTCTTGAGGATGATAACACCAAGCTCCCTCCAGCTGAGTCACACAGACCCTCTCCTCTTACATAATGTTTTTCCATCGCAACTTCACAACATGAAGAACACATCTGCCACAGAATGTCCACTAAATAGAAAACGACCTCTCTGCATTTCTCAACATGGTTTCGAGAGAAGTTTTATCCATAATCAAGGATATTTTGGACCTGATCCCATTTGGATATCTCAGCGACACAACCATCTGTTGCTGAAAATAATTATCATCATCAACTTGACTTGAGTTTTAATCACATATGCCATATTTTGACCAAATATGCAGTACTTCGAATATGACTCCCCAATATTAGTTAGAAAGAAAATATCACATCGTGCCAGACAGATAAAAAAAAAAAAAAGATTAGAAGCTGAAACTCCAACATACCAGTCAAGGACTTTTTACCCGCACACAATGTGCCTGGATGAGTTTTATATAACATTAATTTCAAGTCGTGCAGAAGAGAAACCATTATTGTTTGTACATCCAGAGAGACCTGCTAGCCTTGGATGTTTCAGGGGTGATGAAGGTGTGTCGTGTTTCCCTCCTACACTCTCAACCCTGCTCCTTTTGATTGCACAAGAACCGTCAAATATAGAGGGTATACTAATTCATATTTTCACTCTTTGAAGTGTCAGGTTAACTCCTTCTTTCTTCAAAACAGATTTTTCAGCAGCACACTCTGTATCAGCCACCCTTGCAGGCAGCTCAAAAGAAGAACAGTGGAGGATAGGAAGATGCTAAAATTTAAGTGATGCATCTGCAATCGAATGTTAATTGCAAAATTTAATATCACAAGGAAAAGAAATGATGTCTTTTTATGTGTGGTTTTATACTTGGCTTCTGCTCTGCTGTCTACAAAGTCATAGCTATTAATTTTATAGCAGAGTGACATTATCCATTTCCCTAATTTTCACAAAACAGTGCAATATGCTCATCCTGTTGCTTGTGTTTTTTCAGCAGTTTAGCAGATTTAGCATCCAAAACACAAGGAGACCAAAGTGTGCAGTGCCATTGTCCACAGTATATCTGTTTCACATCACATGTTATAATTGTTTAATACAGGCTATTTTTAGTTTTCAGCTCCCCTGCCCTGCTTGGAAGACACTGGAGGGACCAGCAAACAGACAGTGAGAATATACATATTAAAAGCCCCAGCTGAGCTGTCAGTGGGTTCAAACCGAGGACCTCTGTGCTGTAAGAGATGGCACTAACCTATACAGCCATGTGAGAGACAACATAAAGTCTCAAAAAGGGGACAGTCTGTCACCATGATTCGCTGAGCCGACTAGATTGGTGCTCCTTCAATTATTTATGATAGTGCGAGAAGTCACATAGGAGTGCCTGTTGCTGACTTCAGATTTGTAATAAAAAAAAATAAACCTTATCGTGACATTATGACACCTTTTAAAAAGAGGGGAAAAACATATTCTGTGAATGAGATCTTTAGAGAAAACTCGTCAAGACTCCACAGATACATACTACGAGTTATTACAGACCCTCATTTAAAAGCTCTAGGTGGAAACAGGTACCTCACGTACAGTACAGTTAGTAATGCAACCTTATAAATATTTAAGAGATGTACAAAAAGCCTCAGAACAGATGGTTTCAGATCCAGACGAAGAACACTATGAGTTTATAGTTTCCTCATACCTTATTAGACAAAATAGGTCACTTGTCACTGTTGTCCACAATGACCCACATGATCGTTCCAAAAGCAGCTCATGTACATGTTTTCAGATCTGCCACCTTGGTTGTTAAGGTTTGGTCAAGTTTAAACTAAAATCTCGTTGATGTCACCATTTATATTTTGTGAATGTAGTTTTCACTACTCCATTAAATCTGACAATGTTCAGAATAAGGCTTGGCAATACATCGATATTATATCAACATCCTTTAATGAGACTAGATATCATCTTAAATTTTAGAGATAAAATACTTTGGGTTGTTTTTCTTGCTTTTAAAGGCTGTGTTGCAGTAAAATGTTATCTTCTGAACTGACCAGACTGTTCTACTTGTTCTGTTATTTGCCTTTACCCATTTAGTCATTATAGTCATATTACTGATAATTATTTATCAAACTGCACAAATATTTTGTCAAAGCACTAATAGTCAACCTCCAATATCGTCATATCTGATATCTACATGTCACCCGGACCTTATTCAGAATATGAAAGGGGGTGATGTAAACACCATGTTTCATTTGGATATTCCAAATTAGGCTTGATCTGAATGCAGGAATTTTCAGATATATTCAGGCTTCAAGAGTATTCTTTGGACATGCACGGCGCATTGAGAATATGCGTCTCAGTTGCTGTTTTTCTCGCAGTTTGCAACACATGGTCTGTTGCCTGTTTATGGTCAGCTCTGTGTGATGACCACAAATCCACTAGGTAATAGTTTGCAAGACTGTGGTAGTGATGCATGCTCAAAAAAGCCCACGTTTCTGGCTGAAAAGAGAAACACATCTGCTTTCACACATTAAGAAAGACTTGGATATTAACCATTTGAAGCCTGAGGAAATTGGTTTGATTTCTTTCAAAAACATGGGGAGAAGGCAACGTGCAACTTAACAAGACATGGCCTAAAGTTAGAATAAAATTAACCAAAAATATGCAAAAAAGAAAAGTAAAAAACAAAAAAAAGAAAATATCACAAAAGGGGCTGAATTGTTTTTTTTAATATACCCCTCCCCACCTCACAGTTTTTGTGTTCACTAATTTTGTGTTCATTTTCTTGTCACCTTTTACCAATTTCTTGAAATTTGTAGGGCATTTTCTGCCAAATTTGACATTGCCATTTTCCTCGTGTAAGAAAAGTGTAAAAAAAAGTCGTGTAAAAAAATCTAACAAATCTGCTCAGGTTAAAAGGGTTACGCAGCTTGTGAAAGGAGTCTGAACACAGCACAAGAAAACTGATGTCGGTCCAGGTTCAAAGGGTTAACAGGTTTTCTTTAGGACGTACATCACAGTGGTGTTTTACATCAATCGGAGTATGCATGCCTGCATAGTGGGATGTTTAATTTTGTAAGCTATGCAATCAGCTTAATAGGAATACTGTCTTTTTTGATAAACGGGCAAAAAACGGGATATTTTGTGAATGTAAATGTAGCCAGTCTCATGCTACCTCTGCTTTTGAAACTTTGATTTTTAACACAATATTAATAACTGTCACCACCAACAAGATGTTGCTTGTCATGGTAACATAGAAATAACAGTAGGTTGTTTTAAGTGTTTTAATAAAATGCAAATACTGTGTTTTTCTAGTAGTGACAGTTTCTATGGCTTCTGCAGTTTTCAGCTCCTGAAATTTCCTTCCACTTTAAAAATAGTTGCATTCCTGAAAAGTGAAAACAAATGTCTACTGCTGATGCAAATGTATATTTGTTACCTGACTGACTTTCTTATCAGACGTTGATAGAGGATTTCTTGGTTGAGAGATTTTATGCTCAATTTTAAACCCGATGATGAATGCAGTACTTGTCCTCAATGAAGGATTTTTAGCAGCCTGAAGGCTTTCAGACACAGAGGAGAGCTGAATGTTTATCTGAATGTGGCTTTCAGTGTCACACAGACAGGTGGCTTCTTTATGTATTTTACTGTATCTCTCTAATGCATCCACCATACACTCTATTATTTATCATGTCACATCTCATGTGTCCAGCCCGGCACAAACATTTTCGATAGAGAGAGAAGCTTGGGGCCTGACCTAATCCGTACTTTGATTCAGCCACTACTGTAAACACACACTCAAACTGTACAGCGCATACACACAGGGATGAATAATATTAGAATCTGGGACTCGGAGAAGGATAGATTTCTAGCAGTCAAGAATATGCTATCAAGTGCAGCTCATCTATCATTAAACAGAATCATAAAATCTTGAGGAGGCAGTACAGCAGAGGGTGGAGAAGGTACAATGTTGAGAGCGAGTGGGTGGATGTGAGAAACAGAAGGGAAGATCGAGAGGACGGGGGAGTAACAGGAGTACGACGACAGAGTAGAGGGGCAAGTGAGAAACACAAAGGGACAGTATCGGGGAGGTTTGAAACAGAATCCAGAATAATGACGGCACCATAGCTGTATGCAGACAGAGGACTTGAAAGATGCCACATGAGATGTGCTGGAGATGTGAGGAGGGGGCCGAGGGGGATTCCCAGTTCAGAGCAGTGTGGCCTTGCTTCCTCTGGAGTATTTTTTTCAAAGAGATGCTGTCATCATGTTTGTCACACACCTGGATGTTCGACACCAAACAGCATCACCTTCTCTTCCCGTCTGCCTGCCTGCCTGCCTGCCTGCCTGCCTGCCTGCCTGCCTGTGTGTGTGTATGCCTCTGTGGCTGTTTCTGCCTCTGCTTCTCGCTTCTCCCTTCCCTCCTCCTCCCACTCTCCTCCCACTTCCACTCCCATAAAACAACCAATGGCATGAGACCAGTTGCAGACAGCTTCATATGTCCTGGAACGAATGCTTTCCTATGAACCTTTTTCTTTAATGGCCAGAAATGTACCCCTCATATTGATGTGAATCATCAGGGAGATTAGTGAACAAACAAAACTGGGCTTAACCAACCGAATCTCGCAGAAATTACATTTATTTACTACTAATTTGTTTTCTAAATTACTTTTTGTAAAAAATGTATTTGCTGCGATCTAGGCGACAAAAGTACTTTGGCTAGGGTTATGGAAAAACTGTGGATTTGGTTAAATATTAAAAGGTAACTCGAAGGTGTCAGGGGGTCACATCCCCACCCAATATATGAATATATAAATATTCTCCTGATACACAGTAAATCATGTTTGTCCTCTGTGTGTGACATGACACTGAGGCCATTTCAAACACGATGCAAGCAGTCCTCTCATTTTTTTAGCGATGAATCACACTGGGGTGTGACCAACAAAACAAATCTTCTGTCCTCTGTCTGATAAAAATGAGGGAAAGTTTTATGGCAGTAAGGGAGAAAAGTGATCAAATGTATTAAGATATACTGTTTGTTCTTTGTATGGATTAAAAAAAAAGTATAACAGTGTTATATTAAGATTGCAGAAGTGTATCTTAAGTTTAAGCCTTTCAGAATACACATCTTTATTAACCATAGACTATAAAATAATGGGCATAGCTACTGTGACATCACCAATTGCTTTGTCAACTGCTGTTTGAAAGTCTCAAATTCTTTATTTTGGCCATGGCCATCTACTTTTTTTTGGAGTCACTCAAGCAGCCCTGCAATTAAATATGTGTGATTCTGAACTATAATAAAATGTAAATGGGTAAGAAAGATTAAAATTCAGTCCACGTACCGATGTCAGAAAGGTGGAAATTAGTTATTCAGGCCAAAACTGTATTTTGTACCAAGCTGTAAACATGTTTATTACTGCTGTAAAGTTGGTCATTTTAACATGGGGGTCTATGAGGGTTAACTCCGTTTTCAAAATCAGCCTCAAATGGCCATTCAATCGACTGCCATTTTTGGCACTTCCGCATCGATTTCATTTGTCAGCCTTGGATGTTGCTGCTTCTTCTGCTGCGTCTTTTGTGGGGAATAGTAAGACTTGCTTCTTCTCATTTTTAACCATTTTCCATACTTCATTAAACAAGGAAAAACCCTGGGAGAGGCAGTAAAGCAGAACATTGAATGCTCTGAGGACGACATATCAGCTGAGAAGGAGAAGACCTTATCGAAAAAGAGCGCCCGCTTTAGATTCGAAGTGACGTAAACTAGGGTTCTGAGGTTTTAACTATTAAACCGTTTTTTTTTCTTGTTCACACACGCAGGCACACATAAATACACATCATATGTAAAACTAGAGAGCAGGTGCAATACCTTTAGTATCACATTTCTTATATAATGTGTAAGTACTGTAGGTTGCTGTAATTAAATGCTTTGTGGAAACAATGTACACAATTCCAACTACAAGGTGAAAGTTTTAAAACAAAACAAAAAAATGTGATATGTTTCTTAGATCCCAATCACTTAAATGATGTTAAAAATCTAAATATTTACACTCTTCCACATCTCAGGAAGAAGATGTTTCCCTCCAAATCCCCCAATATTTGTAATGAGCAGTGAGTGCCTTTCACACAAGCCCCTCCACTCAATACTCAAGTGTTAAAACGACTTCAAAGCACACTGGATTCTCACTGGACTATGTTACATGTCCATATACATCGATTAACAATGCTCCCTGTGTATCCTACGTGTGCAATATACAGATCTCTGATACACACTGGGGTCCATGCCACTCTAGTTCACTCCCTAAACACGTCCCTGCTGCTGCTGCTGCTGCTGATGATGATGACCAAGTCTGATCAGGTATTTTTCAGTGTAACAGAGGTTCACTGAGTTACTTGTCATTTAAAGACTAGACAGAAAATAACTAACTGTCATGATTCTGTGTTATTTTGTGTAGCCTGTTATCTTGTAGACTTTGTTTTGGGGGATTTCTGTGGTGTTTTTTCTTGTTTCATTCTTTTAGGTTTCGTCTGTTTCTTGTTTTATTTTGTAGGTTCACTACCCGTGTGTCAGGTGTAGTTTGTCTTCCTGTCTGTGTGTTTTTCTGTCAGTTTTGATCGTCTGCCCAGCCCTGATTAGGTTCACCTGTCCCTCACTCGTCCTGCAGTCTACCCTCCTGTTCTCACTCCCCCAGTTAGTGTCATGTACTTACACCTGTCCAGTTCCTGCCTGTTGTCCTGCATTTTTGGTCCTACCTGCCTGTGCTGCTTCAGTCAGCTGTAACAGAATGATCACACGCCTGGTTGCAGGGAAACCACCAAGAGAACATAAACAGATAATTCAACAAAGGACAAAGGATCTGGGCAGGTGTAAGTAGAAGACACTAACTGAGGAACTGAGGACAGATGAGTAGACTGCAGGACGAGTGAGGGTCAGGTGAAACTAATCAGGGTGGGACAGACAATCAAAAAAGCATGAAAACACACAAAGAAAGGAGGTAAAATCAAACCAGACACATTAGGAGTGAACCTACAAAACAAAACAGGGAACAGAAGGAACTGAAAGAATTCATGAAACAAGGAAAAGCAAAACAGAAAACCTTGGGACATTGTGACTTTCTGAAATTTTGCAGAAAAAATGATTCATTAAAACAGCCTTAAAAACCTGAGCAAATTGCAAAATAAGTATAAATAATAAAAAACGCAAGAAAATTACCTGGAAAAAAAATGCTTAAAAATTATAAGAATTACAAATAATTTAAAATATCTGAACACAACTATAATAATTACAGTTATTTTTCTGGACATTTTTCCCTAGCTTTTTTAAAAATAATTTTCTTAATCTGCTAATTTCTTGCAATTTGTGGGGAAATTCTTGCCAAGTTGCTTTTTTTTCTCCAATTCTTTGGATAGAAAATCAAACCAATTAGCTCAGGGTTCAAAGGTCTAAATACACATGAAATACATCTCAATGCAGCACAAAAAATGATGTCAATCCAAGTTTTAAAGGGTAAATAGATGACAAAAATAATCATTTGTTACAGCCTTATTACTGACAATAATATGTTCTCATTTCTGGCACATCGCCTCTGTTTTTACTTGTGGGTGTTTGTTTATTTAACCTTTGGAGTGTGACACACAAAACAAACAAAAGATGATAATAAGGAAGATGAAAAAAGCGAGACAAGGACTATGAAGGGGAAACTACAGTGGCGGCGGAGACGGAGAGAAGAGCGGGACAATCCTGGAAAACGAAATCAAGTGACATTCTGACAAGGACATGGAGATAAAGTGGCAAAAGGACGAACAAATCAGACTACTTGGTAGAAAAGGAGAAGGAGGGTGACACAAAAACAAAGACAGAGACATAGATAACTTGAGGCTAAACAAAGACAAGAATTGGATTTGTTTGTCAGGTTCAGTGAGTTTTGGTGCTCCAAAGCTATTATGGTAATTTAGATTTTAAGGAGCACTTAACATACTTTATAGGTCTAGTAAGAGGTTATAAATTTTACCCCAGAAAATCGTGTCATTTAGCTTTGCTGTTTTCCTTGTAAATATCCCTGTTTACTCTTAGGTTGTGTATGTTTGATCATTCGCTGTGCTGCAGTCACTCCTCAAACAGAGAGACAGACAGAGATGAGAGAGCGGGACAAAAGGGAGGCAGGGAGGAAAGAAAGCAGGACAGAGTGTAGGAAATGCCAGCGGATCAAAATATATAGGAGGAATTACAGTTGCTTCAGCAGCAGCCAGTAGCTCAGAGTGATGCTCATTAGCATATGAATCATTAGCATGGCGCTGAAGGCTGGAGGCGAGCAGCCATAATGCACAAAGCTCAGAGAGCACAAAGCCATGTTTACAGAGCGCACTAAGGTCTCTCATCATGTTTGCTGTCATGGCCAAACATACAGACCCTCTCTGGCTCCCGTCCCACAAAGCACAGAAGGCGCAACAATATCAAACAACAACAACACATGGCAGGCAAACACTGAATGCATTCAGTTCAAGGTCACAGTGTCATCAGAAGAAAAGCTGCCTGCCTGCGAGGGTTACAGTTACTACAACTAAAAAAATAAAATAAAGGAATAGGTATGGAAAAAAAAACCAAAACATAATAGACATATTATTTACATCACATTACATACTTATTTTAACCCAAAACATGATCTGTTTTTATAAACCTAATCGAATAGTTTTGTTGCCTTAATCTAACCATGACCATTTTCCCAACATTAACCCCGTGTAACAATGTGTTTCATCTCTGTGGACTTTGCGTCACTGTGGGACAAATCTTTAGAATTTGACGCCGTTCACAGAGGACCTCAGTTCAGTTAACTCACTCTTAAAACAGTAGTTACCAACTAGTGAGTTGTGGTCCAAAAGTGGGTTGCAGGTCCGTTTTGAATGGACTGCAATGACTCGTAAATGTGTCGAGTTTGTTAAGAACGCACTTAGTTATAAGTACACTAAATTTCCAGGAGAGCTTTTATTTTGAAGTGCAATTTCTGTTTACTCTTGCTCTTTACTCTCATGTTTTATTTCTTTGTGTTCAATGTGTCGTTTACACTTTATGAAATAATGTTGAATATGTGTTAATTCATCAAATGTGTAGACCATGGACTAATGAAGGAGAAGAATCACTGACCCAGGCGCTCGACCAGATGGGAACCTCTGCTCTAAAACAGTTTAAATAAATGACATGTGAAATGTGAATAAAAATCAATATAACTTACCAGTTTACGTTGACACCAGGTACAGACGCCACACAGAGCTACCAGCCAAACCGCACATACTACAGATGCAACAGACACCAGGAATACACTGAGAGACACTGAGCCTGAGGGAGAGAGACAGAGACACAGAGACACAGAGAGAGGAGGGTATTAATACATTTTCTGTAACACTTTCCACTGTTGAAGTCCACTGCTGAAACTCCCCACAACTCTATGATTGAGTTGAAGAGGTCTCCATTTTAAAGGAACTTATAGGTTTAATCAGGAGCAATGCCTTGTAGTGCCTTCCTTCCTTTCCCCATTTATCCTCCTCATCTGGCATCTGTCATCAGTAAGACACAAAGAGAAATGTAACAGGAGTGAGAGGGAAATGACATAAAGGCGCCGAGACGGCTTCATGCTCGCTGCATGTATCAATAGGAGATGCGCACATGTCAGGAGGAGATAATATCACAAGGCCAGAAGCCATGCAATTACCAGCTTCCGTTTTCTCTCTTCTATCTCGTAAATCCTTCAGCAACTTTGTTCCTTGCTTTGACAGATGAAAACTTCTTCCAAAGCCTTCTATTCCTCATCTCTATGTCTTTCAATTACCGCCTCTCAACAATGCCGTTCATTCAGTCGCTTGCCACCTTGTCTGCCAAGTAATTCCAAATGCAATGGCACGCTGGCAAAACAATGTCTGCAAACAATGAGCTCATAACTGCTACATCCTTTTTCTCAACAATACAGGAGATTTATTTTCTCTCTCCACCTGAAAAATTCATCTGACTGCTCATCCCTTCCTTTATCCCTCCATTTCATTTTTCATCCCTGCCTGAGTATGTTTAACTTTTATATACTTTTTTTTGGGCCAACAAACAGAGGAAGTGGATTAGCTAAGCCAATTTAAATCATCCTTATCCCCACTCTTTCTTCACATTTTATTAACTTTCTCTCTTTGTCTCCTTCAGGTGTATTTCTCACTTTTTAAACAAACTTCTGCACACTGTTATTTTCTGAAAACATTTGGGTAACATTGCCACATGTCATAAGTAACACAAAAGATCAATACCCATAACAAGAAAGCTCAGCAAGGTATTTAAAGTTCAAATGTTAAACTGGTATTTACTGATACTGGACACTAGCTCCCGTTATTATACGGTATTATTGTGTTGGGTTAAAACTCTGCTAACTTTGTGTATTGCATCTCCCCTCACTTCTATCTCTCCCTACTATCAACTTTTTAACAACTGGTATAAAATGCAACAATTTTCAAACAGAAAAACCACTGCTAGCTTTTTTTGTTACCTTGTAAAACACAAAAAAATAAATAAATACAAAGGAAAATCTGAAAACGAGGCTGCTTAAGAAAAGTTGGAACTGCTTAAGGCACATGACATTGAATAAATATCATTAGGAGAGAAAGTGATTTCTCACAAAAAAAAACTTAACTGGAAGGCTAGCTGGTACAACCTTACAATGAATCTATCCTTGTACATCTCCCAGAGGCTCATCCAGCTTTCATTTATGCAGAGGTTTGTGGCCTTGCATTTAGCGCTTTGAATTCATCCAATTATTTAAGTGTCAGCTTCTTTTTACCCACTAGCCTCACCCAAATTAAATTCTATTCGCCTGTTTGATAAGGTATCTGATTTTTAATGGAGAAATATTAGACATGGCAGAATATGGTGGCAATTAAGATCACAGGGTTGAATTTGTACTTGCTGCAAGCCTTTCAGTGTGGCAGCAGAGGGTTTGTTGTGGTAACATTGCTCTCACAAGCGTTTCAATGCTTAACAGATAAGTGGTCTCAATCTTGGCGGTGTTTCCTTGTCAATTTAGAGCAACACAGAGAAAAACAGAGAGATACATCTGTAGAAACAGCCAAGGAAGCTGAAAATCTCTCCAGCTGGAGGGAACAAAAATCAGCTGGAAAGAAGAATGACTTTCCTTTCAGGCCTGTAACAGTTTTTCACCTGGTGGGATTTCACCAGCAGGGGATCTTATGATATCAGGCAATAACCAACATGAAAGGCGAGTTTTTCCACAAGCCAAAAGACAGTATCACATATATGTAATATCGTTTGTTAACAAGGCAAATCATGATTAGTAACGTTTAAACACATAATAAAATCATGTGTTTTTTTACTTTGTACTTTGCACTCTGGAACTACGTCTCCATATATAATAGTTTCATTGTTTCTGCTGGTGGAGTCCTTTCCTGCACAGGATTCAAACTGTGGTCCAAGTTCAAGGGACTGAAATGATGCATGTATGTACTTGATGGCCTCCACAAGATAAAAGCTCCACTTCAACAGGTGTCCAACAATACTGAGTGTTCTTTATTTTTAGTAGGTTTTTTTTAAGCAACATAAAATGATTATTCCTCTCAGAGTGCAGTATGTTTTGGCACACTTTAAATTAGGGCTGCCATTTCTGTTTTTTTTTTTCTTTTTGTTTGTAGGTTTTTCTTTTTTTCCCCTATATTTGATATGAAAGCTATCGGTGTGAAAGGGGGAAAGAAAGGGGATGACATGCAGCAAAGGGCCAAGGTGGAATCAAACCCATGGCCGCAGTAAGGATCAGATTTTTTTTGTACAAAAGGGTGTCCGCTCCACAAGATAAGCTACTGTGCACCCGATTTATCGAACTTTTAAAAGAACTTTGTGATCATTGCCAAAATTGTAACTAAAAATAAAATTTACTAGATCGAGCAGCCCTACCTTAGTTAAATACACAAGTGGTTACTCTTTTGTTGCATATCTGAAATATTAACTGGCATGTTTGCTGCCCAAAATAGTCAACACACATAATTTCAAAGGATCTCTCGGAACTGCACTGTCACAACCACCACTAACCACAGATCTCAAATCAACCAATACTACAGATAAAACTTTGAAATAAGAAATGGCAAATTTTGATTCTACTATGAATTAGCACCATGGACAGCACCCATCCCCACTGGCCCTCCACCTGCAGGCTTTTTTTTTTTTTTTTTTTTTACTTTATTTTTATTATTTATATTAACATACAAACATGTAAGGTCTGGGTATTACAGAACAACAGGTAAAGAAGACAAAAGACAGGTAATTAAAGGATCTCCTACATTGGCTAACTGTAGCCACCTGCAGGCTTAAAGGTCAGCCTGTAGGCATGGTGGACAAACGGGGCAGAGCTGATACAAACAGAACTAAGGAGTTTAACTTTGTTTGTCGTCTTTCATCATTCGGAATTTAATGTAAATATGTGGGAAGAAAAAGTCAAGTGCAAGAATGTCTGGTTCCTGAATCTATATCAGTAATGCCTTCTTCTTGGCACAAAGATGACTGCATGTATGTTTTCAGAAACATTAATTTCTTACACATAGAGGCCAACAACAGTATTTTCAGATATCACACATACAGATTGAGATGGAGTTTTACAACTCTACACACACATTTGCAAATGATATTAAAACGGCAACACCTACAGAGAAACTGATTACCAATGAGGGCTGAATGTTGCCTTTTGGTTCACACGATGATGGCCAGATACGATGCTCCTTTTATCTCAGCTACTGCGCCCCGTTAGCAATCTGTATGATCTCTTTTACCCTCACTTGAGAACAAAATCTTTGCCAAGGAGTGAGCTCATACCCTCCAAAAAACTGCTACCCACAGTGACCTCTCCCACAAAATGACCTACTGAGCATCTGTTGCAGTAACTGGCTTCATTAAAATGTAATAATCCTGATTGGGAAGTTTAAACTCTACTGGGAACAATGGATCAGTGGTAATGAGGCCCATTTCTGACCCTGTTTTAAAACTGCCATTGCCACATTCAAAAGAGTGACATATTACATCTGTTTCTCAAAAATAGCTATGACAATGTGGTGTATAAACAGTAATATAAAAATAATTTACAGGCAGACCCTGTGTGATTTAAAATAAACTCAAATAATTCAAATTGTTATTAATTATTTTAGCTTTAAAGACCAACTATTTGATTTTCTGAAATACTTTTAAGGTCATTAAGAAAAAATGCAACATCTAGGTTTCTCAAGTATGTTAAAGATAAAGCTCTAAAAAGCCATCACTGTATCTGCAGTGATCTAATTATAAAATATGCTTGAAAACAATGAACAAATTCACAGAGATGGATGGCAGAGGTGCACATCAGAGGAAGCAGCAACTGGACACGTTAACGTTAACAATTTATGACAAGGTGAGGAGCTCAATGAACCAAGAGGACCTCCATGTCGAACAACTGCTCCTCCACTTTGAGAGGAGCCAGCTGAGGTGGTTCAGCCACCTGGGATGAATATCTCTGTTTGGAGTTGTAACAGCCACAACTTTGCCAGACCTTTGAATCCACTCAACAATTCTGTCTGATATCAGGCGAGCCACTACTGACTGGAGGGAGACCAGAGGACAGGACATGATGGACATTTCCCATCTGTCTGGCTAGCCCAAATGATTTGGAGCTAATTATGATGTAATCTAGATAAATTAGGTAGCTGATTACTGACATTAGGTAACCCCATCTTCTTTGGGACTTA
The DNA here is from genome assembly GCF_026936395.1 of Plectropomus leopardus. Lineage (NCBI taxonomy): Eukaryota > Metazoa > Chordata > Actinopteri > Perciformes > Serranidae > Plectropomus > Plectropomus leopardus. Next base: position 19,299,754 of record NC_142176.1, on the reverse strand, counting down.
TCATCTATTGAAATGCAAGCTGGCTGGCTGTTTTGATTTTATCCATAGCATTTTTGAGACCTCATCCACTTAAGCAATAGCGCACGACAGGCGGTTGATTTAACATTTGGCTGTTTTTAATATTAATTTGTGTGTTGCCATTCATAGTGCATTCACTGAAAAACAGTCCAGTGTCACTAGGATGATTTTAAAAATTGCTAATAGGCTTGCACGTTTTGTTAGGTTGACATGTTGCTAAGGTGCCGAGGATGTTCCTCCATATTCTTACTGCTACAAATGTCTGTGGCTCACGGAGTGATACAGAATGGCATAAAGGAATTATATATCATTACTGTTACATACCATTATTACATCATGGCTAAAAACCAATCACATTGCTTGATTAGACCTCTCTGTTTTATGAGTTGGTGTTTGGTTAAAAGTTAAGCATCATGACCAAATCTCATCTGCTGATGAAGACGGCGTGGTGCTGTCAAAAGCTCAAAATAAAGCTGATCTATAAAGCTGTGAGTTTATCTTGAGTTGTTTCTTGGTTCAAGAACAAAAGCATATCTAAAATAATCTTTTAAACGCAGCTTCAAAAGCCACACTCATGTTTCAGAAAAGCTAATTTGTATTTGTGACAGCTAAACACATGTACTGTAATTCATGAACTTATCCATGGTGGCTCAGTCAATATGCTACATATCACCTCTGATCTCCATGGTGATAATAACAGAAGCCATGATTAAAAAAACAAGGCATGTTAAAACCTGTTCCTCAAGAGTTCATGCTCTGCTGATATGATGATGTAATGTCAGGTCATGAAAGGTCCAATAAATGTGGATTACCTCCAGACTCACCTGCTGGGCTGCGTTTGGTATCATACTGGGTTCCTCACATGGCATCAAGTGTAAACAACTGACTCTTTCAGTTTTGCTCCTGTCACTCTACCTCTCTTACTCTCTCTGTGTTATATATTTTGCAGTAACTACATACATAGTCTGAGATCATTCAGTTAATAATCACTAAGTGTAATGCATAGACCGTTCCATTTTTAATTACAGCAGAAGTGTAGTGCCATATTCTCTTATTCTTGCCGTGCATCTACTATTTGCAGTGTTTCTGCCAACATGCCACTATTTTCACTCGTGGTAATTATGTAATTTCTAACACAATTGATTAGAACTGCTCATCAGAAAAATAGCATTCATGCAACTCCTTTGTCTCTCTCTCTCTCCTCCCCAGCATGCAGCCCCCTCTCTCACCCCCAGACCAAAGCCTATTATTCAAATGCAGCCATTTATAACAGAGGATTGATAACACCTGAGTATGATGAGGTGCCAGGAAGGTATATAGTCAGTTTCAATACTTAGGAGAGCAAATGACCTTGTTAAGAAAACTGGGACTGGTGATGGATATTTTCCCTTCTCAACACTTAACTAGAAATGACAGGCTACTGACTATTATCTGGCATTATAATGTCACATTCAAGTGAAAACTACTTTATAGCTGACGCCTAAGCATATAGGTTAATAAAGGCTTAATGTTACATTCTGTGTAAAGAGTCCGCTTTAGGTTTAAAAGATGGTGGAGCATCTCCTGCTGACAGATGCAAAATTGCACTGTTTAATGTTATGCACTATATAACACTGTCCACACAGTTAGAGGGGATACTTAACTAATTTTAAAACAGCTTTGTATTATAACAATGTGGACAGTATGTGTCTTTATTCTCCATTTCTTGCCTCAAATGTCTTGTAGAAACATATTTTAGTGCAGTTTGACTGTCAAATGAGAATTTGTAAAACAAGACTCAGTGCCCTAAGCTGCTATTTCCTGTATTGTAAAAACGGAGGCTAAAAAACTAAAATCTAACGGTAAAACTAAACAGTGCTCATAAAGTATGTTACTGTGCTGCCTATTTATCACCTAAAGGCTTAGAAACAGATTTTAGCTTACCCCCAATCCAAGATCTTTTGTAACCAGCTGGCTGTCATATTGTTTTCTGTGTCAGTAAATGTCGGGGGGGTGCATTGCATTCTGGCAGACTCTGTACCTCTTGAGCAAACTGAATGCCACAGCCCCTTTCTTTTATTTTCTCTGCTCAAATAGCACCATTTTTTTCAATATTTGTGTCTTTCTACTACATAGACAGCACACTTTTATGAAAATACGCTCTTTTTAACAGTGAAATAATTCTTAAACAAAAATGCTCATCTGACTAAGCATAGGCTATAGGCTTAATTCAAACGAGCAAACCACTTTCACCTCGTTCTTGTCTGAGAATCTTCAAATTATGCTTTAGTCCTGGAAGTCTGTTGATGACAAGGTACCATCCTCTCCAAATAACACACACTGGAAGAAGAAAAAGCATCCTCTTTGAAAAAGTAACTCACTTGAACTGAGAGCATAAAGAGTTCCTGAGAACGCAGTGAGTACTGTCCAGTACTTTTCTGCGTGATAAAAACACAATGGTAGTGTTATATATAAAGATGTACCAGTGTAAGAGCCTACAGGTCATCAAACTCTACTGAGTTACTCACTATTGTGTGATCTTCCAGTTGCAGCTCTTGGTGATTGTATTTGCTATGAAGGACTGATGATGAAGCATTATAAAACATACACAACATAAACTAATGTACTACTTTGTAGGCCTATATGAATATTTCCAAACCAACAAAGCAAATTACTTGTAACTGAACTCAAAGTTACAATGTCTCCAATTGAGAGAGTGGCTGCACTGTCCTTCGGAGCCATGGAGGCGCACGCCACACTGATTTTCTAAATTAAACTCTGAACCTAAATGACCCCTCCAAGAAAAGTCCAAAGGGATTCTGGCATTCAGGCGGAAGTGATGAAGAATGGTGGAGAAGTTAAGGTTTTGCACCTCTAAATTCCCAGACTTATATAACTCCACTTTCTGATCCTACAAAATCAGATCTATTCCAGGTTAGAAGACCAAAGTTGACATTATTTACACACTGTTGTATTCCTAATTTGCTGCTTTGTAGAATAACGTGCTGCTCTCAGTTTTGTGCAGTATTTTTTAAACTATTCCCTGTTGTGTGTTTGGTCTGAAACCATCCTGAGCTTTAAAGGTGCTGGTAGGCGTACCTGAACTTTAGACAGAGCCAAGCGATCTGTTTCCCACTGCTTCAAGTTTTTATGCTGAGCTAAGATGAACCAAGCTCCATACTTAAAGGGCTACGTTGCCAATTTCTCACCAGCTTCATATCTTAATGACAATAGTACGTATGTGTAAATGAATATGGTAAAGTTCTCTCTATCTTACTAGCTCTCAGATCTGCCAGCTCATCTTTCAGGTCAGAATGTCTTCAGAAACATATTTTAGTGCCCTGTTTGGCTTTAGTACAAGAATTTTACATCTTGACCAAATGCCACAGCTCTTTTTCTCAGGTCATATAGTACCAATTTCAAAATTATTTTTCTTCTACATAGACAGCCTAGTTTTATAAAAGAAACAGTCTTTCCAGGAGTGAAATACTTTAACAGACAGGTATGAAAATTCTTTATCCTAAAAGAAAGTATATTTGCAAACGATTCATTTAAAAGCTGCTTTATGTTATAGTGATAATGCATTGTTCCCAGATCACAGCTGTTAACTTGCTGTTGCAATATTAGTATTACAATAAAGTTCTCATAGGAAGGTAAGCCAAAATCATGATAATAAGACCAAGCTGTCTAACTCTGCTTTAAGGCTCTTATTTCTCAGCAACACCTCCCCGCTCTGCCCTTCCTAATTCAGTCTGTGCTCTCTTCTCTCATGGGCACCAGTATCTCTCTCTGTTTAATGTGGCCCTTACTCTCCCCGAGTCTCCTCTCTTCCACCTGCTGTGCTTATCTGTTTGTGCTCTGTTCACTCAGCCCCTGGTGTTAGCGACTGGCACGACACAGAGAATAAGCACTATTAGTCACCGGAGACCTCCGGAGGAGCATCTCTTGCCGCAGGTCGGAACAACATGGAGAGGGCCGCCACCACGGGAGGTGACCCTTGATTGGCACAACAGACGCACTGCCAGCAGAGTGGCGACCAGTGGGAGGAACATGGGCATCCAATTATACAGAAAACCGGAGGGGAATGAAAGAGAAAAGCTTGTCTCTGTTTAAAAGACTACGACCATATCAAAGCTCAGCATTGCTCCAAGTGTTTTTGTTTTTTTGACTTGCTCGTTCTCTGAGTTAACACACTTACAATACATGGTTATGCTCTGAAGATTACATTATTTACTCTTCATGAAGCATCAATAGGAGGAGTGAAGAAGAGGAGGAAGCTGTGAGAAATTTGGCAGGTAAAGTAGACAGCCGGCTCAATTTTGAAATCCCAGCAGGTGTGTGTTTGACTCACATGTAACCACCTGACTGGCTGCGTAGTTGGCTGGAGTTGATTTCTGCTAAACCTTGCTGACACAGGTGCAGAGCTGATTAGTCAGTTAGCATTTATGTACGTCATTTAAAGGAACAGTGTGGATTTAGGGGAATTTAGTGGCATCTAGGGGTTGCAGACTGAAACCAGCTGAAACTTCTCCTGGTTAGACATCCTTCAGTGTTTTTTTTTTTCGCAAGGTTTTTTAGGTGAGCCAAATTAGCCCCAGAGATATCTGGGGATAAAGCAGTTTCACAATCCATTTTATTTCTCCAATGCAGTTTGACATCGGCAGAGGTCTCTTCCTATGCAAAACTATTGCACCCAGTGATATAAGCTGATAAAAATACTGAATAAACCAGTTTCAAAAAATCACTTTCATTCACTTCTTTTTGTTTTTTGTTATGCTCTTGATGCAGAAGGGCTGCGAACTATGGTGGCCAATGCCAAGCAAATGGCCTTATCTAGAGCCAGCGTTTGGTTTGTCCATTCTGAGATACTGTAGAAACAACTCTGTAAACTCTGTGGACAAGGACCTACTCCCTATATAGATAAAAAAATGCTAATTTTAAGGTAACAGACACAATACAATTCTTACTTTCAGATGATTATAATCTAATGAAAGCATATTTATTATATTCAGTTTTTGCCAATACACACCCCTAAATCTCACACACTGGACCTTTAACAATGACAAATGTGTATCTGTGAAATTAATTAATTCTAATTATATTTCATTAAAGAGTTTACAGAGTAATAGACTCCCCCTTATCTCGGTCCATTTTTCTGTCCAAGGAGATGCATTTCATCATACAGATCGTCTTTGGTTCTGCTTCCACTTCTACATCCCTGAACTCCCACAGGACTTGTTTTTCCAAGCAACTCTCGCTCAAAATCTTTGTCCAAAAATATCGGTAGCCTCGGGGCGATCTTATTCTTTCCCCTGCTTACCCCCAAAGTACAGCCTGAAGCATAACATTTTTACAAGACAGAGAAGAAAAACTACAATTTGTCTTTGATAATCAAAATAAATGCTTTAGTCAGGATAACTGACTCGTTGAAGACAGGTGTCATTTCTGGGCCTCAGGGCTTAATATGATATGCTGGTTAATCTAGATATGGAGAATTTAGGGACATTTTCAGTATAAACTTCAAGCGTACTTTTACACTTTAAGGATACTGGTTAGCTCACAGGCCAAAAACATGTTTCTGCTGGTCAGTGGCTTCACTCTTGCCGACTGTGGTCAGGAACAGTGGTGAAGGTGCAGAGCCAACAAGGTTTCTGCACCACAAGAGCAGCAGCTCACTGACCTTTATCACATGTCAAATGTTCCTCCAAAAATTGCAATAAGTATCCATCAACTCTTTGCCCAAACAGGTCACACGTTGCCTCATTATTTTTCATGTATGGGGTTCATAAACCCTGACTGTGAAGGGTCATGCACACCTTCAATTTTCTTGTAGAGAGGTGCAAAGGAGCAAATGTTCATAGGCAAGAGAATCCCTGCATCCTGTCCTCTGACTTGCAATAAATTACAAATAAATTACAAATGCAATAAAATTGCATTTTAGAGTCACATTTTGGTCCGCAGACCTTCATCAGGTAGAGCAGGCTCATGAAACAAAACTGAACTGCAAAAAGTGGCACATTTATTCTGCCTAACAAAAGGTTGTTTTTCCTGTTCTTAATGTCAGAAAGGGACCTCACTGGTTTCTGAACTGCTCCAAAACCATAATACAAAATATACTGAATAAAGTGAACTTATGTAAACAATGAAAACACCTAAATTAAGCAGATGCAACAAAATAACTAAGGGTGATGTTACACCCATAACGAATCTGATTGGTGCAGTTCAAACCATCTATTCTGTCAGTTTGCCTGTTTATTTTTGCTTATTTAAGACAGTGTGAAAGCAGTCAAACTCTTGTGAACATCAAACAAGTGGACAGACACCTATTAAAAAAGATGGATCTTTGTTTGTGATGTCGAAACAGACCAGAACTAAAAGGCATTAGAAGTAAGTGAAAACAATGCCAAGACGAAGGCACAAACACGTTTAGATTTTAGCCTTGACTTTGGGACGGCCAGAAGGGCCCCACCTAAGGATCTATAAGGGTATGAGCTGGCTCATAGGGGGTCAACATTTCTGCTATTTAGCTTGGGACCAAACAGAGACAAGCTTTAAAAATGATCAGTAAAATCTTAAAATCAATTCTACAACTAACTGGTAACCAGTGGAGACAAGTCAGGTTAGGGGTGATGTAATGTTGTCTGTTACAACCAGTAAGAAGTCTATGTGTAGGGGCAGCTCTTCTTTCTGTGGACATGCTGATAAAACTTAAATGCAATTATTCTTTCAGTGTGTAGAATAACAACGAATCTGGTATGATTTCAGATCTCATTTCAATAACTGTAATGTCACTCATTATTGGACCCTTATAGATATAATGTGTTACTATGATAATTTGAGAAACAAGTGTTTGAACTTTGTTTCTTTAATTGCATTTAACAAAATCATTGTTCCATGAACAGAAAAAATAGGTTAACAACCCTCTTTCCATCTTTTCTTGACTGATTTTAACTTGGTGGTTTCCTCTTGTTCTTAAAAAAAAAAAAGTATAAAAATATTACAAAAACTTATCTGGTGAAACAGACTGATGTGATATTAACTGTCTTTGTTTGATTTTGTTTTTCTGAGTCCGTTGATATTTTATCTATTTTAATACTTCAAATTATTTTTGTATTGATATCATTGTTATTTAATTCCTTATCAAAAATGTCATTTATCTGTCATCGTCATTAATATTATCAGCTCTTGTGTATTTTTGTGTTCTTGTTTCATACCTGATGTATTGTGTACATTGTATTGTTGAATAAAGTTGTACAAAAAAATAGCTGTGGCAAAAGCACAGCTCATAACTGCAACATGGCTCGGGGAGGCGATACACTGTTCTATTTGAAAAACAGGATTGCACCAAAGTTTTTTTTTTTCAGATTTGTGAATGAGACATAAATGAGACAAATCTCAAGCGCGTTCACATTGTTCACTGCAAGTCCAATTTTCCATCCCACCTGCTATTTATTCCCCCTCTCTCTCAGTAAACCTTACATCCCCTTTTCACATCATTCCCTAACACATGCCAGCTGACTTCATTACACTGCTGCCAAACCATCACTGTGACTCTGCAACCCTGCAACTCATTCAACTGAAACGTCAAAAGCATTCGCTCTGTTGCCTGCTTCTTAACCCAGCCAAGCCCCGCAGGGGATGGGCATCAACAACACTGGCGCCTTTCCAGTTCAAATAGTATTTCTTCTTTTAAATAAACAACATGTGAGTCTATCAGGAGAGATGTGTGATTACTGCTGGGATCAAACAAAAGGGAAACCTTGGGCAAAACAAACACTCATACGTTTTCCTGTCGATCGCTACAGCGACTAAACACAGAGCGCCATGTGTTTTGTTTCAGCCCACGTGAAGTGCAGCAAACAGGCTGTTGTTAAGCATCTCTGAGGGTCGCAACACCACAGACCCGTGACAGACTCATAACCTAATGCTCTTGACTGACAGGTGTGTTTATCCAGGCAAAACATCTTAACAGTCTGCAGGCAGAGCCATCAAAGAGTGTTTCTGTAAGAACTGTGATCTGTTGTCCGTAATAAGGAGGATCCAGAGGTTTGCTGTGTGCGACAAGGCAGGCTATGGGTGAATGGACACCGCTGAAGAGTCATTATGACTCACACAGAGATGCTGAAGAGGAGAAGAGAAGGATGGGTTCCTGGGGAGAGGCTAATAACTCTTATAAAGTGGCGAAGGACTGTATGAAAGACAAATAGAAACGTTAGTCTGCCTAAAACAAAGAATGAAAACAGATACAGTAAAAGCATGGTGAGTACACCAAGTGAGCTTTACAGTCAAACTCAGTTATTAGAGTATTATTTGCCTATTGAATCATTTTCACACTACGTAATACAAGACATTATTATATTGCAATTCCTCATGTGCTCTGATCAGATCATGAAAAGAGACTGAACCCACAAACAAGTCTTGTAACCAATGTCAAATATGTCTCACTCCTCTGTGCCATAGGCCTCCATTGTTGTCTATTAAAAATACATCAGTGAGCCAAGCTGCTGCACTGGGTGACATGTTCCTTAATTACAATGAACACAGCTGCTGTTGTTCATTTTGAGTCTATCCCACATACACCGTCCTGCTACTGCTGTAAATACTCCAGAAATACCAAATCCAGCTGAAAATAGGCCCCAACAAGGAACTATTTTTCCAATTTGTTTAACCCACTTTTTGTTCCGTAATTTAATTTTAAATACATAGTTAAAATAATAATAAATATCATTATCTGTACTTTTTCCCCCCATTTATAAAACAAAATAATTCCTATTCCTATAATTCCCATAAACCTCCCCCAACGTAAACTAATTTTTTAAGTCATTTTTTGTCACCTTTTACTAATTTCTCACAATTTTTGAGGCATTTCTTACCATGTTGCCTTTTTCCCCCATGTTTAAAAAAAAATTAAATAATTTAATTTAAAGAGCTAAGTCTTTTTTTATGCACACAAAAGATGTATTTCTCTCAAACTTTGGTCTGAAATTTGTTAAAATCTGTGTTAGCGGATCCATCCACATGGCAGGTGTGGCATATTAAGATGCTTACTACACAGGTGTGTCTTGAGATAGTCACAATTAAAGGCTACTTTGAAATGTGTTTTATCACACAACACAATGCCACAGATGTGGTAGGTTTTGAGGGAGTGTGCCATTCACATGCTCACTGCAGGAATGTCCACCAGAGCAGTTGCATGTAAACTGAATGTTTATTTGACTACCATAAGCCGTCTCCGATGTCGTTTCTGTTCATTTGGAAGTACACCCAACAAGCCTCACAACACACAAGCTCAGGACCTCCACATCCAGCGTCTTTAAGATCACCTGTGACCAGCCACCTGTTGCAACAATTGAGGTTTTTGCACTGAAAGCAGTTTGTCATTGTAACCAACTTGTTTGCGCTCACCTTCATTTCCTGCCAATATCCAGAAACTTCACGCACCCACTAAAGAGGAGTGGTCCAACACTCACTTTCCACATCTAACAGCCTAATCAGCTCTGTGTGAAGGAGATGTGTCACACTGCATGACACAAATGGTGGTCATTCCAAATACTCCCTGACTCTTTAGGGTATCTATGACCAAAAATGTGACATTCTTAAAAAAAAAACTTTTTTAAGTATTAAAATGCACATTTTAGATTGCCCTTTTATTACGACTAAACCAAGGCACACCTGTGAAACAATCATGCTGTTTAATCAGCGTCATGATATGGCACACCCGTCAGGAGCATGGATTATCATGGGAAAGGAGACGTGCTCACTAATACGGACTTTAGCAAAGTTTCACCCCAAATTTGAGAGAAATATATCTATTAAGTGCATAAAAACTTTGATATTTAATTTAAACTAGTGAAAAATGGAAAAACAAAACAAAAATTTTAAAATTTTTGTTCAACGTTACTTTATAGATAAGTTAATTTTGATATGAGGTGGTGTTGAAAAAACTCAGAATTTGTTTTTGCCCGCAAATCCCCAAACTCTGACTTTACTTTGATCATCAGCTGGTCAAAAAACAAACTGAGAAGAGAGGAAACAATTAACACTCGCCTATGAATATAATGAAAACAATGAACTAGATGAAATACTAGAAGCAACACTAATCATGCATTTTCAGTGCTCCTAAAATCGCACAACACTATTCTAATCACAATAAAAATGAAGCCATACAGCTAAATAGTTAAATATCAAAACTATAAACAAAATGTATACACATTAGAATTTTTCACCCATTTGTCTTTGGTGTATTTATTACAATATACTGAGTGAGGAAATATCAATAAATATTATTAAGGTAAAAATGTGAACGTGCACACACATAACATGAGTAGCACAATCGGTATATTGAAAATGAGCAATTCTTTCCAAATAAAAAAAAAGAGAGTCTCTATCTGTGATATGCAAATGCAGAACTGGAATCAGCTGCATTTACAATAAATACGACTGACTTTCTGGACTCAAAAGATGTGAATAGTAACCACATTATTTCCACAGTTGTTTGATATAAAATGCAACCTGATCCCATGAAAATAATCCTTTCATTATAAAATTAATTCTTTATGCAGTGACTCCAACAAAAATCATATGTTAAAAGCCTGGTGTTGAATTTTTGTCACATAATTTTTAGCACCTTTTTTTGAATAACCATGTAAACCCTTTTTACATACCTATTTTGTGATTAATGAGTGGAATGGTAAATGTATCTGTTCTCACACATAATTTACACAAAATCATGCTCCTGTTAGGTAAGTCTCATTTTGTGGCTGCATCCAGTCCAAAATAAATGTTGCTGTAGCGGATCATGAATCTGTTCATTCTGGCCGGCTCTGCTGCAGCTGCGGTTGGTGTGAGTACTATTCCCTGTTGCACTATTGCTTGACAGAGACGGTGCCTTCAGCTCCTTCAGCCTTGAGAATGCAGACTTGTAAACTGGCATGTTGCAATATACTTGGCTAGCCTGAGCTAAGGCTTATAGTTTGAGATGAAGGAGAGCAGTCCCATGAGCCCTTTCCACAGTTTCACTCTGAAATCTTACAATAACTATCTGTGTTTTTCAAGAGCTGGAGCTGTAGTCTATTTTAAGACAAAATGATCCTACAGTCTCATCGCTTAAGGTATGGGGCTGTTTCAAGAATAGCTGCTAACTGACTGGCTGATTTAAACCATATACTGTATATGAAGATGAACATAATGACAGCTAATGACTCCCAAAACTAAGGTCAAAATGATAAGATGGGTCATGGGCCAAAATAAATGATGAAACCTCAAAAAAATTGATCCCAAAGATGGTTTCTGGCATTTTAAGTAGCTCTTATGACAGTAATGGTTGTCCATGTGTTTGTTTCTCTGATAAGTTTGGTTTTATTTCATTTTATTATTTGGCTTTTTTTTCTTTAAAAAAGTGGGGTTGAAGTCATGATTGGCAGCTATGATTGACTCATGATCGAACGGGTAGATAGGCAGAACCTGGAGACGCTTGCTCCAAATGACGTCCCCACCACAAGATGACAACGCCAGTATCAAGAATATTTTGGTTTCATTTTCATACAGTGGGAGGAAGTGGAGACCTGTTATGTATCTATATGCATCAAACCTGCAATAATAGGCCTATATATAGACAAGACCTTTTTCACTGGAAACAGCTGCCTGCTTCTGCTGACAATGACGCAAGTGTGGTAAAAGTGAACTTTAACAGTTGCAAATAGGGGATGAAAAATTAAGCCAGGCAGAAAAAAACTGCAGTTCATTGAATGGCCACTTGATGCTGGCTCCAAAACAAGAGTCAATCCCCATAGAACCCCATGATAAAAAGCCAAACTTTACAACAGAAATAAACTTGTTTGACAGCCTGATACATAAAACAATTTTGGTTTCTATAGCTGACCTCCACATTCATGACAACTTAATAAGGGTGAATTTTTATACTCATTTAATTACATTTTATTAAGGCCCAAAGCTAAGCATTAAGGGATGGCTTTCAGTGACAGGCTGTCTGCAGCGTCGCAACGGTCTGTGAGTCAGATCCACCACTCGCCTCCACAACTCCACCCTCTCATCTAAATATAGTCATTTCTGGCTCCAAAAACCAAGATGGCAATGGATGACATGCTGAACTTGAGATGTCAAAACAAGTGTCCACATATTAATGATTGACGTCACTGTGGCTACATCCATTATTGATGTATGAAACTCACAAGAAAGCTCCTTAAATGTGTAGGGAGTGGCACATTCAGGTGCTAATTCTCTGTAGGTTCATCACTACGAGTGACACCTGTCACATTGTTTTCAAATTATCCTTAGTTAGTATTAAAAAAAAAAAACCAATTATAACTTCTTTAAGAAAAACTCCCAAGAGTAATTCCCAATTTCAACACTTTTGGGAGTGGGGGCAATTTATGAAGTGTTTTAGCACTAAGCAATTGGCTTTTTAATTGAAAACTGTGCTTTTTATCTCTGGATATTGGAGTTGTTTGTTTAATATATCTTTTCTCATGCAAGCAAGGCCTTAAACTGTTATTATCAAATGGAAGTGCACCAGGTTATATACGTTTTTTTGTGAAGAAATCACTGTTTGCACCTTAGCTTTATGACATCTACTAAGATGTGCAGTGGATAGAACAAATCTTATTACAGTTTACAGTATGTGCTTTGCCCTGACCCTGCATAAATCAATGCAGAAAAGGAACAGATTGGTAATATAAAATTCAGCTTAATTTGGGGAAGCTCAAATTCTCAGTTTCATGTGTCCCTTCCCATTGTTAAAAAAAAAACACATGCCCTTATGTGTTGGTAAATCAAAACACTTTTTTGAACACAGATCCTGGCAAAACAAGGACAAGATTCTTATTTATCAAAGCCTATGTGAGCAAAACTGTCAGATTCTCACACCAAACACATTATTCCTAAGTACTGTAGCCAATAAATGTAAAAGTTGGATCAAGGAACATTTCCTTTTTTACTTACAATTTTTGTTTGGACAAGAAGAATCTGGATTTAACAAACCATTTCAGTGAGTGTTTTTTAAAAGAAACCCTTGAAATTGAACAGAGTCTGAAACAAAGGAGGCGGGATAAGATTAATAACACATATTAATGTCAAAGCGTCCCTTGTTCCCCCGCCTTCTTCTGTCTCCAGTTCACACTCTTATTAGTCTCTAGCTGTTCAGAGGCTGGATCCTCTGAAGTCCACATTTCTAGAAGGAATATGTTGCGTAGATGCTACTGTCTCATTTCAAAGACTTTTTCAAATGCAGCCAAGAAATGTAGCTATTTGATACAACCAGTGTATCCTTTGCAGCCACCAATCCATGTGTAAACACTGAGCTTTCTAGGATTGTGAATTCATGTGTGAATGAATCTCTGGCTGCTGTAAACATTGACATGATAATGCAGCAGTTCCTCCATGTGAAAGAGGTTGATGAGAAGAGTGGGGAAATTTACAGTTTCGTGGAGTAGAAAGCCATTAGCAAGATTTTGAATAAAAACATCATTATACAACGACAGTGTGCCCCAGCACCTGACAGTGAAACTGCAGGGGATGTAAATAGAGACAACCACCCAAACTAAACAGAAATTACGGACAAACAAATGTAATAAACAACACGGATGCTGTTTAACATGTCAATCAGTGGCAAGGGTGTGAACAACCTGCACTTTCCGAAAGGCAGATCTGCACTACAAAAACATGAAAGACAAATATGTAAGGTGACCCCGAAACTCCGAAATTTAATTTTGAATTTTTTGCTATACAAATCCATTTGCAGTCGGTGTGCAGAGTGCCAGGAGACTGGCAGATAGAACTGAATACATTTCACTGCAACAGTCTGCAGAGAGCCAAGTTTGATTCTCTGGTGGGACAAGAATTTGCCTAACAGGACGGCTCTGCTCAGCCTGCAGGCCACCCGCACACTTTATCTGGAAGCACCTACTGTTGTTGTTGTTGTTGTTTTGTGAACAAATATACTCTGTGATGAGGATCCACAAGTCATTTCACATGGTCCCCCAACAAACATCTGCTCAGAAAGTGAGCTCACCTCTTATGCACATTTTTCCTGCAGGAGTGGTAAACTAAAAAAACGTAACCAAAAGCTATGTGTGAACCCATTATGTATTTGGAATATGACCTTTACAGTTACAGTGCACATAATATGTCAAGACTGTATTTCTTGTGCAAAGCATGTTGAACTGTGTTATGCAAATAAACTTGCCTTGCCTATACATATATTCATTTTCTGTTATTTCAGTGATATATTCACTGTCATGCTTTTTCTTATTCTACCATGTTCTACCACTGTTTCTTAATGCATGAGTTATTTGACCCTACACTCTGCCATAAGTAGGTCAAAATAGCACATTTTGGAATCATTGTGTTTATATACCATTTTTGTCATATTGGTTGAGATTAAAAAATGTTTAAAAAAACTCTGAATAAAGCAGTTTCACATTGAAAATCAGTTTTTCTCTGACACGGTTCAGCTTGTTGCAGACAGGGCACTTGCCCAGCTTTTGCTAATGTGTGCTCAACTCTGTTTTTTTCTCTGGCAATTTAAGATCCACACATTTAGAAGATTTTCACTTGTAGTAAAATTACTCGCAGAGGTCTCTTTTTCTCCAAAACAAATAGACCCTGTGATCAAAACCAATAAAAACACCAAATAAAGCAGTTTTGCAATAAAATTGGTATTTTTCTGAAGCTGTTTGGTTTATCCCTGAGGGGCTGTATTCAGAGCCAATGTTTGGTTTGTCGGTTCTGGGATAGAAACATGGCAGTGCAACATGGTGTTTTTTCAGATAATTATAAATTAAAGAAAGCTTATTTATTATATTATAAATAATTCCCTGCCAATATACCCTCTTAAATCCTACAAATAGACTTTTAAATTCTAATATAATTTCTCTCTGGTTTATATAATTCAAGTCTGTCTTTGCGGCATGGAGGGGGCCACAACTCCATTTCTTTGTATAATTCTGTATAATGGCTTTAAAGCTCATCCATAAACCTTGAACTTTTGTTGAAATACCACTTATACCCTTGATGTTCCAAAATTATTCTTGCCACTTCAGTAATTTCTCTACTGATACATGTGACTTGATCAATAAAGTAAAAGCTACACAATGATAAAATAATTACGTTGCTTAAAGGGCTTATGTTAAGTAGAGTGCATGTTAAAAGGCTACGTGGAGCTTTGAAATGGTGAAACATTATTACTTTCATTAACTGATAATAAACTGTAAATAAATGCCCTGGCCTCAACCTGATTTTCTGAAATATGCTTTGAAATTGAGTTTGAGACCTGCTGATTATCTAGTGTGACAAACTGTGTCTGTGGGTTAAAATGTCCCAAATTATACCAATATCATACTTCAGAGACTGAAAATTGACTGAGGTGACAGAAGTTTAATGTGGGAACAGACGAGGCAAAGAAATGAAAAAGATGGAGAGTGAGTTTGCATTGGGTTCAGCCCGCTAGTCCGCCTGCAGTGCTCACACATTCTGAATATAAAATCCAGTCTATTTTTTTTTTCCTTTGAAATATATACGATTTCTTGTTGTGTTTTTTTGAGGATCACTGCACATAGTGCCATATATGTGCTGTCAATCATCCCCAAGAGCAGATGGAGCAGCCAGACTACTGGTGATTTTCACATTAAAGCATCCAGTTTGCTACAATCCAGAGGAAGGCTGCATACCTTTCTACATCCTCCCCATACATTATGATGTGAACAATGTGTAGCATCATTAAGCCCAGTCAAAGACCTACTTTAAAAGTCTGAGATAAAACATTCCTCCTTGTGCTCTTGTCCACATCAATATAGAGTATTGTATAATTCACCTTCGCCATTATACCGTCTGTGCCCTTAATTTCAGAGCTGTGAACTTCTGCCAGGATTTAAATTCTAATCTTCTCAGTGTAACATCACTGCTGCGATAACATCAGCTTTCCATCTCCAGCTCTTCCGCTGTCCGTCCACTTCCTATCTGATCTGTCTTTCTCTGTATCTAGCCTTCTTTCTCTTCTTGCTCAAAGACACAAAGACGAACACACACATACAAAAGCCTGCACACACATTTTCTCTGCTCTATTACACAATATACGTCATGTTGAAGATATGGCTCTAGAGAGCGTCCATTAAGGCGCTCTTGTCAGATGTAAAAAGAATGATAAATCAACAGCTGATGGCTGTAGAAATCAGGCTACACACTCAGACATCCGCACCCTCAGCTAATTTAATATTAATAATTTACTGTAAATGTTAACAGCATTGGGTTTGGATTTGTTATTAGGTTACCAAGCGGCAACTCCCTCCACACTCCCTCTTAGACAGACAGACAGGCGACCATCACGAGCCCTTAAAATGAGGTGCATGCGGTCAACAGTTCAATCAAAGAACCATTTCCCTCTGCCAAGTCACTTTTTGTGAATCATGGACAAGGCTTTGAGAGTAAAACATATTTAGGACAAGAGAAAAAAAAATGGATGCTGTTAAGAGTCTACAGCCATGCTTGCAGCTGTAAAACTCTCGCACAAAGATGCTTTGAGCTAGATGTTAATATTGCCATGCTAATGTGCTCACGATGACAATGCTGCTTAACGTCTTAGTTTGGCACAATAGTTACCCCAAATACACACGGAGACTGCCCATTGTTCTGAAGGTCCAAAATTCTGAAGCCCTGTTAGTCTGAAAAATGTCCTACTGAACCAAAAAGCCTATAATAAAGAGAAAAAAACACCCATAGCTCCGAAGTCCTGTTTCTCAAAAAACAGACACACCCTGTGGCTAGACAACTGAACAGCTGGAAAAAAATGCCATTATACATTTCTGTAAACCACAAATATGTTTTATTTTTCGAAGGTGCCTTGGTTAATGTGTGATTAGGTTTGGGGCCATAAACCACTTGGCTATGGTGAGGAAAAGATCAGGTTTTGGCTTAATACATTCACATTTGGTGACACAAAAGTCGCTGGAAAAGCATAGATGGGTCAGAAAAAAAACCAAATCTGGTTGCTCAAATGCTACTGTACAATGCCCCAAGGGGTCAGTAAAAACATCCGAGGTCGATGGCTCAAACACCACTGGGAGACACTTTGAAGGGTCTTTGAGAACATCTGGGATCCATAGCTAAAATGCCGCTAAGTAATGCTGCCAAGGGTTGGTAAAAATGACCAGGGATTGGTTGTTCAAACACGCTGGACAATGCTGCGAAGGGTCCGTTAAAAACACTTGGATCAGTGGCTCAAATGCCGCTGAGTAACCCCTTGAAGAACGGTTAAAAACAACCAGGGATTGGTTGCTCAAATGCGGTTGGGAAATGCTACAGGGGCTGCCGCAGACCTGAACTTTTGTTCCTGGTACAATCGGCTGCAACTAATTCAGAATTCTGCAACACGAGTTCAGGCTGAGACCAGAGGGAGAGCACACATTAACCCTATTTTAAAAACTTTACAATGGCTGCCTGCTAGTTTTGCATTTATTTTAAAACTCTTTTATTAGTTTATAAGGGACTGCATGGCCTCACACCAGACTACATCTCAGATGCTTCTGGCCTATGAACGAGGAAGTCTGCTCAGGTCCTCCGACTCTTCTTTTTTAGCTGTTAAAAAGAGTTGAACTTATACATTTGGTGATTCTGCTTTAAGCCATTACACTACAAAATGCTGGAGAGGAGCTATAAATACTGATACTTTTAAATACAGACTAAATGCCTATCTTTTTAGTCTGGCTTTTATGTAGTGTCTTACAAACACAGTTTTGTGGTTTATACTTATTCTGTTTACTAAGATCCATGATTTGAAATCTATGTTTGCATATGTAGCGCTCCTGCCCTCTATAAAATAAATGTGGGCAGGGCCCTGAGTTCTTATAGATTAAATTACTCACAAATTAACTCTGAACCCTAAAGTAAATTTTAATGTAGTTTAGCTTATGTTAATAAACCAGAATGAACTTTCCCTTTAAGTCGAAATATAAACAAATAGCATAAAAGGCTACTCAATTAAATGATCAAAAACCACAGAGGAATAGGGTTAAAGAAGTATTCCCCATACCTGCCAACACTCCTGATTTACACGGGAATCTCCCTACTTTTTAACCCTTCTTCCTGCCCTGCTACCATTTGGTAATTTCTCATGCTAATCTCCCGATTTCATAGTGATATGACTCAACAGGTGTTTTGCAAATTCTATGATATGTCCAGACTGTAGGATATGTGTCGTGGCACCTGGCAACCCAATCCAAACAACCCTGTCTGACATGCAGTGGGTCACTGTGCACGTTCAAACTCACGTTCGAGGCAGTGCTACAGTCAGGGGGCTCCACTATCTTTGCATCTGAAAATGGATACTGTTAAACAGATCTGCCTCCTGTCCTGTCTCATTTGCCTCCAAGTGGACTGTGGACTTCCGACTGTAGTCCTGCATCATTTTATCCTTCCTGTGCTTTCTGTTTAAGGTTTAAGGTGTTCCTGGCAATGACGACTCCTCAACACACTCAGTCACTTACTGACACTCTCACAATATTTGCACTTGATACTTTTCTTTGATTTAAATTTTATTACATTTTACTGTGAGCTAAGGATTTAAGGCTACTTAAAAGTCATTTAGTTTGCATCCTTGTATGTATGGTATTAATTTGTGGTGTAGGGTTACATGGGGTAGGGACGTTGGCCCAAATGATACGCCTGAAAATCTTTTTGTCACAGCCCAGTGTTGGCAAGTATGATTTCCTTCTTATTTAAAAAATGTAAAATGTAATGAATGGATTCTTTTTAAAAAAAAAAAAAAATGTGTAATGAACCCTTGAACTCAAATGTACATTTTCTTTCCAAAATTCAAATGCACTTTAAATTAGACGCTTCGTGGCCCAACACTCACACACACAAGGCACCAAAAAAAAACACAAACGTTACAGGCCTGATGTGTGGCTCATGTATGTTGTGACCCAAAACAAAATAGTCGTTTGACTTAATTAAGAGCAATAAAATAAAATAAAAAAGTACCAGGTATTGTACAGTGACTTCTGATGAGGTGTCTACCTGTCTGTCAGTGTCCCTTGATTTCTGACCGTGGCAATGGGAAGTCCCAGCAGGAGAGAGATGATCCTTGGCCTGGTGGCTCACAGCCTGTCTGGTTCTCCTCAGCCTTCCCTCGTCGAAAACGTTGCATGAATGTCCAAAATTGTCAGCTAACTACTGGCCTGTTGTCCATTCACTCTGCTAATGCATGTCCCGTTAGCATGCTATGCTACTTAATTAGCTAGCATTATACACCTGGTGAAACAGCGTAACAAAAGACACAGACTCTTCAGCTGCTCACAAAATCAGGACAAACGCAATCCCGTCATCCACCGTCGAGTTGAGAATCAAGGAATTAGTTGGTATGAACGTCTGTTAAAACTTTTAACTTTCTTTCCACTAGCAAAGCTAACACTTCTCTACTTTGACGCACGCGGACGCTACCTCACTCTTGCTTTATCCACCGTCTCTCTCTCTCTCTCTCTCCGGTCACGCGCTCCTGTCATGCGCATAAGCATCAATCAATGGGAACACTGTATTATTAGTATTTTTAGACTCTGTATTTTTAGATTACAGCACTGCTCCTAGTACTCCACCCCGACCAAAATGGACTGAAACTAAAGTGCAATTCATGACAATATGTAATTATTCCCCTGTGCAATTTCAAATATGCAGTTGTAAATATTTTTTAACTGCTGAGTTTGCCGTCTTTTTTTTTACTATTTATCTTGTACACACTTTGCTGCTGTAACAATGCAATAACCTCATTGTCAGACAAATAAAGGGTTATCTTATCTTTCTTATCTTTTTTAAACTTGTACTTAAGTATAGTGTGCTACAGATTCTAAACATGAAATACATCAACATATTTTACTCTGTTTGCATACATGAACTGACTATTAATCTGTTGTACTCATTATGAACTTTTTTTTAACTTTAGACAGTTGTTTAATATTTTCTATTTTTTAACTGGGTTACACTTACTGTCTTTGTTGTTCTTGTTTCTGTGTTTGTTGAATTGCATTCACTTTTATGGAAAAGTGCTATATAAATAAAATCTGAATGATTGAATGATTGAAGGCATAATTTTTCAGACTAATGGGACAACAAAAAATTGGGTTCACTGAAACAATGTCAAGGAACTGTACAAAGTGAGCCAAGGCAGAAATTACATTAGTCCTGTGTTTGGTGGTTAAACCAAAGTAGTGGACAAAATATCATCCAGGGACCATACTGGTTAGCACAAAAGTTTGCTTCAATCCATCTAACAGATGTTGAGATATTTAACAGGATAGGTGAAAACCTTGACCTGCGCTGAAAGAAATATGAGGGGATGACCAAAGTAAGTAGCCTCAGTGGGGTTCATCCTCTGGGAACCATGAGTGTTGGTATAATATTTCATGGACTAGAGACAGGCTGAGAGACATTGCTAGAGCCATGGTACTCACATGGCTAAAAATAGACATGATGATTAACTGTATGATAGAAATATTCATTTATTATCCCATAAATCAACCTGATCCTCTAAAATGATATCCACAACACCCCCAGATTTAGAACCAGGTGTAAAAGAATCTGTCAGGCTGGATGCATTCAGGCTGAAAAAGACTCTGAGAAAACACGCAGCTCCTGAAGTTTAACTCTGTCAACTCCTTGTCACCCACCTACTGTTTTCTTCAGCGGTAACATAGCAACAACCGCTCAGTAGCATACTTACTCGCGCGTGCCCTGGAGCAGTGTGACTGGCATTTTTAAACCGTGCTCTCTGACTGTCACCTTAATCACATAAACAGGAGAGGAAGGTAAGAACAGAGCCGAGTAGAGCACATAAATCCCACCAGCAGCAAAGTGTAGTTATAGACTGCATACTACATCCTACAGCCTGGTGCCAGCCAGAGCTTGTTATGCAGGACGTGGTTCACGGTATATCTATTATACACGTTTTCCTTTCTTTGTCACACTGGTTTTAAAGAATGTAAAGCTGAGTAAGGATTAATGTCAGAACATGTAGGCAAGCTGGTGTGAAGGATTTCAGGATCTTCACAGTGATGAAACACATACTGTAATCCGAGCCTGACCAATGCCACTGACACCAATATCAATATGTTTTTGTATTAATTTCCCAATTAATGAGCGCAGGTTTAACAGAAATTTTCAAGGTCTGAGCACATTTCCCTGTTTTGACATTCTATTGTGAAGGTTGGCTCAACATATACCATCATCAATATTTGAAACTGTCGAAATACACTGTAATGGACAGTAATTTCTAATGAAGTACTCCTTAAAGAGGCTTTTAGTCATAGTTTAGTTATTTTTTATAGTTATTTACTTATTTACATCAAAACAGACACAGGGAGATACCTAGCATGTCATATGTAGAGGTGAAGGCGGTATTTGATAAGTTGGAATGAGAGCGAGTTGCATATTCACAATTTTCAATTCACAACCAACTTGCTGACACGTATGCTGATACAGATATATCCGTGATATGTCACAATCAGGCAGTCATATAGCCCATGGCAAATGCCCATGTTTTATCTGGCACGTGCATCAGTGTAATGAGAACAAGCTGCCACATGTTGCCAAAAAAAGCACATCCATCTCATGTAGACGCGCAGCAGAGGCCTTATCGTACAGTAATCAGCAACTGGTGGTGGCAGTCGATGTTTCTGGCAATGTCGTCACTTTGGGGTCCCTGCGTGGAGAGTTTTATGACTTCATTACTGGCACTTAGACCTGAGAATAGTGTTAACCCTACCCAGCAGCACTATGATGGACTGCCCAGCTGAGTGGCTTTGACAGGGAAGTCCATTCTGTATGGACACACGTCCTTTAGCCCCTTGGTCTAACTGTCTCTGGGGGGCTGACTGTGTGGCTCTGTCACTGCTCTTCTTATCTCCACCTGTGTGGCTTTAAGTCTACTGTGGGCCATAAAAAAAATTTCCAGTGACGTCTGCAGCCTGCATAGGTATACAGAAATATCTAAATTGCTCATGCATGAAGACAGACAGATGTAAAACATTGACAGGTTGTGATGTGCAGAACAAGGACCAGTGGAGCTGGAGACAGCTGTGCAGAAGACAAAGTTATCAGGAGCGTATGTGTGTTATATGTGAATGCGTGTGTTTGTGGATGCACTGGTGAGTAGGTTGGACTCCAAACAGCCTCAGGATCAGATCAGATCATCAGTCAGGCCGCGTCCCATCTGTTTGACAAGAGAAGGTCTTGCTCATGGAGGAGCTGTACTGTCATCCTACGCTCTCGTTTGCATCCATTAACAAGCACCCAGGACGCCCTCATCACCCATCACATCGGGAACACTTTTAAAGATGCCAATGATTAGAGACGGCACAGCTTCGAGGTCACAATCAGACACAGGAACTGGACCCCACCATTGTTTACTGCCGACCTTGTGTCATTACTGCGGTGACACGACATGCTTATTAGACAATCACAACATCACGCAAACTTCTGAATGCGATGAAAAGGACGTTAGCTGCTGAAATGTGGCTTTAACCAGACAGTTTTCCCTGTTTATACAGGTAATAAGAGGGTGTGTCTTTTGTGGTATGTTGAGACAAACAAAAAACATGTTGGTATTAAACATTTTGCAAACCACAGTGGTAAATTTGCATGTTATTATGCAGTGAATATGCTTAACTTTTTGTTTCAGAGCTGTGATTAATATGTGGTCAGGCTCAAAAACTAGGGCCATGGCACCAAATGCCCTATGCTTAAGCAGTCTCTTACATACCTTTTTTTAAATATATTTAATAAAAAACTGAAAAAAAGGATGTTAGCGAACGCTATGAGGACCAATATCAACTCCTTTTACAGATCTTATTTTGAATGAGGACGAAACTGCTCAAAGCTCCATTAAAAAAAGTTGTGTTATCTCAATATTTTCCCTCTCTGCCAGCTGTTGTATCTTGTTTTGATGCCTTAACGCACTATAGCTCACTGATAAGATCTCAATAATTTCTGACCTTGTCACTTGTCAGAACAACAGTACAGTAGCTGAACGACAGACAATCCCTTCAGCAGCTCCAAAGCTGAATTATACTAACAAAAAAAGGTTATGGCAGTGGAGTCACTGGAGTGGAGAGCGTGTCTGTCTGAGAAGTTTTATGCAGCGATAAGAAGAGAACTCAATCATTAGATTAACAGAGATTCTATTAGATTTATGGAGATTCAATGCAAGAGTGATTTTATTTGCCAAACACTGAAAGTTTAGAGCTATTTCGACAAAAAAGTGCTGCCTCACGGACAGACAGCTTCAGATGTAACCACTAAATACATTTGGTATTGAATATAAAAAATAAATCTAATACCGAGAAAAAATAAAACAATAGTGCTTGCTTTTTTTGGCATCAGAATTGAAAGAAGCCATTCAGATGAACATTAAAATGTCTTTATCTTGAAAGCGAAGGTCATCACACTATTTAGATAAATGAATAGTTCACACAAGCAAATCCTGGATTATCACTTTGTCTGCCATTGTTGTTGGTAAGATTAGAAGCATCAGTAATCTTTATTCTTACAGTGAAACTTGCATACAGTATATACCTTTTATGAGCCAAAAATAGATATGTCTCCTGCATCGTTGTAAAGGTCACTGCCCTCATACTTCCATGCATCCTTTATGATGGCACAGATACAGCTAATAAATCGTACAAGAGGGCAGAGTAAAAAGATTCAAAGAACAACAAACAAGGCTACTGTGAAGGAGACTAGAGACATGGTTATAGACAGCGGTAGTCTGAGCGTTCATTATATAGATCCCAACATGTAGATGGCAAATTCTTTTAACTAATTTCATTATACAAAATTGATTATTACCGATTCATTCTGTTCCCCCATTATTTAAATTTCATCATTGTCTCCTTAGGTCATATCTCACTTGACTATGCGACACTGCCTCCACGGTCCTCAGTGGTACAGCTGCGTTTTGTCCGTATCTATAAGCTCTTTGAAAATGTGCACAAATACAAATTAAATGAAAACAGAGTACGAATGGAAGCCTTCATCCGCCTCCATCTCCATATTCATCTCCATCTCCATTGCCATCTCCATCTCCATCTCTGTGTGTAATGTTAGCATACATGAGCCCTGAGGGGTTTTAGGCATTGATCATCAGCTGCGGTGTCCTCCGGTTAGGTCCAGCCAGTGACCTTTGTTGTATGTACTTCTCATTTCTGCATTATTATGTATCCCACTACTTTTCTCGGGTAAACAGGGCACTGTGCTGTAATTGGTTTGTACTCAATATGTCAAAGCATGAAGGTTGAAGGCAGTTAGGGTAAGGGCAAAGAGGTCATGGTTAGGGCTTGCCAATCAGCAGTGTTTTGGACATTAAAACTGTAGTTAACTAACCAGTTACTTCACAATGAAAAGTAGTTAAACTATATCTTAACTACTCTCAAAAATGCTTAGCTTGTCCTTCTCAAGATATTGCATTCATGAGAATGGGACAAATGGACGGACGGACAACCTGAAGACATAATGCCTCCAACCACGGCTATCACTGGCACAAAGGCATAATAATGTAACGATGGGACAGCAGAGACCAAGATTTTCTGACTTTCAGTCCCTATCATGGGTCAAGCTCTGACACAATGCATCCTTCATGCAGTGTATACATTTGAGGGAATGCTCCTTTAAGTTTAAAGAATAGTTAGTTTTAGCATTTCCATTTAATATTTGTTGAAATTAAAGTAACCCATTGTTTTACAGATTAATGCAGGTTTATAATCAATGCGGTGATGAAGTGAATGAAGCCTGGTAGTTTGTCATTTTCAGGAAATGTAGTGATATTGTAAGTTTTGGGAATGTTTTGTGGAGCACATATTGTCACTGCCAGTGGAAGCAACAAATCAATATAGTTCTGTGTTAACTGCTGTTTTGTTCAGTAATGGAGATAATAACAACAGCTCATTTGTTTCCTGTCACTGCACTGATCCACAAGTCTAAACAACAACATTTTGGGGTGTGCCAGACTTCAATATTTCCTATTCTACATTCAGCTATGAGCAGAATCTACATTTAAGACCTATGTAACACAGCTCAGTGCTTAGATCACACACAAATCAACACTTTCAACACTTAATCTCCAAAGTAGTAAAGATTGTTTCTGTGGCAAAGCCCTATGAGTTATCTTTTAATAGACACCAGAGACAGACAGCCTTTTTTATAGTTGACTGACCCATTGGCATTTCATATTGGTTTTGCGTTTATTTCGCATTCCCCTGCATTAAGTTTTTCCCTGGTTAAAAGCCATTTGGAGGCATGCCAGCAGGCATTTAAGAGACTGTGTTGTTGCTAAGAGATAGATAGTACCCAGACGAGGACAAAAACATTTAGGCATGAGAGTCCCTTGTCTCATTCAATTTTATTTTTTTATAATTTCGTCTTCTTGACAGCGAAACTTTAATGCAATCTAAACCTAATTTAAGAAAACAGGAACTTTGGAAAATTAACTGGTCGCTCTTCATTCCACAATGAAAACAGGCACAACTAGACACTATGAAATTCAAATTACCACATGAAAACAATGCTTCTAATTTTATCCATGACAATGTGGCGTTTTATTCATCTGAACAGTAAATATTAGTATAATCCACAGTGGTTAAGGAAGATCTTGTGCTTTTTGATACTTTGGTGCACAGCTTTAACCCACATTTACTCTTTTGTAAGAAGAAACAAATGGCTTGTTCACTGTGTTGGTGGTATATGTCTCAACAAAGCAAAGACCATGTGTCATGCAGGACAGACGAGCTTGCAGAAAGGGGTGTTCAAAAGCAGTTCATCAAACCATGCAGGGAGATAAATGAAAAAGTATGACATTATGGACAGAGGATGGTCTGAAAGAAGTTTGAAATATGAAGAATGGAATAACTTATGATACATTGGCCCATCGGCAAGACTCAACAATGATCAATAAAGACCCCAAAGTCATCTGTGGTCAGACACAGCAGCACTTTGACACATTCACTCAGAACGTAATGTTTAAAGGGTCAAAATCAGGAATCACACTGTACACACATCATGGATATTTACTGAACAGACCTGCAGGGAACAGGCACTGGTGCCTAAGTGTCAACCTCCCCCAGCCTTCACCTGCAAAATGTTATGCAAATTATCAACTAGGAAGAGACTTCAAATGACCAAAAAAAGACCCAAACAGACCACAAAGAACTAGAAAACACTGCAAGCAGACACACAACTTCAAGGAAAGATGAATAATGATAACAAAGACACACAAAACAACATAAATTGATGTAAAACCACCACATAATCTGTGTTGCTTGCTCCTATATGGGAGAAGTGGTGGGGTCTTTTGCATATCTGTGCCCAGGGACCCAGTGTCTAATGTGTACAGACTTGTACATAAAGAGTTTTTTTTTACATCAAAGAGAGCATAGACACTTACTAGATTATCATAAAGTGGAAAGTCTTCAAACTGTAGCCAAGGTTCGCCTACTTGACTTTTACTCTGCAAATTATGTGCAGTCAGTGAAACTATGAGTGGAAGCTTGACAATCTTTACATAATTTGAATGCGAGCAGAAAATGAGCAACAATACCCTACTAGTTCAGTCAGGATGTTAAGGATAATCAATCGAAGTCTATGTCGAGTCAAGTCAATTTTACACCATATACTTTACAGCTCAAAAGCAACCTTGAAAAAAATTTATTAACTAAATGGACCCGCCCTGTAATAATTCTATATTTTACAGACAATACGCAGCTTACAAAGTGTTGAAGTAAGTAAGCTGATCAGAAGTAAGCTGATCCGGGTAATTCCATACTGCGGAAATTGAGTGTTTTGGGTTTCATGCGCCACTGAGCAACTTTCATAGGAATGAGAGCCCCGCCTCAAATGAACCTATGGCTGTCATAAAGAGAGCGACATTGCTGACTTTAGACGCTTTTACGCAGAGATGGCGCTATTAGGCTGCAATGAAGTACCGCCACTGCATTTTTACAAAGAACCTAATGACAGCGTTATCATTCGGCTTCATTGTGTGATTATGCGTTTGCATTGCAACATCTCGCAATCAAAAGAGGCATGATGGGTGTGACATGTATCACAACAATCTCAGCTGCTAGTGTGACATGTAATATATGTGCCGACAGCATTTTATTAACAATAACAATGGCATAACATGTCAATGACAATCATTTATCTTCTCTGTCATACGGCAACTGATCTCGTCCTCTGCTCAGAGGGTAAGGAGGTCTCGAATCTCAATGTTTTCCCAATTTGAAGACATTTACGGCAATTGTTCTTGTTCTTTGTATAACCTGCAAATTGCTACAGCTGCTCGCATTGGGTCGTATACGTAAACCTGGCATCAAAATGCCACACCTGTGCCACCCATGGTCACATCTTGCCGGCCTTACATTTTACATAGACGTCAATTTGGCGCTTTTACTACCATTGGTCCCAGCTCAGAGGCAAAACCACTCTGTCCCCCCCTTGCACGATCGGACATTTTGAACAGAACAGTGAGGAGGCGTAATGGCATGATATTCCCACCTGGAACAGACAGTGTAAATGTGGCTTTTGAAGGTGGTTGGTTTTGGTGTTGGGACAGAAGTATAGTTACAGTATAGTGGAAGCAATTTCCCCTTATCATTGGTGAAGACAGTTAAAGCGGTTGCTGTTGGAAGGCCTAAATGACTAAGGGATTAATAAAGTAAGGTCTTCACACATACACTATGCAAACATTTTGTGTCTGAAATCTGAGCCAGGTTTATTGGTTCATCAACTTGACCAGAAAGAGTTTTATTACATCCTCTAAAACTTATGAATGCTGTGTCATGTTTTAAAAAACACCTTTGCAGATCCCAACGGGTTCAGGGTGAGATATGCCTTAGCGCTACTGCCAACCTAATTTATTTTTAGAAATCAGTAGGTGTTTCCAGTCCAGGATGGTGTACTGCAAATGTTAACAGTCTTGGAGGCATTGCAGACTACACAAGACATCAAATGGAGTGCATTGACTTCATGTTTGCAAATCTAATATCTGTGAAGATGCCTTTTTTCATGCCCTCAGTCCACCCATCTTGCTTCTCTTGCCCACTTTCTTCCTTCCAGCCAGCTGGCTTTCTTCACTTAGTCGTATGTTGGATTCTTGTTGCCTGAGACGTACCCTCTGAATGTGTGAGCCTCATTGAGTTATTTAATCTTGTCTAATCCCTAAAGAGGCTTGAACAGTTTAAGTAACAAAAGTGTGTGTAATGCTGTTTCCTTTTTTTTTTTTGCTTTAAATAAGGATGAAATTTACCACATCATGTAAGGTTGATCCTGAGTTGGAGGCTGGTCTTACAGACTGGAGGTGATACTGTATTATGTTTAATCCATCAGTGTTGTATTATGTCAAATGGCGCAGAATTTTAAGTCGTTTTGGCCAAAGGCTTTTATAGACTGTATCTTTTATTATATGTCAACACTTTCATACACCATACCATTCTAAGATCTTAAATTATTCTTCTGTATTTGTTTTTAAAACTTTATTTTCTACCATTACCAGTGTTTCTGCAAAACACTGAGGAGATCTTTTAACAGTACAATACTAGGTCTTATCAACTTATTGTTGGTTAGTTGGTTGGTAGGGACAGCGTTGTTGTTGCCATGCCTGTCCAACCCATTCTCATTCCAAACTCGTGAAATAATGCTGATTGGTCAGTGATTTCAGCGTCAGACACTGAGAGAAAAGGCACCTTTTGCAGCAGTATGGGTGCTGGGTGGCATCAATTTACAACGCAGTCTTACAGCCTTTTTCGTGGCAGAATGTTTTGGGGGTTTTTTTATTTTATTTTTTGGCATTTATTCAGAGTCATTCATGTCATTCTGCAAGACAGAAGACTGATAGTGGAAGGGGGGAGAGAGGGGATGACAAGGAAACTGCCTTCATACATGGGATGTCTGCCTTATCCACCGGGCCACCGGACGCCTCTCGTGGCAGTATGTTACGCCACCAGGCAGCTTCAATCTGAAAGGCTGCCAACGAAGTGATATAAGGAGCCGGAAATCCATAGAGACGGGGGAGTAGGGGAAGTGAATGGGTTAAAAAAACACCAGACTCGAACCTAGGAGCCCACTGGGAGTCCCATAAGAATGTTTAACCAAACCATGATATTTGCTAAACATGACCCTTGCTTTCATTGCTATTTGCTTGTGCTGCACAAGGAAATAAGCTACCAATGCTGTAAGTTTATTTTAAGAAAGCCTGTATGAATCTAACAAGCAGAAACTGTACATTTCCTGTGACAACGGAAATGTATTTTGAAAAGACACAACGTATGTAACAGGCGTAAACTGACATGCCGTCCCGAAATGTCAACAACAGAAACAGGTGGATAACTAGTGCAAATTAAATAGACGTGGGGATGAGACTTGTTTCTGAGTGCAGCGAGTAAAAGGGACTGTTGAGTTTCTTTTTTTCCAGGTTTTTGTTTCAAGTTATTGTCTGTGTGTGTTAAATGTCAACAAATAAACTGTCAAATGAGGATAGACACTAAGCAGTGTTTCATCATAAAGAATGAGCGGACTGACAGCAAAGCACCAAGTTGGCCCACATCCCTTACCTTTAGCCTGGCAGCTGAAAGCTCACTCTGTGGTAATATATACAGGCAGCCAAGCCTTGGAAGCTCTACCTTGCCTGAGTTATAGTTTGAAGTGTCAAGGATTGTGCTGTGACACTAAACAGGTGTGCCTTGGGATAGTCACAACAAGAGTACAATCAAAAATATGCAGTTTAATCACACAACACAATGCCACAGATGTCCGAAGTTCTGAGTGAGCGGGCTGTTGTCATCCTGACTGTAGAAATGTCCACTAGAGCTGTTGCCCATGAACTGAATGGTCATTTCCATTTGAGCCATCTCCAGTTTAATTTCCAAGAATTTGGCAGTACATCCAACCAGCCCCACAACCACAGATCATGTGTAACAATGCCAGCTCAGGACCTCCGCATTCAGCCTTTTCACCTGCAAGATCATGTTAGACTACCCACTTGACAACTGATGCAATGATTGATTGGAACAACCAAATACTTTCTGCACAAACGTCAGAAAGATGCGGCGGTCCTGGGCTGACTCACTAGACCTGTTGGACGTACTGCCAAAGTTTTGTAAATGACATAAGAGACAGCTTATGGTAGAAATCAACAAATAATTCACGGGCAACAGCTCTGGAGGACATTCCTACAGTCAGCATGCCAATGGCATGCTCTCTCGAAACTTGGGACATCCAAGGCACACCTGTGTAGTAATCATGCTGTTTAATCAGCATCATGATATGCCACCTGTCAGATGGATGGATTATCGAATGTGTTGTCGGTGTTAGCAGAGTTCCCATTGACATCGATTTCAACAAATTCATGACCAAAACCTGAGAGAACTGAATTTCTTGTGTGCATGGGAAAAGTATTATATCTTTTACTTCAACTCAAGAATTACAGGAGCAAAAGTGAAAGTGTGCCATTGGTGTTTTTTCACAGTGTTTCCAAATGCTATTTTTCACTTTACGCTTGTTAACAGAGTTACATCATCATGGGCTTGTGTGTGTCCGCTATTTGCTACAAAGCACCTCGACTGAGTGTCCTCTAAAGGATATATTTGGTCACAAAGAAATCTATGCTTTTAATCAATATCTCTGTCCCATTTTAAAATCACAATTTGCCACCCCATTGCATTCCCTTTTGCACTGTAATACACAAAAAGCCAGCATAGCTTCAGGTAACTTAACTAACACAGTACCAAAGTGAGAGGTAAAAACATGATTGCACTTTGCCACATCATTGGAGCACTGAAAAAAGTTGAGGTGAGCTCAAATTTAATTTGTGGCGCGTTACTTCCATCAGCAGCTCTAAGTGTCGGGTGTCAGTTTGTAGCTTCATGTCACCGGCTTACACTGAAACTGACGTTTAGCCTGTTGCTGTGTCACTTGTAATATGATCACAACATAAAGTTATCTTGTCTATCTTTAGCTGGGGTTGCTGAAGCCTAAACTTCCACAAATCTAATACAGAGCAGAACAGAGTGCTACCCTAAACTCTGATAGCATCAGGACTAGCTTCCACACAGTGAGGAAACACTAAGATGGTCGTCATCTTTAACATAACCTGTAATCCAACAAACCAACATAACTTGGTTATTTAAGTGCTTCTACACTTTGGACACTCAATAACTACTTTACATAGTGAGCTAATTAGACGGAAATGCAAATGCAACAATTGCAGCTTACGTTAGAGCAGATGTTAATTCCTTTAAACTTCTGCCTTTCTAAATTCATTTCCAAAAATAATATTGTGTTTTGAGGTCAGTCAGTCAGTCATTTTCTGTAACTGCTTGTCCTCGTAAGGGTCGCGGGGGGGCTGGAGCCAATCCAAGCCGTCATCGGGCGGAAGGCGGGGTACAACCTGGACAGGTTGCCAAACTATCACAGGGCCGACACATATAGACAGACAACCATACACGCTCACAGTCACACAGGGCAATTTAGAGTCACCAATCAACCTGAGCTGCATGTCTTTGGACTGTGGGAGGAAGCCGGAGACCCCGGAGAGAACCCACGCAGACACGGGGAGAACATGCAAACTCCGCACAGAAGGGCCCCTGGTGTTCTGAGGTTTTGATTAAAAAAAAAAATAGTATGTTTTAAAATTGTTGCTTTCAGATTCTTTAAATTACTACCTCATTGGGTGGCTTTGATTAAAAGAGTAGTTCTCAGTATCAGTCTAGAAATAGACTGTCTCCTAATAAGGTTCAAATATGAGATCAGAACTCTTACACTCTTGCACTTTAATATTTATTTTTGTATCTCTATTTTTTTTATTTGTAGCTCTACTTTTTATTCGATTTGTATTTTTTGTACAGTGTATTGATATTAATCTTTATCTTTTTATTCTTATCTTTTATATGTTATTCTATTTGACCTTTACCCTTTACCCTGTACTGCTGCAAAACTTGAATTTTGCCTCCGGGGATCAGTAAAGAATTATATTATCTTATCTTAGAAGTGTGTGCAAAATATTTTCAGACCTGTGATTTTTTTAACTAATGGCACTGAAGGCCGTATTCATTTCAACTCCAGATGCTTTAACAGGGACCTAATTAACTGAATACTGCACTGAAATCGGTCACCAGGGTGGTTACCCTTATTAATCAGGTCGACAGCCTGTAATTTGTCCAACCAACCATCAGTAACATGTCTGCTCCTGGTTTTCCTGTGGAATTAACAGATATCTTTCTAGCCCGCAATTACATTTGAATAATTAACTTCCTGCCCTGTTGATAAATATTATTTTCTGTGATGAACGTGGTCCACACTGCATGCACACACACACACACACACACACACAGACCTCATTCATCCCAGCCTTTTCAGTGATAGGGCTCAATGAGCTGCTCAGTAAGAGCGTGCACACGTTATACAGCTGATGAGATATTCTTATTGGAACAATGGCAGTGTGAGCGCCGTTCATTTTTGTGATTATTCTGTATTATGAGCTGAACAGTGACTCAGTAGTTTCTGTCACCTTGAAGCATGAGGGTCTTTTGGCTCTCATGTTCCTCTCATGTTTCCTCTGGGTGCTCTTATATCCTCCACGTTATGCATCATCCACTTCAGCATGTACACGTCAGTTATCCATCTGCCAACCACCAGGAACATCTGATTCTATTCAATTTGGAAATCTCATCCACTTGTGTCTTCATAAAAAACAGTTTCTTAGTTAGACGGCTACTAAACGTTGCCTCACCATTATCTTTTATCTGTACATGAAGGGGCTCCACACTTGGCACAATTATATTAGGTTTTACTGAAGCATAACAGAAGCAAATGAAAGTTAAATTTCAGTCATGCACTATCACAACTTTATCTTTTTTAAAGTAACCAATTTGGTTTTTATCACTTATCTTTGTCCTGACTGCTGATCTGTCAAAATGTCACTTAGAGAATTGGAAATGACACAAATTACAATTACAATAGCCATGATTGTGTGTGTGTGAATGTTAGTTTGAGCCCTGCAATTACACTGGCAGTCTGTCTGAGATGTTTTAATACTGTTTCCCAATACATGATGGGAGACTGTAGACTGTAGCATGGACAAGAGTAACTTGTAAAGACTAATAAAGATAAAGTGATCACCCTAGTTATAGAAGAAGTGAGCTCCTCAGATCTTTTATTTACGTAACAATATTAATTCCAAAGTGTAAGACTCTGTTACAAGTAAAAGTCCTTAAGTGCTGTGTGTAACCCATTCTTTCAATCAAATGCCGACACTTTGCATTGGTAGTTCAATCCAACTATCAACCCAAAGCGTTCAGTATTTGACGATCTGGGAATGAGACTCAACAATCACATTAATCAATCACTATCTTTCTCCAGAGTTACACACAGCACCTTTAAGTAAAAGTAAATTATTATGGAGATAAAAATATAGTTGAAGTTGTTATGTAGAATGGCCCAATTCAGAATGATGTATATTACATTATTTAATCATAAATATTTATGCATTTATGTGCACATTACTTTATTGCTGCAGCTGGTAAAGGTGGAGCTCATTTGAAGTACTTTTTATACTGCTGGGAAGCTTAATCTATAAAAAAAATACATCAGAATTAATTAGTTGATTTATTTTTTATGTTAATAATCTGCATCTGCGAAGTAACAAGTAACTAATGTCTTCAAACAAATGTACTGAAATAAAAAATACAATATTGGCTTCCATGAAGTTGTGGAGTAGAAATATAGTGTATCAGAGAATGAAAATACAACAAGGACAAGTTCTTCAAAATTGTACTTTAGCACAGTACTCGAGTAAATTAACTTTGTTAAATTTGATGACTGGATCATCAATAGGCCTGCTGCAGAACATAGAGTAGATGACCTAAGGTTTGGCTTATTGTGACACCTTGCTGTGATGTTGCATAACACTAGAGTGCATTAAAGAGAGCTGAAAGAGTCTGTCCTAAAAGCTAGAAATGAAGTAACCCAACTCCCTCGTCTTTAAGTCAATGTTTTGTTTGTTTGTTTTAATGGGTTTTTGGTTATGCCTGAAATAAAGTCTGTTGTTAAGAGAAGCTTAAGAGTCCTTCACATTTTGTTCTATGACATAAAATACATGTCTGTTTGCCACAGATTTTATTTTCTGCAATAATCCAAAATCCAGTGGAAAAATCCTGTCGGCTTTTTGACAAGGGATTCAGGGCCGACAGAAAAATGTCATCCCTGGAGCACTCTATGAAGTGCTTTCCTGTGCATTGTTTAAAGAGCATCAGTAGGCAGAGTGAGCAATATTATTGCTCAGCTCCAGTTACTCCTAAAATTCTAGTTAATGTCGGCAACTGTACCAAACACAAACTATTGTGTGCTACTTAAATGTGCAAAGTATTTGTCTTCAACATGCACCTTTCGAAGAATAGTGTGTGTTGGTTTGTGAGCTGTGATACAGACAGTGACACTTAAAAATCAACATTTACCAAAAGCTTTGGTCACAAGTCTGTGTCTTAGATTGGCTGTTTTCTCTCTCCGAGTATGTGGCGGTATCTGAAATCACTCCCTCCGTCATTACACAATAGCAGACTACAATTTTCAATCAATTGTTGAAACTTAGTGGTGCATACATTTTACACTCAGAAGCCAGACACTCATAATGGCAGAGAGTAAAAATATTGAAAATATTCTGGATAAAATGAGCATTACCACTGTGCATTAGACGTGTGCAGACAGCAGCCTGACTGACTGGGGGGGTGACTGGTTCATTGTCTGGAGATATCTGCCGGTGATTGGTTACACAGAGGACATCAGGCCACATACTGTAGAGAGCCAGACAGACCTGTAGATGCTAGGGAAAGACTCTCATTCGTCATCTTCCAGCCCAGCGACACTGACCTCATTTGTTGCAGAAGTGTAATTATAAAATGTTGGATGTGTCACACTGATGGCAGGTCTTTGTTGGGGAATAGTAGGGGCGGGCTGACACTTAAACAATCCTTATTCTGTCCTGTTTCCTTCGTTAGGCAGGTAAGTCATTGCAAATTGTTTTCTTTGATGTTAGGTAATTAATTTGCTGCGTTATACTCTCTTTTTTTGTTATGTTGCCCACGCTAAAGCTTTGAAAACCAAGCTGACGGATAATACTTTGATACTATGAGACCATTAGGAAGAAGGGGATTTTTTCCAACCTTGAAGTAACTTGCAGGAGAATAAAAGAGGGAAACTATATGTTAAGAAGTTAAGTTGCTATATAATCCCATGCCTTATGGAAAAATTCTATAATACAATGCTTGGTAATGAGAGGGCACAAGGCAGAAAAGTGGTTTGATTCTGTAAAATCAAGGCCCTTAACCCCCCAGTTAGTAATTAGTCATTATTAAAGGTAGACCGTTTTAATATTGGAAACGAGCTGGAATCCCTTGTCATGATAAATTTAATGCACTTTCTAATATATCATATCTAATTCATAAGAGAAGTCAAGCTTTTCACACTGAGCTCTACTTTGCAACACCCAGGGGGCATAACAATGGTAACCTAATGCACCTTGCCATTATGTGAAGCTGCTGGATATTAGCTATGATTTTCTGTGTTCTTTAGAGCTGCAGGTGTGTTGGTGCAGATTCAGGCACAAGATTAGCTCCATTTGGACACACACTATGCCACTGACATTGGACACATAGGTGCATAAATGTACATTTATCTGCCATCCTAATAATGGAATAATGATGAATTGTTTTTGAATGCACTCTACATGATGGTGTCTGTGTTAATTACATTCAAAGATGGTTTTTGTCAAAAGAAGATGTACCACTTGTCAACAGCTTGATGACTGAAGAAAACTGGTAGTGGACTTTATCTTTTTCCTCTTCAAAAATGGCAAAGAGAGTTGCAAGATTTTTTTTCATAAACTGTGTGGCAATCTCAGTTTCAGATAGGCAGCATGGTAACCCATAGTTGTTGAGTGGAACTGACAAACAGCTGGTGGAAACCATTGTTGAAATCTTCCTGTTTGTTG
The DNA here is from genome assembly GCF_026936395.1 of Plectropomus leopardus. NCBI lineage: Eukaryota > Metazoa > Chordata > Actinopteri > Perciformes > Serranidae > Plectropomus > Plectropomus leopardus. Next base: position 19,263,726 of record NC_142176.1, on the reverse strand, counting down.
TGAGGCACATGTTTGAGCCTTTATATATAATGAAAGTTAAACTTCCCGTGATACTGAAAAAGCATAAATTGTATGTGGTAGCCTTGGTCTTTCTATTTTAAATCAATTAATTCGGCATTTGTGGATTGGTTGACTGAAATCTTTATTTCGAACATGTTTTTTCCCCAAGATCATAAATATACAAGCCAACAAAAGTATTGTGCATAAAAAAGAAACAGAAAAAAAAGAAGCAGTAAAATCCAATGTTCAAAAAGAAATAGAAGTATAAACTTATCTGATCCCACCACCTCTCCATTATTCATTAACTAATAAATGTGCTTCCTTACTTAAAAATGTAACTCATGAATATGGAAGATCATACATTTAAAAAATGGACTTTATATCCAATTTTTTTTTCTCATAAATATATATATCTGCTTTCCTGCCCCGTTTGTTTGTGTATCCTGATGTAATCTTGGACCAAACAGAGGCTTAAGATGCAGCTGCTGCACAGGGCCATGATCTTTTTGAAGAACAATAACAAGGTAAACAAACTTGCACATTAAAATTAGTTAGTAATGTGTGTGTTTTTGTTTTTGTTTTGTTTTTTTTAAGGATTTTTTCACAGTTGAAATAAAAGTTTCCTTAAAAGGTGACAGGAAGTAAATCAAAGCTGTTGCCCTAGCAACAGAATAGAAAAAGAACAAAGATGAACGTTCTATTCCGTTTCTTTTGTTGCATCAAGTGACACATTCTATTTCATCATCAAAAGACACATTAGCTAACTTTAGGACGAACAGTTCATAAACTTGGCCAGAGCAGTCAGTATTGCAAAGACACTCCCAAAGCCAGCAAAAAGACGCCCAGAGACTCAGTGGTGGATAAAAGTTAGACAAACTAGGCAAAAAGGACATAGCAGAGAAAGTGGACGTACCACAGGAGGTTGCTACATCTATTGATACTTCACAGTTAGCAGTACTCCAAAGCAGACCATGATTCGCATCTCTGAGCACCAGCTTCAACAGAGGGAGAGCAGAAGAATGGAGACCAAAGAGCTCAAGACGGAAAATGAAGCTTTGAGAGCTCAAGTGGAGCAGCTGAAAGAAGCAATCAAAGCAAATAGGGCTCTCCACAATGAGGCTAATCAGAGAAGGGTAAAAAAGATCAGTGACCTTGAGCTCCAAATTTCACTAAAGAAGGTCAGTGAAGTTGACACTCTGCGTGAGGTGGAGAAGATGGAGGAGGCTCTAAATAACCAAAAGGTGAGCCAGAGAGAAGCTGAGACTCAACTGGCCCAGCAGAGAGAGGAGAATAAACAACTGATGGCTAGAGTGACACAGACACTTAATGACCTGAGGAGTCAGCAGCATCAGTGGCAGGAGGAGAGGACCCAACTCCTCCAGTCCCTCAGCGACATCGAGGAAACTCTGCAGAAGAGGAGATGCGATGGTATGACAGAAAGGATTGCTGCCCTAGAGGACCATTTAAAAGAGGTCAACAACAAGCCTAAAAGACTCTCTCTGCGGAAAAGATTCCAGCGGTTATTCAAGTGAATTGAATTACCACCATTCTCCAAACTACTCCCCAACCCCCAATTCCACCAACCCCGCTCTTTATTTTACAGTCTTGGTCCTTTTTGTTATCCTGCATTCACACTACAAGTCAAACAGCTACAGGCTACAATACATTTTCAATGGAAACTGGTGACATGGAGGGTCAAACTGACGCTGACACTTGATGCTGCTGATGGGCGTGACGCATGTGATGCGCGTGACATATGTGATGTGCATGATGCACATGACGTTGAAAGAGTTGAACTGGCTTCGACTTTCCTCAGCACTCCAGTGATGTGGTGAAGTGTCAACTAATTTAACTGCTCCAATTATTAGGGTATCACACTACTTAGCCTCCCAGGGAAAATTTACTCCAGGGTGCTGGAAAGGAGGCTCTGTCTGACTGTCGAACCTCGGAGTCGGGAGGAACAATGCCGGTTCCATCCGGGCCGTGGAACAGTAGATCAGCTCTTCACCCTAGCGAGGCTGCTGGAGGGGTCGTGGGAGTTTTCTCATCCAATCTACATGTGCTTTGTGGACTTGGAGAAGGCCTATGACCGTGTCCCTTGAGCAGTCCTCTGGGGGGGTACTGTGATAGTACGGGGTGCCAGGGTTTCTTCTGCAAGCCATTCGGTCCCTGTTTAACCAAAGTGAGAGCTGTGTCTGCATACTCGGCGTGAAGTCAAACACGTTCCCAGTTGGTGTTGGCCTCCACCGGGGTTGTCCCTTGTCTCCGATCCTGTTTGTGATTTTCATGGACAGGATCTCAAGGCGCAGCCAGAGGGGAGGAAGGAGTTTGTTTTGGGGACATCAGAATTGCGTCTCTGCTTTTTGCAGATGATGTGGTTCTGTTGGCTCCATCACACTGTGTCCTCCAGCATGCACTGGGGCGGTTTGCAGCCCAGTGTAAAGCAGTCAGGATGCGAGTCAGCACCTCCAAATCTGACGCCATGGTTCTCTGCTGTAAAACAGTGGACTGTTTCCTCTGGATGGGGAGTGAGTGGCTGCCCCAAGCGAAGGAGTTTAAGTATCTTGCAGTCTTGTTCACGAGTGAGGGTAGAACGGAGCGTGAGATGGACAGACTTTTTGGTGCGGCATCCGCAGCGATGCAGGAGTTGCATCGGATTGTTGTGGTGAGGAAGGAGCTGAGCTGGAAGGTGAAGTTCTTGATTTACCAGTCCATCTAAGTTCCAATCCTCACCTATGGTTATGAGCTCTGGGTAGTGACCGAAAGAATGAGATTGCGAATATAAGCGGCCGAGATGAGCTTCCTCGGGAGGGTGGCTGGGCTCAGCCTTAGAGATAGGTTGAGGAGCTGGGACATCCGGGTGGAGCTCAGAGTTGGGCCGCTGTTCTTTCGCATCGAAAGAACCAGTTGAGTTGGTTCGGGCATCGGATCAGGATGCCTCCTGGGTGCCTTTCGCTGGAGGTGTTGCTTGTGGTGTCTGCTTAGCCTGTTGCCCCCGCATCCCGGCCTCGGATAAGCTGACGAAGTGGATGAGTGGATGGATGGATGGATGGATGGATGGATGCCCGCAAACTCGCCGAAAATGCAGTTGGTCACGCTGTTGCTGTGTCACTCATTGTGTGAATGCAGAGTTATTGCTCTCCCAGCCGTCTGTGGAGTCAAGATCTCTCTATGAATTGCCTCTCCCAAGGTTTCTTCCCTTTTGGGGTGTTTTTCCTTGTCTTCATAGAGAGCTTGGGCTGGATATTAATTAAGCAATAACAATAATTTGCAATAAAAATCTCTCTAAAAATACTGTCAAAAATAAAAACAATAATAAACAAAAATAATTGTACTCGTGTGAATAACATACACATACAGTATAATAAAAAACAATGAAAAATAATAATTTTATCTGAACTCAGATGTATTTTATCCATATATTCTTCTGTTTCTCTACAGTACATAGTATATTTATTATATTAAAGTCACTAAAATGAATTCATATTCATGATATTTACCTTTATATATTACATTTGGTAGACTCAAACTACACGAAAGCCTAGAAATATTCCAGTAACTTTATTCTCAGTAGATTCATGTTCATATCATAAGGGAAATTAAAATTGTATGTGATGGTCACTGCTACTAGAAATAATCAGTCTTGATGAATTAGGGAAATATTGTTCATATTAATTGCATATGTTGCTAATAACCTCAAGCAAAACCCTCTTTAAAGGGAAAATTCCCCCCAAACCAAAAATACATATTTTTCCCTTTACCTGTGATGATATTTATCCGTCTAACTTGTTTCTGGTGTGAGTTGTGATGGCGATATCAGCCGTTCAGACATCTTTATACACCTATTGAAACTTTTGATGTTAGTTTCTCCATTAAATTTATGCAACTTTTATTAACAAAATTAATACATTTTTATCACTATGAAAAATCATCTATGAGTTTGTTTATGTCTGTATTGTTATGCATGTGTGCATATAATTACTCAGACATGAAAGGTGACTCACCAAAGAGCTGGGAGAGGAAAGTAAGTAAAGAGAAGAGACAGTGGGGTGGGCAGCAGGCTTGTGAAAGATTTGAGGAAAGGATATATAAATAATGGCCTACAACTGTAGTCGTAAAATGAGAATGTGAACTTGCAAATCTTTCATTTGATCAATAGTTTATTAAGTTTTATGTAGATATTGGTATCTCTGTGTGCAGCTGATTTTAAAAATGCTGTTAGCTAAGCTACCAACTACTACATTGACAGATAAACTATATAACCACCGAGCCACTATGTAGTTAAACCAGCTAACACTTAATAATAAGGTCACTTAATTAAACTTTAAAGATGTATTTACCAGTAAAAAACAAGCATTTTTGCTCTAATGCACTGTGAATAATCTCTGCATGCATTGATGTCTGTGGACGGCACTCATGAAGAAATGGTTATGGGTGCAACTTGTGGTGAAATAGCGGAAATTACAGTAGTTAGTTCATCGCATTGACTTTCTATGAATGCTAATTTGGGTGGCTAACCACCAACAGCAATTTTTTGATCAAGTAATTTGCCTTGAATTCTGCAAATGAAGCTTTGCTTTTTACAGAAATTTAACTAACGTTAATTTTTTATGTTCTAAAATGTCCTTGCAGTGTTCTGTTACCTGCTGATCTGTCCATGTCTGTAATGATGCTTACACCAGGCCAGGCTAAATGTTTAGCTGCAACAACAGTGTTGAACAAGCACCCTGAACAGTAACCAACAGTACACTTTACCTACAGAGAGGAACAGGTTACTACCACAGACTACAGTATATAACTGCCATTACTACTATATTATTATTATGCTCTAATGCACATACTACATTTTCTTTAACATTTGCTTTAAATAACAAAAGAAATAATACTATTTTTCAAGTTTCGAAGAAGGACTCCCAGAATTACAGATCTGGCACTAAATGTTAGCATGTGATATTCCTCTCTGTCCCTGGAAGCTTTACATTTAAAATAAATAAGTAAATAAAATCTTGTACATCTTGTTCTCCCCCTGTCTGACTACATTCTCTGCTACATTACAAAACTTCCCATTATAAAATAAACTCAGCAACAGACCTTCTAAATTATGAATTTAGTCATCTAGACTGAGCATGTAGGCTAACGTTATTATGCTAACAATTTACTGTGCTTCTAATACAAAATGAATATCTAAAGTTATTTATGTAACTACGTTACAATACTGACATCACATACGTCTACCGTAAAATTCTGCATTGTGTTTCACTCAGATTTAATACATCAGAGGGAGTAAAAATGTGTAAACTGTCATTAAGGCAGATGAGTGTTGTGAAAATATCATGTTTATTCACTTTACATGGAGGTCGAATTGAATCAGAATTATTTAAAATATTCGCAGATTGTGTTAGCTTCTGTTTAGGAGCTGTAAGAAGTAAGAAATCTTAAATCATCTTTTTAGAAGTAGTAGATATTTACCGTTAGCTAGCTCAGCCTGGCTAAACTTTGGCCACAGCACAATGTCACATTATTAGATAAGGCCCTGTATCGGACAGTCAATACATGGCTAAATGATTTATTGTTTTTGAATACTGTCTACATGTTGGTGTCTCTGTTAATTTAGTTTGGTTTTATCAAAGGAAGATACACCACTCATCAACATATTGATGATTGCAGAAAATCAGGAGTGTACTGTATCTTTCCCCTGTTCAAAAACGAGAAAGAGAGAGTTGCAAGATTTTTCTTCATAATTTGTGTAGCAATCTCAGTTGCAGAAGGACAGCACGGTAGCCCATTGTTGTCGAGTGGAAATGACAGACAGCTGGTAGAAACCAGTGTTGCCAACTCCTCTGTAACGGAAGTAGCTGTTGGCTGGGATTGTCGCCAAAAATAAGCTCTGTCACGAACACAAGTTTATGAGATTTCCATGTTTTGTTCAGCACGATAATCTTCACAGACTTTTGTGAGTTTTGAAGCATTTAAATGGAATCGCCAGAAGCAAAAAGCTATCGTTAGGCTATACACAAACAATATCGCAGTTGCACAACTTAAACGACAAACACTGTAAAAACATGTTAAAACATGATTGAAATATATTAGAAACAGATAAATCTACAAGTTTAAGTGCGACCCTTTGAAGCTATAAAGGCAGACAAGTGGATTAAATGAGTTTCTGTGTTCGCTGTGATGACTACTAACGTCCTTGACAAACACCGTAGTCCCATTTAGCCACCTTGAAAGTTCAAAAATCGGGTTTAAGCGGACGTATTTTATGTTGCAGAACAAAGCGTCTAAATATCTTTAGTCTGTGTTAACCACAGAGCTTATTTCGGGCATTTTACCGAAAACCCATTCAAAAAACCCACAGACTTTAAGACGAGGGAACCGGAGGTGCTAACGGACTTCCGCATTTTAGGACTCATTTCTTCACCACACTATAACGTTAGCTTTTTTACTTTTCCTTTTTAGTGAACTAGTGAATGTCAGTAGACCTACTGAGTGAGTGTTTGAGTGAGACTGACTGAGACAGAGTGAACCATGTGAGGGATTTTCGGGTGTGAAACTATACAAAGAATGAATATCTAAACAAAAACATATCATGAGTGCTATGTGAGGGGTGCATATAGGCCTTTAGGATTTAATGAACACATATTGTGAGCGGTAACAATGAATATAAACAGAACATTTTTTGGTTTACAATTAAAATTCCACAGATTAGCTTTACACCATTTATTAGAAATTACAAATAGTTGACATTTCTACAGTCTTGAATGGTTTTCTTACAGTGTTTTTAATTGGGAATTTTGTTTGACAAAATATGAAATCAATTAATCAAACCTGAAAGCAAACAATTAACAAACATTATGAAAAGAATAATGTTGATTTTGTAGCATTTTCTGGGAAACAGTTGCATTTTGGCCATCACAGCTTCTCATCACTGTTTGAATGCACCACCACGCTTGTTTTCCACATCTGTCCACATGTTCAGCTTCATTACAACAAGTTAACATAACCTTAACAAAAGTCAAATAAAGCTAGCTCCTTTTGCCAGAGTGTCAAAAAGATAACGCATGAATACTTTTGATACTTTTTATTCTCTCTTTGTTTCTTTGTCCACTAAGTGTTGTCCATCAAGTCTTATGGATATTGTTACAGTGTAGTTTCATAACAGTTTTATCCACAGCAGAGAGAGCAGATGAAACGTTTTACTTTTCTCCCTGTTAACTCATGTACACTGTGCTGTGAGCCAACTCACGCAACGTCAGTGTCTGTGAGTATTAAAACCATCTATATGATAAATGAACGTGAACATTAAACACAAGTGATCAAAGCTTTTATCAACCGAATCTGGATAGATGATGTAACAAGTTGTAACTTCTTTTGCGGCTTTGAAGAAAATGAATGACTGGTAACTGAAGCCAGTGAGAGTCATCATCAGAACTTGAATCTACATAGAAGATGCTGTTCTTCTGCTTTTTGTTTTAAATCCACTTGTATTTACATATTTAAGGTGGTGCTAGTCACATCTATGTACCCCTGCTAAAGAGCCGCACACTGTATTCTGTATTCGTACTGTATCTGTCAGCTGTGGATGAAATGCAGTGCAACTACAGGAAAGGGAGTTCATTTTTCCTCTTTTTGTCTATCTCTCAGTTCACTGTCTATAGCGTCTCCATAACCCCTCATCTACCTTTCTAACACATTATTCATCATGCACACGCTCACACACAGTTGCACACTCTTTCTGCACTCCTCTTTTTTTGCTATTTTTTTTGTTATTTATCTCTGCCTTTATGTGTCTGATTTGTGTGCTCCTGTGATCCATGCAGCACGCCATTGTTTTATGATTCGGGGGCCTTAGTGCCACAGCAATCTAGGACAACATCATAAGGAGCAGACACTGCAAATACTGTGGCATATGTAGAATAGAAAGACACAAAGAGATAGAGAGAAAGAGGGGGGGGAAATTGATGAATAGAGAGATTACAGCATGATGGATTTTTTTTTTTTGCTGGCACAGTTTTAAGGAAATAGGGGGCAGACAGTAGTCTGATGATGTTATCTGAGTTAATCTTCATAATATCTATCTACTATCTGTCTGGAAATCGACTGAGCATTTTTCCACTAAGATCCAAGCTTCTCTTCCTCAGGTGTGCCTTTTTTTGAGAACATGAAAAACCTGAGAGTACCCTGAAAAATTCAGGATTTGGTTTTGTATCCTCTTCTTATCCAACTTGGGAATATCCCACGTGGTCTCTTGATGCTTCCTCTAAATTATTCAGAGCATTTATTTATAAATAAACACTGACTGGGCTTGTACCCAGCTGTCTGGTTCTCTCTCCTGTAACCTCCAGCAACCAATCAATCCAACCAAGTAAACAACCAGAAAACCCACCAACCAGCCCCCAAAACTCTTGTTTTATGTCCTGCTCACTGTACCTCTCAATAAATCACACCCTCTCTGCCTTCCTCTCCTTTCTTTTCCAATAATTCTCTCGTACATTTTTTAGGCACGCTCGCGGCTTGGCAGTCGGTCCACCACTTTGGTCCTGACTGAAATATTTCAGCAAGAATTGGATGGATTGCCTTGAAATGTTGTGAAGACATTCATGATCTCCAGATGATGAATCCTAATGACTTTGCTGAGTCTCAAAATTTCCGTATAGCCTGACTGACTTTCTCTCTCTCCTTCTACTACACATTGACTTTTGTGGTTTTGAGTGAAATGTCTCATCAAAACATACTCACTCATCAAATACTGACACTTGGTTAGTGGCCCTACATGTAAAACTATGACACTCTTAGTACCCCTCCTGCATCAGTTTTGAACGCTCAGGGATGGCGTGTCAATTCGGGGTCATTTCATGCATTTTGTCTGTTCAAACTAAACTTCGGTTTTCAAAAAAAATGTACCGTTTCTGCTTTTTAAAAGCACACAGTCTCAGCCCCCTTTCTGAGAAGCTAGCATGGCATGCTAGTTGGTACCACCTGACTCCTGGGGTCTCCTAGTTTGACTTGATACTGTTTATTGTAGCTTTAATACTCAGCCTGGTACATCCTCTTATAGACAGGAATGCGGGTGGCACTTAAAAAACCCCAACGCATTATGTATGAACCTTGATCACAACACGATTAACATTTTAACACTGACAGCCCTAGACAAAAAAAAAACATTATAGTTTGGCTTAAAATAAGTATGTTTGTTACCAACGTAATGTAATGTCACATGACATATGTCACGTATGTCACGTTTTATACAACGGCAGTTGCTCGAAGCATCAAAAAAAATGATGCTGCCTGGTGCATCTCATGCTGCCTTTGAAGGACACCTTGGTGCATGAGGCCCAACGATCAAGCATCAGTATTTGCAGTCCATTCTCATTCCAGACTCACCAAATACCTTCACTTTGCCAGTGCATTTGGCGTAAGTGCATGCACCAAAATGAATCTTGCATATCCACATGACAAGCATTTGGGAGATGTCACTTAAGATCGGACAGAACTGGTCGCACATGAAATGCGAAAGGACAGTATTGAAATGCTGCCAGCAACAGCGACACATAAGGAGCATGAGTGCACCTTTTGGGGTGGGCAGGAGGGGAGATAAATCAGTTCTACAAACCACTATCATACGATATGAATGTGATGTTTTTTTCCCAACACTTTACCATTTGCCTCTTATGTGTAATCCTAACTATCCGTGCCAGCACGTACATTTGTTGACAGTCCACATTGGTTGCCATGTGCTCATGTCATCTAAACATAACCATGTGCTGCATCATCCCACAATGTGCATTTGTTAATATCACAGTAGCGCCATCCTGGAGCATAAACAGCTGATGGAGAAGAATACCTAATAAGTCATAAGTAGACGTGGATGACAAAGCGGCACCATGTGACAAGTTGGGATGAGAATGTGTTAGTATTTGACAAGGTGAGAGTGAGACTGGGTTGGTCTTAACAACTATTGGAAGGATTATCATGAAATTTGCTGCACATATTAAAATACAAATACTCTGATTTTCCTGATTGTGAAATGAACTGACAAGCTGGACATAAAAAATGGCACCTTCGAGACAGACGCCAGGAAGGATACATCGTAGTGTATTATTTCAAATATACTGAACCTTGCCATAAAGTAGGCTATTGATATAGTAATCCTACAGCTCCTATAGTAATCCCTCTTTCATGCTGAAGCCAACCACTGTGTCAGACTCTTGTTAAAATCTTATCAGGAGAATGGTCACAAACACATGTTGATAACATGTTGATTCAGAGGAATCTCTGACGCTGTTTTATCCCGTCTTACTGTGTCTGTCTGAGACGGGTGAAAATGTCTGGGCTTAGTAGTGCATAAAGGTAGAACTATTGCATATTTAGGGCCTCAGCTGGCCCAGCCTTGGGCTTATTTTCTGTTTCTCATACTTGAGATAAATGCGGAAATATTGACTCTTCTCTTCCTTGAATCTGTGTTTTTTTTCCCCTCTGCAAATCATCTCTGCTTCTCTCTTCCAAATCCTCAATGGAAGTGCCATCATTGCGTTGCATCCTCCTCCTGTTCCTTCCCCTCTCCATTCTTGGCCACTTTCCATCACTATAATTTAAGCAGTTTTGAACGTATGATGGTTTTAGACATACAGGCAAAATAAAAAAAACAATCCATTAAAAGCAGAGGGAAGGGAATTGAAGGAGAAAGGAGCAGAAGTGACGCCGGAGCAGGAGAACATCAGCTTGACACTAATGCAAAAATTGATGTGGACATTTTCACACATCATTGCAAACGCAGTCACACGCACATATGCATGAGCAAACACCCTCATTTACAAACGGGTTGGGACCCCCGATTTGGCTAACCTGTAAACAAACACGCTCATATTTCTTCACCTCATTCCCCTGTGGAGGGGACAGTATAGATAGCTGATAACAAGAATATGGCAATTACATTCATCAGTGAACAGGTGGTGGGCGTTTAGTTTTAATGGAAAATATGGGTGGCTTGTATCAAAAGGTTGTGCAGGTCATTCCAGGCTTTTAAAGGCACTTTTTATTCTATATGTGCATTTATACTTTCTAAATAACCTTTCTGTCTTTTCTGTGGATCCTCAACATAAACCCACTGAATCCACTGTAAGATACACAACAGTATCTCACAGTGCCGGCCATACAAACAACAGATAATAAGAGCTGTGCACCAAGACTGAGCAGACTACTGATGAGTGAAGGGAGGAGAGAATACATATTTGTAGTCAATAGCTACTCAGGGAATACATGAGTACTGTACAAATAACTGTACAAAACATATCAAAGGGAAAGAGTAATGTGCTGCACAATCAAGAAGGAAATCTACAAAAAAAAAAAGCTGGAGAGACAGATGGGAATTCAGTGAGAGAAGTACATTTAATTGCAACCTGCTAAGAGTTTTCTTAAATTAATTCACTGCCTCTGCAACAGCCTGTCCGGTCTGTTCTTCAGGAGCAAGGCTGAGTCACCTCCATACCCTCTGAGCCTCAGGAGAAGAACGCTGCCGCAAATCTTCAGCTGCAGCTGCTCAGCGGCCCTGAGAATGGACACAGTGGCCGCACGGTGACCAGGTGCCGAAGGCTGTAGCAGACATCATCCTCGGGGGCCTCCGTCCAAGGCGAGCCACCTCACCCAGCAACGCAGACCGCTGCTTTCATCGTTGAGGAAGAGACAAAAGTGGGGATGTGCCAGGCCTCAGAGCAGAGTGAAACTGGCAGGTGAAGGTTGACGGGGGGAAGCAGCTCAAATTCTCAGACATTACAGTGCGGATTGTCAGGTCAGACATTGTGCCTCTGTCTGAAACAGAGGGGGAGGGGGCATTTGCATTCTTCAGCCGCCTCATCTGGAGAGACAGTCAATCAACAAAACTTAATTGGCAACAATTTTAAAAATCATTTGCCATTTAACTCTCTATAATGTGGCAGAACTAGTCAGTTAGCACATCTGTGAGGCTGAACCGAGGCATAATTAGCAGGTTCTCATTACAAAGTCGTCAAATACCACCGCTTTGTCAGTGATTTCGCCATAAGGTACCGACACCAATAGAGTCCTTTTGCGGCAGCATGATATGCTGCTGGGTGGCTTCAGTTTGTAATGTGTCTGGACAGAGCATTTAGTAGTGTTTTTATATGCCGGCCCGTACTCATTCAGAACTCGTAGAATAGCGCCACTCTGTCAGGGCTTATAGCATAAGTGCGCAACACCAAAAGGCACCACTCACATCTCCTCTCATTTTAGATCACTTCACTTCCTGCGCTTGTCTTCTCCCACTAGGTCTGATTGTCTCCCTCACCCTGACTACTTTCATCTGTCCCTCACTGGTCCTCCAACCTGTTCTCACTTCCCCAATCAGTGTGTCTCTACTTATACCTGCCCAGTTCCTTTGTTCTTTGTCAGTTCATTTTTGGTTGGACTTCTGTTGCCTGCTCTCCTGTGCATGCCTGCTTTCACCTTCCTGATTGTGGGACTGTGAGCTTTTTGAGATGAATCTTTGAATTCCTCCAGCTGCCTCTTTTGTTGTCTGCATTTGGGTCCAAGCCTGCTACCTGCTCTCCAAGACCGTGACAGTTTATACCATAACACGATGCAGAAAAGGTGCATACAGATTTGCCGGAATGCAAAAAATGATGTGACTGATGCTCAAAATGTTCTTGCAGAGGACCCCCAAACCTCCTGTTTCATATGTCAACCCCCAGTGTCTAAACAAAACCTACGCCATTGTTTCTAAAATGAACAGAGGGGCAGGTTTATTGGAATATAGCCTAACTGTTCGCTGGTGGAAACCACCCAAATGGCAGAAGAAGTAGGCAAAATTATCACAACCCGCCCAATTTAATAAAAAGTAGCCCAATCTGGCGTTACTGCCAATAGATACATATTACCATCCCTGGAGCAATGCTGCTAACATGTCTAAAAATATCAAATATGCTCTGATTCCAAAATCTCCAACTTGTGAAATTTGAATTTGCTGCTTTTCTATGATTGTTATATTACTGTAGACTGAATATATGAGTTTTGTTTTGCTTTTTTTATACTGTTGTTCAAACAAAACTCATTCAAAGACTGGACTCTGAGAACTGGTGGAGGGCTTTTGACACTTTTTCTGACCTTTTATAAACTAAAAAATAAGTCTGTTAATCAAGAAAATAAGCAAAAGATTGCTAATATAAACTAATATAAACAGAGAGTTGAAGCCGGGATTCTCACAAATACGCTGTATATTTTCTATATTAGTCTGAAAAACCATCGACTGGGATGTCATTGACCCTTGTAGCTGGAGGCCAGATCAAACAGTAAATTACAGGGAGTGATTACGACGTGACTTGGCCTGACTCTCAGTAACCTCATACTGCAGCTAATCATGCAGGTTTCTGCAACTGCATGAGCTGTATCTTACCTCGGATTTAACAGAAACTGATTTTGATGAATAATGTAAGACATCGTTCCCAGGACAGCTGCCCTGAGGAACCACAGACCTCTGACAGCCCAGAGAGCGCTACATTTATCCAGTCTGGTGCACAAGAGGTTAACGCAGATGTTTTAGTCGAGGAGAATACTTGTCAATCATGTATTGTACATCTTTTTAAAAGTGAATACCGACTGCCTATTCAGGGCATGAGCGAAAGTTTGCAAAAAAAGTGACATGAGAATTTGTGCCAAAGCAAGAAATATGGTAAGTTTGTGTCAATTAAGGTGAACCCAGCAGTTCTAATATGCACCAGCTCTCCATACAGGCAGGGGCGGATATAAAACAATGGGGTCCTGGGCTCAGATACTCCTAAAAGGCCCCACCACCTCAGGTACAAGACACACAGACTTAGTGGAGTTTTTGAATCTCTTTGTAGTTTTAATGCATCTTTTAACATGTCTCTTTGTTTTCTGTCTCTTTAAGGTATAATTTTGCCACTTTTTGTGTCTCTGTAGTATTATTGCATCCCTTTGTGGTCGTTTGTTGTCTCTTCAAAGTATATTTGTGAGTCCTTGTTGTTCCTTTTCATCTCTTTTAAATCATTCTGTGCCCCTTTGAGATGTATTTGTGTATTTCTTGGTAGTTTTGTTTAGTTCCTTTTCATCACTTTGTGGTCATTTGGTGTTTTTTAAGGTATATTTGTGTCTTTTTTTTGGTTGTTTTATTTCTTTATAGTCATTTTGTGTGTCTTGGAGGGTCATTTGAAACTCAAGGTATATTTGTGACCTAGTTGTAGTAGTAGATTTGTGAATTTTTGTAGTCGTTTTGTGTCTCTTTGTTTTTCTTTGCATCTGTTGCTGTCATGTTGTGTCTCTTTGAGGTATATTTGTGCCATTTTGGTTGTGTTCTGTTGCTTTGTAGTAACTTTGCAACTCTTTATGGTTGTTTGCTCTCTCTTTGAGATATGTATGTGTATTTTTTGATTGTTTTGTGTCTTCATAGTCATCTTGTGTCACTTTGTAGTCCCTTTGTGGTCATTTTTGTTCAGTAATTCAACCAGGCCTACAGAGTCCACAAGACAGGCCTCCACGACTCTCAGGACTCCGCATGCTACCTAGACACAAGCCGGTGCGTGCTCTACCCCCTGGGGGACGCTTTGGTTGGGATGTCTGATGTGCATCAGACAAAGTATAAACCTAATTAACTGCGAGCTAAACATTCGTGCTACATTTAATAGTCCCTGAGAGCTTCTTTGCATTAGCTTATTTAATTATATTGCCTCTCTACTACCTGTAATGAATAATTTACCAGTCGGACATAAATGTTTTTGCCGGGAATAGGGATCCAAAACTGGATCAAACGAAAGTGCAGTGCATCAGTCAGGCATCAGCAATGTATTATCATAAAATTTCAAAGTGACACAATAAAGAACTGCAGTGTGGATGTTGTAGAAGAGGACGAGCGTTGGTACAGTAACAGAGAGCTGGCAAAGAAAAGAAAACTGAACAAAAGAGGAGAGAGGAAATGAAGGGGAGTGACAGTGACAGCAACATAGCTATTTGAGATCACTGACGCTACCTCATCAAGACTTTTACAAGTCCAAGACTGTTAGTATGCATCTGCGCATGTAAAAGCTGACACTATTCTCTGTATTGGCAGGAAGATCCCGTCGGTGTGTAGCTCCTTCTCACCATCTGTTCCTGGCTAGACTGCTGCTATCTGTTCTTATAATATCCTGTTCGCCTCTCTCAGTCTGGGTGGGGTGCACACGTCTTGTATCTGGGTTATTTCCTATTCTTTGTCATCCATCCTTCTATCTGTTATTACAGACAGCCATTAATCCTCCACTTAAACAATTAATTTTTGTGTCCTGTTCAATAATACTGGGGACAGCCAAGTTACACTCTTACTCTTCATGCGACAGTGCTCCTTTCTCTCAAGTCTAGGCAGGAATAGAGACCACAAATAGCCCTCCGCCTTACTCATCCTGAGAGCCTCTCAGAGTCACACAAGGCCACTGTGGATTGAGACAGGAGTCCCAAAACATATCTTTCTCTCCTCTCCTACGTATCTACCAAAAATAAAGATAATCAGCACTTTGAGTTTGTTGGGCAGAAGTGGGTTTCCAGTTAGGGCCAACCAGAGGGCCTGTGAGAAGCGTGACCTTATCTAAATAGCTTCACTGTTCATTAAGCTTCTAGAAAAGCACGAGAGTTTTCCCAGGAGACAAAGACTACGGTTACATGCACACCAGTATTCCTCTATTATTCTGAATGTGATAATATTCTGAATTTGATGCCGGTCATAAAAACAGCACATTCCGTTTAGATATTCCGAATCAGGTCGTTTTACGAATTTAGCATTTTATGATTAAAACATGGGATATGCTGGTATTAATCAGGTTTTGGAGCATTGCATGGGCATGTATACAGCAAAGGAATATGTGTCTCAACTGGGGTTTTCGCTGCTGATTGCAACGCTCGATCTCTCGTCTGTTTACGGTCCACTCTATACGTTGTCATGGACAACATTGTAAACAAACTAACTCGCAAACAGTTTGCAAAGCTGTGGGGTAGAGATGCATGCAAAAGAAAATCCCTCATATCTAGTCGGAAGAAGAAACAAACCTGCCTTTAAACTTTATGAAGGACTCAGATCAACAGATTTTTGGATATGCACAAATATTGCCGTACCGACCTTTTCAAGAAGGTGAATGAAGGAAAGAGGGAGTCCAATGAGTCCGCCACCAGTGGGAAACTGTGAAAAAATCCTGTTTTGATGCAAAGAAGCAAAATGACAAGCAGCTCTGGCTGTTCTCCATATTTTGATGTGATAAGTGACATGCTGGGGCATGTTAATCAGAGTATGCATGGTTGCATGTAAACGGGATTGTTTGCGGAATATTCATTTTCATTAGACATATAAACAGCTTAGTAGGAATATTGTCTTTTTCAGTGGTACTGGACTTATGGTGCCAGGTGGCCCTCAAACCATTTTCTCATTCACAATAAAAATAAAGTGATTCATATTGGGAATTGTTATTGTACTTTTACTATACATAAAGTGCCAAAGTGCATAAAACAGCATCAAAACAGAGCTTGTTTATTCAAAAAGTGCCAGTGGAGGATGCCCCACGCCATCTGACAGAGGTCCTAGCTAAGCCATTAATGTCCCCAAATTCTAGAAACGACCTAAAATCAGACAAATGTCCTGAAATCCTACAAATGTCCTAGAAACATTCAGAAATCCTAGAAATCTCTTAAAATCCTAGAAATGTCCTAATAATCTTAGAAACATTCTAAAATCCTAGAAATGTCCAAAAATCCAAGAAGCTTCTTAAAGTCCTAAAAACATCCTAAAATCCTAGAAATCTCTTCAAATCCGAGAAACATCCTAAATCCTAGACACATGTATGGGGCTACAGCGACTGGCCCCCGGTCTCCTGGCATTTTGCAAAAGTGGCACCCAAATAAGCAGTATCCTGATCTACATGCATCACAACCTAATGGCTGACAGGTGAAAATTAATACCTAGAAATACATGTGATTACATGCTATGCACTCTGGGAACTACAGAGAAAAGGAGTGAGAACAGTCTTCAGACAGAAATGTGTGTGCATGTGAAGATGTGAAGATTCAACACTTTCTTGCTGTTTGCATCACACGCTTGAGTCAATGCTCAAATAAATCTGTCATATATGTTAATGTACACAGAGGCATCCATCTATCTCGCCTCACAAGTCTTATCAAGACATCACGCTGATTATATTTAGTGGAATAAAATCTTTTTTTAAAGATGTTAAATGTATTGTTTTTGTTGTCAGCATTTTACCAAACAGAAGAGCTTGGAGAGCACCTTTTTTTCAAACCTGTAAACATAAATCAGGATCAAAAAAGAAAAAGACAGATCCAGCTTCTTCTTTTTCTATCCTGTGTCTTTCTGCTCTTCACTGTCAGTGTCTAGAGACCAGTGTTGCTTCATGAGTTCACTGATTAAAAAGCATAGTGTATGTCTCTTTCTCTCTTTTGCTTCCTCTTCACAAGTACTCACTACTGGGAGGCATAACACAGATATTCTCTCAAAATCTAGACAGCCTCTCTCTCTCTCTCTCTCTCTCTCTCTCTCTCTCTCTCTCTCTCTCTCTCTCTCTCTCTCTCTCTCTCTCTCTCTCTCTCTCTCTCTCTCTCTCTCTCTCTCTCTCTCTCTCTCTCTCTCTCTCTCTCTCTCTCTCTCTCTGCCTCTGTCTCCAATTATCTATTTCTGTCTTTCTCAACCAGCCCCCTATATCTGCCAGTAACATTTTCAGCCCACACTGTTAGTACAGTGGTTGGCTACTTTCTTGATGTATCTAGATTCCAAAGTCTCTTCTCTGCCATCTCTGGCCGTCTGTTTTTCTTGCATGTTACTACTTATCAATAATTGCGAGGCACACAGTAACACCCAGACGAGATGGTGAACAGGGTCAAGCATGAGAAAAGACAGAAGCCAGGCGAACGTAGAGAACAATTAGGATGCTGTCTTTCGCATGGACTTGCTGCTGCAACAGAGTTATGTAAGAGCACAGGCATGTGTAACCACACACCACTCACACACACAATACACAAATATACAGTCTCTTCTTACAATCTTACAATGTGTTTGTCTGTGCCAACACAGTTTTATGATGGGATTCAGAGTCATACAAATACATTATTTGAATGTGCTCTAATATTAATGACCCTCCATGTGACAGTTACCAGCAAACAACATCATGAATGTCTCAAAAGTGCCTAAAAAATTGAGCCCTTTTTTTAGACTTTTGTAAATTGCTTTTTCTTTTTTTTCATAGACAGTTTAAAACAACTTTTTATCTGGACTTTCTTTTATTTGCATGCACAACCTCCTTTTCTGAATTATGCAGTATGAACAAATGCAATATTAACAAATAAAGAGTAACTTAACACCAGACTGAAAAGCTTAGTGTGGCTGCCCTTCAGTGTTTCAAGCCTTTTTCACCTGAGACCATACGCAGGATCACTAATGGGTGTGGTGAGGACCTCGGCTCTGTTGCACCTGTAACCACACCCAACAGTGATGCCATAGGTCCCCAGAGTCAGCCTGTACTTCTTCTTTATTTTTATGGCTTTTATTGCCTTTAATTGACAGGACAGTGTGGCGTGAAATGGGGAAAGGGGGGGCATGCAGCAAAGGGCCGAGGCCAGATCCAAACTGGCGGCCACTGCGGCAAGGACACAGCCTCTGTACATGGGGCGCCGCTCTATTCACTGAGCTACCAGGCTACTGTACTTATTCTTAACTCATAAAATAGCACAGCTTTGTCAGTGCTTTTGATGTAAGAGCAGGATGCCAAAAGGAACCTTTTGCGTGCGCTTGAAACGCCGCTGGGCGGTGTCAGGTGTTATTATACACTGGCGGACAGCCAGACGGCACATGCCGTGTCCACCCTAAACGCGCATGGGCAGTGTCACTTCAGAGCGCAGCCGGGCTGAGACTGTCCCGCGCTCATAAAATGAGGCAGTGTGGCATTAGGTTGAAATGCTGCCAGTAACAACATAAAGTAAGGAGGGAGAGGTGGACAAGAAGAACAAACCCGGACTTTGATCTGGCAGTCTGGTGTTCACTTCTAATGCGAATGTGATGTTTTTTTCCATACCTACCCATGTGCCTCCTTCCACTAAACCTAAGCATCTGTGACTTTGTTGCCTAAATCTAACCATCCATGCCAGCATGTGCGTTTGTTGACATCCCAGTGTTGTGCTGTTGCTGCCTCAACACAACCATGTGCAGCGTCATTCCACCATGTGCATTTGTTGACATCACAGCAGCGGCATCCCAGAATGTAAAGAGCAGATGCAGAAGGATACCTGACCATAATATTTGGACGTGAAAGTCCACTGCAAAGGTGTGGTATGTGACCACTTCGGATAAGAATGTGCTGAGTGGACAAACCAGCTGCCAGGGTCATTTCTAACTTTTAGCAGGCCCTATAAAATTCTGAAAATGTTTTGTCCCACTATTTCAATTATTCATGAGTTGGCCGTCACACTAAATCTGTAATATATTTTATATGAATATCTATGAGATCAAATTCTGCTTTTTTAACATAGAAAAACATTTTTCATTTAACTTGGCTGCATCAAAACAAATATGTTTAATTGGAAAATTTAATGATTGTAACTGATAGTAACGTGTAAAAACAAAGATAGTTAGTTTAGAGCCCTCTGTCTGTCAGTCTGTTATCACAGAAATTATGGTATGCACCCCAGATGCTGCCATTAGTCTGTTGCTGGCCAGCAGTGGGCCGCCATCAAAAGATACTTGCCACCGAGCCTATCAACTGTTCAGGGGAAAACCCTGAGAAACTGTATGTTTCGGTGTAGAGTGCAAGGACAAACAAAGTGTTTTGTCATTTAATTTGGAGAGCTGACTAGTTGTCTGTTAAAGCCGTGGCTTTAGAAAAAAGGACATTCCCATAGTGATACAAAAGCACATTTTGGTTATTTTATTTACAACTCAACAAACCGACAAAATCTGCTGACGTGTCTCAACATGACGTCTTCATCAGAGGAAAAAAAATGTTTTTGTTGATTCTTTGATTTCAAATTGTACACCACGAGGGAAATCATTTTGACATTTAACTGAAACTGAAATTCATTCAGCCTGCTCAACACGCACAAACCCGTCTCCCTCTCTGCGACACATTGCATCTTCTTTTGGCCCTCCCTCCAGTCTGACTTTTCTCTTCAGCTATCATTATGATGTGAACGTCTATCATATTCCTCTTTGGTTGTAAATATGTGTGCAGCTAAGTAGAACAGAGCAATAATTCCCCTTTCATGGCCTCAGCGTCTCGTCCCTTGAGTCTCTAAATCTAAGTGGCTTGCTTCCCAACACTGTGTCTCAGAGTTAAACAGGGAATACAACTACCTTTGTCTCAGATTTTATTAATTACTGCTCTGTCTCTCGCTTCTCTTTCTTGCAGCTTGTCTCAAACCACTAATAAGATTCCAGCCCATTAGTTATGAACCATAACATAATTAAACATTTCCCACTGAATCTGAATACTACTAATATTAAGCAATTATCTCCAACTGTTCACGTGTCGGACTAATAATGATTCTCTGCTGCACCTTGCATTGAGGCCTACTTGACACCTGACATTTACACCTGCGCCACTTTAGAGAGTATCTCTGCTTATGCTCCACAATGCAGCCTTTCCTCTTATTCACCACACGTTTTATCAGATACAATTCACTGTACTCCTCTAAAGAAATACACAATAACATCCTGTAGAGAGCAGGTTATGTAGTCTACTCTTACTCAACAGATTTGGACAGCCTGATCAATGAGCTATTCAGAAAAACATGGACCTTACATTGTGGCATCAAATTTAAACCCATTCACTGACATCAACACAAATGAGGCTCAGCTCACTAGAATAAATAATTGCAGCATGAAGAGCTGCCAACGTTTAGATTCACTGTCTTTTTATGAGTCATTATGTGGCAGCAACCAGAAATTATATCCTGATGACGTCAAGGCGAGAACCCATATCCGAGCCACACATACAGGAAAACTGAGCTACTACTGACTAAAACGGTAAAACTCCACAGATATCCCTCCACCTTCTAACCTGTTTATTTGTGCAGGGCAGCGGCGGGGGTTAGAGCCTCTCACAGCTCACATTGGGCAAGAAACAGGATGAAATCTGAACAGGCTGTCAGTCTATCGCAGAGTTAACACTTGTAGACAGGCAACCATTTACTCACATTCACACCTGCATCAAATGTACAATCTCCAGTTTAACTAACGTGCACCTTTCGAGCCATGTTAAGAACAGTGTACTTGTATAATTCTGTGTTCATTTACATTAATTCAGAAGGAGACTCAGTTTTTATTGACTTTTAAAGATATCCAATTGAGTTCTCTGCAACGAAGTATGCAGATTTTAAAGGGATAGCTCACACGAAAATCTAAAATACCTACTTTTCCTCCTACCTGTGGTGCTATTATTATATATTACTTTTTTCTAACTTTATATTTTATTTGTTTTTACAAGTTTTCAGGTAATTTTCTTGGACTTTTTATTATTTTCTTTTAAGTTTTAGGTAATTTCTTCTTTCATTGCACATTGCCTTTTTCCCATATTTTTGAAAGAAAGAAAGAACCAATTTCCTCAAGGGTTAACTTGAAAACATCTCACAGAATAAGGGCGTGGTGAAGGCCTGAACACAAGCTATATTTACAAAGCTTTCACCTTTTTTTAGGTTATTTTGGGGGGAGGCATCTTTTCCTTTTATTGATAGGACAGGTTGAGGTAGACAGGAAAGCTGGGAGAGAGAAGGGAGAATGACACACAGCAAAGGGCCACAGGTTGGACTTGAATTCGGGCTGCTGCAGAGGCCCGAGCCATTTGGAGCGCGCACTCTACCAGGTGAGCTAGAGGTCACCCCAAACCTTCACCTCCTGCTAACCAGCCTTGTCTTGCATTACAAAAGTATGCAGTTGAACCAACCACAGAGCTGACAGAACAATGGCTGAGCATCTGAGAGACTAAAACACAAAAAAATAGTTTATGAGGTGTATATGATGGGAAAAAAAAAACAAATTGCAAAGAATAATATAAAAAAGGCCATAAAAATATCTCACTGGAAACTCATTAATGCAATATTCACAGGAAAAAAGATCTGCTCAAAATGAATCTGAATTTTTCACAGAAACTTCCTGCAGTTTTTGCATTTACTATTTGGGTTATTTTTTTACAGATTATTAGTTATTCTGTGGCGATATTGTTATGCATTGAACATAATATGAAATATGCATAAAATATGTCACTTAGTCAGCAGTTGTCAGTTTACTCAGCAGTCATCAGTTCACTCAATGACAGAGAAGGGGACCCTTAAGGAGAAAGTTTAGGAACCACTGGTGTAGACTACCCTAATTTAATGCAACGTGACAATTAACGCTTGGGGCTGAGCATATACATTTTCTGATAATGAATCTGAGCTATTGATCTGATTCAGTTTGACACAGCAGACAGCCTGTAACCATAAAACACCATCTGCTCCAGTTGAGGGTTTAAGCGGTAAAACAGGCTATAGCCTTAAACATTAAAGAACTTCAGGCATCTTTAAAATGTCACACACAATAAGTTTCACTGTTAACAGCTGTTTGTCAGAGTAACAGATTTACTGTAAAGACGGATAAAAAAAAACCAGTCAGCTTGCTTCTTTTGGCACAAAGTTTTTCATTATTATTGTATTACTGCAGTGTTACTGTTTCTGTTTCATCATCACATCAGTTTTATGGAAGATATTTACTTCATGAAATAAATGTAATTTGAAGTGAATGTTTACCAGAGTATGGTGATGTGAGCATTTGTAAACCTAAAAAATATTAACATCAGCACTTCATACTTTTTAATATCACACACTTTAATTATTTACTGTATATTTCATTGAGATATTTTGCTCTACTTTTTTACCCGCTGGGGAAATCAACTAAATGAGGAGATGTTTCCTGGAATTTCTATTATCATTATTACTACTGGCTGCTGTAATGCTGCAATTTCCCGTTGTGATTAATCAAGTATTCCATCAATCTACCACTATATTCGTTGTTATTATTATCTGTAGTGGCAGCACTGTTATCACTGGTGTTTATTATTATTTTTTCATTATCAAAAAGTTGCTTCAACTGCATTTACAGAAAACTTTTACACCAGTATTTTTTAAAATAAAAAAACTGAGTGCTTCAGTGTGGCTGCTGTTATGTTTTTCACCTTTTCACCAATGCTTTTTGACTTGCACACCTCTCTCTCACACATTCCCTCCCACTTTCAGACTCTCTCTCTCTCTTTCTCTCTCTGTCTGACACACACACACACACACACACACACACACTCACAAACATATGCACCTGTCATGTAATCATGAAATCACTTCTAGTTGCAGATGGTGACTCATCTTTTGTCCCTGGTGAACCCATATCTGGCAATGAGGTCGTAAGACATTTTGATTTTGGATGAGGGACGATGCAGAGTGCCACTGAGCAGGGCGCCACTCACCACACAGGGAACTCCTCACTGAACAGCATGCTTTACAGCTGGTAAAAACAAAGATATTAGCCAGCCATAAAGCTTGACAGCTGCGCATAAAAAAAACAAAATACTGTATTCCCTTGCCAGCAATATTAAATCATTATCAGCATGCTGCTCGGATGTGAGTTTATAGAGAAACACTTACTTTGGGGTATAGCGTTCTCAAAATTTTAACTAAAGACAATAGGCGTCTGATCTGAATCGCACTGCTGATACCTCACTTATTTTACATTTGCATGTGCAGTTGGAGTGTTTTTGAATATTGCATGCAATAAATTGGTGATACAAGTCTGCAGGTTATGCATGCCATAGACACACTGTCCATAAAATGATGCTGAACATACTCCATGTGGGTGTGGTGGACACAAGTCAAGTCCTATTGGTGTTTATTTAACAATGTATAATAAGACACAAGCTGCGTCATGTCGACAGACAGTCAGAGGCAAATCTCCTTCAGCATCAGGTGTTAGTCAGTGACCTCGACCTCAGTTCAAAGATTAGGAGTTAAAAAATACAATGCATGTCTCTGGTAGAGGCATCACAAGCTATTTACTCCATCATTACTTATCCTGATGGAGGGGTTCGTGTCATTACACACCGTCTGCTCTCTAATTCTCCCCTCCGACCACAACGGAGGACACACATCCGTGGCGACTCAATTACAGACAACAGTGCAAACACACGCACCTCGCAGCTACACCGACACGCTGCTCATCAATATGACCGAGGATGGATGACCTTGTGCATTTACGCTCAGGTCACCTCGTGCGAAAAACGACACAACAAGTGCTCAAGTGACTGTCTCTCACAGACAGTCCCCACATTGCCACCTTGGGGTGTATATGCAACAGCCCTTCTCGCTGCCATGCAAGGCTCTTTTTTTGGCGAAAGGCAGACAGGCAATAACAGAAACCATCACATCTTGTTGGAATGACCCCCAGCATCATTACTTGACATCAACATGACACACTCAAGGGCATCTGGCAACCAACGCGAGAGCTTTGAACTATACAGAGGATTAAACCCATCCACCGATGGCCGCTGAAATCTTTGGCTCACCTTTGCTGTTATCTTCTTCTCTGTTGAGATGCATGACTCTTCTTACCATGTACTCATTTAGGCTTTCTTGTAGCAAAGCTGCGCTCTTTTTTCCCCCTAAAGAGTTTCTCAAGATCAACTCTTATTCCAGCGTGTGGTTTCCTTTTTTGCCCGCTTATTGTCTTGTTCGGCTGGCACGCATGGACGCGCCTGCACTTGTGCGTCCTCCTCCTCCTTGTTGTGCTGGATGGAGCAGGTAGTCTAGGTGATGTTGGGGAGTCTGCGTGTAATTTGTGCTCTCTCTCTCACTTTCTCCCGCTGTCTCTCTCAGTGTCTTTTCCCCCTAAGCCCAGAGTCGCTCAAAGGGATGGTCGCAGCAGAAAAGGTTTTAGGGAGGAGACGGCAGGCAGACGGGCGGGGTGACGTGAAGTAAGTCGGTAGGAGGTCGTCTACTCAGCTGAGGGGAGGAATCCGTGCGCCCTCAGTGTTGTTGACCATTTCATCTGAGGCTCCAGAGAGACATTTTGCGCACACTTTCACTCCCAAACTACACATTAATCAGCGGCTCATGGTGACAGAAATAAATTGGGATATTCTTATGCATAATTCGTGTTGTTACAAAGATCATTATCGCTCAAAAATGAACGCCCATGGCAATAAAACACAGCTTTCAGGCTTGTTGTAGCCACCCATTTTGATAATAGTGGTAATTATGACAGACAGCCGGCTATATTAATCCATATACAGTGTAGTATAGAGGCTTACCGCTGCTCTGTGACATAGAGAGCGCAGATGGAAACACAAGTATTGAGAAAAACCTGGTATTTGAGCCAGAAATTAGATGGATATGTTTCCCACAGTCAGTCCCGATCATCAATCATCATCATTATACCGGTGATTAAACGTGAAATAAATCAATGGGATTCACGTGTGATCTCGGCGCATACCTTTTTTACGCACAACCTGCCGAAGTTGTAGCCCACAACCTCTCGCTCACGTGTTGAGCCTCTTTAAGGTTTTTTCATTAGTGTCAGTGTCACGAGCTGCCCGTGTGCTTTCATAATGACCATCATGCCATCACAGCCGATAGGCCCATACAGTCGATAAGGCGCATTTACTCACCATTCACGTTCGCCCAGAGCCACGCGCGCAGCATGGCTCACTGGCGGTCTCTAGTGTTACACATCAATCAGTGGCAGTCAGCCGGCTGCTGATAGCCGGCACCATCCCTCACATGCAGTATTATCATTATTATTGTAGGCTGTTAAATATATAAGATGTACCAAAGCTCGTCGTAATTTTAATACTTCCAACGCTGAGTTTGCAGAGAGGTTTTTAAACAACGGACTCCTACAATTTTGATTTTTATACAGCTGGATAGAAATTATTCTCCTTCTCATTGTGATGAATTTCATGCTGTGTCTCTGTTCTCACGTTAGTTGTTGTGTAACATGAGATTCATCAACCCTCCTTTTTGCAAATATGAAAAAAGTAACAGAGTGAATTTTCAAAACATCTAAACTATCATCTAAACTATGGTGAGATACACCTGGAAGGTTGATTTGACGCTGTCAATGTAAAATCTGACAGTTGATTTTACTTTTCTTAAAAAATCTAGGAAATCGATTGCCTTGAAAAATGAAATGAAATATAACTATTAATTGTAATTCATATTTAGGATACTTATATGCAATTAAGTTCACTTAAAATTTGGTTATGTTTGCTTAATTTACAATAAGTTGTTGCAATTTTTTTTTTAAAAATGACATGTTTACATTAAATTAATCCTTCTACTTTTTAGCAACATTGGTAAGCAAAGTTTACTGTGCTATATATCTATGTTCTGCCAGTTGCAAACTAGTCAATTATATTTGCCTTTTCTTGCACATGTTAAGAACACAGAACTCCCAAATCTCTTAACTTCATCATTGGCAAAATCCTCTTTATGATGATCAAGTTAAGTCATATTAACTTGCTATTTGAGTAGCTAACACTTCAAAAGAACAAGGTAATTTCATTTTTTTTAAGTTGTAACAGCTTCACAAAATTCAGTAAAAATAGCTAAATTTCAAGTAAACTGGAAAGGAAACATAAACTAAGATTTATAGCTAGATATATTTACTTTCCCTTTTCCTTGTCAGATTTGACAGTGTTGTCTCATATATATATATATAATTATAACCTAGAAACACAGAGCTCTCCTGAGACAATTGCAACAAATCTTCACATATTTATCACATCCATTTACACATTTAGTGCAACTACTATCTTCTGTTGCTATTCCTGTTATTTCCACATTTTTTCATTTAAATATTTCACTCGCAAAATGGCTAGTCTATTAGAATAGGCTGTCAGTTACTCACCGCATGTTATCTTGAATTCGTGAAGAAAACTTTTTTTTCTTGCATGCATCCACAGTGAATGAGAATCCAGAGAGGGGAATAGTCTTCATGAATAAAACTCACTGGGACCCTGTTTAACAACAGCTAGACTACATAAAACACACGTTTACAAACTCTCACACAACTCTAGCAGTATAGTCGAAATCTCTACTATCCAGTTGTGTGCTCAGTACTTTCCAAAGACATACATTTTTTTCGCTAAAAGTTACAACATAAAACACTTCCGTCTATGAGTAGCGCGCCCTGACCGTGCCAAAGGACGCGCCTGCGTGTGAGCTCTACCTGAGCAGGGCGCACGCGCATGCCGAGGCAGGTTACCCAGCCATGCATGACACTTTTTGTGATGTGTTTTAAATAATAGCGTTTTAAGTAAATAAACGTGTTTGAGAAGTACTGAGAATTAATCGGATAAATGAGACTTGGATTATACTGCATGAGTTGTGTGAGAGTTTGTAAACTGTTGTTTTGGTTGTTGTTTAATTTATATTGGAGTAACTCTTCTTGCTATAAATATCCGTTCAGATCCCTCGTCCATTCCAATGGACATAACTTGTCTAAGACGTCTAGATCTATGATTACTGTCATCTGACACCCAAATGCACAGACTTAGTTGATGATATCTCTATACACCAATCACAGTGTTTTACATCACCTAAAGTGGGCTTGTGGTAAAGCCACGCCCATTTTCAACAAGCATGGCTTTTTTTTTTTTAGATATCCGTCCATTGGAGTGGAAATACTTTAATTTGATTTTGTAATGATGCATTAAGTTTATGATGCATATTACTGATTATGTTTTCACAAAATTCATATCAGATTTTGAATTTTTCAACATACTGTCTTCTGGAGAATACAAAACAAAATGCACATGCAATGCGTTTTAAATAGGGCTGTCAGCATTAATGCATTGATTGTGATGTGGTTAAGGCCTGTACATATCGCGATTTTTTAAAAAAGAAACATTAATTGCTGTCTGATATTCCTGACTTTATGAGGCTGCACCCCGCTGAGTTTTAAAGTTATCATAATGATACTGATATCATTAGAAACTAGAAGACCTGAGGAATTCAACCACGTCATGCTTGCTCCAATAACAACAATGCTCTGAAGTCAGGCTTAATTTTGGCGACATGACCATATCACAGGGGTCCCTTGACCTCTGACCTCAAGATATCTGAATGAAAATGGGTTCTGTGGGTACCCATGAGTCTCCTCTTTACAGACATGCCCACTTTATGCTCATCCTGTAATATTTCTTTGCTGTCATTTGATTGCTAATCAAGGCAAACAGGTAAGAATTGCTTTAACCTTGTCAATATGGACCTCAAAACTGTTTTGAAATGCAAAATAATGGAATTTAAAACATGTGATTAAACAGTGCGATTAATTGCGATTAACTGCTGAAATTCTGTGATTACTTGTGATTTTAAAAATGAATTGTTTGACAGCCCTAATTTTAAAGTATCATTTTATTAAATTATGCCAGTTAACCATTCATGGAAAAATAAACTTTCCTTTTTTTGTTAAATAAAGGTCAGCTTAAACCCTTTATTGTCATTTTTTATGAGTGTATTTAGAATAAACATCCACTAGTACAATATTTTATGTATGTGTGTTTTTATGCATATTTGGGTTGTGAACAGGTTGATAAAATATAATAATAATCCACGCACTTTTTACAGGGAAAGTCCTAAACATGCTTTGTATGTCCTTAACTCTTTCATTACCTAAAAGGTGATTTCAGAGAAAGAAAACATCCATATGTCGGATTGTTGTTGTGCTTCGTCTCAGCAGCAGTTCAGTGCTCTGCTGTGTTCACTCTTTGTTCTAGCTTCTTTGTTCTAGCTCTTTCAGTCTGACGCCTCTCTCATGATCACACCTCTGACATCTTGTGAGATTTTTGTGCATCTGTGTAAAGCAGACAGTCTGCGGGTATATAGCCTTGCTACTTGTGCTTTATGGCATGTGTGAATCCTTTTAATCTACTGCACACAGAACGCACTCATTTCCTGAAAAATTATGCTCTCTCTGTGTATCAGACATAAGACAGAAACAGCTTTTCCTGTTCCAAGCTTCTCATTGCATCAGCTCTCTTACTCACCCTCACTTTTTCCTCACACTATCTTTGTGATGAATATTTATTAGCCTGTCACAGTGTCTTCTCCGAGCTCAAAACAACACATTCATCAACACAACTTGAGGCTTGCTTTAATCCTCGAGGGGTTTTTGGTGACGTTGCATAATGTCTTCACAAAGATTTGCTCAGTGTGTGGGATGCTGTTTTATTTCAAACAATAAAAGACAGGTTCATGGGCACTCACGAATTCCAGGTAATTTTAAAGCCATTATTTTGCAATCAGCTCCATTATAGTTATAAGCATTAAAGTAACCCAGCTGAGAGCAAGTGCACAGCCGTTCTGGGAATAATGTGCTGTATTGTTACAGTGTTTTATAGGCCTCAGAAAAGCACAAGTCAAAGTCTGAACTAAACCACAGGGGGGCCAACAAATATGAAAGTGCATTTGATTTTATGTATCTTTGTTCAGCTAATTGCTCAATATTATGTCAGTCATATTCTTGGTTATTGCTATCTGGAGAATAGATGAAGACATTTGGAGTGAGTCAGTGTATTTTTTGTTCTTGAAACTTTCTTTTCAGAAACAGACATGAAAACAAAAAACACGTGGTTATTTGAATTTTATTTAAAAATCCAAAAATTAAAAACAAGCAAGACGTATTTTTCAGTGTCAGAAATGGAATATACAGAATATAAATGCCACTTAATTTCCCTTTTGTCCATCAAAACAATAAAATAAAATATGAAGAAAACAAAGATGGAAAAAGCCGTCAGTTTCTCTGAAACTTCTGGTTTCAGAGAAATCAATGCGTGGGCGTCAAAATAGTCAGCGAGAGAATTTAAGAGTGAAGACTGACCTTATTATTATAACCTGCACTGTAATAGCTTTGGAACCATATTCTGACATCATTTTAGACTTGTCAAAACAAGAATTTTCTTCACGTTTGTCACATTACTGTGCAGAAGTCAGAGTTTTCTCTGCACAGTGTGTCATGAAATTCTGCAACAAAAATGGAAGATTTTATTTTTATTTTTTGCATTGGAGAGAAAGAAACTTTGCACCCCCCAAAAGATGCAGATTTTACCCTTTTGTTTAAATCCCTTTAAAGGGTAAAAAAAAATCCCACCATAAGGTGTGAATGTGAGCGTGTCCGTCTGTGTCAGCCCTGTGATAA
The DNA here is from genome assembly GCF_026936395.1 of Plectropomus leopardus. Taxonomy (NCBI): domain Eukaryota; kingdom Metazoa; phylum Chordata; class Actinopteri; order Perciformes; family Serranidae; genus Plectropomus; species Plectropomus leopardus. The sequence continues at coordinate 19,233,515 of NC_142176.1, read as the reverse complement.
TCTGGCGGTCTGTCCATGGTGTCCCTCACCTCACACCCAATGTCAGCTGGGATCAGCTCCAGCTTCCCCGAGACCTTTATGAAGATAAACATTATAGAAAATGAAAAAAAAAGGTACTGAAGACCACAATTTCTTGGCATTGTTAGGGGTCCTTGATTGTGGCCGAGATTATTATGGGATGGATTTAACTGTAGCAAATTTGTGTCGCTAAACATTCATTCTGTGAACTCTAATCCAGCAAAGTACAACAAAATAGGTTTTGAGATTTATGAATTCTTACCTTTATGCAACCAAGAAATGGTTGATGTGTTATGTTTTCAGAATGATGAAGACAGTTAAGGAATAATCAAATAAAGAAATAGGATTTTTGGCACTACGGGATGACTTTTTTTTTCTTTGGCAACTATCATTTTTTTTCCAAATCATGTAAAGATTCGTTGGCATTCTATTATTTAAAATGGCTTGAAAAATAGTGCATTAAGCTGCCATAAATTCCCCTGGTGGCGAGTGTCCCCCAGACCCCTCGAGGTTTGGGCTGAAGCTTATAAAGTATGTGTAATATGTGTAATATATGATCTGAAGGAAATTTACATTGATGTCAGCAGTTCAACAGCAGAGTTGTGCCTTGCAACACTATTTCACTCAAATATCCGCACATATAAATCTCACCAACATTTAAAATCTACCCTCATAAATTTTCATTAAGTCTCAGTCACCAAAGTGGTTTGAAAAGTGTGAGATCTAAGATAAAACCAACAGATCTATAATATGTGACCTGCGGTGAACTGTGCTGAAAGAAAAATCATGCAAATGCAGAAGAATTTCAACTATTGAGCGAAAGCTGTGAGACAAGAGATTGTTCTCTGATGAAAAGAAAACCAGTGTTTAAAAGCTCAGCGAGCTGGTTCAATATCACAGCTGCAAAAAAAGAGCAGCTTCAGTGAGGGTGTGATAAGAGGCTTAGAGAGTACACACAGGTCAGTGCTGTCAATCAAGCCACTGTTTCAGTGGCTTACTGAGGGGTCATATTAATGTGCGCTCTGCCATGACACTAGTTTATCCAGAGAGGCTAACAGAAACATGCCACTGAGTCTTCTACACAAAAAGAACAGGTACATATCATGCTATAACTTTTTAAAAATCATTTTGCTTCTGTGTGAATGTTGTTTTTTTCCAATAAAAATATTTTAAAAATGAAATGGAAAATAATTGTTTATCATACTGAACAAAACAATTGAAAATTTTTCAACAACCCACGAACAAAAAATAATTAATTAATTACTCTACTTGACTGTCACAGTTAATGATACACAGTCTACCATCTGAAAGCATGTAAAATAACAGGGGTTTGTTTTGAAAAAAAATGATCATGGACAATTATCACTGAATGATTTTGTTGTTGTTTTATCACTATTCAGTGTTAAATCATATATTTGCATTATGCCAGGTCAATTATCTAATCAGTAACTTTTTGTCTTGGAGTTGGAATTTACTGCTTTTAATAATGAAGGTATGCAGCTCTTATTGCACCTCAGGGTCATCACTCTTTGAATTGCCACTGAAAAGATTTAACCCAATGTGTTAATTTCACAGAATTTTGTTCTTGTCTTCTTGCAAGTTTGGGCTGTGGACAGAAATTGTCTCTGATGTGGGAAAATTAAAACATTTATTTAACGAATTAAGTTATCTGAGAACAGATGGCCAGTTGTTAAGATGTGTAAGATGTGTGTGTAACAACAAACACAACAGTTACAGGATAAAATCATGTGACAAAACAAAATGTTGAGTTCTGTAAACATGCTCAATTTATTAATTTAATTTAGCATTCTCAACCCGATTGCCAGATTATATATTACTATTTTTTTTTTTTAAATGTCGAGTGAGAACCAATTCTCTGTTGTTGAAATAATGTTGCCTCACAAAGGGATTAAGTTTGGTGCTTTAATGCATTTGTGGATTTAATGTGTCATATTTTAGCCCTGTCCATCTGTGATGCACCTCATTCAGCTGTAATGTTCAGACATGGCCACAGAGTGGCAGTAACGTCCTGCATGTCACACCTGAGGCACATGAGAGGGAATCTTTCTTGAGATTTAACTAAATTTAATTTATATGACAACAAATGAAAAAAAAATCTATGCATGGATAAAATAATAAAGCCCTGGGCTAATCCATTGTGACTGATACAGTTTGAAACAGAGATAATGAATTTATTAACAAATAACCTCCAAAATTAAAACCATTACATGTATTTTCAGAAACATTGTAACTGTGGATAAAGCACAACCTCATGGCGAACAGTTTTCTTTAAAGAAGATAGAAGTCCAATGAAAACTAAACTCATTGCTGTATCATATTGCATTTTAAAATGTCTCTGACCACCACAAATTTCATTCACCTCTTTTGTGCTGGAATGAACAGAAAAAATGTGATATTCAGAAGTTAAATATTTTAAAACCTGCTGCACAGATATCACTTGAAGCAAGAATATATGTTTTTTTTGTGATCTTTCAAAAATTCCTACAGATATTTTTACAAAGCTCACTGCTGGCTTAAAGACATATTCAGATTCCTCAAAGAAGTTTCAAAGAGCCTGCACACCCACACAGGTGATATCAATTATTCTGACTGATAGACTCCGGCTCAGTGGGGAGCTGTGTTGGGGATTACATTGAGTTTCCAGACTCAACTTACCAATAGTAGTCTAATGATGAAGGTCAAAATTGCACAGTTCTGGGCAGTGGTATAATGTAATGAAGTAATAATGCTTTGATACAGTTCTGGAGTATTTTTTGAGTATTTGTACTTGAGTTTCTATTTATCACTGTCAACTTTTACTTTAACAACACTGCATTTTCTTAATAAAATGTATAGTTTTACTCCTTTACAAAGCACTGCATTTTAGTTACTTTCTACAAAATAAGGGAAGAACTGAGAAAGAGAGGAAGGGCTGGACAGACGAATGAAGGAATGGGAGGAAGAGAAAAACTGGATTTTGCTCTTTAAATTCTTTAAGTTCTAAAAACAAAAACACCTTGTTTTATTTCAAACGCAATGTATGCTCTATTTTTTAGGTGATGTATGTAATGAGGAAATAAACTTGCACCTTTTTTTACTTTAAATTTTTAAGTGAATTTAATAAAGTGCATGTATGTTTGTTAAAGAAAAGAAAATCTAATCAAGTAAGTTGACACACATATGACTGAGAAATCCGACCTCTGAACTCTTTGTAAAAGTAGCCTAACATTTTTTCTAACATTTCCTATATTTGAGAAAAAAGAGAAATATGTTTGCATTTTCTTTTCCATGAACGCTACATAAAATTTAAAAATAAAATTGAAGAGAAAGCCAAAAACTAATAAGAAAAAAACAAAACAAAACACGTTTTATGTTGTGCAATCGACAAGAGTCACTTCCGGCTGTCATCTTGTGTGGGAGGGTTGGACATGGTTGTAGGGATGCGTTGTATAAAATAATATGCGTTATTTTTTTTTGGCTGTGGGATATTTTTCTCTTTCTGGTATCTTTAACAAATGGGTGAGTGTCAAAAGAAAAACTTTTGCGGCATTCGTTAAAGTTTGGCTTGTTGTTAGCGGCTCCGGTGCACGGGCTGTGCTGTAGCTAACGATAGCTAGTTATCTGATGGTTTAGCTAATGCTAACGCACGTAAATGTCAATGCAGCATTAGCATTAGCATTAGCTTTAGCATTAGCATTAGCAGGTTTCTTGTGATTGAGCCGGCTGTTGTGGTCTGTTTGACGCCCACTGCGACTGTTAGCCTTATACTATATTTGTTATAGTTTCATTATCAATACTGATTATCTTATTATACTATAACTGTTTTTCCCCATACCCCTGTCGCCTAATGTGCTTGCTCTGGTTGGGAAATCGTTTGAATTTTGAAGTAAAAACAATTAAAAACACTAGAAGATAACATTTATTATGATTTGGCACTATATGTACAATCAATACATCAGTGAAAATCAACTTCAATCGAAACATTTAACACAATAAAATAAAATTAGCTGTAGTTAAACTGTTAGCTTACAGTGGTGGTATGTAACTAAGTCCATTTACTCAAGTACTGAACTCTAGTACAAATATTAAGGTACTTGTACTTAACTTTAGTGTTTTCTTTTCATGACACTTTATACTTTGTATTGTACTTTTTACTTTACTACATTTATCTTAACACTTTTGTTACTTTACAAATTAAGATTTTGCATTAAAGTCACAAGAAGAGTTTATAAAATATGTTTTGTTACAAATTAAATTACTTAATAGTTAATAACTGTATGGCTGCAATGATTAGTTAATTAATCAATGAGTTGGTTGACAGAAAATTAATTGACAACTGTTTTGTTCTTCAGACTTAAGTCAATATTTGGTGTAAAACATAGCATCATACCACCAAAAGGTAAGTCAAAAAATCAATACTGAGGTTTGAATATGTCTTGAATGCAATCTGGTGTAAATACATCAGAAGATTAGTATTGTAAAAGTATAGTACTGTAGTATTGTCTGCCCAAAAGAGTTAAAGACATACGAAGTGGAAAGGGAGTTCACAGTACACACTTCATCTTTACCCTGTTGAAGTTGTTTTATTCTAAAATATTTGCGTTTTAAAAATTGTAATCATATTTCCTGCATGTTCTGGCTGTATTTTAATAAGGGGAACATGGCCATGCTAAAATAACAAAGTTTAAGGTGACCTAAGACATTTGCACAGTACTTCAGCGTTAACTAAATACAGCAAACAAACAAACAAACAAACAAAACAACAACAAAATGTGGGCTACAATAGCGTTGTTTTAATGTAGTCTAATAGTAGTTTATCTTTTAATACTGCCGGCAGGTCTCTGTTACATTTCCCTTAACGTTAATGAGTAAAGTAACGCCTGAGTAACGGATACTCTTTGTCTAGTAACGGAGCTCGCGCTGATCGGGTGGGGTAGCTGGCTCTCGTGCAAGCGACCAGACAACTGCAGTGGGCTCATTCTGCGTTATACTCGTTCCGGGGCGCCGCTGTCAGGCACGGTGCTCCGTACGCTTTCTGTCGGTGAAACACACACCGAGTGATGCGCGACCAGCCAGCACCATCCCTCACAAACCCCAAGCGGAGGTGACTTGATCAGCATATGATATTCTCCAGGTAAGACATTTTTTTATAAACATAAATCATCGTTAAACATCGATTAACCCCGCTCTGTCAGCGAGGCTGTAGTCCTCCAAGGCATCCGGAGGAGCGGAGGATGCTGATCTGCTCAGCCTGTGGATTTGTCCTCAGCATCAGTGTTAACAACAGGGCGGTGAGCTTTGACGCTTTCTTGTTTTAAAAGTCTGGCATTTAATCCAGACACTGTTCACTTCTCTTTTGCAACTAAACGGCTGGAGCTGTTACCACGTCTGTTCACACATAATGCTACAATTATCGGTGATTCAGCCGTGCCCAGCCTAGTCTACGCCTAAAATTATCGATTGTAGTTATATTGCTATAGGCCTGTAGTGTTTCACGAGATGCGGAAGGTCATTATTTTTTTTTGATGTCCATAATGGTCCAATTCCTTTCCTGCATCATTTTATTAAACAGTACCTCAGGCATGTGAGGAGATCTCTTTGTGGAAATGGCTAATTCCAACCCTGATATCTACTCATTTTCTTTAATATACACCCTACTACCCCATACTTGTCTAACATTTGAATGATTCAGTTCCTCCCATCTTTGGTGCTCACAAGATTAACCCTTGGAAACCTGAGCTCACTGACTTGATTTCTTTAAAAACATGGGAAGAAGGTGATGAGTAAGCTTTGAAATGGCCCAAAATTGAGCAAGAAATTAGTAAAAGGTTACAAGAAAATTACATAAAAATAAGCAAAAGAGAGAAGAAAAGAAAAGTGTTATTTATATGTATATGTTAATTTTTAAATTAAAAACAATGGTAAATATAGTTTTCTGGACATTTTTCACTATTTTCTTTTAGATAATATTATAAAACTTACAGCTAATTTTCTGGTCATTTCCTTGTCACCTTTTACTCACCTTTTTTTTTATTTGCAATTTGCAGTTTGCTGGACTTTTTTTGCCAAGTTGCTCATTATGTTTTTTCCATGAAGGAAATCAGCAATTTTCTTTTGGTTTCAGAGGTTTAAATGCTTGTGAAAAATGATTGTGCACAAGAAAACAGATGTCTATCCAGGTGTTAAAGGGATAAAGTTTAAAACCGTGTGAGGTACATTACACTCCTACATCTGAGTCCATTGCTTTACCTTTTCTGAAAGTACAAGTTGTTTGAGAGCTAAATGTTAATGTTTTGGGGGTATTTGGTGGAGGACTTGTGTATCCTTAAGTGGCTGCACCACTCTGTGCCAGTCCCGGCCACAGGGGAGGGCATTGCTGACAGGCGTTGTGTCTGGCTGTCCATTGTTTAGAGAGAGCAGGGAACAGGCTCGCAATGTCTGCTTTGCTATTTTATGTCCTTAGCATCTGTCTTCACCCAGTCATGCAGAATGCATTTCAGTAGCCGTCGTCCACTTGTGTGATTACTTTGGGCTGTTTGATGTTTATAGGAGAAGTCGTGTTAGTTTCTAACCCAACAGCAATATTGTCCCTGGAGTCGATGGAACAGTGGCATAGACCATTCAATACGTGTTAAAGTTGCATTAGGTTAATAACAGCAATGAAAGCCTTGTAGGTTTTATTGTAATACAGTATAGCCAAAGTCTTTAAGACTTTCATTAAAGGGATATTTTGCCAATTTTCAACCAGCCTTGAATCAAAACAATGTGGGTAGTATGTGTAGATGAACTGTGGTAAACGTCCTTCCATCTAACCAGTGCCTGGGTATCCCTCCTGCCCCCCAGCGAAACTCCTCCAAACTACATAATTTACATAATTTGGAAGAGTTTCGCTGACCCTTGGGGCTGTTGCTCAAACTATAAGCTGTATCACATTTGCATATTGCCCACTAACCTGGCTGCTGCCAACACATAAAGTAGGGGTCGGCAAGTAAGTTTGGCCTCAGCCCAGTGTTGGCCCGCACACGGACTACACACGGACTAGTCCAAATTCCGTCAGGTGCGTAGGATTCTGGTAGTTGTAGGTTTTCGACCTCTTGAGTCGATGCATCCTTTTTCTCTGTTTTCTGGGGTCATGTAGCACCAGTTTCAAAAGAATTTGTGTTGTTCTGCTGCATAGATGTCCTAGTTTTGTGTGAGGGTGTCCTTTATATTGGTAAAATAGTTAAAATATTCGGTCATATGACAAATGATTCAAAATGATACGATCAGGTTGCCCCGGTAATCCATGATAATAGGATCAACATTACAGAACAGAAAAAGCAATTCTATTCCAGTAAAATAAAATAAAAAGTATACATTTGGTTAGTAGTTTGCTGAGATTGAGGAAAAGAACGTCTGTGATTAAAAACATTAGAAATAACGAACCAAATAGCCAAAAAACCCAACAATCAATCACATCTCATCCTTTATAATTGATTTTTAGTAGACATTAGGGATGTCCCGATCAGATACAAAGATCGTTATCGGGGCCCAATCAACACTTTTTATAATTGATTGGGAATAGTTATTTTGATCATGCACCCTGCCCGATCCTTTGTTTACGTCCACCGTCACATGAGTGTAGTAATCGGAGAGCACAATTTGTGGCAGATAATCAGGTTTTATTGTAATGCTTATACTCCAGTGAATGATTTTTTTCTGATGTTAAACTTAAGTTGAGAGCAGTTTCAGAAGACTAATTTTACCTTGTTTACTTTGTCAATTTGTTGAAAAATCAAATGCTGTCGGACTGATTTTAATGACTTTTAAGTACTTGAAGTGTGCACTATGCAGCTGTATTATCCAGATAAATGCAAGCACCAGATCAGGACTTGGTAATACTCAATATCAAATGACACGGATTGAGATCGGGGGCAAAAAACACTTGATCGGGACATCTCTGGTAGACTAGATATAGACATTTAGTGCTGTGTGACAACAAGAAGAAAGCTGATGAAATGTGGAAAAATATCAGTGTGTTTGTACAGTGGGGAGAAGGCGAACATGCAGAAAGAGAGGGAGGACAATGGCTGTGTTGCAGCTGTGAAGGAGGGTGATGGCCAGCGTTGTAAAGGAGAGTAATGCATGGCTATTAGAGAAAGTGAGGGGCCCCAAGAGAGCCATGATCAAAACCATATAAGGCCTTGGAGGATGCATGCAGCATGTTGACTTGTGATGTTGAAAATGGAGATACTAAGTTTTCCATCTTTTCCTCGAGTTCTCTGCTCACTTCTTCTGCACTGCCCTCTCTTTCACTCCCCTGCTTTGTCTCACCATCTCCGTGGCCTGGGATCGTTTTCTGTGTAGCACCTGCACTGAAGGACAAACGCCCACCCTGCAGCCTGCTGGGATCTTATTCATGCTGCAGCCAGAGGATACTAAATTGGACTCCGGGGGAGGGAAGAGAATAGGGCAGTAGCCTCCAGCCCTGCTGCACAAATTATGTAAGATAATAACTATTTGGAAATGTGTGATTATATTATTAGCTAACAAGAAAATTGATCTAAGAGGACTTGTTACAAGGCTCGCCTAAGCTAAAATATTCCTTTAGCAGCTTTCGTATTGTCCGTGGCAGTGCCACAGGGAAATCAGTTAGTATTATGTAATTTATAATATCTTCTTAAAAGCTTTACTCTCTAAACTATGGATCTGACATACCAAACATTTATGTTCTCTACTCCTTTCATAACATTGATGTGGGCAGAGGCACAGTAACCAGGAACTATTATGCCCTTTGGCAAAAACAAAAGATTCTATGATAATAAAAACCTATAGCCTGGATGGGGCTACAAGGTGGGTGTTGATTTTCATGTTGCATAAAACCGTTAGAAAGCCAAAAAGGCAATTGAACGATGATTTATGATGAGGCTTTTGTGAGGTAAGTGGTGCTGCAGTGTTGTTACAGACAACTGTATTGCTGTAGAAAAGCAGCAATGTGTGAGCAATTTAGTGAGCAAATATTCTGTTGGAGCATGTAGAGGACGGGCTGTGAACCATGCTGATACTGTGTGTTTAACTAGCAAACAGAGACATGCTGAGGAATGACAGATGAGGTGGGCTATGTGTAATTTATGCCTTATAGGGCTTATAGGTTAATCCACTGCAAATAAATATATATGAATATAATTTTTTACCTGTTTACTTAACCCTTTGAAACCAGGATTGACATCTGTTTTTTTGTGCTGCGTTCAGATGCCTTTTAGAAGCTGTTTAATCTTTAAAACCTGAGCAAATTAATTTGTTTACCTACCTATTGTAGGCAATGAGCAACTTGGCAAAAATGTCTCACGTATTGCAAGAAGGAACAAGAAAATCACCTGAAATTTTTTTTTTTTTTAAGGGGAGAAAAAGTAATAGGAAAAAATGTCTAGAAAACTATATTCATAATTATTATAATTATATGTTTCATAACAGTGGAAAGGAAAGAAAAAACAAAGCAGCAAATCCTTGTTTTTGAAATGCTTGGACCAGGAAATCTGTGGCATTTTTCTTGATGCATAATTAAAACAACAGTTGTTGTTCAATAATTTACTGTTGCCTATCTAATTGAATGACTGTGTCAGCACTATTTTAGACTTCAGAGTTAGTATCTACAAACAGAAGCACTTTTTACACGGATACCTTGCAATAAGGCTGCAACAAAGACGCTTCATTATGCCGCCTTTGCTTTTTTTTTCAACAGAGCCAAATAATGCAGGCATAATGCAGTCCCAGAATGTGATTTTAGATAGCATGCTGGCGTTCCAGAGCAAAGAGGTGTGATGGGTGAGACATGTAACACAACAACATTGGCCTCTAGTGTGACATATAACGTATACGTTGGCAGCACTTTCTTAACAATAACAATGACATAGTATGACAATAACAATGACATAATATGACAATAACAATCATTTACTGTCCCTGTCACATGGTGGTTTATCTCGTCCTCTGCTCCGTGGATAAGGAGCTCTTGGATCTAATTATCTCCCCATTTAGCAGACATTTTTGGCTGCTGTTCCTCTTCTTTAGTCAGCTGCTAATTGCTTCTAGCTTGTTTTTAAAGCTCCCAGTGGTGTGTCGCACACATAACATGATGTCAAAACACCACACCCATCCCATAAATGGTCCCGTGCTGCTGGCTGTTCCTTATAAACAGATGTAGACTCTGCGCTGTTACTACCTCCTCTGTTGACTTTAAGGGGAGACAATAAGGGGAGCATCAGGATTTAAAGTGATGATGATATCAGGAAACTTTTTTTTTTTTTTGCACTTCAGCGTGTGCAGACTCATTAGGTTGTTTTTATATTAATGTAGGGTTTATTGCTGTGAATCAGACAAGGCTCCTCTATTCCCGTAAGACCACTACGGCTGCTGTCATAATGTCCTAAAGTTGTTCCATTATTCACTATCTGACATCATCACTACAGTCAGCCTCTCTGCTGCTCATATTCACAAGCTGTACCACGTGATCTGTACAATATTATAGAGATCAGATACACATGAATAATATACATGATTTTTTAAATATATTAATTGTAATTGAGTCTCACATGTCTGACTCACTTTAATTTTTGTACAATTACTTCTTAAACAAAGGTCTTATATTCCCATACAGGACTCTTCTCCTGAATCTGATCATCATGTCTTTGTTGGCTCTTCTGTGGATTCAGATGCAGATAGAAAAAAATCTTAACATTTTCTACTGTTGTAAAATTTTGACAATTGTGCAGCCTTTGGCAGTGGTATAGTGCGTGCTCTTGGAGTGCTGTGTGGCTTTAAGTTGCAGTTAGTCACATCAGGCTTAATTCAGAATAAAACCTAGGCAAAAACGTTGTAATGGCCAGCTGGAGTGGTCAATAGTGAGAAATAATTTAGAGCTGACAGAAGCATTTCCACCTCTACTTGTACTGATTAAAAATATGCTGAACGTTTCTATCCCTACTGGTTGTTTCATAAGGTTATTTGAAATAACACTGTAACCTAATATTTTTACAGAATATGTACTTTGATTCATCATCTTCTTCTGCACAGCTTTGCTGGCTGTTCTGTTTGCACTGTAAGGACTTAAATCTTTTGGTTTTCAGCTTGCCTGCAGCTGTTTTGTTTTTACTCTTTCCTCAGCGTTCATAGACTAATCACAGTTCACTGTTCATCACAAGATGACATCGTTTTCTGGTTCACACGTGGGCTTGATTGCACCATTAAAACTTAGTCAGAGTTGCAAGGATAACTGACTCACCATTGCATATCAGATGATGATGTTGCTCTTAAGATATATTCACATTGTATTTTCAATTTGACATTCATCTACAGTTAACCTTTTGTATTCAAATTTGTATTCAGTGACCATGGCACAGTATATCAATGTGATGCTGGATTGAATCATTTTTGTAAGCTTGAGCAATCTGACGTAGATATTGTTTAAGTTTTGTCTCTAAGTGACATCTAAAGGATTGCCATACTATAACCATACAAAAAGCCAGACTGTATAATATTTGCAGTCAGTTGTCTCTAAATAAAGCATGAATATCCTAAAGGAGATGGGTCAGCCCTTGTTGTCTGGCTCTTGACTTCGTTCTAGTATCACACACATGAATATGACAGCCATATCAGTGTTACTCAAGTTGTTTTGACAGCGCTGTCTTATTCGATTTCAGTTTTTCCTTGAAAGTGTGATCTGTGTATCTGCCTCTGTTATGCTTTCTTCTAAACCCGCACTAGAGTGCTTTGATTCAGAAACAAAGCTGTCCCCCATAGCTTTCATCCACTGGATACTATCGATCTAAAGTGGCTTGATCGGTCTTTGAGAGGCCAAGCGTTATTCTCGATGAAGTGTTGACCTTCGGCTCAGGGGTATATCGTGCTACTATTGCTCTACTGCTCTTCGCTACCAGGGAAAGGAAACATGCAGAAATTTGGGTCACGCTCTGTGCCAGGCATGGTGAAGGAGGTAATGTTTCGACATTTGTGACAGTTCTCAAAATGTGAGTCTTTGATTTGTTGTTTGAACTGATGGTGCGGGTGGTGAATAGTTAGTAAAGTCACTTTTCCATTCAAAGACAAAGGAGAAGATTATCTCAGCTGTGTTAGTGTTAGTGCTGCAAGATAACTTCCACAGAGGCTGTCTTTGCAATGTAATGCTTTTCTTTCGATATCTTTTCCCCTCACTGTCAGTAACGAGTCTTTGTCCTGCTTCTCTGGTCCTGCTGTAAAATCCATTAAAGTTTGAGAAGTTAGTCTTCAGAATTCATCAAACACTTGTCTTTACTCCCCTGACATTCTTCAACACATCAACGACCTGCACCTTCAGGTAATCAATATCAAGCAGCGATGAGTTCAGGCATGAAAAGGTTTGTCAGAGATGTTGCTGGCCAGCAGGATGTGTCGTTTACACTTTCCTGAGTGTCACAATGATACCATATTTAGTCAAGTGTGTAGGTCAAGGCCACATCGTCTCAAGCACGTGGTCTTCAAAACATACTGGTTCACTAAATCGCTTTTGATTCGTCTCCTACTAAACAAATATGATATTATCATCACTGCTACCTTAAATACATCATTGCTTCCAGGCATGCAGTTGACCTTTTTTTTTGACTGCTGCTGGTGACAGTTTTATTAGAGGGAATTTTATAGGGCTGCCCCTAAAATGTTGGAGATTTGAATCATCAGTTGGAGACCCCTTAGTCGAGATTGCTTCAAATCGAGCAGTCATTTTGTTAATATTTTGGAGTCACTGTGCTGTGCAGTGTACTTTAGGGGACATTGAAGAGCGGAGATTTTGGAGCGGAGGGAGTGCTCTTGACTTTCATAATGCTCTTTGGTACAGGCTGATGTGTAGATGCAGGTAGCGGCACAGAGGAGGAGAGGCTCTAAGATAACATTAACTTTGCTTTTCTGCTTAGAAGTGGTAAATTTACTTATAGCAAGTAAATACAATACAGTCTCTTTTGACATCTAGCGTCGGTGTAAAGTTTTGTTGCACACTGCTGATCCACTGTTAGAACTTTTAGATTGTTTACTGTATTACAAAACTTGCAGCTGACACATTGAACTTCCCACTGATCCTTTCTTCATTTTAAAACTTTGTATGAAAGGTATATCAGGTGGCTCAGTGGACAGAGCAGGCGCCCAATGTAAAGAGGCTGTGTCCTCGCTGCAGCGGCCGTGGGTTCGATTCTGGCCTCGGCCCTTTGCTGCACGTTGCCCCCTCTCTCCCCCTTTCACGCTTAATATTTCTGATCAACTAAAGGCATAAAAGCCCCGCAAAAAATCTTTATATGGAAAAACAAAACATCAAATATTCATACTGAACAACCAAATCTGATTTGACTGACGTAATTCAACCCTAGAATTAAATTCAAAGTTATTCTTCAAAAAAGAAAGTTGCCTTGAAATCAGTAACATGTAAGCATGTCTTTACAAGTGAGATATATTGGTGTAACAAAAAAGTTAATTCCCTTGAATTACATACCTGCATATTTGTACATTATCATGTTGTCCTGCTCTGTGTGGCGAGCAGCAGCTTTGTCAAGTTGTATTGTGTGTTTTTGTATTATGTCTCTGCAAGTTTTATCTGACTCCCCCTCAGTCATACAGCAGCTTTTTCAGTCATAAACCACCTTTGCTCAAAGAACATGTTTTTAACTGACCTACTGTTGCACATAGGGACATTTATATGAAATATGTTTATTAAGATACATGTAACCAACACATCTTTTAAGCTGTCTACTTTGCCACTTTGCATCCTCCTTCACAATAGAAATAGAAAGTTAGTTTAGGGTTAGCAATATTGAAACTGGACAAGGGGATGTCATCTAAACATAATATGAACCGTACTTCATGGTACTACAGGAAGAACATGTTCTTTTATGCTATTCCCTTCTCAAATTTATGAATAATGAGTCTGTGAATACTGTCGTTTAAACCGCAGATCATTTTTTCCAAGTGCGGTGGTGTCCCCTAGAATCAATGAGGTGATGCGTACACATCATTTCACCTCTCTTTATGGCATTAGCATGTAAATGAGTCCAAATCAGCTTCACACTCCGTGACTAAATCAGGTCACATTGGGAGGAAAGCAAAATGGCTAAGAAAGAAAGAAAGTGAGAGAGAGAAAGAACGAAAGAAACCCTTCTCCCACAGTGCTTGGTGAAAAAGAAACCCATTCATAGCTGCATTAATCATGGGTGGCACTCTCACCCAGAGAGGGAGAGAGAGAGAGAGAAGCATTGAAACAGCATTATTCGTTAACTGGATCTGTCTGAATCAGTCTGCTTTCCCTTCACAGTTGTGTTCTCTGTGATCTAGCTCAGTATTTAAAACATCTGACTCTAGTTAGGTCCAGCTTTGAACATGCGTAGATAACTTTAGTTAAGCATAACTACAGTTCGGGGGTTTATTTGACATCTGTAATGATATTTTGTTGGCTGGGAAAGCAGAGAGAGTACAGTTTTGCCAGACAGGCTAATTAACTTAATGTTCATAGCCTTTACTGTTGCTACAATTTGGTAACGAGATGAATAGCAACAGATATTAAATTAAATATGCAGCTGTTCTCTCTGTAGATTTTTTTCCAGAGATTGGAGTTTCTTTTGTGAAAGCAACATCTGGTCTATTTTCTCAGACTTGGAGTCGATGGGCTTTTGAATGGACTTTTGTTTAGAAGTCTGAAATAAGGTCTGGGGTTGACACAAGCCTAAGATATTTTCATGTTTTTTTTTTCTACAACATAAAATACATCCATACCCCACAGGTAAATTTCAAAGCTTTACTGTGTCTTAAAAAAGGCGATTGCTTAATAAGAATACAGAGTGTCATCGCACTAAACACAGCTCTACAACCTCATTCTGGTAGTGACGGTGAGTTATGCAACAGTGGTGTAGTTTGTTTATAGCGATTGCATATGCTTCAAAAATATAAAAAAGTTATGTTTAGTTGTGAAGATTATCTTGCAGAAAAAAACATATATCATAAACTTTAGTATGCCACATAGCTTTTATTTTCTGCAGTAATTTAAAATCTAATGAAAAAATCCCATTGGCTTTTTGTTCTTGGTCAAGGGAACTAGAGCGACCAACTTCAATGTTGGTCTACAAAAAAAAACCATCATCACCCCAGCACTGTTTTTACAATCCCAGCAATACACTTTGTGACAAATAAACACATCTTTCCATGTAAAACTTGGGGTGCCTCTCTAAAAAATAAAAAAAGCGCAAGAAAATACTGAATATTCAATAAAAGATGGTTTAGTTTCAGAGCTTACTGTGTTTTAAGTATCTTATCAGTATGGAACTGGCTCCAAAATAGTACCCAAACCCAATATATATTTAAATAACGGGTTTGGGTACTACTTCTATGTTACAAGACAACAGGGTGCAAGAACATGAAAAATATAAACCATAAAGCTTCAAGCAGCAGTCCAGGGCACCAAGCCAGAGTGTATCTACCAAAATAGATCTCATATACAGAGAGGACATGCCAGTACTGAGAGTACATGCTGCAGGAGGTTTGCCAGGTGTTGTTCACATGATCATGAAGCCCATAGAAATGCACATTATTGTATTTACTGATACATGTGCAGTAGTCTTTCACAAAGGCCTTCTGTTTCCTAACAGCCATTGCTACTCTCACCTACCACCATAAAATTACTCTATTATCTGTCAAAACAGATGGAACAGGTTTCGGTCCTTTTTAGTGACACCTTTACCCTTGATTCTTACAGATTCATTTATGATTTAGAGTCATAGCCATTTTGGTGACATTTTAATCAATGAGGTACTCAGCAGTTTCCCCACCTAAGTGTTATGCACTGCATTTCTTTGCTTCAGCTGTTTGTTTTCCTTAGAGTTACCGGCATGTATTTTGCAAACTTTAAGTCTGAGTGTTCTTGCACATGTTTGCATGCATTTCACATGTAGCATAAGGTAGATTTCTTCATTTGTCACTTTGGATAAGTATCAGTCTTCCTCCAGAATTGGCCCTTTTATGTTGTAAGACTGAGATTTATGCATACAAAAGCAAAGATGCAGGTATTTTACATGTGATCTTATTAGAAAACCTTGAATTTCAAAAGAACTAACCTCAGCAAACAGTTGGCGTTGTTAGTTTGTCGGGATGCCTGTGTGTGTGTGGGTTAGTGCTCGTGTATTTATGCATGACCTTAATATAACCATTTTAACAACCCTCCTGCTGCGTTATGAGTCATAACAGGACTCCTCTCCCTCGGTATGCTGTCACTTATGTCATTACTTGAGCTTAAGATGCATTCACCAAGCCCGCTCATTAGCTACCGCATTTGTTCGAGGAGCCGCATGACATTAGCATTTAGATGTGCAGAGAGCTTCACCTGCTGCTGTCATTGTTGGGATGCGCAGACAAATTCACATCTGGTGAATTTCTTGACAGTGAGAACAGTGAGAGATTGCTGCTGTTTGAAGAAACAGTGTTGTCTATAGGTCCAGAGGTAAATGTGTTTACATATACAGTGTAGCACGCTGTTGTTATTCAAGCATGGCGAATGTAAATCAGGCTGAATCTTGAATTGCTTTGGTGTACCAGCCTGTGGGCCATTATTTCTATAGTCAGACATGTTTGTTGGTTGACAACATCGATGATTGTTTATCATTTGTGTGATAAAGCTGATGGAGAGCAACCAGATGGTTGTTTTATCTACAATGTGAGACTTGCTCAGAGAGGAGCAGGGAAAGAGGGGAACACACTGATAGAAAAATAAAAGGCCAAGAAGGGGAAAACAGTGGGGCTGTCCTCTGAAAGTCAACGAGTTGAATCATCAGTTGGAGACCCCTTCGTCGACGAAGATGCTTCAAGTCAAGCAGTCACTTTTTGTCGGTCAGTGTGCCGTATACTTCGGGGAATGTTTTGGTCCTGAGATTTAACTGCAGAGTGACTAACTTGGCTCGTTAACTATGATACCGTGTTCAAACTCCCAAACTTGATATGGAAAAAAAGTCATGAAGAGTTGAGTATTTTGCATGGCAAAAACATGTTAAGCAACAGAATGGATGTTTTATTCAACGTATACATTTTTTACTGAAACTATTTATTTTCATGTTACCACTTTATTATCACCAACATTTTGATTAGTAACTATTTTAATGACATTTTTTCTCAGTAAACATTGATGATTACAATTACATTTATTTTGTAATTTAAGTCCTGTAACTAGTTACTCCACACAAATGCCAATGTGGATGTGCCGAAATCTGCAGTTCCTTGAATGGCCTCTTGAGGCTGGCTCCGACACAGATTAAATCCTCATAGACTCTCATATTGAAATACACAACATCCCAGCAGAAATAAACATGTTTACAGCCGGAGACAAAAAAATGGTGTTGGTCTCTATACAACACCCATGGGGTGAATTTTTTTATTGCTTACTTATTGACATTTTATTAAGGCCAAAAGTTACGCAAAATTGAGGGTAGGGCCGCTTTAGTGACAGGCTATTTGTGAGACAACGCCATAGTCTGTGGGTCAGATCAGAACCCATTGGACAGATCTACCCCTCGCTCCTCCACAGCTCCAACCTCTCATTCAGATATGGTCACTGCTCCAAAAAAAACCAAGATGGGGACGGCGGAAATGTTGAACTTGAGTCTTCTTAACGGCAGTCCACAAACCAGTCGGTGACATCATGGTAGTTAAGTATTTATACAATCTATGCTCCACATAGAAGATTACATATTATTTTATTAGCATATTGTGTTTGATTGGGTTCCAGTTCTTTAAATAATTTCAAATGTAGTAAACACCTGAAAAAAAAAACATTTAATGACTCCACTTGAATGAGGAGTAGTTGTTGTAAGTTGCATTGCAACATTGACATGCTTGTGAATTTGTCGTAGAGCGAAGGCCTTCAGTTTCCATTTGTTATAACTGCTGTGACATCTGGGTGTGCCTCCACAACAGGTGACCTCAGAACCTCGGACTCCACGTTAGCATTTACCCTCTGACTAGAAGAAAGGTGGCAAGGTTTTCTGAGGATGGAGCCAGTCAAGCAGAGACTGATGTGCAGACATCTATCTATGCTGTCATGCTGTTCTGTGTTCTGCTGAAGGTTGAGAAAAAAATGTGATACCCCTGAACCTCAGTAACACATCAAAGACCAGACTCAGCAGGTGCATTTTTATGGCTGGCCCAAATCTTCCTCTTTGCTCTGCAGTGTTGTTATATAGGCCATCTTTCTATTGCTATTACTCACCTTATGGGTTACAGTATCAGCAGAAAAGATCCTATAGCACTTTAGCACTGTCAAAAAGCAGATATTGAGGATGTGCCTTCTATTTGTGGATCCATTCTGTTGTTTGTTGGACTACTGTACAGATACAACGTCAAATATGGCTGATATAACAATGCATCACGATATTACTAGGGCAGCTTCAGTGGTGATATATTTTAAGAAAGATCCGGGGGTGGAATTTAAAGTACTAAAATACTGAGTGCACAGTAGATAACACTTGAACGCTGTCAGAAAGTAATTTATTTTCCATCCATTTTTTTATTAGTTATCTAATTAATTCATGGAGAACACCAAATGTATGTATAAATCTATTCTATTATTTTATTGTTGTAAGTAAGTTGAATGAAAATCAGCACAGGAGCCGATAGGTCTGTATCTAGGTGGCTGCAGTGATTGTCTTAATGAGTGTCTTTACCTGAATGACAATATCAAGTAATTATTAGAGACTTGTTATTGAGCTGCATGTAAACATACACAGTGGCTCTGTGCTTTAAAAAACCCTCACTGCATGAGGAAGTGGAGGGATACTTTGATTGTAACTGATTTTTTATTTGATACTGACGATTTATTTTAAATGCTGCATTTATTTATTTACACACAAAAATTAGAGAACAAAGCAAAATACAGATATTTAATTAGGCAATATCACATGAGAGGGGCACATTTTATTTATAGGCACCTTTAAAAGCACTCAAGGACACCTTATAAGACACAGTTTAAAAGAAGCAGCAATGCATCCATAGATCATAAAGTCAAAAATCATTAATATACAGTAATAAGTTAGTATATTACCTTGACAAAGTAATTGTCATAAAAACAAGGTAAAATAAAAGTCATTACAATGAAATCATTATCAGTGCAAATCAAGATGTCACAATGTTAGTCTGTATTTAAGGAGCTGTTAATCAATTTGGGAATGACAGCAGGTTCCAATCCGTTTTGTTTTGGTTGTGGGCGTAACCTGCTATGTTGATTGGGGGTTGTGCCGTTGGGGGCTTAGTCTAAATAGCAGAAAGATCCAAATTGCCTTTTGCAACATGGCACATTTTTATGAGGCACTTTAAGCTATATAGATATTCAATTGTTTTCTTTTTCTAATTTAGGAAGCTTTTTCTGGTCTGCAAATTCTGATATCTTTAACAGCCCAACAGAAAAAGCACAAGTTTGGGGTATGTGATTCAGTAATTTCTCTGGTGTGCTGTGCATCTCTAGACTCATTAACAGACAACACTGAACATGTAGTACACTGCATACAACTAATTGGAGAAGCACTGCATCAAATAGTTTCACGTCCCTTCTGATTTGGTTCAGGAGGCATTATAAAGGTCAGAAATAGAGGTTCCACACCTCAGCAATAAGCTAAAAAACAGTCCATCGGTTTGGTCGGACTTGCTGAAATTGGAGTCGTCTATGCTGACCTCTCAGTCTGGGATGAGTTGAAGCTAGCTGAGCAATACTAATGAGAGAATTAATTTAGGTGGGTTTAAAAGACAGGGAATTTGAACATAACCACATGAGTTCTTGTGTCAGTGTTCACATAAGTACTTAATGACTTCCCTGTCATGATGTTGTACACACTATTATGCACCATATTCTAAACTTGAAGAAGATGACTGGAATAATCTTTTGTTTGTTATGTTTCCCCTTAACAGTGACTGCTGAACAGCGCTCAGAGTAAAGCTGAAGGTCAGGACATCCTAACTGGACTGTTAGCAGCCAGCGGCTTGTTTATCTCTGCTCTGCCTCAGAGCCCACTCATTTCATCCTCTGTTCCATCTTTACGTGCCTCAGGTCTGTAATTCAGAAAGGAGAGCTTAGTTATTGCTCCGAGACAGGAGGTCACAACAGCATGGCAGCGAGCAACCTTGTAAAAATGTTGACGGGGTGTAAAATACCAGGGAACAGCTTATGCAGGGTTTTAGAATGAGCAGGGCACTGTAAGCTTTTGCCTGCATCAACATAGAAAGGAGGGAGGGAGGATGGACATCAATGCGGATAGATTTCCTGCTGGAGATGGACTCTGATGAGTTGAGATGTAGGTGTGCATACAAGTGTGTTGTGTTTCTGTATTTGCTAAATGTAGGTTAGCATTGAGACTTTTCCACTTTTTTCATTAGCAGGCCTTCTGTGTTTCATGTTCATACCAAAAAGCATTTCAACAACGGAAGTCATCATCACAATATATTTTCAAACATTACTACCATGGATTGTACAGAAAGATGGATAACCTGATAGTTCCCCAAAAGTGAAGCTAAAACATCTTGATCGTCCTCTGGTATCTGGCTGCAGTATTAGGTTATAAACCCCCACCCCTCCATGTTAGAGGATGGGACATGGGCTGAACTACATAATCAAAATATATGTCAAATGATATTCCTTCCAGTTATGATTTTTGCCATTTTATGTTGTTACTTTTACCCTGTTGTTTCTGCTCAATTTTGTTTTAGCTATTTATTCTCATAAAAAAGGGGGTGTAATCTCATGATTGACACCATGTTTTCCCATTAATAACCAAGGCTATGGCAGGCCACCATAGTCTAATTTGCCCCACCATCGTCAAGCGATATAAAAATATGTACTCCGTTGGGTTATTTATAGCCCAGTAGAGGCAGAGAAGAGCAGCAGAACTAAACCGTTCATTCTGCTTGGCCGAAAACCGACTTTCTCTTACAGAAACCAGCAAATACCTCCTCTCATCTATCAATTTGATCAGCTGTGAACGTATGAACAGATCAATTATCCACCAAATGAGTGACATCCAGCTGCATTCACGGACTGGCAAAAATATATTAGAGCAAGACCACAGAGTAGCGGTATCACTCTAAAAATCCCCTTCATTTAATAGCTCACTTTTTCAGTTTGGCAGTTTATAAAAACATATTTCTAGGTTCTTGGTGGGGCATCCCATCACACAGCAGCTTTTAGACATTCTTCTGCTGTTTGCCAGTGCAAAGGAAGCACCTAAGGCAGTACAAAGTCAATGGAGAGCTATGGATTGTTTTCTCCACAGGTGGGGATGGATTTAATGTGCTCTGTCTCTATAGTGCCGATTTAGGCGAGTGCCCAGGCGGGACCAAGAGTTGCAGATTTTGGCTCCAATTGACACCACCAGCACAAGATGGCAGCACCCAAATGCAGGATGTTTTGGTTTCATTTTGTACCATGGGAGTGGAAGTGTTGTCCATCTGTCTGTTATCGGTTTTCCACATTGCTCTCCCTCATTTAAAAATCCATAATCTATGAATACTCAGAAGTATCAGACACGAGATGTCTCCTACTTCACTCTGAAGTTCATTCAAGTGTATATGATCTACAGGCTTTCAGGTTTCCACATCACACCAAGGTGAGCACAGAGAAACTTTTCAGACAACCTCCCAGCCACAGCGTGAATGATCAATATCAGCATCAGACAGAGGATGTGTTTTTTCTGTTAAGTCCAGTCCTATTTTATTTATTTATTTTTTTCGATTCTTGTCAGATTGTATCTAAGGCTAGTGCTCTGTATTCGTGCCATGGCACTCCGCTGGCAGAAATCAAAGTCTGCTGTTATTTTGTGACACTGTGAGCCACATGTCACCTGTATAAGAGTTTGCACATTTGATTATTTGGTATATTTGATAACCTGTATGGTGTTATCTATATATAGTACATTTTAATGCCGAGTCTGAATTGGGACAAATAAAATGTCTTACATGGAATGAAACAGCTCTGATTTGCTTTGCAAAATCAAAGGATGTCCTTTTTAATTGCAGATGATTATGTTCAACAAGCCTACTATCAGCATCTTTTAGGACTGCTTGTGTAGCTTCTTGAGGCTATATGAAGAAAGAGTAAGGATAAAAAATCTGTGAAAAATATCTTCTATGTATTCAGTTGCATGCTCGTGCTCTTTGATTTGCCAGTCTAGTTTCTGGGTTGAATGTTTACAGCTAATTGTTTACAGTATAGTGAAACAAGACTTAAATACTGTGATTAGTCAGGAATGATGTATAACATTGGTAAGGGTATTCAGGGAAGCAGACATAGAGGCAGCAATAGCATTTTTTTGATAAAGAGAGAGGAATTTTATGCATCTGGATTTAGGTTAATAGATAAAAAGTGAAACAAAAGCAGTCTGCTGTGTTTGCTTCACAGTACCTAATA
The DNA here is from genome assembly GCF_026936395.1 of Plectropomus leopardus. Classification (NCBI taxonomy): domain Eukaryota; kingdom Metazoa; phylum Chordata; class Actinopteri; order Perciformes; family Serranidae; genus Plectropomus; species Plectropomus leopardus. The sequence continues at coordinate 19,211,074 of NC_142176.1, read as the reverse complement.
ATAGATAAAAGGTGCTCAGAATGAGGCTACACAATAGATCAAGATTCCTAGATTGCCTTACTTGAGTATCTCCTCTTTCTAAATGTTGTTTCCCTTTGGGTTGGTTGTAAATGTGATCTGCTGAGTGTTCTGTCTCAAACACTGTTTCGCTGCAGTGTGCTGCAGTGTGAGTTGGACCTGTGGGACCAATACAAGCCTCAGGGCTGTATGCAAGTAGGAGGAGGGGAGCCATGGTGGACTTGATTGGTGGTTAGATGGCAGAGACATTGTCATTGTAACTACTTTGAACACAGTCTCTGTGTGTTATGTATTTCTCACCTTTTGGGGACAAAATTCTGGCATCACTTTGCAGGAACTCAACCAAAATATGGTCCCCATAAGAATAACAATGTGTTCACCAAGGATTTAGGGCTTTTGAATACTAAGACTGTATTTTTCATATGCATTTTTTTTCAATGCGTTATCCGTTGAACAATACCATTGCACAGAATCTTTGTACACTGAGTACGATGCATTTTATTGTTGCATTTGTTGGGAAAATGTGCAATATGAGGCAAAATGAAAAACTAATTTCCTCCCTCTCTCCCATGGAGTTACCTCCCTGGCTGTCACCACTTTCTGCCTGCATCTTGCATCCGGCACTGCGGTTACCTGAATTATGAAAAGATACTGTGCGGCTATTAAATTGCACTCTGCTGTGAACATTATTACAGCTGTAATGCATTTCTGAATAGGTTAAGCTTACATTTTCCTTACTGTGAAAGATTTCAAAAAGGACATTGCTTCCATGTATGTCCACTTCTGCACTGTTTCTCTTTCTTGTTGTGGATGTATATGTGTCCTGTAGATTAGGCTTCGACAGATTTTCTTCTCTACATTTTGGTCAAGCAAAGCTGGAAATGCTTTTGACTGTAAAGTCAGCTGTTTTTGAAGGACATTTTGATCTGTCATAATGATCAGTGGTTATCCAATGCCAAGTGGAAATCACTTGATAAGATTTTGTGTTATTTAGGAATCATCATGGCACCTTAGCTATTCTGTCATTTGGCACATAGCTACCACTGCTGTTATCTTCATCACATCTTACATCACCTACCTAGCTTTTTTTTTTTTTTTTTTACCCCCTTTTGACCCTATCTCTTCACTCAGCACAACCCCTGCTGGCTGTTGTGAAAGAGCTATCTAACTGCCACCAACAGTATGTATCCTGCTGGTGTGTTTTCTGGTTAATCTGATCCAACTGCTGAGTGGGGACAGCAACTCGAGGCTGTCACAAGGGGTCTCAGGCCATGAGGATGAGATCTGACATGTGGCCTTGGCTTAGTGGCAGATGGTGAAGCCCTGCTGTCAGAATTGGGGAGAATGCAGTCGAGCTCCAGTAATGCTGCTAGTTTCACTAGGTTTACTGTAGCGCCTGCCCTGAAATCCTGCTGCTGGCCAGTCGCTCTCGTGTAGCCACATTTCCATGTCAAACAGTGGAGGCCTAAAGAGTCCTGAAGCACATCTCACTTCAACTCTGCCTGAAGTTCAAGCTGGTATGGCCATTTTACAAGGGTTCCTTGACATCTGACCTCAAGATCTCTGAATGAAAATTAATAGTGTGGGTACCCCTGGGTACAATCTAGTAAGAATTGCTTTACAATATCTATATTGACCTGATAACTGTGTTGTAATGCAAAATAATGGAATTGAAAATATGCAATTAAAAAATACAATTAACTGCAATTAACTAAAATTCTTGGATTAATTGCCATTAAAAAATTAATCATTTGACAGCCCTACAAGTTATATATATATATATATATATATATATATATATATATATATATATATATATATATATATATATATATATATATATATATATATATATATATATATATATACTATTGGTTTTGATATGTAATATATATATTGCCTTCCTTAGCCTTTAATAGACTTGGTCTAGATAAGAAATAGGGTTTAGCTGAATAATTGGATGAAACTAGTACCCGGTGCACATAATGAATGTTTTAGGAGGACAAGCATCATCCAAGAAAAATGTGTCAATATCTGCACTCATGATGAACAAAAATCCTAATTCAGGTAGCTGTCTTCAGTCCATTATTCCTGTGATCAAAAATGATCTTAAGCTCGATTTTGAGGCTGTTCTCCAAGTGGTTTTTCTGATAATAAACACAGCAACTTCTGATCAACCCCATCAATTTCGGGCTTAAAATACCAACTTCCAATTAAGTCCCACCCGTTTATCTTTTAAACCCCGCCCACATCTGGCTTAAATTCTGCCTGTTTTGAGGACAGATAGTAATACAGGTAATTTATTTGGTTGAACAGATATAGACATGCACTCTCTAATAAGAAATAGCACAGCCAATCTGACATAAATTTCAAGTTCATTTATTTAACATTTCTTAATTACTTTCCTACAATAAAGTTTTTATAATATGTGTTATCGCATACTATTTTTGTATCATTTTTGTATAGAGAAAAATAAATGTGTGGATCTGTCAGGAAAGTTTGCAGAAGATTTGAACAGCCCTTAGTCATCCCTAGCATGATGCAATTGCAAAAACTTCTATTGTCAATTTGGGTCCTTATTTCTGAGTTGAATGACAACTGCCACCGTCTGTTTTGTGACCCAAATACGACCCAATAATCCCATTTCTCATCATCGCCCCTCGAACTTTCTGCACATTCAGGGAGAAGAAAAGGATCAAAGCTCAATCTTCATGCTGAACTGTGTCTTTCATGTGGGTTGTCAGTTTGATGCTCAGTTTGACGCTTGCTCTCCTTTTGTGTTTTAGGTCATCGCCTGGAGCAAACAGTAGAGCTGCTCTGCCTACCTACGGATATCAGTGAGTTGGCTTTTCTGTGCCTTGGCAGGTTATTATAGTATACTGAACAGTGTAGGAGGAATTTTTTGTAGTGCCACATGAGAAGTTGTCAAGTTCTCCCAAATTGTAGAGACACTTTAGACTTGGAAAATTCACACAGCAATAATGATAGGGTGACCGCTGTCCAGTGTTGTGTCTCTGTGTACTGGTACACTGAGACCTGTTGCTGCTCACTGGACAGACAGACACAGCATCCTCTGGGCCCCAGGGAGCTCCTTAGCTTGCCTGGCTGTCCACTGAGTCATGGCACTGGGGCGTAAAAACAAGCAGAGAAGGGAGGAAATGAGCAGAGGGAATAAGAACTAAAAGGGTGGAAGAAAGATTGAAGGGAAGGGTCATGATACATTGTTGTGTGGAGCTTTATGTAGCTCAGTGGCAAGGATGCTTTTTTGGTTTTTAAGGCTGCATAAAAGCTCATATCTGTAATGCTTTTACTTCTGTACATCCCCATGGAGCAATGCAAAACAGACATCCTCCGCTGTCTATTAATGCTGGCTTTTGAGCTTACTGCCAATAACCTTGGGTCCAGATAGAGCAACTCACACACTTCACACTGTGTTAGTATTTTTACACATCATGGACAAAGCCAATTAATTGATATCACACTTCGCTAACTGGCACATCATCCTGTTTTGCAATGGCTGATTGAAAAAGAAACAGCATACCACCACACCACAACAATGTGATGTTTGTTCACTTTGCCTCTCACTGACTTGCGGCAGAATGAGCCAACTAGAATGGACCTGCTCAGTTATCATTAGGGTTGGGTAATGTTCACACACTCGGGTACCATTACTGGGTTCAGTACCCAACACTACCTTTTTTTGGTACTTTTCTTTCTCCTTAATAACAAAAAATGTATTTTTTGAACCGTCTGTAGGGGTTATGTAGTTGACTGAAACGCAGTTCTGCTCCTCTGCTCTTTTACAAATCACAGATAGAGCTCATTTTCTGTCTTTATCTTTGGTGGAATGTGTGTGCGTGTGTGTTTACTCATAGTAGTGATACTGGGCTGTTATTAAGATAATATAGAAAAGAATATACAACTTAAAATCAGTGTGATGAAAAATGAACCACGATACTCTTTTTGAACAGCAGAGGGCGTAATCTACTTTTAACTTCGCTTGCTTGACGTGCCACGTCACTACGTGTACAAACATCCTATGTCATGCCCAAGACTAGAGACATCTCGACAACATAAATAAGACAAAGCAAAGGCTCCGCAACAGGCGATATTGAAAGAGAAGATGCACCCTCCAGTTTCAAATCAGGAGTGTGGCGCTTTTTGAGCTTCCTTAAGTCAGAAAATAATAAATGCGAGAAGATAACAGAAAAGACAAAAAAAGTCTGCAAATATTGCAAGAGGGTTTTGAACTACGTAATGATGCAGCATGTGAGCTGGCATCATAGTGAGAAGCTCCGGTCCGCCCCGTCTACATATGTTCCTCCTTAATGACAGCTACATGGCCAAATCACACTGACAAGCGCATTTGCAACCCTGCTCGCCCAAACGAGTACAAGAGCCAACGAGAGTGCACAGGTTATCATCCACGAGTGGGAAATGGCCAGCTTAGTTCTTTAAGCTGGCCCTCTCTGCTTTCCCCTCTAGAAAAAGCATATATGTCCACACCAGCCACTCTGTCCCAAGTGAAAGGGTTTTTTTTTTAACAACAAGGGATATTGTGAATGTTGCATTTATACCCTACCTCAGAAAAACAAAATCTGTAATTTCATATGGAAAAGAAGAGAAAATGCAGTATTTTCTATAATTGTTTTTGAAATAATTGTTGTTTATGTAAGTCAGTCGTTTACATTTTATGAAGGCTGTTAGAGAGGGTTCACTACAGGTCACTACCACAGCAGTGTCCTGGTTCGCACTCTATGATTGGTCCTCTGTAGTGTATTTTTATGGTTCCCTTAAAAGTACTTATTTCGGTTCGTAATCCTAGTTATCATACCGTGTAACTAATGGCAGTTCTCTCATTTGTGAATATGTTAAGAACGAGCCAACGGTAACATCGTTGGAATACTGTGATAGATACATGTCTACATCATTCAGCTCTTTGTAAATACAGCTCAAGTACAGAGCCAGAATTTAGATATGACATAGCGAGGGAGGAGATCGTGAGGAAGCGGGCAGTTTGTGTGCTGATGGAGGAGGACTGAGTGCATCATGGGACAACCCGACTGAGGACATACTGTACCGGATTGGAGAACGAGGATGCAAAAACAACAGTTGAGCAATCCAAAGTGTTGTGAACCTCCCGTCATCATTTATTAATATTCTGCTAGAATATTCATCCACCCCAGTACAGAGCCATCCTTCTAGAGAGAAATTAATAGAGCTCTGTATTATCCTGACACTCAACAGTGCATCACAGCCTTTGTTAGTGTTGTCACTTGAATAGCATCCATCATCAACCAGCATCTAACATCCACTCCACTTGTGTGCTTATTTCATGTTTACTGTTGATTTTGACCACATCCTTTTCTATAGAGGGATTAAAGAGAGACAGATCAGGGCTGTTTGCTCTGGCTTTCAGACTTTGACCCACGATGTGGTCTTTAAGAAGCTGTGAATCCAGAACCAGATCACTGACATAAGCCTCAGAGCCATACTCGCACTTGAGTAGGTCCGTTAAACAGCCTCAGAATAGGTCTCCATCCATCTGCATGTCACTGATATGGAAAATCCACGGCTGTTTGGATTCACACAGTGAACTTTAGCGGTCGACTAGTTTTGGGGGATGGCTGCATTTGGAGTTTGAGTCAGCCTGTGCTGTGCAGTGATGTGTGCTCAGTCTGCCAGCTGCTATGCGTCACCTATTCTGATTAAATCCTTTGAAGATGAAGGGAAGGACAAAGAATCTGGCATTCCTGTTACTTATTACAAATCATCAAAAGCCAGAGCAGCTCGATTAATGTGTACACTGGTTCTGCGATACCATGCTGTGAATGTAGTGATAACTAACCCTTAAGTCATGGTGGAATTTGATGCCACGCTATGAAGTCGGTCACATCTGTCATCACATATGCTGTTAACTTCGCGAGGAATCATCTGTATGTTCCCTCTCTTCTCCTTTCTTTTGCTTTCCTGAGGGATTGCAATTATATGGAAACTTAAAAGAATCAGCAGTCAGTATTTGTGTGTCAGCCCTATAAGAATGTGTACCCGTGTCTGCAGCATAAAATAGCATGAAATTTCTGCTGCTTATTGCTTATTAGTCAAATTTACCAACCCACCAGCACAAAATATATGAGATTGTCATATATGTATGAGTTCTTCTGACAAAGATGTGAACAAATTTAATATTTTCCACCCAGCAAAGTGTCTCTCGTTCCCCTGCTCAAAAGGCAGCACCCTGTAGCTCAACTAAAATGCACCAGTGTATACTGATATAATCTGAATGACTCCTATAATCTTCTAGAACCAACTTTGCTTAAAATTATGCTGTTTTCTGTGATGTGGAAATTAAAATTTGACATTACCTTTAGAAAAAAAAAAAAATTTAATTTTTGCTTAAAGGGAAATTACTCTTAAAGACATACAATGCCCAGTTTCCCTAAAAAAAAAAAAAAACTGTCTGGTGACGTACGGAAGTAATCCCTCTCACATAACAGTGATGACCCACTAGAAGTGTTTGGCAGTGTATTTTTCTGCAGAGATTCAGCACTCTGCCTGCATTTCAATATTTCCAAAAAAAAAGAAGCAACCAGGTGCTAGATCATAAGAAGCACATATCGAAGAGATACAGGAGTAGAAAAAGCAAATATATTAAGGCAAAACACAAAACAAGAGTGTATCTGCTTTTACTTTCACTTTTGCTGGCGAGCATGTTTTCTAGGGCTCGTCTGTCAGAGACCCCTCAGTCAACTGAGATAGCTTCAAATTGAGTTTTTTTGGTTTGTTTTGCTAGCCAGTGTGCTGTGCAATGTGCTTCTGGGGATGTTTTGGTCCCCAGACTTTGCTGCGGAGTGAGTGCTCTTGACTGACACACTGCTCTTTAGTAGAGGCTGCAGCAGACACTTTCCTTCTGCTTAGAAGTGGTGAACTTCTGAGCTCACAGCCACCCAGTTCACCACAGTCTCTGGCTTTTGTTTGATATCCACTGTCGGCAAAAATGTTATTGTGCATTTGCGATCTTTTGTTAGTACTGTTAGCTTGTTTGCTATATCACATAAATGCCACTGTCATTCTGAAAGTCCCACTAGGCCCCATTCAAACCGTAAAAAACAAAACGAATTGTAGTATCGCCATAATCTGATGCGACTTAAATAATTCTCAGCTGTGTACAGCCCAAGTGTTTATCAACAGTACCCAGCAATCCTACATAGTATACCATTAATTTGATTTAGGAGTTGGATGCTGTAATACTAATATCGGCTACCATCATGCTTTCCTAGAAAAAAAAAAGATTGTGCAAATAATTCTTAAATATGTAAAAATCAGGCTATAAAAAACTAAAAAGAATTAACTGTAAGTCAGTAAGTTGCATGTATTTTAATTTGTCAAATCCCTGTCTTTCCTCCAATAATTTTTCTGTTTTACCTCGATTGCAGTTGACTCAGTCATAACAACACAAATAAGCACCTGATTTATGTGTTTTTGTGTAAAGGCCTTTATCTCAAAGCATGTGTTAAAGTAAATTCGTAGAGAATTCATCAATATATTTAATCAAAAATCATTTAATTAATTATTTAATCATCATAAATAGAGGAAGTGGAGTATTTTGAGCTCTGCAATGATGTACTGACAAGTCCTAATGAGGGTCAGAGTGTAGGGTCAAATAGTGAACACTGAATCAGGGTCTGTGATGATTCAGTGTCGTGCTCAGAGAAACATCAGCAGGTAAAACTCCAGCTAAAGAGCAACCTTTTTATCCACAAGGCCACAACACTGCCCCTTAATACTATGAGGACGAAAAGGGGGAAATGTCCAGGGTTTTAGTTTTAGAGCAAAGTAAAGAGACCAGATACAGAGTGATGTGATGTAAGGGGATTCAAATGAGATCTGCAATAATCCAGATTTCTGCTGTGATGGTATGATTGCTGCTGTTGGCTCTGTTTGGTCAGCCAGACCTGCTGAGCCCCATCAGCCCCTTCTCTGTTCTGGCTGTCTCTTATGATCCCTGGCTGCATCCCAAGGGACAGTGAAATTGGTACTCAGCACATCACGTTGAAATGACTTGGACGATGTATCTGCAAGCTGCCATCTTTGGCATTGATTTATTTCTCCTCAGATCTGACCTTTCATCAAATAAATAAAAGCATGACAGTTCTCTCAATGAACCATTTGTACACGCTGATGGAACATAAACATCATCAGTGAAAGCATGATCCTACATTATCATTGAAAATCGCTATTTTTTTATATCTTTGGGATAAAATTATAAATGTACTGCAGACATGCATGGCAATTTCTATGTAAGCTGTCACTTCAGTGAAAAGACTTTTCAGCTCAAGTCAGTTTTGTGTATACAGCCCAAATCACAAGTGTCTGTCAGAGGGATTTGCAGTCCACAAAAAATGACACCCTCCATCATCAGACTCTCAGTCAGGATAATGAAAAATTTAGTGCATACACAAATAGTAGAAATAGGGGTCTGAAACACAGAGTATCTCACGATGATACTATCACGATACTTTCCCCTCTGCGATAATTAATACATTGCAAGACAATCACCTATGATACATCAAGATGCCACTGTGACTGGAGAAGAACAAATACATCTAAAACATATTTAATCACTGCATTGTGATGTCTGTTTCACATATTTGACAGCTGCGATCACAGATTGTTCAGTTTATTGTTTGTTCATTAAGATCCCCATTAGCTTCTGTTTAATATGGTAGCTACTCTTCACTCTTCTACATTGTCTTCTTCAGAATATCCTGCATAGTATATCTTTAACACGCACTAACTGTGATCATTGTAGGCTGATTTAAAGTTGTGGCAGTGTTAGGGGCCGTACAAATGCCACGTTTTTAATCACCTGGTAAACGTGAGGTCAGCTACTGACTGCTACTGTTGTTACCACTCTGTGCCAACTTTCATGAGCGCAGAGGCAGGTTGCGTTTGAGGTTGTTAGGCAAACGTAACCAGATGTTTTTGGAGTGTGTTTTAGACCTTAAATATAGTCCGTGGGGGAGATGTAAAGCTCATGTTATCTTATTTAAATGATCAATTTCTGCTCCTGATATTAACTGAAGAAAGGAGAGATATCTGCCAGCTGTTATTGGTTGTTCCTTGTCACATGACTTGCAGTGCATGTTGCTGCTCTCTTCATCTCAGAGTGTGACTGTTTCACCCTGAAAAGGTGCTCGGGAATGCGTGCACATCACAATGCGTGGGCGTGGTTTATGAGTGCGCCCGCCATGCATCTCCATTGACAATAATAGAATTGAGAGCGTAAAGATGCGGCTTGTACGGCACCTTAGCCATTTTTCTCTATGACAAGATCAGGATGACGACAAATCAGATGACCATGCATGTTCGATGTGTTGACCATGAACTTTATTTTTACAAGACCAGTACAAGTCCTTATTGATCTTGTTTGCCCCTGTCTGTGTTGTAAAAGCCGAAGAGGGCCCAGCAGTGATGTGCGGGTCAGGGTTTTTTAAACCCACAACAACCAGGCTCGTTGAAGGAGCCAATTCAACATTGCAGACCTATAAACTATGACCCGGACAGCAAACTTGAGCTAGAAGTTTCTGATAATAATTTTTTTGCTGTTGGCTATATTGTAAGTAATTTCTAGCAAATAACACAATATAAAATCCAACCCGCTGTGGGTTGACCCCCGCATCGTTGGATCCTAGAATTTTGATTTAAAAGATGTCGGTGCCCCTCTGATTTGTGTTGCCCTGATGTCAACGCTGTTCGCTTTTTTCTTTCTTTTCTGCCTGTCAGTTTCTTCTTCAAATGCAAATTAGTTAACCTTTGTTCACTTTAACCTTGTTCATTTGATAAACGCCACCACAAGAAGTCATTAAGAGGTGATTTTAGTGAGTCGACTATGCCAGGAAATCTGTTTAGAGCACCTGCTTGTTTTTATAAAAATATTGATATTTGGGACAAGTGTATAGATAACATATTACAGGTGGAAGTTATATACTATATTCCTATACTGATATTTTGTCCCACTGTTATGAAGAGCAGCAAAGAAGGAATCCAGGTCTGTAAAGGATGTTTAGTTTACAGTTTGCAGAAATAGCAGTAGTAGAAATATAGTTCTTAAAAACAGAGGAATTAGAAAAGGGAATGTTTTCTCCAGTTATAGCAAGTGGCAACAATGTTTTGTTGCACTTAGTTTAATTACTCATGACCTTCTGCTGCATATTGTTTCTTCCCATCCATAAACTTGAGAGCATTGAAAGCATATGAAAGCATTAACACCTCATTGCTACAGCCAAGAAGCTATCAAAACCTGCAGGCAAATGGATAGTGTGTTTTTTTGTTTGTGATTGTTTTGGCTCTATAACTGTTGGACCAAGCGTTCATTTCCTGAAGCTACCGTTAGGTTGTTTTTAGTGTTTCTGTTGTTTTCAGGATTCATTTCTCTGTAATCTGTACAGTCTCTTTTCCTTCAGTAACGTTATATTTTGTTCCCTTTTTTTATTGGCAATTCCTTTTATATATATTTTTCCCTGTAATTTTAAACAATCATACCTATAATTTTTATGAACACAATTATTACTGTAGATTAGTGGCATGCATGATATTTCTTTTAATTTGGTGGCATTGCTCTTCATTTATTTGCGCACACATCAGTGGCTAATTCAGTAGTCACTTTTAATTTCTTGGCACGTTATAGCAGCATTTTTTTTCTGCCCCACTTTTTTCCCACCAAACATTTCCTGTATCACACCTGCAGCCTTTCCTCTTTTCTTCTCTCTGATAATATTGTGCATTCCTGTGCACAATATTCAATTAATCAACTAATTGTTGCAATTGGTGTTCTGTGTATAAACACAGAACACCAATTGCAACAATTAGTTGATTAATTGATTAGTTAATCGACAGAAAAATAATCAGCATCTGCACAATCAGCATATGCACTATTTTGGTAACTGACTAGTCTTTTAAGTCATCCTTCAGCAGTCTGGTTCCATCTTCTCATTTGAAGGGATTTACTAATTTTTTCGGTTTTATGTGAACATAAACTGAAGATTTTTAGGTTTTGGGCTGTTGGTCACAAAAAAATATTTGAAGACATCACCTTGAAGTCTTTAGAACTTTGTAATTTTTAACAATTTTATGGAGTAAACAATTTATTTGCCAATGGAGAAAATGATAGACAAACTAGTAGATAATGAAAATAATTGTTATCCCTAGTTGAAACCTAGACCTGTGGCTCCCTGTGGCTCCCTGTGGCTTTGACAAACAATATATGGAAATGATTAAATTTTAACATTTTAATTTTCATTATTCTTGTATGATGACATTTATTTTTACATTATCTAATTGTAATACTGTTAAGCCTATATACTAAATTGGGGGGGGCGGGGTATTCAATTGAAATGTACATAATACATCTACAACCTGGCGTCTTTTCCTCTAAAGTCTGCTTGAGGGGCTTGTCTTCTTACTCAGGCGGAAAAGGTTCACAGGAAAACAGAGTATTTAATAGTTTATGGACAAATTTGTTTGCTTTACCTGCCAATGCTGCAAAGTCTACGTACCAAATAATCATAAATAGCCCACTGCAGAATAGCAGCTTTGTCCTTTTTAGGCCTTTTGTTAATGTTAATAGGCTAGTTTAGACTTATGAAACTGTGATAGCATCATTATAAGACTCAAATATGCTTTGTGACTCTGGACAGATTCTTTCTTTTTTTCTTTTTTTTTGGTGGCAAAAATGGCTCTTTTGATTATAAAGGTTGCTAACCCCTGACCTAGACATTGGTTTACATACCCGCTTGCATCTGTCACAGAGATTAAAAACAGAACAGCAGGTACTTTCACACAATAAGCAGCCTTTCAGCCCTGTCAACTTTCCCTTTATATTAACACAATCAAATTAATATGAAAAATAAAAAACTTACACTTTATTTCTACACTACTCATAATTTGACCTTCAGTCAAGCCTCCCACTCACTGATAATAAAACAGCCTGGCTGCACTTCAGAACCTCATTTTAGCTCTATTTTAATTTTTGTCCCCGGTTTAAGTTTTGCTCAAATTCACAGTTCTAAATCATAATCGTCACCATATTTAACTGAACATTTTGTGCCTTTTCAGGGGTTATTCGTGAGTTTTAATCGTGAAATAGGGCTCTTTGCTGTCTGTTTGATTAATGTTTTATCCAGTTTTTGTTTTGACAGATTGCAGATTTACACAGATAAAAAAAAGAAAGAGAAAATAGATGTGTCTAGGTAGAGATGACTGTGATGTAACCTTAGATTCCTGCATGTGCTGCCAAAACTTTTACTATGTAAACCAGGGCGAATAGCACAGACACAGATAACGCCAAATCTGAGCAGATACATATTCTCCACCTTGTCTAGGTATAACGCAGCCAGCCTCATTACCAAACCCAGGCACCGACTGTGTTCCTGCTTGGCACAGTTTCCACTGAGCAATGTGAGTGAGATTTCCCCAAAGAAATCTAGGTTTAGCAATCCGTAATCTTAAAATAGCTTTGAATCATACATTATTACATAGCAGGCTTGCCTCCTCTGTCAAACTGCACTTGCTGCTGTGGTTATTGTCTCTTGTTTTCTCCAAGCTTCCACATCTGAAAAGATTCCCAAACCTCATTAGCATAGCTTTATAGTTGATATGAAGAGACTCACAGATGGCTTTTCTATCCTTCAGAGGTAAAAGCACTTAAAAAGGAAAAATCTCTTTGTAGATTATGCAACTCAGATGAATAGATATTGTCATGTTTTGACATTTGAATGTATAAAAGAATAGTTGCTGGGGAATTCAGAAAACATACAGAGCTGCAATTGGGACATGAGAGCATGTTTTGTGTGTGTGTGTGTGTGTGTGTGTGTGTGCGCGCGTGTGCGTGTGCGTGCGTGCGTGCATGTGAGAATGGAGAGGAGTGGAGTAGGCATATTTCAATCTTCAAGCTCAACTCAGAGTGTTTCCCTTGGGTTCAGTAAAGCATAGAGGATGCTGGGAGGTGTGACACCCCCTCCTGAACCTGCCACTGCTTCAGGAGGATTGATGTGACAATTTCACACACACAAACACACAAACACACACCTCTGCCAGGCTGCAGACTACTGCCACTGTGACCAACAAACAAAACTGGTTGTTTTAAAGTTTTCCTAGGCTCAAAACGTGGGTCTTTTATTGCAACCTGTCATATTTTTCCAGTGATTTTGTAGGCTCCAAGGGATTTTTTGTAGCAACCTGTGATTATTTATTCAGCATCTTCATCTGCTCACAACATGGGTGTTGGTAGTGACCTCTTTGTGTTTTTCCCTTCCCTTTTTTAGGCTCAAAATGTGGGTTTTTTTGTAGCAACCCATCAGAGTTTTTCTAGCAGCTTTTTAGGATCAAAATACATCTGTCAGTGTTTATCCAGTGGTATTTTTAGGCTACAAATTGGGTGTTTTGGTAGCGAATTGTCTGTTTTTTAGTGCCATAAAAAGCAGTCAGTTTTTACAGAGACAAAACCAGGTATTTTTGACCTGAAAATGACCACCTGTTAATTACAATATAGCCACAGCATTGAAATATTAAGTTTGTAGCTATCCATTACATAATAACCAGCAAATATAGCATATCCAAAGTTTGCAGAAGCATACAAACATTTTTCAGGAGATTGGGCCACACACATACACACACACACACGCACACACCACATTCACACACATGCAATAAAGTACAGCTAACTGTGTCAACTATTAGCACATGCTGTGGTAAAGGTCAGAGACACAAATACAAACACTCACATACACATTCATGCACACACAGATGTCCATGCAACACGAGGACTGATAATCAACATGAAGCCTCATTGTGTCTGCCTCTCTTATTCCCGTCAGGAGTGATGCCACTCTGAGCAGGCGTTGTCTGCGTGATTAATCCTCAGCTCTGTCAGCTGGCCAGCGGCGATACTGAAACCAAACAAAAACTCACACAAAGCTCAGTTGCATGTATGCTCTCATGGTCCGTTTCAGGGTGTGCAGATGTGTGCAGGTTGGGATCGCATCACTGCAAAGCAGAGAAGAGCAAAACATTAAGCCCTGTTGTGTTTTCAGGCGCAAACATTGACACATTAGGAGCATGAGCTCTGAGCATGCTTTGTTTTCAATTAACAGTTTATTATAGTCAACACTTTTTTGTGTTGTTTTCCAGGCATTTACGTCACAAGTGTATGTAACAAGTCTGTATAGATGTGGAAAAAGGAGCCCAGGACTGATTGAGTGTGCACTGCAGCGTGTGTGTGTGTGTGTGTGTGTAGTTCTGTGTGTATCCCTCCTTGTGATGTGAAAGCTGATGAATATTTTCCTCCTGTGTGTTTCCCTGAGGGGTTGTGTGATTGACCGAGCCCAGAAGTTATTTCATGTGCCTGCCACCAAACTGCATTAGTGGGTTGGGGCGTTACCGCTCAGCCTGTCTGTCTTCTCAACAAGATAAGAGGATATTTCCCAGCCCAATATTGTTTGCTCTGTTCTGTGCTGTCACTGAATACAATGACCATCACCACATTCAATGAATATTATTAGCATTTTTCCTCAGGATTCTGTCAATGTGGACGGCTTTGTGGGAGTAAAAGTAGATGCTGTTTTTGCCGTGGTCTGATATCCGAGCTGCCTCTTGGAGAATAGTGTTGATACTGCGGTGTATTGTCCAGTCTGTAAATGTAATTATGAGGCAGCTGTCGAATGTCCATTATCGACAGTCATTAACAAGAAGTCACCTGATTTAGCAGTTTCAAGCACCAGCCGTTGTTGTGGTTTGAAAGGACTTGACAGGGGTTAAGAGAGTGAAATAACTGCTGTTGATTAAAAGTTGACAAAGAATGAGGATTAGAGGCTGGAGAAGAGAGCTGTCTCTGGAGAGAGGTCAGTAAGACGGAGGATTGTGAAAGACCTTGGGATCAGGTGGACCATTGTGTCGGCCAGGGAGCAATTCTCACCTTCATCTTTTCTGACTTTAAGTGACAATACAGAAGGAATGAGAGCTCAGTGTAGCAGATTGGGTTAGTCTTATTGTCCATTCTGCTCCAAGGCAGTCTGCAGAGATTCATACAGTATATATATTTCTTTATGTGGTTTTACTCAGTCAGGGATCAAAAATACTGCTAAGTGGGAGCCACAAAATTCTATGATGAAGTGCAAAAGTTATGAAACCAGTGCAAATCATTTTCGTGAGTATTACAGTTGTTTCACAATTAGTCCTGATGGTGAATATGAAGTTTATTTATTCATACATTTGTCATATCAAACAGGATCTTGATAAAACTTTGGGATTTGATGCATTGGACCACTGATCATGATCATTTTGATCATTTATCAGAAGAATATGAAGATATGAAGATTTTTAAGAAAGACTGGGTTAGAATATACTATTAATATACTGGTGCCCACATGATGCTAGGGCTCCAAAATTAATCAAATATATATGTTGCGATCAGAATTTTGAGTTCCTATAATCAAATGAACATGATTGACTGCGATATTGACATTTGAAATTTGTTCTTGGCTCATAGAAAACGCTGCTGCAAATCAAATTAAGTGCTTCCTAAACTAACAGCTGTGTGATTTATCTTATATGTTACATGTTGTGACAGACTATGAAAACAAATTTCCCTATGGAACAATAAGGGCTATCTATCTATCTAAAGCAACAACTAACTAAATCAACAAAAAAAAAAAACCCAAAAACACCACAACTACCAGAATGCATGAAGACCAAGAAGGAACAGAACTTACATCATCTCACTAAATCCCTGTCATTGGTCAGCGTTGACTCAGACATCAATGACAGCAATGCTTTAGCACATCACGATAGCGTGACCGTTGTAAAAGGAAAAAAAAATTAAAGCTGCGGATATGTATCCAAAGAGAATGAAGTGAATTCAGGTAAAGAGGAACTTTATTGTCTAAGTCTTATTGTGATGCAAGGAATGAGGCACAATATGGAAAAGAAATATCAGTGCTGTCGTGATGAATAATCATGATTTCAGTGTTGACAAAAATTCATTTTGGGCGATAATTGTGGTGCAGTCCAACATAATGTCATAGTTTCTGGACCAATACCGATATTGGCATATTACTTCTGAGGAATATATTTTCTACAAAACAAAATTTTCCATGTATCAAAAGGTGCCAAAAATATGAATTAAAGGTATACGCAGGATGTTTGTGAACACGCTTGCCACCAAAATGAAAGTAAAAGCTTACCCCAGATTCACTCTTGTTTGGTGTTTCTCCTCTGCGTTGCCTGCTGCTTACGGTCTGGTCGCTACCTTTTCATAAAGCCCTGACCTCATCTGAGCACTGTGGGGGTACATGCTCAGAAATGTCCCGAGTAAATAAAATACAGGCAGAGTCTGTGCAACAAAATACACCTCCACACATTTCTAGCGGGTCGTAAGTGATGACTGAGAGGGTTTACTTCTGAGTTTATACATTGTATACACATTGTTTTGAAGGAAAATCCTGCACAGTTTAGCTTTAATGTTACAAAGCTGATACATTTGTCAAAATCTGTATTCTTATTGTTAAGTAATGCAAAAGCCTGTTGGGCAACAGGAGCAACAAAAGCAAGATTTTTTTGACTGTGTTTAACAAATTTTATTGCAGAAACCATAACCTAATATGACCTGTAGCTCATACTGTCAGCCTTTTAACATCCTTACTCTATGACTAGTTCATCACAGCAATAAGTTTGCAATCCCTGTCAGTAACCAATAAAAGGTAAATGAACGCTGCTGTGGCGTCTTTAAGTACGATAAGTAAGAACTCACACACTTTGTATTGTCAGCCTAAACTGATTAGTAACAAATTAGTTTTAGAAGATAGAAGAAGTATAAAAACAAAGGCTTTGCACAAATAATAAATCTTTTCCTAATTAAAACTTGGATCATGACAACTTCAGTTATTCTGAATGTTTAAGTCACCATTGTGAAAGTTTTGTTTAAAAAAGGGACTTTTTTGCTTTTCAGATAATTTTTTAATCTCCCTTCTCATTTCCTGAGATTTACGTAATCTGTTTTTTGTCAGGGTGCGCACAGAAAATGACTAATCCCCTTTCAAACCAAAATAAATAGCAGATCTTTTTTTGTCCTGCATGCTTTTACTCCATATTGTATCAGCAGACAGAATAAACAACCATAGTTTTTAATTAGCAGCATCTCCATAATCTTTATTATCTCCCTCCTTTTTTATTTGGCTATTAGAGTAATACCCATTTATTTTGTTGTCAGATTTCCGCCTGGTTGGGGGAGAGTAGTGTGGGAGGATTTCTCATTAAATCCAAAACAAAAATGTTTTCCCTGCTGCTGGTGTGTGTGCAGTGGTAGCAGTCCCAACAACAAATGGGTGTTGCCTGATGTCAAGCTGCTTTAACTGTTTTCACCCCAAGTTAACACAATAACATATTAAAATAACTTGATAGTTTTTATCTGTCTCGCTCTCTTGAACATTCCCTCTCATCAGTAACCAAAACCAGTTGACAGCTTCAATTAAACCCTGTGAAATCGGCCCAGTATCTGTCTCCCTCTGGGGCCATTTAGCTGTGTTTAGCTCGCTACAAGCTGGGCTTGTTGCCAGGCAAACTTTAGAGGGTGTTTCATGTTCCTGCTTTAAAATGTAGGCCAACCTAGGCCCCATGTGCCACCTGGGCAGCCTCAGAGCCCAAAAACTGGAGTATGTGTTCACACTGTAAGTTAACTTGTTGAAAGTTTGCTCTGGTTGCCTTTAGTGGTCACATGCAACAAGTTTTTCAGAATGTGTACTGTTCTCCTGACTTGATAAATAGTATTATCATTGCTTTATTTATCTAGGTGATAAGTTTGATGACTCAAAGGCCAACTTAGGAAAAAACCTTGCGTCGTTTTTATAGTTGAACTTAAAGTCTGCAGCCAGCTAAAACGCATTCTACACTTAGTTTTGCAGGAATAGCTGCGGCTGGAGCAGCTTCATGATCGGCCCCACATGTCAGTTCTCGATTAGCCACCTTCGCCCCTTGGTCTGGAAGCAAAAGCCTTGAAGGACTTGCCAAGTTTTCATTTAGCCAGCTATGAAGTGTTAAAAGAGAGGCGTTGACGCTTGCGGTTAGGGTAAAGGCCTTTACACGCCAAGTCGAATTTTTTTATCCATCCATCCATCCATCCATGAGTTCTCAAGAAATTTCAGTTAAATCACAAAAATCAACCTCATGGTGGTAGAGGATCCCCATAGACATTTGGCTGCCATCTGTCCCCCTACCATAAATCTCCATAAAATATATTCAGGACTAACCCACTCAACAGTTGTGAAGATAGTTCAGTCTGAACCAAAGTGGTGGACTGACTGAATTGCCATCCCCAGAGCCAAGCCGCTTGCTTGGCTAAACACAAACATCAACAAAGCAGAAGAAACATTTACATTTCAATCTCTGTTTAGTCCAGATCCAGATTTGATAGCACTTGGTTTGCAGTGGCAGGGCCAATTTTTTTCCTTTTTTCTGGGGGAGGTCTCCTCTTTAGTCTCGTCTTGGATACCATTTTACACAGCTGTGAATCTGTGTGGAGGCTTGTTGCTTGTGTTCCTGAAGCTAAATGATGCTGGGCCGCACAAAAAGAAAAAAAAAGTCCATCTGGTGGATTCATTCTGTCTTTATTTGTTGTTAGGGGGGAAATTTACTCAAAACAGCTGGAACCAAAAGTGTTGCTATTTCTTAATCTACAAAGATGCCTAAAATTGCTTTATTAGTTTAAATCATGTGTGTTTGCATGTTTTTGTTCTGTTAAAGGGGTGATTTGATGATTGGCTGAGACAGAACTCCTCTGAGAGACTGCGCTGAAAAACAAAGAGTCGCCATGGTAACAGTCAAGGGTGAAGGAGGAGGGTGTGTCTGTGGTGTTGTGCTTCAAGTGGCGAGATGGACATTGGCAGGCAGAATGGCGGGGGAGCGAGCGAAGCGTTCTGTGGTCCTTTGCCTTTCCTGCTGCTCACCAAGTCTCTGCTTTCCTTCTCTTCCCGTCTCCCGCTTCCCTCTCTTGTTGTCGTCCTGAGGCGAGTGGGAGGCTGTGAGGAGAACAAACGCTGAATCTCAATGAGACAGCTGAGAGGAAACTCATTTTCTCGCTCTGTCTCTCTCTGATAGTGCCTTTATTCTTTATTTACAAGCCGCATAACTCAGCATGGTTGGGATATTACACAATTTATCAACATATGTTTAACGATGTGGAAGTGCTGTAAGGGTAGTTTAATGTTATACAGTTAAATGTTTACAAGATCATGTGATCAAAGCTGACCCTAATAAAGTTGATGGATGGCAGCTTCATGAAGGGCAACATAGAGCATTTCATGGATCACAAAATTTTAAGCTTGGCAGACTTTGTATCTCAGAAATTCAGATTTCTTCACATAATACTTGAATGTACTCTTACTCTTTATTCTGGTCTTCTGAGAAAATGTAAAAACAACAATTATATTCGAAAGTGTAGAGAATAAGAGACTTTCAAGATGGTTCGTTAGGAAGTGGTCATATTACAGTTATACTGCAACTAGTCAAAGAGAAGGTGGGATGATTAATGATGACTAATGCTTGCTTCTGCACTTTACAATAGAACTGGTGGGAGTTTTTTTTTAAAAATGAGATCGTATTGTTATTGTGGCTGTGGACTACTTGGCTTGTCATGGCTGCAAACCTAATGTCTCCTAGCTAAACTGTACTGAACTGATTAAAATTTGACCCCCAGTCAACTAGGGTTTATACATTGGTTAATTCTCTTCCCCTCTACCATAATTTAAAGTAGTATTTTTCTCTTCCAAGATGAATACAGTAAATCAAACTAAACTGAATATATTGCTTTGTGCTATTTACTTTTTTGTGATCTGCATTATTTGACCCAAAGATTAAGTCTGATTTGATGTATTTCAATGCTGGAAAATTGGTCTTTTAAATTGTTATGACATAATCACGTCATCCTGTGGACTTGCACTAAAACCCCACATTTTTTATGGGTCCCTGAACGCAGCGCAGCAAAATTTCCATGACTTAACTTCATCTGCAGCATTTGTCACTTTGTGACTAGGGGATGGATAATTAATCTTTCCATCCATTCTGAGGTAATCAGATCACACCTACGGATGAGAGTAGCTTTTTCCAGATGTTTGTAAGTGAGAGAAAAGTTTTACACCCTGCATAATTGACAATAAAGTTTCACTGTCAATGCGCCTGGCGTTCTGCTGCAATGGCTCTGCCGCAAGTGCACTATAAATAGCCAAACAATATATACAGTATATTACAATAGCGCTCCTAATTAGCAATTCAGCTTCAAAAATCTAGTTGTGGCGCCTGATGATTTAGTTGTGGTGACCCTCCACAAATAAATGACAGTGTGGGAGTCCCTATATAACCCAAAATCCTGCACACTGGACCTTTAAAAGTAGGCCTAATTTATGAGGTACTTGCCTGCTGACAACATCATCATTTTGTTATAGTAGAAAGGGACTGGGGCCCCTCCCAGAGTGCATTTTGTTAGCAGAACAGTAGTTGTTTCAGCCACAGCTGATGTAAAAACTTGCCTTTGAAGACCCGATATGTTTAGTGACTTACACCATTCAATGCTAATATAACGTCTACCATCTATTTATATCAGCCCTAAAGAATTGGTCAATTTATTCCGCACCTATTAAATGCAATTTAACTGAGTTTAGATGAGAAAATATCCTCCATTACATCCCATTGCACGTATTTATGCAGGCATTTGTGCGCGTTATCAGTCTTTTTAAATAAGATTTTAAGCAATAAGCTGAGGTCCTGTCCATAATTTCCTGCAAGTCTTTGTGTCTGTTTGTGCAAAAGAGAGAGAGAGAGCACCAAGCAGAAAGCATGCTTCAACTGAAACAGCAATTTCCTCTGTGCTGGGAAGCAGCAGGTAGCCAGGCCTCCATCTTTAAAAGAAACAAAATGGAGACGATTCTCCCTCTCCATTCTCACTTTCTATCCGCAAACTCTGTGAACTCCTCCATATTCCATCCTTGTTTTGTCTGCTTTTCACTTTAAATTCAGCAGAT
The DNA here is from genome assembly GCF_026936395.1 of Plectropomus leopardus. NCBI lineage: Eukaryota > Metazoa > Chordata > Actinopteri > Perciformes > Serranidae > Plectropomus > Plectropomus leopardus. The sequence continues at coordinate 19,189,988 of NC_142176.1, read as the reverse complement.
GGGTCTCATTTTTTTCCTTTCATTGTGAAAAATGAGCTGCAAGCAGAAAGAAGACTTAACCCCAGAGACATCATTTAGACCACAGTATGCACAGGCACCCACAAAAATACTGCAGAATATATTTAAAGTGAACAGTTACCATTCTAGATTTGGAAATCATAGTAAAATTGTATTGTCAAGCCGGTATTTTGCATGTAGTTTGTGCTTGTTTAATACTTGAAAGACAAATCCATTAGGTTTTAAACAAAAGAACAGTTTGATATTATGAAACAGAATGACTTACAGACTCAAGTTAAAAGTGTTTTATTAGAGCAGAGCTAACAAATATTGCTTTTTTTAAATGGTCCCCTTGTCACTTCTCAAAGAAGTTTATGTCTGGTTACTTTGATTTAAAAAAGATAGACCCAGAGTTTTTCTGATAGTTAGATAACCATTTTATATTTGTGACCAAGTGTGCAAAAATATTGACGAATTTTGGCCATCAGTGTTGCTTCGGTCAATAATAACAGCTGCAAGATAAAGTTTTATAGTACAGCTAAGGGTCGGTGCTGGGTAAGAGTATTGAAAATCTATAACCAAGTAAAAGTCCAGTTATTCCCATAAAAAATGCTCAAGTAAAAGTGAAAATTACCATTTGAGAGGCCTACTCAGTAAAAAAGTACCTGGTTATAAAATGACTCAGAGTAAGTTACTTTGTACTTTGTAGGCTGTTGTAAAGTAATGGATTTTAAAGAAGTAGAGCAGTTAGGCTAATCAAATAAATAAGGATAGCCTATACAACTGAGATATAAACATCTCCTACTCTCACTCTCCATCTCTTCATCTCTACCCCACTCTTCCTCATCATAGAAAAGATTATCTATCATTAGCTTGCTAACCACATTTTCATCCGGAGGAGTTTTTGAAAGCAGAGATCTCAGTGTTTTTACGGGAGGCACAGCACGCACTGCATCATGCAAATGCTTTCTTTTTTAGATTTTGTTATTAAAAGTGTGACCAGGGATCGTCAGGGATTGTCCCTGGAAGCTGCCCCTTGTTCTTGGTTTTGCCCCGTCATTATTGCATCGTGTTTAAAACACAGGTGGTGCGTCTTCTTCCAGGCAGCTGCTGCATCTGCAGTAGAGGTGCTCCAAACTCAGTCTCAGTATTTAGAGCAGACTAATTGTAACAAAGGTGTTATGGCAGATGCAGTGAAGTAAAAAGTGGATTACTGGCTCAAAAATAGAGTACAGTACAGAATTACATATTGAAATAAGGAACATGAAATGTACTTTGTTAGGTATGCCTTACTGCCCACTTCTGCTACTTCAACTTTGCAATAGTTCAGCTATTAATAGTAGGCAAGTGTTTTTTGCAGTAAGTCTACCACCCACCAAAATGAAAAATAAACACTTTTTGTGAAATATACTTAACTAAGTCATTAATTCAGTACCTTCTTTAGTTAAATTTTGAGCAAAACAAAATAACAGTTTTGTCTTTAAAAAAAAAGAACTGTTTTACCAAAATAATTTTAGAACATTTCTAATCTGCTTACTGCATTTGTCTATTATAAATGTCAAGAAGTGAATATCACTGTCTTAGTAATCTGTGTTATCGGGCTGGATGAGAAAACAAGATGAAAAAGAAAGTCAAAGCAGAAGAGAGATGACATAAAAGTGTTATGGCTCAGTCAGGATTTAATCATACTTTGCAGACTTTGCAAATACTTTTGTAGTTATGCAAAAAGATCAACAGAATTGACTGCAGGGTAAACAAATCTTAAAAAAAAAAGTAATACCCAGACTGGGTGAGACACTCATGGGTCAGTAACTGTGAAAAGCCAGTGGTTCAGCGCATGATAACAGTGTATACCACTGTATTGACTGCTGCATGACATGCAGTCACCTTTTGCTTGTCAGATGCATCAGTATTAAAATGAACTAGAAGAGAACACGATGCTCAACCTTTGCAAAAAGCCACTGCCTCCACTCCCACTCCTCCTGTTTCACTGCTCAGAGCTCACATACAGTATCTGTTTGTGCTTAAATGATGATCTTTGCAGTAAGTACAGAGCTGTGCCTGCAGCAAATATGTCAAAAAAATGAGGCATTGAACAAGTGCCGAAAATAAGAAGCACAAATATGTCTCCATAGTGCAAGAAAACAAAATATTGTTTTTACAGTGGGAAACAATAAATGTATTTCTATCAGTGACTAAAATTCTGTTTGTTTCAACAAAAATGTCTGAATCTAGGGTAAGCAAAGCGCTGCAAGAATTAGCATGAAAACACAGAAATGACTTAGCATTTTAGCACTTCTGCTCCTCTGGTCTTGAAGTTTGGTTGTTTTTTTTTTAAATGTGTTTTTGGTTAGATGCCTGAAATAAAGTCTGTGGTTAGCAAAAGCTTAAGAAACTTTCACGTTTACTCTACAACATAAAATATACTACTCGTAAATGTTGAAGTGTCTTAATTTAAAAAAAGAATATAAAAGAAAAAACAGTAGCTAACGAGTAGCTAAATCAGACTGCACCGCGTCATCACACCGGACCGCGTCGAAAACTGTTTTACAGACTCGCTGTTGTGGCGATGTTAAGTCATGTGACTATAGTGTAGTTTGTTTATAACCTTAGCTTTTTACCTCTGGCGATTGCATTTATGCTTCAGAAAATCATAAAAGTGTAGTTCATTTGTGAGAATTACTTTGCTGAGCAAAACATGTAAGCATCATAAATGTTAGTTTGCCACAGAGCTCATTCTCTGCAATAATCTGAAACCCAATGGAAAATCCCATCGGCTTTTTGACGAGGGAGCCCTGGTGATGTTGACTATGTTGGTCTACAGCATTGTTGGTCATTGCTGTGTCATGTTTTCACCTCTCCATGTACCTGAATGTTGGAGACCTCTCAGGTAAATACCTCAGCGATTTTGATCATTACTTTCCCTCATCCTAAGAGGATTTGTTCATTCACAGGCTTATGGAATCAACCATGATACTTATTTCAGTCTTACAGCATTTTAAGAAGACTTGAATAGTGACAAAACATTTTGGCAAATAATCTTGTGTCGTTGCGGTGTCCTGTCCTGCCTCCTCTTCCCTGAAGCCTGACAGTAATTCACTGGTGTGAACAGAGGTCATATCTTAAAATTCAAGGCAGAGAGACATTAGTATTCCCGAGGCCCTCACTCTGACTGAGCCATCTGCTGCTTTCGGACAGCTCCTCTCGCCCTCTGTCCTTTCGCCAGCCCTGCTTTACCTCTGCACACACACTAGATTCATGCAAACACACACCTTTAATACATATGTCTGCCAAACAAGGGTCTGAGGGTAATTTAAAGCTTTATCAAACTGTAGATGAGGTGTTTTGTGTCAGACATGAATAGGTCTGTCTGTGGAGACAGCCTTGCATGAGCGGTGCCCAGCTGCAGCTCAAAACTGACAATTGCGTTACTGCAGGCAGACTGGCTGGTATGCTGCTTTTAGTGCTGCTGGAGTGTGTGTGTGTGTGTGTGTGTGTGTGTGTGTGTGGGTATGTGTGTGTGTGTGTGTGTGTGTGTGTGTGTGTGTGTGTGTGTGTGTGTGTGTGTATGTGTGGGTATGTGTGTGTTTCTGTGTTTGTGTGTCTGAAGCCTTTTTTAGTGATGAAGGTATCAGCTTGAATCAGTGCCTACATTTCAGGGCATTTATGTGGGAGACAGATATTTTGTGTGTGTGTGTGTGTGTGTGTGTGTGTGTGTGTGTGTGTGTGTGTGTGTGTGTGTGTGTGTGTGTGTGTGTTTGTGTGTGTGTGTGTGTGTGTGTGTGTGTATGCTGGTGGGATGTAGAAAGAAATGTACAGTGATGGAGCCAGCTGGATTCTGATTTCTTTTTGCACCAATCATTGGTTCATTTTCTTTAGCCACTCTATTTCTTTTCAGGTTTCCATGGGGTTGGAGCATATCCCTGCATACATTAGGTAGGCAGAGGGAGGCAGAGAAACAACCTGTCTGTGGGAGACTAACTGGGAAACACAGTCTTTTTAACTCACATTGGCAATTTAGAGATCTTGTAAAAAGAAGCCAGAACAATATACAAGCATGGCCTCTTAACAAATTACATCTTGTTGGCCTAAGGTTTAGGATGTTGACTCATGGTATGGTTTGAGTTTGACCAAAGTTCTGACAATTCTCACAAAATAGCCTATTAACTCTTATTAAAAAAGATTTATGGAACAAGAATAAACAAATTAATTTTAATTTTAATTTATAAACAGCAAAGGCTGGATGGTGAAAGAGGAAAAAAAGAAATAACCCTCAGAAGAAACTCAGAATTCATTTGAGATTAAAGTTAGTTAAAGTTCAAAAGATTAAAAGTAACCCACATACTGCATTTATTTACACTGTATTTATGTCATAAATTCACTGTGAAGACCCTAAAATGTATCTAAAATGTGAACGTATGCAAACAGTTTTCAGTTTGGTCTGTGTGAAATTAGATAAAGGGCGAGCTAAAGGACAACTGCGCTGCTTCATGTCCCCTAACATCACTTAATGTCGTCTGATATCGTGTCACGTTAAAAGTTGCATACACGAGTTGACTGTAGATATTTACATACATTCACAGTCTGCATAAGAAAAAATCGCAGTTTGTAGTCAGTAGTCTGAACTGAAATCCAAATATTGCAGCCTGACTCTTTCTGCAGTTCTTTACAGAAGGCTGTTTTCCGTCAGGCTGTCAGGCTGCAATGAGCTAAAATGCAAAAAGCAATCCCTAAAATTTCAAAAGAAATGTCGTAGTATTTTGGAACGCTTTTGTGGTCATACAGTACAAAGTGGGGGTTATGGGTCAATTGGTAAACAAAACAACAGATAAAAAAATTGAATGATCATAAAAGTTTATGTCCCAAACTGGCCACTTGACGCGGACACATCCTGTGTTTATAATCATAGGTGTACACTATGTCATAATTCATTCTAGATCTTTCCTGTTGATACTAAACGATTTGGACAGATCCCCTGTGTGTCTTGTGATGTACAAATGCATGCAAATTCAATAAACGCAGTCAAATCTGAAATACATGCCAGACAAAGCAGATTTAGAAAAAGCCACCTGGCTGGGGACTTTGGGGATTTTCCTCTCAATTTCCACAGCAGTTGTAACGGCACTCAGGAAAAAAAAAACAAAAAACATCAAAACCTTGGTATGACACACAAATACAGAATCAGCCGGGTAACACCACACACACAAAAACAGAAAAGGCTTGTGAGTCTAGGAGGCCAACAAAGAGGAGGTCAAAGGGTATCAGTCCCCAGGGGATGCAGTTACCCATAGTTACCAATCCTTACCCTCAGCTCTGGGGAATTGAACGAGGCGGGGCTGAGTCTCTACAGGAGGATGCTGGGATATCGTGTGGAGGAAGAAGGAGGGTGGAGTCAGGGAGGTGCATGCTGTGTAGCAGCTAGTGGGGGGAAGGGAGGAGCGAACAGAGATGGGAGGGAAGGGGAGGAGGGAGGATGAGGCTGTTGTTAGAGCAGATCCCATTGCTATTGAATACTACACCCCAGCTCCGGACGTCAGGTAAGAGATACAGTTAGTGCACGTATGGTTTCCTATAGATATTAACAAGCTGAAGTCATTTCCAAGTCACCGGCAAAAGTTTGGTGTTAAAAAACCTTAAAAAGATATTTTAAATAATGAATAAAGTGCTTCATTAGATGCTGCTGTATTTCATTAGGTGTATAGAGCATGTATGTCCGTTTGCATTTACAGTACAGATACTGTGTGATCAGAAACCTCCATGGAGGTGCCCTTATCTATCCATAACATGTCTGTGTCATACAGCATCAAGAGCCAGTCAGCCCGGTGCATGTGCTTTGTGTGCACATGTAATCTTCGTCCCCTGACTTGACTACCTGTGGAACAACCAGCAGTGTGCATGTGTTTCTGTATTGTTTGTGCTTTAGAGGGGGTGTGTTTGTGCCAGGTTGTGCAGAGCTAATTAACCAGTGTAAGCTCTGGTGATGGAAAATGTAATTATGGTGAAGGAACAAAAGGGGGGGAAGCAGCAACAATACCCCTCTGAGGGCAGTTGTTCATGGCTGGATGGCACAACAGTGGAGATGGTAACAAAATGGATGATAGGGAACAGAGAGTGTGCTTGACAGATAGAAAAATAGTCTGAACTTTTTGAGTTGGTTGGTAAAATGTAGTGCAACTAATAGCTAAGTGCTCTTGTGGCTCTCATCCTGAAATCTGTTTGTTTGTGTGTTTTGATGCTGGCTTGCATGTTTGTGTTTCTCATTTTCTTTTTATTTTTTATGTCTAATAGGATTGATTCATGGTTTATAGGACATGCTTTATGTTGTTTGGGTTCCTTTTTTAAATAACATCCATTTTGTATTTGGCAAATTAAGCCTACTTTATATCTATATATTCTTGTCATTGTTGCTGTTGGACTGGATTTTAATATAACTAATGCTAGAACTTTATCTACCAGTAAACATTTTCTCAGCTTTCTTTATCGAGCTGAATTATGTAGCTATCAAAACACCGGCCATGCTTTTGTTTGTTTAGTTATTAGGGATGCATAATTTATTGTTGCTTTGTCATTTTTGCTCAGCTAAAAAGCATGGCCAGAGACTTAACAGTGTCCCGTTGTCTTGGGGTTTGGGACAAATGGAGATCTTCCAAAGAATGGCTTTAGGATGAAGGACGCAGTAAACTCACTATCGGGGTTGTCAGGGAATGCACCCTATTTTTTCTCTGATGATGACACATTGTGAACAACAAAACTGTGTTGACATCAGCTGGAGGAAACCTAGTTAATGTAAACTGTCCTGGCCCCCTGCTGCTAACAGCTGACTGAGTGTTTAATTACGTTACATTGATGTGCTCATGTTCTCTTTAGTAAAAATAATTATTGGGCAAAGTTAAATTATAAAGTCATCATGATGTGTTCAGAGGTAGTCTAGTAAAATGACATTTTTTGGGGAGAAACTTAAAAAAATACAGTTGTTCAAAGGAGAAATTTGTTGACGCTTTCACAGCAATATAAAGTAGATATTAGAGAGGATTAATATATGCAATTTAAAGGCTTTTAAAGCAAAAAAAAAGTTTTTAATGTAAGGTAAGGTTGTTTTATAAATGTGTATGATTGACTTTGTGCTCATTCAGAGGTAATGTAATAAAGGACTTTAAAACAGTTCAGTTATTTTTATAATAAAGATGGTTTTCTGTCCCTGGTGCAAAAGGGGGCATAAATAAAAACAAAAACAAAATAAACAACAAAAACATTGATTTCAGCTTTAGCCTATCAGCCAAATTGTAATTTTAAACATCTGTATTGACCCAGAATTCTACAATTGGTGTATCACTATTGCAGTTTTGGATGTATGATAATAAAATTAGGCATTTGTTTCGTCATAGTAACCACACCAGACTAAAATAGGTAGTTCAGCTTCATGATGTTTTGGTTCACACAGGAGCAAACATGTCCACCTGAGTTTTTAGTCTCATGCACATTACCAGGCTACTTGTTCAACACAGCAAGAAACATTTTGCTGTCTCCTCACCTGCATTATATGAAGGAAGATACTTTATTGTCTCCCCTGTTGACCATTCTCAGCCAGCGAGCTACTGGAATCAATACAAGCCGTATGTTATCAGGTCACATGTGCAGCACCTATGTGGAGATGGCCTTGATTTAACTATTGATTCTTTCTCTGGAAGTGTCCCATTAGGTTTATGTGAAGGCAGTATGCCTAGAGCAGCTCTGGTCTTTGTGTCTATTGTTCTAAAGCTGAGCCTGAGTGATATATTGAGCCCACTGTTGTTGTATTTGAAGCAAAAGTTGTGCTAAATAAGCACAAAAGAGTTCCTCTGAATGCGGACAAAGTAAACCAGAGACTGTCGGGCTCAATTACAGGAATAGATTGGTTTGTCAGGCACTGGGAATATGTTGCAACTGTATGCAAAGTGCAGAAAAAGATAAATGGAGGACTGTTGTTGTGTGGCTGATAAAGGGAATCCACCGTGAGCAGACCTGCCATTTTGATGTGGGGTGGTATAAATTTTCTTGTTCTGCTGAAACACACAAAAAGACAGTTGTACTTGTCTTAGAAGCTCCAAAGTTTACCGGCTTTAGCCAAATACATTTTTAAGTTTTTAATTTCAATTGCAGTGGTGTTTTTGTTGTATAAGTACTTACATGGGTGTATTAACAGCTGTGTTTGAAGTTATTCTAAAATTATGCCTCTCCGTCTTTGTGTGTGTTATAGAATCAATCCAGTAACAATGCATGGCCTCTAAGCCGTCAACCATGGCTCATAGGAAGAGGCCGGGGACCAGCGGAGGAAACAGTATGGCTGCTCCAGGCCCCGCCTCCTGCCCGACCCCTCATCCTACAGAGTCATGTGATCTGAAAGCCCTCCCCCCAAGGCAACGCCCTGTCCGCTATCCCAAAGAGCCGCATGATCCGAAACCCCTTCCCCGTTCCTGTAAGGCACAATACTCTTCTCGCAAGTCTCAAGATGTGACTCATAGCCATTCAGAAGTGGATGTAAATCCAGAGGTCGATGTGAAGCGCTACAGCAACCAAGCAAATGCAGAACTGGAGGACCAGCGGCCAGCAACACCCTCCACGCCGGAACATGAACACGACCAAGACGATCACGACCGAGCAGACTTCCACGGCGGAGCTGACAGCCTGGATGACGACTCCAGCTCTGACTACATTAACAACACCTCCGATGACGAGGAAGACTATGATGATGGTGAGGAGAAAGATGTTAATCATATGGATAATTAATATTTAATGATCATCATCCTTGCAATTCCATTCTTATATTAGTGATTTTGAACTAATTATTGTTTGCTAAAATATGAAGGAGGATAAAAAACACATTTGTTTTTCTCTCTCTTTTTGTCTCTGTTGAGCAAGAACTTAATTGTACAGAATATATAAATGCATGCACAGGAAAGTAGAAAAAAAACGAAACTACAAAGTAACAGTCAGATGCAGCATCAGAGAAAGTAGTTATTTTTCATTCAGGGATTCATACTTGAAAATTTGCTGGCACTGCCACTGTTGCTTGAAATCATGCTTTTTTTGTGTGTGAATTGAAGCAAGGGTGCAATTTGGCAAAAAAAAATATCCCCACAAGTTCACACATATTTTGTCTGGCAGCATGAGAATATCCACATGAAAATATACTTGGAAACTTTGTGTCCCAGTGCTACGTTGCTGTACACGATTGAAACATCAGTACAAAGCAAATGCTGACACATTCATAGCCGTCATTTGAGCGTCCAAACACAACGTCCTGTTATGGTTTAAAAAAAGTTTAAAAAATGAAAGTTTTATATCGACATTTCCACCATCAGCTGACCTTCAGCTGGACATTCTTCCTGAGCATCTTACCAACATCATAAAATGACGTTAACACGACCAAATGATAAACTGATGCCAAGTCACATAAAACTCAAACCCAAATTTGAAACTCCTGTGCCTTACCCCTTTATCCACCACCTTTAACATGATGGGGCACTTTAATAAGAATATGCATGGCTGCGTGTAAACTGAAGTTTTAGTGGAATATTCATTTTCATAAGAAATGCAAAACAACGAAGAAATATTGTCTTTTTGGAATAAGGGCAAAAACCTGACTATTTTGTGCATGTAAACATACTCATTGTCTCCATCTGGCCATCTACTCACAACAGCGTTGCAGTTTTAGGCGTCTGACTGGGATGACAATACCGTCTGACCAGTGTTTGACAATGATAATAATGACAAATATAAGCTAAATGAATCACTGGATTCTTTACAAATGTGGAGCAGGTTTAAAATGGGAACTGATTATTATCTATCCCTCATAAGTCCCTGTGAATGCTTAGTAGCTCTGTGCTTATTGTTATATTTACAAAAGAAGCCCCAGGTGTTGAGAAACACGTGTTTGTGATCATAAATCCCTGCAGGGTTGGCAGAGGAAGATGAAGGTGTAACTTACTACATCCGATACTGCCCAGAGGACGACAGTTACCTGGAAGGAATGGACTGCAGCAGCCAGGGAGACTGCAACCACAGCCACGGTCAGGGGAACTGCGTCACCAGCATGCAGCCGGGCGGAGCCCACACTGATGAATGTCAGGAGGCAGTGGAAGGATGGGCCGAGGAGGGAGAGGGTGAGGTGAGAGAGGAAGAATGGGTGGAAGAGGAGGAGGGAGAGGGAGCAGTGAGGGAAGAGTGGAGAGAGGAGGAGGAAGAGGTGAGGGAAGAGTGGAGAGAAGAGGAGGGAGAAGTGAGGGAGGAGTGGAGAGAAGAGGAGGAAGAGGTGAGGGAGGAGTGGAGAGAAGAGGAGGAAGAGGTGAGGGAAGAGTGGCGAGAAGAGGAGGAAGAGGTGAGGGAGGAGTGGCGAGAAGAGGGTAAGGTCAGGCAGGAGCAGTGGGCGGGACGAGAGAGGCACAGGGTGGAGGAGTGGGGTGAGGGAGAGGGGGAGGTTCGCTGTGAGGTGGTGGAGCAAGATCCGGATGAGCAGATATACAATGGAAGACCAGAACCCATCCTGGACCACCACCATCACCACCATCTCCACCACCAACCTCCCATGCAAGATACCCTGCACCCCCGAGAGGAAGAGGAGGAGGCAGAGAGCGAGGAGTACTGCCCTAATGAGGAGGAGGATGAGGAAGGCGATGAGGAGGAGAGACACGGGAGGGCCTTCACTGGAGACTACTATGCCCCAGAGGACAATGGGAACTCAGTGCGAGTCTCTCCGTACCGTAGCCGTAAGGTGCTGGTGGTAGAGGGCGAGACGGGGGAGGAGGCGGAGGAGGACATTGACCAAATAGTTGCAGAGATCAAGATGAGTATGAGCATGGGGAGTCTTAGCAGCGGCACTGACCAAAGCCCAGAGGAGCTGGCGCAGGACCCCGCACCTAGTGACTACCCCCACCCCAAACCTGACGCAGCCCCTTACCCACCAGCTCACCATCGCCATGACAGCAGGCCCAAGTCCCTGAACCTGCCCTCCATGCACCACAACAACCCCGACCTCCAGAGGGGCATCAAGCCACATGCACGCTCCCCTGAGGACAGACAGAGATGGCAACCGGAGCAGGTGAGCTGTTAGTGAGAGGTTAAAGCTGAGACAGATGGCTTCACATGCCTGAATCCAGCAGGTGCTGCTTTAGTCCAAAAACAATGAGTGTAAAAATTTAACTTATGGATTTCCACTAACGTTTACTTTCAACCTGCTGTCAGTCATTTACCCTTGACTAATATCAAGGTAGCTGCTAACTACCTGTCCGAGGTGATGCGCTAGACCAGGGATATCCAGACTTTTTTGGATGGGGGCCGGATTAGGTTATGTGAAAATATGTGGTGGCCAGCTACTTCTCGCATCATACGGGTTATTTAAAAAAAATCACAATCAAGTGATACAAACGTTTAATCTTAAAATGAAAAAGTATTCAACTTTTCATCTGATTAAAGCGGCAGCCCTCTGCTGTAACAGCCACTGTTGACTTCATGCGTCGTTGCCATGGCCATATCTGCTGCCTTGCAGGAGATATCTGTTGCTAGGGAATTCTTCGTTTGCTTGTTGGTGTAGGGCAGGGCGATATGGCTTTAAAATAATAGTGTGACATTATAAGGCTATATTGGTATACACAATATATATCTTGATATTTTGAAATGTACATCACTAAAATACAAAATTATTGAATGAACTTCAGTTACAATAAAGTTAATCAAGTAGCTACTTTCATAGAATACAATTGAAAACACTACTTTTATAATAGCATTTAATAAAATACGGGAAGCTTATTAGTGCATTCGATATATCGCCCACCCTAACTTGGTGCATGTCTACAAACTATATGGTTGTCCTGCAATGTTATTTAATTAACTAATAATGTGTTAATCATGTAGTATATTTCGAGAAACAAGCCGAAGGCCCTTTAAAATCAGTCTGAGGGCCACAAAAGCCCCCCCGGCCGACTTTGGATAAGACTAAGCCAGACTCACCACTCTTGCTCTTTTTAAACTATTATATCTTATTTCTCAAGTATGAAGTATAAAAAGGTACAAACACTGGCATACAAAGAGCACATTAACCAGACAACAAAACGGAAAGTCGATGAATGGACCCCACTTGAAACAATTTACTTCTTGCTAAGATTTTGTTAATAATGTGTGATATAGCCTAATTAAAGGGATAGTTTGGATTTTTCTCAAAACAGCCCGTTCAGTGAAGTTTAACGTCCTCAGTTCCCCATCTTTGCTTTCGTCAGAGCCACCAGATTCCATTGACAAAACCAGTAATTTTAGCCGGCTAGACATGGCGGCTGCTGCTGCCTCGATCAGTTAGTTTGTGTTATTTTTTGACTTTGGTGACCCCGAATTAACCCTTTAAAATGCCAGAGTCACATAACACAAACTAAATAACTACTCAAGGCTGTGGCAGACCAGCAGCCCCTGTGTTCAGCGATGTTAAATCACTGCTGTTTGTTTTTCCCATAAGAGTATGGCTTTTAAGAGCTTAATGTAACTATATAGCTATAGTTCCCCATCAGAAAGCGTCTGACTGTAGAGTGGAGCAATGAAAATATACTTTTTGGTGGAATGTTTTTTAGGTGGCTAAAATACATTTTGCTGCTGCCCTGTCCACAGCAGTACATAGTTTAGCTTCCAATGAGGTACTCTTGTTTGTCTTCTAGGGGTGTGCCAGCCACTATCTACTAGATAGTACACTGATTATGGAGAAGTACTTCATACAACCCCATTTCAAAAGATCTGAACTATCCTTTTAAAATGGCAGTCCTGCAATATGTAAATTTAAGTTGAATTGTATTCATGAATTCATCATTGCTCTCCATTCCCTCAAAATAAGGCTGAATTTGAATATAATGGGCCTTTTTCTCAGTAGAATATTTTTTAGAGAAGAAGAAATCATTGTAAGTAAAGGTGTTATCAATAACAATAACCACTTACACAATACCAGAACCCCTTAAACTTTAGCACGAAAATGGATTTCAGCATCCATCATTATTTTCATTATTCACAACTATACTTTTCATACTGTATTATGTCTAACCTGTATGAAAAAGGCCCAAGCTGTGAATTAAAGTAACTTAATTGTATTGAATAAAAAAAAAAGAAAAAAAGGAAATTTAAGACTATATGCATCTTAACTGAAAGCAAGCAAATCACAGTTTCAAAGTCTTGGAAAACCATGAAAAGAAATAGAATTTCACAACCAGGTTTTCCAAGCCTGGAGAGGTCGTAGAATTAGTAAAAATCATCGAAAGTTTTGAAAAAAAATAATGGAACTCATTATGTGTTTACTATCACATAAGTTTGTTCCTTTTCTCGCAGCTTTCTGTCTCTTCCTGCTAGCTGAAATTATGTTTGAATAGATTTTGAATCTGATATATATTTTTAAAACACCAGGTAGTTTGGCAAGAAAAACTAAAAGCCTTATTATGGGTCATGGAAAAACCCATGGAAAAGTTTTGAAATTGTATCCATAAAAATGTGTGTGAATCCTGGATTCTTGGAATACAAAGTACATATATATAGAGACACAGGCACATGAAAAAAAGACAGACCCTACTAAAAACAGCATCAACATAATAATGCTAATTTGGCCTTTGCAGAAAATGTACTGGATATTCAGGCTGTTTTGATGCTCTGTGGCAGAAACACTTGCCACCCCATGTGATTGAAACAGCTTTGTGTTTAGAAGCTGTGGATGAATTACATGACATGTTGCTCATCACTGACCAGAGAAAAGCTGAAGCCCTTCCCCCTCCAAAAGGTTACCTTGAGATGTCCCCCTCCTCATCTCTCTCTCTTTCACAGCCTCAGCTTAGTGCACACACACTAGTGTGACAACGATAGACTCAAACACATGCAGAGCTCCCCCATCTTCTAAAAGTCAGATGGTAAAAGGAGAGCAGTGATAGTCTCCTGTGGACAGCATGCTGATACACACCTGCTCCACAGTGTGCACATGTTACATTCACTATGTAGCTCATTTGTAGCACAGAACTGGGTCAGCTAGTGCAACTAGATTAAACTGGGAGAATGTACAGCACACTGCAGATTCAAATGACTCCCAAACTCACTGTGATGATTTGGTCGTCTCGTCCGCTGTTATCAAATGAAATGTTCTCCGTACAGCACTTCAACATGACCTTTGAATGAACCAGGACAACAATGAATTCAATAAAAGCTTTGCAGCACAGTGTGGAGTCAAGAGATTAAGAATAAAAGAGTTACAGAACACAGGGAGGTCATCTACACACACATGCTGCTGGTATGATGTGTTTCAGGAAAGTAAAGTATATTACACAGTAATGTAATCTCATTTTAAATGGTGCTACAGGTTTTGCACTTAGGCTGTATTTCCCACAATATCCTGCTCTTTCAGTCAAACGCGATCCTTTTTAGTTTCTTAAACTTTGTTTCAAGCTGTAATGACATTTTTCACTCTACCATAAGGGGGTCCAGCACATTTCTAGGGCTCTCATCAATGGCAAAAAAGTAACTATTTTGATATTTATAATGTATGTAGTTCTACCAGTGCTTGTTTAATTACTTCAGCTCACTACTTTTCTTAAATGGGTCCATAACTGTCCATCAATTTGAAAGACTGTGCTAGTATAGGTATGTTTTTTTAAAAAAAAACTACCATGGATCACCAAGTCTGTTAAAGACCATTGACAGTCAGGTAAAAGGATAAGTGTACTTGTAATTACAATATTATTATGCGCAGTGCCTAAAGCAACACTCTCTCATACCCAAACGAAAGAACAGATTAATTTCCATCGATTTCAAGACAACTTATATGACTGGCTACAAAATGATATATTTAACCCTATGGTCACGTTTTTTAAAAATGTCCAATGTCATGACATGGTAACAGTTCCACTCTGCTACCTACTTAGGTTAAGGCAACAAAACTACTTGGTAAGAGTTAAGAAAACATCAAATAAGTACTTTTGTCACTTAAACATAACATATGTCATTAATGTAGCACGCTGCACATACCAGCATAACAGGCAAACAGCGGCCTCCTGGGTGATAGTCCTGTGTTTGTTTGACTCATCCATCACTGCCCCAACCCTCCCTAAAGGAACATCTTTGGTATTTGTTCAACGTAACATGGACTTAGCACAAACTGGACTGTTCATTGACTCAAAATGCTGCACTCTCTGAGCAGCAAAGCATGCTCTGGGCTCTCAGTCTGGGAAGACAGCACATCATCTGAGCAGCAGAGCGTAAAGCGGAGTGAATGTGTGATTGACTAAATGGTTCATTAACTCATGTAGAAATAGTTACGTCGAACAAGAGCAGTCTTATTTTATTGTAGATAGTCAGATTGGATTTACGAAAGCACAGTTGCTTGTTAAGCTAGGCCACCACACTTCCCTCTTTCGCTCTTGTGGTTATTACTCAGGCTACTAGGAGGAGCTGCCTTACATTAAACGTAAAAATGGGTTGTAATAAGCTCCTTGCTCACTTGACCTATGTGTGGTTTTTGTCAGGTTTTTTTTTTTTTTTTTTGATGAGAGCAGGCTGGCCTTAAAAGCTTAACATTCTCACCAGATGGACATATGTTCATAAAAATTCATATCTTCAGTAAAATGGAATAAATCTATCTGAAGGTGACATGAATTGAGATGCCGGGTGCAGTAAAATGTAGTGAAGATTATGCCTTGAAATCTAATGCTCTCATTTGCAGTATTTTTCATTTTTATTGGTATTTTGTTTTGAATTTCAATGAGATAATCTGTTGAGTAGAGCATAATGAAAAGACTTACTGCTGCAGAAGTCTTCATTGTTGCACAGTAGTAGCTTATTTATCAGGGAAGTAACTGTTGTGGATGAATCTGATGCTTTCCTTTAGCTGAAGACACTATATAGGAAAAATAGGAGATCTCACATTAATGTAGTTGAGGCTGATTTGATAAGTAGTCGCAGGAGTGCAATATCACACACTCAATTACAAAAATATCCTGGTAGATCTGTCCTGTCCACGTTTGCAGCAGCTGGTGGTCTTGTGAATGCTAATTCTGTTAATGGCTTAAAATCAAGATGGTGCTGATTTATTGATGATAAAGTTCTACTTGTAGCCTCTTTTAGACCTCCTGTTACAGATGAAGGCATTTTTCTGGATTCTGCACATGGGTGCAGTTTTGTAGAGCATCACAGTTTAGCAATCCATCCCACCATACAACAACAACACGAGTCTAATTAATTTAATGGCTGTTTGCACAACTGAGTTGGGCGGCATGATGAATACTGATCAGGACTTTACGTTTAGCTCTCTCTTTGCAAAGGAGGCCACTAATGTCATGTTTGTGGTAATTAATTTCAATTTTAGATGCAGCACAGCATGGGCTGAATTTTCACTGCTACACCAAGAAGGAGGAGGTTTTATTGGCGGGAGGATTTCATTTCAGCCAGTGGTACGATTGAATGTTAATGAGCAGTTGTGGACTGCAAGATTGATCACCACAAGAATAAATGTAATCCTCCCTTTGCACGTGATTATATGGATGTACTGTTTATATCCATACATCTGATGAGAGAATGATAGAAAAGAGAACATAAACATGTGCCAGCTTACATCAGTTTGAACCCAGAGTGCTTGCGTTCCTCAAAGGACTGCTTTACCCTTAAGGTGATTTTATAGAGACCTGCAAGACTGCCAGTGATCTTGGCTAACAACAACACTGTCTTTAAGAGGCATTGGTGTGCTCTTATTTTGAGCTAGCCCAAAGGTAGTGATATATGGAACTAGGCAAACTTGGTTATCCTTTGGTATCAATGTCATATTAATGTAATGCTTGCTGGTAGTGAAGAGGGCCAGTAACGCTCCAAAGTTAGTCCATTTTTTAGCGAGGGAAAAACTGGCTTGGCCATTTTAATTGAGTTGTCAAATATACATTTTGCATCATATCTCTGTAACAAATTTTATCAACCCAAAAATTTATGAGACATAATTGACGATGGGAATGACCATCACATACTTCCATCATGATAATCTAAGCCCTTATGCATACTAAATGTTAAAAATGTGAATTGGCGCCTAACTGGAACACAATATTATGGCATATTTATGACAATAAACCTTGACAATCAGTGCTGACCTACATCTCAGATGACGTACACCACTTCTATGTTGCATATTCTGTTGACCTGCTTTAGGTTTAATTTATTTTTAGGTTGTTTATTATTGGATTGACCTTGTTTTAAGGCCTATCTAAACATTCATTTTTCCTCGAACCTAACCCTCTGCAGCCAATTCCAACCAGCAACACAAACACAAAGGAAAGTGTTTCCATGTGCCTGACTTAGATTGTGCAAAATTAGTCTCTTGTTGTTCAGTTTTATCCTCCCCTAATTCTCTTCTACTTGCACTTGTTCCTCTGTGTTGACCTGCCAGGTGAGCAATGGCGCAGAGCAACCCAGAAAACAGCAGCGCTCTGACCTCAACGTTCCCCTGGAGAACAACAATGTACCAGAGGTAAGATGCTCTGTCGCAGTGTTTCCTTCATCAACCTTTAGATCTGAGCGAGGTCCTCCAAACTTCAGGATATTGTTTGTTGTGTGTGTGTGTGTGTGTGTGTGTGTGTGTGTGTGTGTGTGTGTGTGTGTGTGTGTGTGTGTGTGTGATGGTCTGAGTAAATGAGTAATTGTGTAATTACAACCTCAGCTCATGTCCTCTGCTTACAGCGTGATAGCATCCTGGTAAATGAGCAGCGTTTCTGCGTGCAGTTTTATGAGAGCCATTTTTCACCGGGGTTGTCTGCAGTGGATGCTTTCTGTACAGGCTCCGCCCACACCTCCCTGTCCCTGGGTGGAATAAACTTTCTGAATGTGTAGTGAGCAGGTTAGAGGATCAAATAGATCCGCTGGGACGAGTGTTTAAATCTCATGAATCACTTCACATTTCATGCCTCTCTCTGCCTATAGCTTCCTCCTCCCTCCCGCACATCCTCTCTCTTCCTCCTCCCACAGCAATGTCGATGTGTGCAGTGGATGAGTAACACTTAGCGCGCTCTCCACTTTTTCAGTGCCCTTGAGCAAGACATACCCAGTTTCTGCAGCAGTGGAAGTGCCAAGGTGTAAATATGTGCAACTGTGTGAATGTAGGCCAGAGCTAAACATTGATATTGTGGTAGCTGGGCGACTTTGTAAGCTGCTTTCACATCATGTCATGTCACATTTTAAGCCTCATATCGCTCATATAGCAGGAGAGCATCATGTCTTGCATCATAAGAGGTTCAAGTTGCATGTTTGTTGAAGGTCAAAGACAAATTCCAATCACCATTTTGCAATCGGGGAATCAAGAAAAGCAATTACTTGTCCTTTCTCATACAAAAAGACAAAATATTTTACAAGATGGGATATTTAGACGATTTTCCCCTCTTGTCATTTCTAAGACTGAACTTGATATAAATCAGCAAGCTTCCCTGCACGTCTTCACTCTGCTCAGCAGGTAGTGTGAAAGATAAAAACAGTGGGCGGCTGGACTAGCTCGTGAAACAGGCCTGCTCAGTGCTTGGCAGGAGGTTTGACTCACTGGGAACTGTGGTGAAAGATGCACATGCAGTAAGGTGCAGGCCATCCTGGACAGCATCAGTCATCCCCTCCACAACAGTCTTGCAGGCGGAGAACCAACTGCAGCAGACGGCTCATCTCGTTGTGCTGCAGGACTAAAAGGTTTAGCAGATCCTTTGTCCCCACAGCCATCAGGCTCTGCAGCACCTCAGCCAATAGCAGGAGCTCATGACCAGGACTGCTGTTTGCCCCCATCTCTCCCTTCCTCCCTGTCTCTGTCCCTCTCTCTCTCTCTTTCTTTCCATCCGTCCCATTCTTGTGAGTGTGTTATTTCAAGAAGGCCTTAAGAGAATTTCTCCAAATTTTGCGCAAACATCCACCTGGACTCAGTGATTAACTGATAAGATTTTGGTGGTCGAAGGTCAAGGTCACTGTGACCTTTTTTGTCTAATTTTTGTGAATGCAATATCTCCTGAACACCCTCAGGGATTTTTTTTCAAATTTGGCACAAACATCTACCTTAACTCACCAATGAACTGACTGGACTTTGATGGTTTCTGGGGCACCTGGTGGCTCAGTGGATAGAGCTGGTGCCCCACGTATAGAGGCTGTGTCCTCACCGCAGAGGCTGCGGGTTCGATTCCGGCCTCGGATCTTTGCTGCATGTCACCCCCTATCTCTCTACCCCTTTCACACTTCTGCTGTCCTATCAATTAAAGGCAAAAATGTCCTAAAAATATCTTAAATTTAAAAAAAAAGTTGTGGTTTCTGTGATCTTGTATCCCTTTCATTCTTGTGAAAGCAAGATCCCAAGAACACTTTGGAAATTTCATCATATTTGGCAAAGACGTCCACTTGGACTCAACAATGAACTGATTAGAATTCAGTGCTTAAAAGGTCAAGGTCACTGTACCCTTTTTGGCCATAACTCAAGAATTTGCATGCTAACTAGGACAGATTTTCACACAAACGTCTAACAGGATATATTGATGTAGTACTGACATTATGATCCAAAAGGTCAACTTCACTGTGACATCATAGTGTTATGCAAAAACACCTTTCTGGCCATCACTCAGCAACAGAAAGGGAGACTGGTCAGATACTGAAATGGTAACACAAATCTTTGGTGTCCACCTTGAAACTGTGTGAATTGTATAAGATCGTCTATGCTGCCGAGGGAAATATGTAACTGCTATTTGACAGGCGGTAATTGCAGCTCAATTCACAACCATTTATCTCTCATCTCCTGTTTTTGTCTTCTAGCCAACAAAGAAGGTTGCATCGTTCCCCAGCTTTGTCGATGGTAAGTTAATCTGTCTGCACACCTGTTTGGTGATGAAATCAAAATATTGTAATTGCATGGAAGCATTCCAGCGATTACTTTGCCTTCAGTCTTTCATTTCACAGCCCTGATAAAACTTTTTCCAGTGCTCTTTCCCTGCCTCTGGGCAGATGCTCGGCCTAATAATATGTGAGGGGCTTAGCTGGCTGTTTGCTCCTTCAGATCATGACAGCGCATTGTGTCCCTGAGTGGGTGTCTGAGAGTCCACATCTGCATATCACAGACACAGATTAATCTCGGCTCAGCCTCCCACCAGCACTGCACCTCTATTAGCTCACAGCCTGTCCCACCCAGCCTGTTATCACTGTATCACCATCTCCAGAGCAACAGTGTTTGGTTCTATTTTTCCGCACAACACATTGATGGCAGTGATCACAATACTCTTGCCACTGCACACCAGACCCTTTCAGTCTATCCACACTTTGTCCTTCCTCGTGTCTCGTCATTAATCACCCCCCTCTCTGCTTTTCCCCGGCCCAGTCCCAGGACCCTGCGAGCCAGAGGACCTGATTGATGGAATTATCTTTGCTGCTAACTACCTGGGCTCCACTCAGCTGCTGTCTGAGAGGAACCCCTCCAAGAACATACGCATGATGCAGGCTCAGGAGGCTGTCAGCAGGGTCAAGGTACTTGAAAATACACTGACTCACACATGCAAAAACACACATTTAGCGTTTGACCTGCAAGATATCCATAACTATACCTCTCCTCAGTCAGGAGGCCACAATTTTTCATTTATGCTGTTTCCTCTGGAGAAGTTGCACAGGTTTGAATGAGGATTTCTGCCCCTGTTGACCTAAAAGACCCCAAAACTAACCTGAGAAGGTAATAGGCAGTTTTAACTTCAGGAACTTTCCACAAGAAACAGTAATGTTTAATGAACTGAAGAACTTTACCTGCATGTACCAGGGTCTAGATTAAGTTCCTGTATATAAGTTTCAGATGTAAAATTAGTCCCGTCTCCAGTTGTGGAACAGTAACTAATTGGGGAGGCTGTAAGGCTAAATTTGCAGCTCCTTTAACCTGAGCACAGCAAAAAAAAAGTAAGCACTGGTCACCATTCACAGTAGTGTTATGTTGAGGGCTGGACATTTGTTCATTAGCATTAGAAATAAAGTTGTTGGCTTTCCCGCAAGTTCAGAAACAGAATAAATGAGCCAAGAGAGCAGGAAGCGGTCGAGAAAGAGGAGTGTAGATGAATGAATTAGGGAGGGAGCGTTCAGAGAACAAAGAAAATGAACAAGAAAAACAAAACTCGCTAATTGTTTCATGGCGGTTATGTTTTAAAGTAGAAAAAAACCCATAAAACACTCTGTTTTTAGCATCCTTTTTAATAATTTAATAAACTAAACTCAAACATCAAAGCAAAACACGATGAATGTGTTGTTTTTTCTTAGTGTGTAGAAACTGCATTTCTAACGGCACCATAGTTTTGTTATTGGTTCAATTTGCCTAATCTTCATTTGAGGTGGACATGCCAACAGGAATGTGCAAAGAGACTTTTAATTTCTGAGTTTTTTCCTTTGTTCTCATAATTCCTGCAACTATTTGATATTTTTAGTCACTTTTTTTGTGGTTGTGAGTCTAAAGAGCTGGTTTATAATTTACAGTTGTACGACTTTGAACTTAGGACAGTGTCCACAGAATCAGGTCCAGACATTATCCAGAGTTCCTCTTTCACACATACAGCACACAACAGGTCTGTGTCAAACATACTCTCACCTACTGGAAATACTTTGCCTGGTTTAGGAGAGGGGTGGCGCCAGTGTAGAGCATTTAGAGCATTTAGGAGGCAGGACATCATGCAGATTACACTGCAGGCATGCAGCTGGTTCATAATTTGATCATAAACAACGTCTCTTACCATTACTTAAATTTGTGTGACGATTTTGGCTTCCCGAATCTCGTCATTTCACCAGTTAGATTAGACGTCTCTATTCTTGTGTAAATCAGTGGTTCCAAATTTGTTGGTCGTGGTTCCATTCTGGATGGATCGCAAGTGACTCCTGAGAGACACTCTTTATTTTGAATTTCTGGCTCAGGGCTTTTATTTTGAAGAGCCGTTTTCTGCTTTTTAACTATTTTGTTGCTCTGTTTTGGGTATTTTTTGGCTTATTAACATGCTGTGCCTTTGCAGTGTTTTTTATGTCTCTGATCTTGAAGCAATAATATGCACTTTTTTTTTTCAACGCAATTTATCTACTGCGTTTTAAATAATTGCACTTTATTCTTGCAATATCTTTGATTTCAGTGTGTTCTAAGCTCCTGTGTTGTTTACATTTTGGGAAATAAAACTGAATATGTGGTAATTTATCTTACGTGTGGACCTGAAACTGAAATGACTAAGCACAAAATCTGGTCCCTGTGACTGAAACGGTTGGGAAACACTTTTGTAAATGACCCTTCTTCTACACCCTTAGATATTTGTTTTGTTCTGGTTTTGCGCGATAGAAACATGCCCACCATGAATTCTCTCGTCAGTTACCTGCTCTATGCACACACAGTTGGACATTACACAGGGTTTGTTTAATGTCTAATCCAGTTGATTTCAACATTTGTACATGTGACATGTATATGACAGCATGTTTGCAGTGCATGAATGAAAGAGGTGATAAACATTGATGTTAAGGAGTCAATACTTTTTGGGGACCAGAAAATACATTTATATTGTGGCTCCAGAGTACCTAAAAAAGGTTCCTTGGTTACTGAAAAAGTTCTCTCTTGCACTCTAACGTATTCTAGGCTCTCAGAGGTGATGTTGAGATGTCTTTGTTCGCACCCTGGGAGACAGCATCCGATCAGAGCTGCTGGTTTGCCGCCCCACTCTAAAAAAGCATTTTATATGACAGCATTTCCCTCTCTTCTTCCCAGGGGTGCCTGCATAATGTTACAGTCGTCTTGTTGTTGTTCAGGCTACATTGGTAACACTCTGCCAAAATATACAGGAGCAGCCCACGGGCTTTACATTGCTGATACTGCATGTTTAATCACATTTTTCATACAGTATCTGAATTCATTTCTGGTATTACTCTACATGTCAGCAGTGGAAGTAGATCCACAAACTCAAGCAAATAAGTGAAGCCTTGCTAGTTCAGCATATTTTTCTATTATTTCATCAAATAGTTACCATGAGGTATTTTTAGTTTTTTGTCTGGTCCAGATTGCTGCTAATATTTACATGGACATCAGTGCTGCTTGCTTCTGGAGCAGAACATTATAGTCATATATTAGGCATGAGTGGTCTTTTAGGGCAACTAAAGAATGTGGCCAGATTGGGCCGCAGGGCTCGTTGTTTTGCACAGCTGGCTGGATAATGGGACTGCTGGCATATGAACCTAATATTTCCCTTGTTGCCACTTGCTCCCTGCTGTTCACTAATGTTGTTGTGAAGACGATATTTCATCACAGGTTGAGAGGAATACTGTGGATGGTACCAGAGCAGCATAGAGGAACTTGACTCCTATTGTTCTTGATTAGCCTGATTGTTGTGTTTATCAGATTTACTCTGGCCAAAGTGCTTGTGGCCGACGTTACAGAAACTCAAAATTATAGACATTTCAGCAGTTCTCACACTTGTTAGTTCTAACTCTCTTAAAGATTGCTTTGTGACATGATGACATTATGCAGCACTGATGTTTTGGTGCACAGTTGCTTCCTTGACACTAGTCTTTGTTATCTCTCTCTCTTTTGTGAACACTAGCTTGCCTGTTTTTCTAAATAATAAATGACCTGTCTGTGTAGAAGTCTACTTTTAGACAGTAAGTGTTGTAATATGTGTGTTTGTCCAGGAGGATACATCTGGAATTAAATGAGTAGAGAAAGAGAGACCGAAACTTGCGGACTGTATGGATCCTGGGTTTGAATATTAGAGCAAGTTTTCGGTCAGATTAAGATTCAAGGTGCATTATTTCAGCAAATGAAAAAGGAAAGAGCAGTCAATTACAATGAACTCTAGTCTTTGCCAAAGATCTGTTTTGTCAACATAGTCAATATTTCAGCCATATTTAGCAGGTTCCCTCGACTGCGTTACGGTAAGTAAATAACAATATAGTTTTGTATCTTATGTAAGGGACCAGCTTATATTATTAAAGCTCTGTCCCTAAAACTTCAATATTCCTACCACACAACCCCACCCCATAATTTTAAATGCCTCAGTGTAGTGTAATTTGTTCCACCTCTATTTAGGACTGAGGGTTCGTGGTCCTTGTGCAGGATCATAGATGAGACTTAATGTGTATCAAATTGTGTCTGAAGCGGGCTAGTAATGGCTGCTGATGCCTGCAAGTTTTTATGTAACTATGCAAAAATATGTTAATGTAAAACCTGTTGGAATATGATGCATCTAGGCTGTGTAGGCCAACCATAATTTTGGTACAGATACCATGTATTAATTCTGTCATTCGAGTAAATACATTAACATGTTTTTCTAATATTTGATTTAAGCAAGAAAGTTAAACTTCTCACATTTTGAATTTTTTCCTTTTTCTTGTAGAAATATAGTCTAAGGCAAAGTTATCAAATTAGTGATTTAGATAAGTAAAATATCTTCAAGAAGAATAGTTTGACAAAACCATAAATCTGACTTAACAGTCGGTGCCAACTGTTGGTCAATATTTGGTCCTGCAGACACTTTTCAGTCCATATCAAAACTATGTTGATTTTTCATAGCTAACCATAATAGTTAGACACAATGCCATCAATATAATCATAAATATGTCATAAGTCATAAGTCTTAAGTCTACAGCCTGAAGTCCATTAGGAAGTTTTTGTGATCGGTTACTGTTGACTTCAACAATTAGAATCACATTTTTTGTTGCCAAAGATTAAACCCCAAATCCCTAAAGGGATACTTCATCAAATGATCTTTTGTATGTCACATACTCACCCTGTGCTATGTTGAATTCAGGGCATGCTTCCACAGTGAACCAAGAATCCAAAAACCGGGAAAATTTTTGATGAACTGAAGTCATAGGGGTCTGTGTTTAACAATAGCAAAACTACATCAAAAAATTCATTTACAGACTCACACAACTGGTGCAGTATAATCTAAGTTTCCAGTGGTATACTCAGAACTTCCCAAACATTTGCATTTTTTTCTAAAACCGTGAACACTTCTGCATAACCAGCACAGGTTTGTTACCATTATTGGACGCAGACGCCTATGATTTCAATTTACCTGTTTCTGAAATCTTTGTTCACTGTGGAGGCATGCAAGAAAAATAAAGTTTTCTTCCCAAATTTAATGCACACAGGGTAAGTAATTGACATACAAATGATAATATGGGGGTGAAATATTCTTTAATTACTTTAATCTGTAGGATCAAGACTGAATGAAAAGAAATTCTGGAGCAGAGAAAAGGCATCAGGAAAAGTGACGGTGCAGGATCTTTAAGTCTTTTGGCTCACTTGGCTGGTTTCAGTCCGTCTTCACCACAGTGAGGATGTCTACTAGCATCATTTCACATCTACCCAATCTGTGTGTGGTTCTCCCTCTCACTTACTCACTCTCTGTCATGCACAGTTGCATTCCCTGTAAAAAGTCTTGTCAGGATGAAACCATGGCAACAGTTAGCTGTCACCTTTTAGTGCTTTCCCCTGCTTGGAACGGGTCCATTGAACAAGAAGCCGTCCATTATCTCCTTGATTTGTCCCTCACGTACAAATGAAAAGCTGCAGAGCAAAAAAGACGTTTAATCTCTGACATTGAAGCCGGCGCAGTCGACCGCACGCGAACCCGACCACACACGCAGTAATGTGCAGCCCTGTTTGTATATTTGCTCCAGATCAACCAGAACAAGAACACATGTAGTATATGCAAGCACAGGAACACACATAGACCACGCAGTGCTGAACTGAGCAAAATAAAAGTATGCCAGGTAAATTGTGGCAAGGTACAGGTTATTTATGCATATCTTTTTGGCATGATGTTCACTCTGTTTGATGTAATATTTATGCAGCTTCATCCCCCACCACTCACTCTTTCCTGCTGTCTATCCCCTCCCTGCTCAGCTCCTCCTCAGTAGATGCTGCTGAAAGCCTCAGATGTCTGTCTTGCGAAAGAGCTGATCATGGAGGAGGAAACTTAACAAAACGAAAACCCAAAAAAAGACTCTTCCCTTTGGGCTGTTTTCTCCGCTCTTTTTTTCTAATACTGTCTTAGCAGTTACAGCTCTGCACAGTAGCTCGGGCAAACATCCAGTCTCGCACACTGAAATGTAATGAGGGTCAAGATAATTTCCTCTGGGCGATGGCAGATGGAGAGAGGGGCAGTCACTCAGCTTGAACCTTATAGAGAAGAGTTGATTTTGAAAGATTATTAAATGCTAAGAGTACTCCAAAAGATTACCAGTGTAAGTTCCGGCCCCCGCCAAGACCAGAATCACTGATGAACTAATCAAACACATTAGTTGTGTAAAACTGCCTCCATGTTGATCTAAGCGGTTTAATTCCAAACACAGTGACTCGACCTTGTCATGTTTTAATTAATTTATTTATTTTTATGCAGCCCAGAGAACAAAACCCAAGCGCGCAGTTTAAATCCTCGCTCTGGGCTTTATCCCCTCCCCTGTCTATGAGCGTTGATTGTTTTCCAGCATGTCTTTCCTGGTAATATTGTTTAGACTGTGATGTGAACATTGAAGGCGGTATGAGCAGTGCCCATACACACAACCTTAATAAAGACTGTTTCTTGTCTTTGCTAGCTGTAGTTATTTTAGAATTAGAGGCCTTACCATCTGTCTTAATTTTGAAAAATGTTCTGACCACAAATTTGACACTTTTATCGTGAAAAGAGCAGTGTGTAGAATTCATAGGATTTATTGGCATCTAACTTGAAGATTGCATATTGCAAGCAGCTCAAATTTCTCTGTGTGCTATGCGTGAACACCTGGTTAGGATTGCTTTAGTGGTCATTGTTCAGTTTTTACAGTGAGCTGAATTATCCGCAGAGGACTCTTCTTTTCCAAAACAAAGAGACTAGGTGACTGAGACAGGTAAAAACACTGAATAAAACCTTTTCTTGTGACAAATCAGTGTTTTTCTGACGTTGCTTGTTGTGGAGGGGCTGCTAAATACAGTTTCTGCTGCTAAAACACAAAATTGCAACTTATCCTTTCCAGAGCCAGTGTTTAGCTACTGTAGAAATATGGCAGACTCTGTGGATGAGAACCTGTTCCCTCGGTAGATATAAATGGCTCATTCTAAGGTAACAAAACCACAACAATTCATATTTGTAAGCGATTATACACTCAAGAAGATATGCTCATCATTATTATATTCCATTTCTGCCAATTTATCCCTCTAAGTCCTACACACTGGAACTTTAAAACTGATGATAATAACTAAACAATATGAAGAAAAAACCCTCTTCTAACAGCTTTATATAGATGCCAAGATTGCAGGAACAGTGTCAGTGTCAGTTCATATCTGCATGCTTTTGATTTGCTGTGTTTAAAAGAGAAAAAGCAATTATTACCCTCTGTAATTGCTGTTTTAAATTTGTATCTGATAACCAACACGGCTGTGTGAACGCTATCTCCACAAACACACACACACACACACACACACACACACGTATGCAGTCACGCACACTTCCTCTCTCTCTCTCTCTCTCTTGTTTCTGAGAGCAGCGATAGCACACCTGCTGTTTGGTTTGGGGCTTTACTGTCTTACCTTCTTTTATTTACCTTCTTTATTTCCTCCTCCTCTTCCTCCTGTTTTTTGTGCTCCCGTTTCCGCTGACCTTGTCCCGTCCCAACGCCTGCCTGCCTGCCTGCCAGAGGGTACAGAAGGCTGCCAAAATCAAGAAAAAGGCGGTGTGTAATAATCAGAGCAAAAGGAAGACCCTTCGGCCACTTTCCCTCCACTCTTACCTTTTCTTTTTCATTTCATTTGTGCCTGTCTGTGTCCGTGTACCGTGCCCCATCTGTGTCTTTGTCACTTTTGTTGTGCTCATTAATTTAGTCAGATAAATCTGTGTTAGAATTTTCCAGAACTAAGACCAACATGTTTTGATTTATGTGAACAACTGCGTATTTTGGCAGTGAGAGTCCTTCATGAGCCTAAAGGTGTGTTTTAAGGCACAAGACTGAGAACTGCTGAGAGCCAAATTTAGTAACAGCACGTTTATATGCAACCACTGTGACAAAAGGTAGCAGAAGAGATGTCAGCAGGACACTATCGGAGAATCTCCGGACTGTATTAGCTTTTCTCTTAATAGAGCATTTTAGCACTGTGTATTAACCTGTGCAATACTCCAGGGCTGCACAATAAATCAATGTGTGTGATATTTTTAAAATTTCAATATAGTAAAGTACAATATCCAAATCACAGGAGCTGCAATTTGTTGAAAAAAGTATGTCACAACACAACATTATAAATGTATTGCTACAGAGATGCGCCGGCCTGCAAAGCATATTGCAGATGTAAGAAAACATGCTTGTTCAGCAATTGATGCAAAAATTACCATTCCCAATACAATTGCAGGTCATATTACAATCACAGTACCTATGCAAATAAATGTGGTAGTTTTTTGCATATTATGCAGAGCTACAATACCTTTTGGAAAAGAGTTCTTAGTGCGCCATAAATATGTGTAATTGTTTAATGAAATCAGAAATTTATGTTCAAGAGTGTAATGACCGTTGAGGTGAAATGAAGTCAAGAAAACAAAAATCTTGTACATAGACATAATTTCTGCATTATTTTATCCTTTACCTCCATACCATCAAAATTACAAATAATCATTGCTGTTTTTTCTTTCTTCAGAACAATGCAGACATGATCTCAGTATTTAACATGCTAAGAAAAATGTTACCCAGAAACACCAAAAGAATCAGCTTTAATTAGTGCATGCAGATACTTTTCCCACATTTTGTTCTTACATTGTAGCCCTCAAGAAAGTTAAATTATGTATTTGGGAGATTGTAATTCAGGGTAGGCTTAATTTTTGTGTGTTTAACACAGCGAAAACAGAAAATGACTCTTGCTATAAGTCACACTCTGTTCAACCTATGATACAGCAGAGAAGAGGATTCGCTGTAAATAACATGACTGCAAACATTTTAGGTTTAGTGATATGAAAAACTTAGCAGATCTGAACAGTTCAACACTGTTTAAAGAGTGGAATGTCTCACATTTCAGTTCCCATCTTGTTTGGTTTTGTATGTTGTTTTTTAAATTATTTTGTAAAGTTAATGGTTTAGCTGTAATCAGACCTTTTGGTGGTAAACATCAAGTTTAAACTTTCAGCCCAGTTTGACAGAGTTGCTTCTTTCTAGACTTCTCATTCTGCGCTGCATCAATAATACGGGCGGAGGTGCATCATAAAAGAGTCTTTTTCTCATTTATTCTGTAACAATAGCCTTTGTAGACTGTTATGCATTCAATCCACTAGACATTTTAGATTTAAAATCAGGAGTATGGCTGCAGTCATAAATGCTTACCCAATGAAAACAGAACAGGGAAAGAAGTTACATCCATAAATGGAATTATATCTTTTAATCTTTAATCTTTGCTTGTGCACTTGGTAAGGATAAAAATGAAAGCACTAATGAGTGGTACAAGCGATAGTCTCCTTTCATGAAATATTTAATCATAGCTATATGTTTTTATAAGTATTTTTTTTCCTTATTGCACAAGGCAGTTTTAATTAAGTGAAATCAAGTATAATTTTATTAGTCTGCAGAGCACCATGATTAGATGCAAATGTGCACAGGCTTGTTCTGTGTTGAAGCTGCATTGCTCTCACTGGCAAAACAGCCAGCTGGTAAGGGTTTAGTGTTAAGCTGTTTCTAGTTTCCGTGCCAGCTTGCCGTCCTCTTGCCAGGACAGTTGATGTAAACTAACACCACTGCCAAAAGCTTTCTTTTTCTGCCTTTTCCACCTCACCTTTAGACTCAAACAACCTGCCCGTCTAACAAGCATTCTCCGAGCTGGATCCTTAACTGTACATGCATGCATTCTGGACATTGAAACTTGTACTTTCCCGACCTTTAACACAGACACTATTCAGGCAGTTGTGAAGAGAACTGTTAGGAGTCAAGTTTGGTACAAAGATCTTGAACAATCAAAGTCGAATTAGACAGTCTGACCATCTTTTCTGTTTTTTTGTTGTTTTTTTTATTTATTTATTTTCTGCTGCAGAGTGCAGACGGAGATGCTCAAACCCTCACTGAGGTCGACCTGTTCATCTCCACCCAGAGGATCAAAGTCCTCAACGCAGACTCACAGGTGAGTAACCAGCATACATAAACCACGTTTCTGTCAAAAGTGTCCTTTATCACCCGTGGCAGTAAGATCCGTTTGCTCGGCCACACACTGAGCGATACAAGGCTGCACACATCAGGGGAGAGATGTCGTGTCATAGCTGTCATAACTGCAGCTTAACTGTTGACAGAAATTGCTTCTTATGAAACCCCACAAATGATTGCTATTTGTTTAATCTCATGATGTCACAATTCTTTGACTGAGGATAAGAATAGACTCTGCAAAGCCAAAAAATGCTGCATGAACATCTGTGCATGGAGGGTGACTTAGAGAGCGTGTACTGTGCAAGCTGTTTGACCGCAGCACTGTATGCCCTCCTCGTTTCTAGTGTCAGAGTGTTTTTCATAGTTTTTTTTTTAAATATTCTTTTGGCTTTTTGCCTTTGTTAGATAGGACAGATTAAACGTGAAAGTGGGAGAGAAGGGGGAGTCATGCGGCAAATGGCCACAGGTTAGAGTTGGCCCTGGACAAAGCCTTCTTACATGGGGTGCCTCCTCTCCCAAGTGAGTTACTGGGGCCCCATTTCTTCTTAGTTTTACAATATTATGAATATGCAAGTCATGATCATGCCACGATTCAATTAGTTATTCGTTAAAAGGCTGTCGGAGTTACAATACGAACTAGGTTTCCTAACTTGTACAGACATACAAAAAAGTTAAATTTCAGACTGAAGTTTGACTTTCTGAAGGTCTTTATGAATAAAAAAATCACATTTATCTGTCAGATTTTCTCTGACAGATTTCCCCTCCACCCTTGCAGAAGCTTTGTCAAAAGTTTTCTTGGCTTTTAGCTTTACGACAAGATGCTGTGAGAAGCAGAAGTGCAAGTCTTCACAGGAGGAGGCGTCTTTGATGGAAGTGGAAATGCTTCTGAGAGCTTTTCTGTTCTTGGGATCATGAGTAGAGCTTTACACTCACTGTTAAATGTATATGTGATAGATGATTCATTTGTGGTATTTCAGTCTGAGCTGCTGTCTGGCCGTCTGAGTGTGTGTGTGTGTGTGCGTGTGTGTGTGTGTGTGTGTGTGTGTGTGTGTGTGTGTGGGTGTGTGTGTGTGTGCGTGTGTGTGTGTGTGTGTGTGTGTGTGTGTGTGTGTGTGGGCAGCCGCCTGGCAGAAGCTAACGTGCTGCAATGCAGTTTATATCGTCCTCCCTTCTCCATCTGGTTGCCACTGATCCTGGCACTCTTGAGAGAGAGATTCGAGGTAAAAAAGACTCCGTTCTGCAATTAAAAGGCTCGATGCAGCTTCCCTGAGGTGTCTGACATTGATTCATAGTAAGAACAACTTCAAAGGTGGGCTGGAACAACAACAATAATTAGGCTACTGTAATAAAAACCACCAGAAACACTTAATGAAATGAAGTTAACTAAACTGAAATTAAATTTAGCTTATTATCCTAAAACATGAACAAATTAAAGTTCCCCTCAGCAATCCTTCAGATTCACCTTCAAAGTGTAAATTGTCTGTAAACAGCAGGCCCGGGTTTTTCATGTGTTTATTCAGTTTAGGGTTACAGTAGCAGTGCACATTAACCCTTCGAAACCTGGATCGATATCAGTTTTCTTGGGCTGCATTCAGACACCTTTCACGAGCATTTAAATCTTTGAATCGAGCAAAGTAGTTTGATTTCATTTGAAAACATGGGGGAAAAGGCAAGGAGCAACATGGCAAGAAATCAGGAAAAGGTGACAAGAAAATAAACTGAAAATTAAAACAAAAAAAGAAAAGGAAATTATGGGTAAAAAAGCATATAAAAATGTCCAACAAACTTTTTTGTCTTAATTAATAATCACTATAAATATATATTTAAAAACATGTTAAAGGGGGAAAAAGATTTTCTTGTTAGTTTTTTGTTTTTTAACTTTTGTGGCTAATTTTCAGATAATTTTCTTTAAGTTTTTAAATATTTTCTTACTAATTTTGGCATCTTCTTTCCATGGTTTAAAAGATACTTTTCAATTTTCTCAGGGGTCAAAGGATTAATAAACATTTCTGTAAATATGCTGTCGTAAGTATGCTCAAGCCAACTTGGCAATATTTTGACTGTAGTCCCTGGGCAAGTGTGATTACAACTGAAAAAGACAAAAAACACACAAATACTGAACAGCAATGCTGTACATATAACAGAGCGCATTTCATTTCATAATTGTGTTCAGAGACAGTGCTTAATAAAATCCACATTATCCAACACTAGATAATTATTTGGCTGAATGAACAAACATGATTACATGATTCAAATCACTTTGTTTTCATCAGCACAAACACTCTGATATCTAAACCCAGACAGAGTTTTTTTTTGTGCACCTGTTCATTACATTTCGGATGAACATGCACTCAATATCTAATTCATCGGGGTGTTATTGGGCTGTAATCGGATCATACAGTAGTTTTAAATTCAATCAAAAGAAGGTCTGTATGTTTTCTATCATCACTACTTTCATCTCACGCTCTGCCCTAAATGGATCATAAAGCTTTGACAAAGAAACGGAACAAATCTGCTTCACACCACGCTTTCATTTTTAAACATTACCGATCAAAGGAAACCAACTGTTGGCAGAAACAGGATAATTACCATTTCCAGTTAGAAACATTTCTCAAAGCTGTGGTAGTATCAGTCATTGGAAAGTCATTGGAAGATAGAAAAGGCTGAATAGAAACCAGAGGATCCACAGTAATGACAATTGTTTGGTAGATGATTATCATATTATTTTTTAATGTAAAAATGTAATGAATTGTAGAGAAAGGTTTTGCCAAATTATTATTTTAAACGCCTATCTATATTTAAACAAATAACAAATTTTATTATTGCAATCAGATAACCCAAAAGATATCAGTAAACTGGGTGCCTCCCTGAAGTATGCCCTTCCTTTGTTAAAGTAGTATTTGCTGTACTTTAGCGTGTACTTTAGCCTTGCTATCAGCCATTGTTTTGTTACTATTGTACGTTATGTCTGTGTCTACACCATGTGATCATGGTCTGAAGTCACATAAATACATCAAATCAAAAGAAAAGAGAAACAAAAAGAGAAACATGGCCTTGATGAAGTGTGGTTTCACATAACTTTGTCATTTTAAATTTGTAATTGTGATGTATTTTGTTTATTTATTGGCTCCAGTGTTGTATCTCCAGCCATATTTAAAGTACATTTATTGTTTTAATGCCTGTAATGTAGTTCATGCTCCAGCTGTAGTTTACTTTTTTGTAGTTTCAGTGGTTTATTTTACTGAGTTGCTCCAGCATGAAAATGATGAACCACATTTTCACAATTAAAAAAAATCAACTACTTAGTGGAATTTATATTGCATTGCTGCTGCAGTGAAGTCGATATTTATGGTTGGAAACCCTGTTGTCTCCATTAACTCTTGAAATCAATGCATAATGCATAAAGACCTGCATTGATGACATCATCAGCTTTTTGTGAGTTGGCACTGAAGACACTAAATTACTAAATGTCTCCTTTGCTTTTAAACATTGAGTCCAAGTGGGTTTCATTTGATTTCAGGGCTCAC
Source organism: Plectropomus leopardus (assembly GCF_026936395.1). NCBI lineage: Eukaryota > Metazoa > Chordata > Actinopteri > Perciformes > Serranidae > Plectropomus > Plectropomus leopardus. Next base: position 19,156,341 of record NC_142176.1, on the reverse strand, counting down.
AGCTTTAAATGAAAAATGTCTTCATATATAACTTTTATCAAAAGAGCTCTATGTGACATTCAGAGCATATCTAAGATTCAGATTCTGAGTTGGGTTTGTCTGCACACAGCTCATAGTGCCAGCAGTGCGATCGGTGCTAGCAGCTGCAACAGAGCGAACAGTGTTAACTCTGGGCTTCCGGGACGATGCCGTCTGGCTGCTGATAATCAGGACAAAATTATCAGCACAAGCCGCTGTATGAATGCAGTGCAAGGCCATTAGCTAGCTGGTGGAATACACACACGGGGACTCACATGCACGTGCGGCCCTACAAGTTACCACAACGACAAACAGAGAAGCTGAGATTACGACACACACAGAGAAGGTGTGAACCAATTCTGTGTTTGGGACCCTCCACTGTACTATACTCCACTGTATCTTTACATAGTGAATAGTAGCTGCGATATTAATGCTTTGAGAGTTGTATAGAACTCTTTAAATGTCAAATATGAATTAATATACAGTGGATGCTTCAAGCAGCACAAGAAAACTGATATCGAATCAGGTTTCCAAGGGTTAATAAGAATCTACATTTTATGCCCTTAATGTCAATTTGTCCCCGTGGTGTAGAAATTGTATGGAATATCGATATTTTTTAGGTATTGATGTAAAAAATTCCAGGACGTTACAGGAGTTAAAAGCTCTGCTTAACTGTAGAGAATCATCAAAACAACAGGATGGACAATAAAATGTTGCCTTGACGTATGTGATTGTGGTCGATGTGTTTACAGGAAACCATGATGGACAACGCACTCCGCACTATATCCTACATTGCCGATATTGGGAACATTGTGGTCCTGATGGCGAGACGCCGGATGCCGCGCACAGCCTCCCAGGACTGTATCGAAACTACGCCCGGGGCACCCGAGGCAAAGAAGCAGTACAAGATGATATGCCACGTCTTTGAGTCAGAAGATGTAAGTGCTTCGTGCGTTTTCACATTCACAGTTCTGCTGTTCATGTGTTTACGGGAGAAGCTGACAGCTTTAAACCCCTCTGGCTGTGAGCAGGTGAAAGGTCGTACAGATGACAGTCAATAAAGGAAGTCGCACTGTTATTGTTCTGTCATTATGAAAGAGGGAAGATGAATCCTCCAACATCTAAAGATAGGACAGAGATGACACTTGTTTTGCTTTGTAAGTGTTATTTGATCATTGGATATCATTGTCCTGGTTATCTCCTGTATCGTTTGTTGTTATTGTTTTCCTCAATTTGTCTTGAATACTTAATGTTTTCATGTTTGCGCCACACGGTCACAAATGTTTTCAATAATATAATATATAGAAATTCTAGCCTGACCTTTAATAACATGAAAGGATGTAAACTGGCTGTTTGTTTTTTTAAACTTGCTGAGCCGCTGCTTGTCTTGTTGAAGCAGATTCAGCAAGACTTGGCAACATGAACAATGTTACACAGAGGAGCCAGCAAACTGAGTGTCTGTGCCAGTCAGTATAAAGGCTGGACTCCAATCTGTCCCCTCTTCGTCTAATTTTTGCTGCCAGGTTTTAAAGGCCAGCCAGAGTTATAATAGAAGCATTCAGCTGCTCATCCATCAACTTATAAACTGTTTCTGTTATTGTAGCTCCGCTGGCTGCATCATGCAGTGTTTGTCTTTTTTTTTAACTTTTTTTTGTTGTTCTGCAAAAAAAAACTAATTCACAGTGTATTGATTTGGAGTGTTTGGGGCCATTAATGTCTGCAAATTCTGCAAGAGATTTATATGCAAGTATATAATTCAATTAAAGGGGAAAATAGGGAGAATACAGCTTGCAAACTCTGTCTTCTCTCTTGATCTTTCTTATCTCTCACAGCCAAGATATGGCTTCAGGTTTTCATTTCTTACCTGTACACCGTTCACAAAGTTCACTTTAAGAAAACTTTTATCTTCCTTGGTTACAAATTTCTTTGAGTCTGGATGGAGGGTTTTTCTATAGCAGCTGTTCCCAATTATTTTTGTACTCGATCCCCACCGCCCTGACAGATGAGCCAGTCATTTTGTTTATTTAAAGGCACTCATTGCAGGATTATTGGTTACTGTTTGAGAACACACTCCCCATCAAAAGTGAAAGTAAAAGCCAACCCCAGATACACTCTTTTTTTCTGCGTTTCACGTCGCTATATTTCCATTTTTTTGGCACTGTGTCTCTTGGATGTCTGGCACCCGGTCGCTGCATTTTATAAAGCCCCGAGCTCACCTGAGTGCTGTGGGGGTACAGCCCCATTAACGGATCGAACGCAGAAAATAAGTTAAAAATAGAAAATTCAGGCAGGGAGTCTCTACAGAAAAATACACTTCCTTCTAGGGTGTCATGTGATGATTAAGAGTGATTACTTCTGTATGAGTCTACAAATTATATTTCAGAAACATCCTGCATCGTTTATCTTAAAACTGATTTTAAGTTGGATGCTAATTCATTAAAGTGGATATTGATATAGCAGCTTTTCCACATAAGGCGTGCTAATCCTGGCAATGTTAATGTTTTAATTACGTTAATGTTTATTAACGTAATTAATATATATCTATATGTGTGTATATATATATATATATGATATATCTCTGCTTTGTTTGGTCTTGTTTGCTTTACATATCAACCATTTATCCATTACTCTTAACAGTCTGTTTTGTGCTCTTGTTGGCTAATTTTTGCACATTTGCAATCACAGTATGGTGTTCAGATGTGACCCAGGTTACTGGGCAGTGTATTCTGTACAGTCTTCTTGTAGCTGGTAGTTTCTTAGTTTATTCCTAAATGTTATAATGTGTCTGCAGGTCCTTAAAAAGTCTTCAATTCAAATTTATAAATATTAGGCCGAAGAAGTTTTTAATAGTTTTTATTTTGATTTTTGAGGTCTCATATGCCAAAAACATTTGATTTAATTTTAATTATCCATCTTTCAATTTCTTTTTGTTAAAACGATTAAAGGTATTTTGTGTGGAAGACGACATTACTGATGTAACAAATCTTTAAACCTATTACTAAACCTACTATTATCGTTTTACCTCATATTTTTTCTTACCTGTTGGCAAAATGTAGATTAACTCACTTTCATAACCATATTCCTATTTAAAACCTACCTCTGCACGAGCCCACATTATTTTATATTGACCTGCAATGCTTGAAAAAGAAAAAGATGATTTGTCCAAAAATCAGTCTTAGGTTTGGTTAAAAAATATTTTGAAAAGGTTGTATATAACGTATTTCGTATTTATTTCGTTTAGAGACCCTGTTTACCGGTTATTATGAAAAAAAGATTTGCTAAAGATGAAGAACCTCACACTGGTTCTTAATCATTTGTGTGTTTATTTTTCCCTCAAACACACTAGAGGGATGAATAGTTTTTTTGTATTGAATCACAGTTTCTTTTACAATTTTGTTTCCTGCCGATTATCTTCAGAAACCTTCAATCCTCACTGAAACTAGAGCAGGAAAACACACCTGTCTTTCTTCTTCTCTGTTCTCTTCTCTCAGTGGGAACAAATATCTGATGACAGTGAGAATCAGTTTAAATTATGCCTCAACATATTCTGGGCACCCTCAACGCCACTGTTGTTTGCTGCCTCTGGATGCTCCTTCTTCCCTCTGTATTGTTATTTATATACAACTCAGTGAAGCTTGCGTGGATCTAACAAAAAGAGATCACAAACACGTTTTTGGTCACGATTCCTGCCTTTTCTGTCTGCAGGCCCAGCTTATCGCTCAGTCCATCGGCCAGGCCTTCAGCGTAGCTTACCAGGAGTTCCTTAGAGCCAATGGCATTAACCCCGAGGACCTGAGCCAGAAAGAGTACAGCGACATCATCAACACCCAGGAGATGTATAATGACGACCTTATTCACTTCTCCAACTCTGAAAACTGCAAAGAGGTTCGTGTATACTCAGCTTGCAGTACACAAACACATTTCTTTCTAGATTTTTTTGCAGATGTTTGTTGGTTTGTGTCAATGCAGGAAAAAACAAGAACGTAAACACAGTGAGAGTTTACATGTGTGCTGCAGGGCCATTAGAGAAACACACATGTATACAGTAGCTGCTCTAATTAGACAGATTAAGAGGCAGATGGTACAGTGAAATCGACGCAGAGCATGTCAACGCTAGATGTTTTTTTTGCTTCAGCATTTCCTCTTTAGCTAACACTGTGCCCTGAAAGCATTACTGGAGGCTTTGGGGAATTAGAAACCGTGAAACAGTTTCTGCTGTATGAGCAGAGAGGCTGCATGGGCTCCACCATGCAGCTGCTATATTAGAGGCACATGAGTCATTTTTAGTGATGGGGAAACGAGGCTCTCTCAAGCACTCACCTTTCCTAACCAACTGTGATGAGAATAGATTTGTTTCTCAAGGCTTCGTGTGTACGAGTGTCGCATCTGCTGGTTGAAAGAACCTCAGCAGGAAAATGTTTTCTACATCAAGACAGTGTTCAGATGTGCTCAATAGTTTGATCTGTGAAAATGCAGATACCTGTTAATAAATTATAAGATTCAGAACTGTTTATTAAGACGCTGTGGAAATGAATGTCTGTTGTAGTGTTACATAACGATAAATGTATCTCATAGAGCACTTTTCTGAACAAATATCTTGTGCTTTACAACGTGTTGCCTAATGTGAGTGTTCAAGTACTAAATACTGATCTACACATCTGTCTGTATGCTATATTGAAGATACGAACATCTGTCTTTGCTGTGTTCTTGATGTTTCCCTTGAAGCTGAATTATAAGACACGACTTCAGTAATCATTTGAAATAAGAATGATATTTATTTATTTGGCGTAATTTGTGACAATCGGTGAAAATGAAATGGGGTTGACTTGGTTGCTAAAGAAAATACTCTTCAGCTGCAGAATCCCTTTGATAGTAAAAATAATAGATTTGTCCTTTTATATTGCAATATTGATGTATGTATTAATATTTTTAATTTAGTGGAAATTCAAGAGAGAATCCATTCATAGATTAAATATACAGCTGGTCGATATCATATCGTAAGTGTTGTCTTTTCCTGGTTTAAAAGTTTGTTTTTGATTCCATTCATTTGATAGATATTTGTTTTGAAAACGTAAAACAATTAAAACAGAAAAAGGTGAAAATTAAACAAAATGGCAACAACAGAAATGGATGATAACATATACATAAACTCAGTGAATAGATTTTAATAAGCAACAAAAAAAATGAATCTTACATGCCTGAAAAGGAGTAGGAGGAAGTATCAACTTATTATTTCCTACCCCTTCTCAGCTAATCATCAGGTCATTAATTTATGAACTTTGTCTATAAATATATATACACTTACATATTTACACACACACACTTACATACATACAAGTATACACACACATCTGTATATATATATATATGTATATATATATATATGTATATATACATACACATGCATTTATACCATACATGTACATACAGTAAATGTCATAATAATAATAATAATATGCATTACAGTGACATGATGTTATTATTTGAGCTTGTCCGACTATTCTAGCTGTTCTATTATTTGCCTTTACCCACCTACTCATTATACTGATGATTATTTGTCAAAAATATCATTGTGTAAATATGTTGTGAAAGCACCAGTAGTCATCCCCACAGTATCATCGCAGTATTGATTTTGAGGTATCTGGTCCAAATTATCCTGCTATTTGATTTTTTCTTTATCCCCAGGCCTAACTGCCATAAATGAGCAGTGTTACTCATTGATTTGCACCGTTTGTTTGTTGTTATGTATAAAAAATTACAGAAAAATGCTTGTGCTCAGTGGAGTCCTCACATCCCCCAACTTATACAAAACAGTAAACATTATCCACGATATATAAAACAGAAAATCCACAAAAAATAATGTGCACTTCATATGGATGCCTTAACTGTTCAGCAATGTAACTGTCTGAGGAAACATCACTGAGGCGGGTGGTGTGTGATTTGATGCTCCAGTAACATTTTTTTCTGTGGGAGAAGCGAGAGCAGAGCATGAGCGGGATGGCAGGTGTCAAAAATGATGTTTTGGGCTTCGCTTTAGCAACGAGGGGTGTAAATGTCATCGGCTGTGGTAGCTCTGTGCCAATCATTGTCCTTCATTGCCGTCTGTAGTCCTGAGACCAAACCACACAATAATACAGCTTGTTAGAACGCTCTTAATGGTACAGGGCAGATAAATTTGCCAGCGGTGGTCGAGTGCAACCAGAGATATAAAAGAGATAGGTGCTTTGATATAAACAGTATGGCAACATCTCAAGACAAAAAAATTGTACATCATGATATTTCCTGGCCGTGCCCTGTAAGCTCCAGGGCTGCTGGTAAATACACAGATTTCTGCTTTAATTCATGGAGGGGAAAAGTGAGTCTTCTGACAAGTATCAAAAAGTAATCGTGTTTAAAATAAAAGTGAGTTCTTTACGTATTCGCCAGCAATTTGTTGGTGAATCAGGTGCTTCTCTGAACAACTAAAGCAAATTGTTCAGAAACAGACGCACGCTGATACAGACAGACTTATGTGGTTGACAATATTGCATTTTCATAAAATTTTAGTGTCATAAGTTATAATGTTTTTTTTTTTTTAAATGTTTTTATTGAAATAACCAATCAAACTCCCATTAAACATTTCATCCTCTATTTTACACCTTTTAACATAAAAGATAACTTAAAAATAAAATAACGTCCTAAAATAAGGACTGATTTCTTGGTATTATCCATCAACCCCATACATTTTTAGTCAGTCATTTCAATTGAATCAAATAAGGAAGAAAAAAAAGAAAAGGCCAAAACATAATAAATGAAAAATAAATAAAATTAGGAAAAGAAAGTTCTCTATTCCCCTTGTTTTTTTCTTTCTTATGCAGCTGTATTACACCTCATACAATGTATTGCTGCTTTTGTCAGATTTTAGGAATTTCTCTGATATTAAAATTTATATTTCAGAATGTGTAGTGGTGAACCAAAGGATTCTTTAATATGTGCAGTCTTTTGTATAAAATCTTATGTAATTGACTATATATATATATATATATATATGTATATATATATATATATATATATATATATATATACTATGAACTCCAGTTTTCCCAAATGCTATTGAAGTTGTCCCGTTCCAAGATAAAGTCCAGTTCCTCTGTGTGATAAAAACATAAAAGTGACCACCAGATTGTGTCCTCCTCCCTCTCCACCTTCCTCCTCGTCTTCCTCTCCACAGCTGCAGCTGGAGAAGAGTAAAGGGGAGATCCTCGGTGTGGTAATTGTGGAGTCCGGCTGGGGCTCCATTCTGCCCACAGTTATCTTAGCCAACATGATGAACGGCGGCCCCGCGGCTCGTTCTGGCAAGCTCAGCATCGGAGACCAGATCATGTCCATCAACAACACCAGCCTAGTGGGGCTGCCACTCGCCACCTGTCAGGGAATCATTAAGGTACTGCGCCAAATGATAATCCAACATCGTTCCAAACCACACTATCAATGTGAGACTGAACACACTCTGTATGTGTGTGTGTGTGTTTCTCTGTGTTAAAGGGCTTGAAGAACCAGGTTCAGGTGAAAATGAACATCGTCAGCTGCCCTCCTGTTACCACCGTCCTCATTAAGAGACCAGATCTAAAGTATCAGCTGGGCTTCAGTGTCCAGAACGGCATTGTGAGTTTCACTCTGACTTCTTTCTGTCAGCCAGGAGCGTTTACGTTGCTTACTTTGACAGTTGTGATAATAACAACAGATGTAATTTGTCAAACTCAAAATGTACTGCTTTGTTGTGTTTTTCTCATGGATGATGTTTCGTGTGCTGTATTTTGTACCTGGACCGTACAGCATGTTGTTGTTTCTCCATTCCTGTCTCAGTTTAGATTAATCTGCTCATTATTTTGTTTACTCTGTATTGGACACAAGGAAGAAAACACTGTGTCGCTGTGATAAACTGCTGTTTCGCTTTGAACACTATTTATACACCAAATACAATCCCAGCTAAAAAAAAAAAAAATCCCATTAACTTTAGCAAGGATGCATTGTGCAGTTTATCACTTTATCATTGTCTTTTAAATGTGAACTCTGTCCTCACAGCTCCACTTTATCATCAGCGCATCACTGCAGACATTTTGCTCTTCCAGTAGCATTCACTTTGCATATTACTCCGTATTTACTCTGTACTTGCAAAAATAAGCCTATAACATGAAGATTTTCTGCTTTTGTGTGTTTTGTCAGATCTGCAGTCTGATGCGAGGAGGCATTGCTGAGCGTGGTGGAGTCCGTGTGGGTCACAGGATCATCGAGATCAATGGGCAGAGTGTGGTGGCCACAGCACATGAGAAGATTGTCCAGGCTCTCTCCAACTCTGTCGGCGAGGTTAAACTGATGCACACAAACTCACACACACAGTTAAATACAAGTGCACACATATGCAAATATGTAGCACATATCCGTACTTTGTACTACCACTATATACTTCAGGCTGAGACCCGCTAAAGATCAAGGAACTCGCAACAATCGGGGCGCCTGGTGGCTCAGTGGATAGAGCGCCGCCCTCTGTACAGAGGCTGTGTCCTCTCCGCAGCGATACTGTCCTGTCAGTGAAAGGCAATAAAAGCCCAAAAAAAACATCTTTAAAAAAAGAACTCATAATGATGAAGGCTGACTGCTGCGTCACCAGTATCTCGGCCAACAAGTTTCACCTGAACACGCCCTAAAAACGTCATCCTAACTTCAACCAGCATGTACGTTTGTTGTCTATTTTAGAGGAAAAGAGGAAATAACTCTCCATACCAGCAGGCAGCAGTAGTCTGTAATCGCCATTCAACAAAGGAAACCAGAGGAGCGACTGGGCCGGTTCATGAAGCTAGTTAGTACATTCACAACACAACCCGATGACAAAAAGTATTCACTGTGCGTTTGCAAACAATAACACAATCATTTAGGAACTGTTTCTGCTACAGAGCTCAGTGGCTAAAGACGTAATCTTACTTCATATGACGTGTTCGTTTTAATCTCACGCCCTCCTGACTTTAAGTCTCAGACTCACCAAACACACATCAAAGATCGAGCAGGGACACAAGCTGACTGTTACATCGCCTCTCGTCACCGTGTGAAGGACTACATCATGTACAAGAAAATCAAAATGTCAGCTGAGGTTGTTCCTCTCACCCCGCTGCCGTATAATTTGACCATTTTTAACTGTCTGCCCGCTGCATGTTGGTCAGTATATCTTGTTTGGCGTTCATCGATTTTACACTTTTTTTCATGTTGCATTGTCAGATGATTTAAGTCTGCTGTATAGAAACCGGATCAACACAAATAGAAAACATAGAAGAAGAGTTGAACCAAAAAAAGCACAGAGGTATTGTTGCCGTTTTTAGCTTTCGGTTTTACTTTAACATGTATGGAGTAGGGATGGAAATGGATTCAATTTCATTGATACAAGTACCATTATAAATTCTACTAATCAGTTTAATATTGTTATTGATTCCCTTACTGATCCCCAATCAATTTTATTTGTGGAAAAAAGAAGACCAACACAGGTTTCATCTGAACACATTATAGATGAAATGGGAGGATATTTTGCTAAGCCTCCCTGTTAATTTTATAATATTTTTATTATATATTTTGTATTTATTTTTTTTCAATGACATTTACCCGAAGTAACAGACGCGCTGCTCGCATGGTGTCAAATAAATTCTTTTATTGTCATTTTTATTTGTGAAATGAAGCCACACTTTGGGCCGTTTCTTCCACTCTTGTGTAAGGAGTATAGAAGGAGATAATCATTCTCATCACATATTCAGATGACAAAACTGTATAGTGAACTATTGCAAACAGTTTTTCTGCGCAGCGTTTAGAGTTTCAAGGTTTAAAGTGACCTCTTTAAATGTTTAGGGGGATTTCTACCAGAATACACACACACCATCATCTACAGCATGAGATATCTATAAGAAAACACTCAGCCTGGTCTCATAGACATACATGAAATGGACACAAAGTTTAAGAGCACATGATGGCGTTGTGGGGACAAAATTAAGTGTTAAGAGCGAAAAAATGTCCACGTAGGCTGGTTGAGACGGGTCAAACAAACAGATTTTCAACCAGCAGATTACTGTCCACGTCAGTGTCAAACCAATAGTCAGTATAGCTGTGTGACTTTATAAACTTTACGTACATAATCAAGGTACCTCACGTAGTTTTGTCATTTACGTCCCAAACTTATTTTTCCCAAAACCAGTCTGTTTTTTAATTAACTTAATACAGTTAATAATAATAATAATAATAATAATAATAATAATAATAATAATATATCTTTTCAATTTATTTACTTGTTCATCTGTCTCTTATTCATCTTTTTTTATCTTATTATCTTCGTGTTATCCCCACCGATGTGGTGTCTTCTTCTTATATCATTTCTTATATAATTTTAACGTCTTTTATTTCATTTATTCTTATATTTTCTAAGATTGTATTAATTTAGTACTTCAGCTGCCTTTCGAGATCTCCCCGCTTTATCAATTCTATTCCTTTTATTTGCTTTATCCTTATTGACCTTTTGTAAATGCATTTTGTTCTTGCCTTTTGGTTTGACTTTATAGACCTCTCTCTGTTCAGCATGTTTGTTGATGTTTATTTTATTATTTTATTTAACTTCCTGCCTTTGTTTTGTTTGTCAAAGCAGTTTGTAAACAACTCATTTTAAAGGTGCGATATAAGTAGTTATTATTGTTGTTATTATTATCATCATTATATTGATTTTGTTTCCGGCACATAATTTTAACACACTTTGTGCCCGACACCACTCAATGCATTGTTTCGAGACTGTGTCCGTTGAGTTGAAATGTTTGGCCTTTTAATTGAGATTTTTTTTTGTTTCTGTTGCCAGATTCACATGAAGACCATGCCGGCAGCCATGTTCAGACTCCTAACAGGACAGGAGACACCTATGTACATATAAACGGTGGCCAGGGACCGTTGCACAGGACAGGCCATCAGCTGTGATTGGTTATCTAACGGAGCAAACCAAGCTGACCAGTGACCAGGGGGAGGATCGCCTCTCCCTGTCAGTTCATTTCTCCTTTTTTTCTTCTTCTTTTCTTTGAGCTGGTGACTTCAACTCTTCATCATCTCTCCTCTGTCTGTGCTTAACATGCAATGGCCATTTTACTGACATGAGATGCTTTTTCCATCTGACCAGCTGAAGAGACAGTGTGTGTGTCCATGAGTGTGTGGGTGTGTGTTATTTATTTGTCCTGTCTGTGCTTCTGTGTCACTTCAGTGAGATCGTGTGGATGGACTTATCGAGTGAATGCGTCACAATTTATTTTTTTATATTCATGTAATGCAATATGATACTTCTACTATACTTCTTGTATAGTTTCATTTTCTTCTCTGTTTATTTATTTCTCATGTAAATACATATTTTGCTAATATCGCGAGTGAAGGCGGTCTGGTAGGAGGAGGAGCCACGGCTGCATTGTAAATATTAATTGAATTTCGCTGTTGATGATGGCAAAGACACAATTAAATGCCGGATGTCAAAGTAGTTTCCAGTGAAAAAGGGGAATGAGTTAAGTGTTTGAAATGTTGGGTTTAAATATGCTCCGTTGATATAATGAACATGTGAATCAAACCAATGCTTGCAGCAGGGGTTAACGGGAGAAACGCCATATCCTTTTGATTTACTTCATTTTACGGCAATACAACCTCTGGAGTTTTTTCTAAATCTCATGTACAAACACTCACACACATTCAAATAACAAGCAACCGAGTGAAACTATTAACATGCATCAATTATGCTTTTGATATCAAAGTCACGTGTATGAAAACTGAAGTTTCTTTTGTGTGCTACTCTACTGTACGTTCATCTTTAGTGTTCCTGACTGAAACTCTACTACGAGTGGATTGTGAATGTAACTGTGTCGTGTGAGCTGTCCCATTGCCATAAGCAGTATTAGAATGTCTGTACATAAAGAGAAACTTGTCTAGTATTGTGCTCATGTTAAAAACAAAAAAAAACAAAACACACAGGTTTAGTCACTGCAAACATCCTCCCACCTGTATGTTGGCTTTCAGTCTCGAGAGGGAAACGGAGAACTGTGAATCACACACTGTGACAGAAACGAGCCTTACCGCCAGGTAAAGCTTTTACAATGCATTGTAGTAAATTTTAACCATATGAACATTATCTGTGTGCATGCCTCGTAAAGTAGTTTCATGTCATTGTGGCAAGATAATAAAATCTGAGCTGAACCTGGCTGGTTTTGTTGAACTGGATCGAAAAAGGTTGGATTTGCTGCATGAATGTGATGCAGAGGGTTTCTCCTGTAAACAAATGGACCTTCATGATTGGTCTGTTTTGTATGAAAGCCCATTGCTGTCAGGAACAGAAAAAAAGGAAAAATAAATGAAAAGTTGGACATAAAAAAATGAAACCACTTATGGTAAATTAAAATCTTGACTTTTGGGGCCTCATGTGGCAACATTCTCTGAAATTTCTTAAAGTTTTCTGAGAAAAAATAAGTGAAGTCAACACTCTTAACCCTTTCACACCTGGATATCAGTTTTCTTGTGCTTTAAACTTCTGAAACCTAAGAAAATTGGTTTGATTTCTTTAAAAAAACAGAGAAAAACATAATGAGCAACTTGACGAGAAATGTACCACAAACTAAAAAAAAAAAAAAGTAAAATGTGACAAGGAAATTATGTGAATAAAAGCCTGTAGACATTATCAAAAACAAGGGAAAATGTCCAGAAAACTATATTTATAATTCTTTAAATCATATATTTAAAATTATGTTACAGAACAAAGAAAAAATATTTATTTTTTAAATTTTTTTGGCACCTTCTCGAGATTATTGTCTTGTTTTGTTTTGTTTTTTTGCCTGTTTGTGTTTCTTTTATACTTTTTTTTTTTTGTTGCTTATTTTTATGTTCATGTAACTTTTTTGGCCATTCATTGTTAAGTTGCTGGTTGCCCTCCCTAGTTTTTGAAAGGGTTAGCCATCCCAGTCTGCTCTTACCCAGGTGTGCTGAATGATAAGCACAGGTAACACCCCCTAACCACTATTTAAGGCCAGGTGTGGTGCTGTGTGCAAAGACTCACATGCCCAAGACGTGGAGAGATGCCACCAAAACAAGCTGGAATAAGAAATCAACGTACTAGTAAATAATCCGTAAGTAAACATGATATTTTCTAAAGTGTCAGTACTGCTGTGACGGGAAAATCACAAACGTAACAATGGCAAAACATTTGTGATGCTGTAAATGCCGTCTCACCAGGGGACCTATCATGACTTAATGAAATTAGAAGCAAAAAATGCATTGCCCAAGGCCTTACAGTCTTAATTTGCATCAGTAGACAAATAGTATTTCTTAAACCCACAAACTGAATCATCCAATCACCATAATTACTCTAAAACATATAATAATCTGAATTTGATTTTTTGACGCTCATTCATTTTTGTATGTTCCTTAGATGTAAGGAACATAACGTGTTTCCTTGTGCTGGATAATCGATTTTTGGACGAAGAAAACAATGTTTTGTTTTTCTCTTAGTAAAAGTGCTCTCAACCACTCGTAAAATATTCTCTTACCTAAAAGAAAAGCAAAACTAAGAAAACTGGTGAATTCCAGATATCAACAAAATGAAGATAAAAATGGTTACACACAAAAATGAGGTTTTTTTTGTATATTACTTCCTGCATAAAGTCTATTGTTTTTTAATTAAGTTAGTTAAATTACTGACTCATCACATACTTTTTGACTTACTGTACTAAATCAAAGGTGTTAGTGTCTCATTTTCACATGACATACCTATTTTATTTATATATATATATATATATATGTATATATAAATTTTTTTTAAGTATTGAATATTTAAAATCAGAGGAGCTGCCCACACATGTAAACACGTCTGATAGTACATCCATTGCATCATTTCTCATTAGTACAAAACTGTACAGGATTTACTGTATACTAACTGAGAGAACAGTACACTATTAAAGTAGTATTTTGTACTAACTGTATGCTACTAGTATATAATGTGGAATTGTGGAAAACCACAGTATCTGTGTGCTGATTCCATAACTTGTGTTGGAAAAGTCGAGAAGTAACAACGTCAGTAAACACTTGTTTTGAGTGTGCTGTTAATTGCTCACTATTAAACCCATAAAATAATAAATGGAGTTAGTCAGACGGCTCCAGAAAGACCTTAAACAATGCAAAAAGAAGGTGAACTCTTGGAAGAAGAGTTTATTTATTTATTTGAGGTTTATTTGGCATGTATGTTGACACCTTGTAAACTAACTGCAAAAAATGTCTACTTTGAAGGTTAGTGTATTATCATTCAAATTATAGACCAGAATCAAGACAAAGATATTTTTTCATTTTGAGTCTCTAGTTCCCTCCAATGCCTAAAACTGGGTATTGCTGGTTCTGTGAAAATTAAAAAGTATAACAAAGAAATTGTACCTTTTTAATTATATTCATTTCAGAAAAAAATCATTTACTACCATAAGTACCTTAGTAACCATTTGTAAAATAATTATTAATTAACATGGAACATATTATCTAAAATTATAAAACTATTAAAATAGAACAAAATTCAGCATCTAAAATAATTATTCGTACCATTTGACGTTAGTTCCTTTGACCTGCAGTGTTCATCATTGTGTATCTTTGAACCGGCTTTGTTATCTTTCTTGGGGTCAGTGTGTCTACTTTGTGTTTATGTAATGCTGAGTCACTCTCGGGCGGTTCAGATCAGGGTTTCTGGTCGTGCTGGTCACACTTTAACATGACCTTTATCCCGATACCCTGACGCGTGGTCTCAAAGGCCTGGGCTGCCTGCTCCAGGGGGAAGCGGTGGGTCACGAGTGACTTCACATTCACTTTCCCCGACGCCAACATGGCTATAGCCATCGGCCAGCTGCAACACAAAGACTTTAGCTGAGACTCCAACCTCTGTGATACCTGCTGAGTACTTCATCAGTCTAACTGTGTCCAGCTGTGCTTCAAACATATGCTTACAAAACAAAAACGTAAATTAAAGGATATTTTCTTACGTGTTACAGTATCGGAAAACTCCTCTGATGTCGACTTCTCTTGCAGCAGCATTTACCAGAGGAACAGTTACCATTTCGGGGCTGATACCCACCAGCGCCACCACACCGCCTGGACGTGTTGCCTAACGGGGAAAAAAAAATCAATCATTACTTGGATTATTTTATGAGTCTGCAGATACTGAGGCTCCTTGGCAGCATTTATGCTTCATAGGTGGAGTATAAAAAACAAACAGTGGGGCAGAAAAAACAATAACACAATGTAAAATGACTCAATAACCAGTTAAAGTCTTGCATTCAAAATGTACTAGAAGCATTAAAAATAAAAGTGCCACTATGAGTGTTACATTATTATATATTAGAATATTTTTACAGATGTATTAACATGTAGGATGCTGGTCAAAGTGATACTAATTTAAATTATTTTATTTACTGCTGGGGAGTTTCATTTTTAACAACATGTATTAAAATTGTGATCTATAAAGTAACAAGTTGCGAAAAAGATGTCAGAAAATAATTTTTCCCCTCTGAGGTGTAGTGGAGGTAAAGTTTAGTGCTGCATGATTCAGAAACACTAAAGTCCAAGGACCTCAAAATTAGAAGTTCAGTCCTGGGTGATTGAATTATTGTCTATAGTTGTGCAGAGTTACTTCACAGCTCTGAGTGAAGACTTAAAAAAAGTCTTCACTGAGGAGTCACATACGTAGATGGCAGTTTGGATGCAGCTCTCCACACCAGTGCACTCAATAGAAATGTGAGGCATATCGCCCAGTTTCTCCTCGACACTCTTGGCCAGCTGCTGAGGTGCGTCTCCTCTCTTCACCAGCAGCTGGAAGTCTGCACCCAACTCTTTGGCCTTTGTCAGACGCTCCGGGAACAGATCTGAACACAGCAAAGGGGATTAGAGAAAGAAGAAAACACTGACTAGAAAGTACGAACAGAAACTGCATGTTGTATCTCATAAGCTGTGTGTGTGTGTGTGTGTGTGTGTGTGTGTGTGTGTGTGTGTGTGTGTGTGCGTGTGTTTGTGTTACCGGTGATGACGACCCGTGAGGCCCCCATCGACTTGGCCACAAGCAAGCAGACCAACCCAATAGGTCCTGTGTGAAAAGAGGAAATAAACACAGACTGAAGGGCCAGTGTGTGTGGGATGTGGAGCCATCTAGTGGTGAGGATAACAGATTGCAACCAGCTGAAACTGAAGAGTGAACTCCCAGTTACAACTCTGTCAGTGTACTTTGTTCAGGTTTTTACTGTAAGTCGCATTATCTGCACAAGTCTTTTCTTCTCCAAAACAAACAGACCAAGTGATTTTAACTGGTTAAAAACACTGCATAAAGCAGGTTCACCTTGCAGTGTTTCTCCTATGCTGGTCGGCTCATCAGCACCTGCTAATGTGTGCTAACATTTTTTTTTTACATAACTTGAGATCCAGATGTTCAGGAGCTGAATTATCCGCAGAGATCTCTTCAACTCCAAAACAAACAGACCCTGTGTAAAAAAACTGAACAAAGCAGTTTCACCGTACAAATCGGTGTTTTACATTTTTCAGTTCATCGTGGAGGGGCTGCTAACTGTGGTGACTTACAAGAAAAACCGCAATGGTTCGGTTTGTGCATTCTGGGCCACTGCAGAAACATTGCAGTGCAACATGGCAAACTGTGGATGACGACGTTCTCATGAAAATGTAACGGCCTCTTGTTTTCAGGTGATTATACCAAAGAAGACATACTTATTACTGTAGATTCTACACACTGGACTTTTAGAGCTTGACATAGAGTGTTTTAATGATTTCTTTTGTCTTATTGCCTTTTGTGCCGGCTTGAGAAACAGGAGGACAGGAAAGGGGACAGAGGGAAGAGAGACATGCATCAAAGCGTCACAGGATGGATCTGAACCAGAGTCACTGCAAGGATTCAGCCTTCATGGGGCGCACACTTTACCAGGTGAGCTGGAGGTTTCCCCGACATGATGTGCTTTGAGCATTCACTGAACATTTGCTGTAACTTCACTCTATTCGAGAGCAACCAACCGTTTCACCTGGTAATGCTTAACACAGGTGTCTTATATGTGCATTAGCTTGTTTTCGCAACACAAGGTTAAATATTAAGTCACTTACAAGATGTGTTCAGGCTCAGTGGTTTTTTACTCTCTCAAGTTTTGCTCCGTCAGAATGGTTTTGCCTTTTGTGACTGCACCCAAGGATTTATGTCGGATTTCTAACTTGCAGCGGCATGCTACACAAACGTAATACAATGAGGGCATTTTACTAAAGTTTGCAGCATGTCTTGATATGCAGTTTGCAGCATCTTGCACTGACTTGTTTTATTGTTGGAGTTCACTTTTACCTGCACCACAGATGAGCACGGTGCTGCCGAGCGTCACACCGGCCCTGCGACAGGCGTGGATCCCCACAGACAGAGGTTCGATTAGAGCTCCCTCTTCAAATGTCACATTGTCAGGCAACCTGGATAATTGAAGAAAGACACAGAGAGAGAAAAGGAGAAGAAAGACAGAAAGGATGCATGCTAAGGTTGGGCAAGAGAGACAGTTTGCAGACAAGAGATCAGACAGTTGTTGGGTAATCTCTGATGCAAAGCCGTGCAATCCTTCAAAAAAAAAAAACTTACTTGTAACAGAAACTGGCACTGTGCTTGTAGTATCGGCTCAAATTTCCATCGTCGGGGGGCGTGGCGCAGAAGAAGATGGTAGGAGACAAGTTGTACTTTCCGTTTTTGAAGAACTCGTCCATCTCGCGGGGCACGCCGGGCTCAATGGCCACTCTGTCACCTGAAGAATACACAGTGAAGTTTATAGCATGTGAGTATAGTATGTCATATAATGAATGCACATATTTAAATGCATGCCTTTAGTGTTTCCCAGCTCTGACACTCAAAGACACACACACACACACACACACACACACACACACACACACACACACACACACACACACACCCAACTCACCTACTTTAAGGTGCTTGACTGCGGAGCCAACCTTCACCACTCGCCCTGCAGCCTCGTGCCCCAACACCATCGGCTCCCTGAGCACAAAGTCCCCACAGCGGCCGTGCTGCCAGTAGTGAACATCTGATCCACAGATTCCTACAGAGTGCATCTGCAGCAAAACATCTGCGTGCAAAACACAACACACAAGATGGGGACAGTCCAGTGCTGACTTATGAGTGAGAATGCACTTTGTCATCTTGTCATGAAAAAGAAAATGGCAATTCAGACAAATTTTTAGGGCAAAATGGCCCAAATTTAAAGGAAATCTGTCACAAACATCTGTGCACTGCAGTGAAATAATGTAACAAAGTAATAATACCTAGTTACAGTACTTAAGTATTTTTTTGGGAGTATCTGGACTTTATTGAGTTTTTATATTTTATCAATTTTCACTTTTACTCCACTACATTTCCTAAATTAAATGTATGCTTTTATTCCAAAAAAATCCCCTAATCATGTTTTTTACCTATAGATTTTATTTTAAATTATTTCATTTCATTAATATAATTTTTTTCTCTTGCGTCTGACTCTTGAGCTGCTGTAGCGTGTAAATTTCCCTCGTGTGAGATTAACAAGTCTTATCTTGCTATAAAATAGGTAAGCAAGTGAGGGAGGGATGGACGGATAATTGAAGTGTTAATGTAGACTCCATTTTTAAGGCGGTGTACATGTTCCAGAAAACAAATTATTACAATTATATATTCATTTAATTATTTATTTTAGCTTTTTTCCACATCATTTCCTTTTTTGATATTTATATTTGTTATATATATATATCTTTATTTCTGCTTGTAACTTTGACTAATTTCATGCAATCTTGGGGGGCTCATTACTTACAAAGTTGCTCAATGCCTTCTTTCTTATGTTCTTGACAGAAATCAGGACAATATGCTCAGGTTTTAAAGGGTTAAACTGAATTCATATTCTTACCTATCGTCCACAACATATTCTCACAGTTTGCAATGCATGTTAAAGTGATCTATAAAAAGTGAAATGCAGCTCAAAAGTATATTTTCTTGAATCAAATGAAACACGTCAGAGCTTCACCAGTTAAATATATCATACCATCAGGTCCTGGCTCCGGAATGGGGCGATTTTCCTGAGAAAGTGACAAAATGCATTTCAATGCAAAAAGTGGTTGCAGTGTGTTAGTAAGCAACAGTCCCATGCATTACAGCACATGTTTGAGGTCTCCTACCAGCCGGAGGTCTCCCTGCGCGCGCAGCACCACGGACAGATTTTCCTCCCCCATGACAGATACGAGACTGAGCTGAGAGCCGGAGGAGTCAGACCGACGAACCGAAGCCGAGAAAGAGAGATTTCTTCTCTTCTTCTAGGTGTCAAAGTACAGACAGCAGCGGAGAGGCAGCGTGGGTTTATTATAAGACAGGCTGCACCTTCCTGTTAGCGGGGCGGCACCAAAACAAAGCACGTCATTGGCCAAACACCCGCGGAAGAGTCCACTTTGTAGGGGTGACCGCTACCACGCAGAGAAATCTAACTGTACGCATACTATAACTCTTAATACTGCTCGATATTACTTTTAAAGGTTTTTTATTTGTACAGTACGTTGAAATTAATTTCAAGTCACTATCGAGCCGTACTAGGTTCAGTCCAACATGAAAATGTAGCCATGTGCGTCTACGAGACAACAGCATTTTAATTAACCATGTGTTTAAGATATTTCTCAAGAAAAACCAACGCGATATTAATATAATGTCAATGTTTCCCTCTTTTGATGGCATCTCTATTGCAGAAAAAACACAAAAGTTGTATAATTTTTTAACAGATTCCCCTCTGTATCAGAAAACTGAGATTGATTTATATTTGAGCTTGTGCATTAAGCTATTTGTTCATTTTCCCATATTTTTAACATTACATCTTCATCTTACGGCTAAATTTTACTTCTCTTCTAATTGATTTTCAATCTTGTAAGATGTTTTCATCTTTTTTGCTATACTGTTCACTTTGGCAAATTTTTTGGCAAAATATTTGTTGCCATACATGACTTACCTAGACTTTCACAAATAAATAAATAGAATTAAAAATATTGCAGAAAAAAATGTCTTCAAATTTCATGTTAAGGTTTAAAACATTTTTGCGGATAAAAAAACAAAAACATTAAGCAAGTTTATCTATTAAAAACAGTGAACAATTATACAACTACAACTATACTATTTCCTTTGGTATTTCTTAGTGCAATACACATTCAATATATCACACATTTCTTGTCATCAATCATTCTGTGATTAGTAGTTTGAGGAGGGAAATTAACAAGAGATTATTAACAGCTCTGACCTGGATACACCTCAGTAGTTGTGCACAAAATGCAAAGATTGTACGTTGATTTTTTGTGCATCTTGTGTAACTGCAATGAAAAATACAAGGCTGCTAATCGGTGAGTTATATCTAGTCTGTTACTAAGCAGCACTGCGGGACGATGCTGCTCACTAGGACGACATTTAACAACATGTGCCATTTTTATCACACTTAGTGAAGAATTATTCAGTGAAGTATGTCTACAAACTAAGTTAAAGCATGTTGTTTTAGCACAATAATTCCTCCTGTGGGTGTAAATCTCACTCTTTTAACTGAACAGTAATTTAAACACTGTAACACAGATTATAACAAATGATTTAATTACAAATCTGGACCCATTTGTATGATTTGCCTTGTTCCAAGATGTTTTATTTCACTGGGAAACAAAAGAAATGTAGAATATGAGGGATAAAACAATTATCAGATACAATGAAACAATGTGAACAAATTTACAAAATGAGATCAGCGTTAGTCATGTTACACTGATTTATTTTATGCCAGTGTATATATGCTGGTAGGCAATGAAAACATAATAAACAAATATAATAACTCAAATGACAATGCATTATCGACATCTTGCGACCGTGAATAACATAACTGCTACTTGCTGTTCTGCTTTTCTCTCAGTGTGTGTTTGTTTACGTGTGCGGCAGGCAGCAGTGGGCTTTACAGCTGGAGCATCGGACACATCCGGGATGGAAATCACTCACATCACCTGTATATTTCAGCAGGCTGTCCATACTGACGTACCCTTAAATGAACAAGTCAACAGGAAAAAAAGGTAATACTCAACAACACAGACACTTCTACCAAAATATTGTCTTATAACCTAAATACAGGGTTTCTATATCTTAAGGCAGGTGAGATTTAAGCACTTTTACTGCTACTCTGAATAAAAGTTATGACCAATTTTACTGTAACGAAAATTGAATTAAAACCCACATGAACCGGCATCACGGACTTAAGTTTAGGGAGAATTTTGCCCAAATAATGATTGTGGCATAAAACTTTTTGATGACGTTAATTCAAGAGGCATTTGGTTAATAATTATTTTATTTTATTAAATGATCCATTTTTTGAGCTCACACAATGCAAGGTCAGAAAAACAGTAAATAAAACTCCTGTGTTTTAACATTTTTAAGACTTTAGATTTTTTAAATTATTATGTTTAACAGCTAATCAGAGTGCTCGATGCACAAAGAATACAAAGATTTGATTGACTTTTTTTTAAGAAAGATGTAAAAAAAAAATCAATTTAAAATCTTTTTAAGGATCTGCAGGATCCCTTAAATATGGATTACACTAGACTTTAATTACAGATATTATATTTATATTCTTATCAAAAACAAGTACAGATATTTTCCAAAATAACATACAGTAAATTATAATAAATGTGTCACCTGTGAGCACGTTACAAGCTGGATAATGAGCACAGAGAGCGGCTTCACTCTCTGATGAGTTTGTCTCAGACGGTGCGAAACTGGCGAAAGAGAAACATTGTTAGTTTATTGGCCATTTTGCAATTTATTAAGTTTCAAACCTAAACATTTTTAGCTGAAATTTAACATACTCGCTTCTGCTGACTTCACTGCATTCATCTTGGGAACCCTGTAAAACAAAAGGCATTTAAACTAAAAGCCTTTTTGTTATATGATCTACTTTTGTGTAAATTGTATCGACTGGGGAACATACCTGTGCCTCTGACTGCTCATCTTCACACTCCCAAATAAACCTCCCAACAACACGTCTCACCTCTTAAAGGACAATAAGAAAAACACTGAATGAGTTTAATTCATGCAACTGGATTGCTTTAAAATACATCAGTCATTACTGTGTTTCTGACTGAAGCATTGACTATATCCAACCTTTTATCTCAAGCTGATAATCTGTAGATACACGAAGTTTAACCAAAGAGTGACGGTTCCCTGTGTATAGTTTTTTTTAGAGGTAAAAAAAAATCCAACTGTCCATCACAGAAATATTTTTCCTTGTTTCCTATGTTTACAATCACCTCGCAACCCCTCAGACTTATCTTGTGAACTACTGATTAAGTGGTTAATAAACATATTAGTATTTTATTTGACATTATTCCTCACCATCCTGTACTGAGGCTGGAGGCAGCACATAATGACCGATCCACACTGACTTCACACTCTCACGCTTCTCACAGGCGGACAGAAACAAGCTGTGAAAAACTGTCACCTTCTTCCAAAGATAATCTTTGCTCTCAAATATCCTGTAAAACAGAAATTAATTTATAGCTTGTGGGGGATTTTAGGAAAAAGATCTATTAGGTGTTAAATGTGAGGATTTCCAGTTGTTTCTCGTGCTCACCTCAGAGTATCAGGACATGTGGCATCCTCGCTGAAAAGGAAATCAGCTGTTTTCCAACCAGCGACACTTCCACCCTCCGATACTACAAGACAAATATGTTATGACCAAAAAGACAGCTCAAACTACCAGTGTCTTAATCAAATGTCTTTTGTCCAGTCCAGACTTCTGAACCCCAAAATGTTAAATTTACTATAATATTATGTAGACTGGTTCAGACAGCACATCCTCACATTTTGGGATGAATGTGACATTTTGCACTGAAACTGATTTTGATTATAAATTATCATAACTGTTGCAGATTTATTTTCTGTCAACTGAATAATCAATTCATTGATTAGTTGCAGCTGTGACACAGTGTGTTTTAATGCAAATGTAGGTCCAGTTTGAACTAAGATAAAGATCCCGAAATTAGGTTTGTAGTTAATATTATATTTCTCCTTTAAAAGGTAATACAAGCCCCTTTCACATTGTTTGTTCAAGGCGGGAATATTGTGTCATTATGCCACCTCAGTGTTTTGTATAAAAGGGACGAATGGAGGGACAGATTAGTTTTGCCTTTAAGCCAGCAGTAGAGGTAGTAACAATGCCGAAACGAAGTCTGTGTAAAAGAGACAGTTGACAGGACAGGACCATGGGTGGGATGGGTGTGGTGTTTTGATAGCGTGTTACGCGTGTGAGCCACTGCAGGGGATTTAAAAAGTACCTAGCTACAGTTGCCTGCTTCAAAAAGAAGAAAAGCAACCTGCCTATGCTACACACTAGAAGCAGACGCTCATACATCCCGCCTCTTTTGTTTCTGTGATGCTGGTCCGCTATCTAAAAATCCTACAATGACGCGGCATAATGCTGCCTTTTCGGTTCTGTGTAAATAAAAAATGCAAAGATAGCAAAAAGAAGACAGCCTACTTTGTACTGGCTTTATAGCGCAATTTCAGTCAACATAAAGACACTGACAGCATTTAAAATTATATCATTAGCTCATTTCATGACCTACTAACTAGCTAATGTTAAATTAATAAATACAGTTAGCATTAACATTACAACAGTTACATTACATTTAAATTATAACAGGCTACTTACTCCAAAAGTTGTGCCATGTCTGTGACACACTGCTTGAAAACCAGGCAGACTTATTCTTAAACATAGCTAAAGTTTTCTTTTTGAATTTTGTTCTAGCTTTTAAGCTATTAATCCTCCAACTAGCCTGCTATCTTAATCCTTTCTGTCTCAAAAAGCTCAAAGAGCTGCTCTGTTGTTTGGCGCCCAAACGGCTCTGATGCATTTACGTGCTGTCAAATCTGTCGGAAATGTTCACGACCTCTCCGCCATGTTGGAAACAAACAAAGCACTGTCGGGACTAACTTTCTCATTTTACAGCCTAAGAATTCACTAACGCATGTTTCTGAAAACATTTGAGGTGAGACACAGTCAGTTTAATAACATAATCTTCTTTCATTTTTAATCAGCGCTGCCTCGAGACAGTTTGACAGCGGTTAGCAGTGATTGACAGCTGCGTTAGAGAGTTCTCGGTTCTGATTGGTTTGTTTATGGACGAAGCTCATTTAAGTCCCGCCCACACCGGAGGGGGTAAACAAACGACTTTGCGTGAAGAAGGTGCCTCACTGTCCGCTAGCAAACAAGACAAAAATGCCTAAAAACTGCGTTGCGGAGGCATGCGCCACCAACAACAGGGTGAGGAATCTACAATGAAGTTTGTCTAAACTGTCGAACCGAAAAAACTGCGCTTTTTTGCAGTAAAACGTGAAGCAGCAGCCGCCAGATCACAGCTGAAGTTTTGCTAATCTGGCCAGACAAACTGGAGAGGTTGAAGCTAATTTAGCTATGTGATGCTTGTTTTGATCTTTGTTAAGTTAAATGTCGATCGTACCTGGATTAAATAGTTGTAAAAATATCAAAGTATGTCACTACTGGCCATTCAGTTGAATCATTTCTCCAAGAGAAACGTGGTGAGGGGAGGTAACGCAGAGATAGACAGACAATATTGAGTTTGTTAGTGAAACTTTTCGTCCACATGGGGTGCTAAAATATTCCTCTGTCTTGCTGAAATTAATGAGTTTTGCTAGCTGTGAGCATTTTGGTAATGCTACATGCCCGTGGTTATATAACAAATCTTTTTTTTTTTTTTTTAATTTATTTATTTTTTTTACAGATCATCTTTCTTATGTAGGTATTTATGGGAGGATTCAGGGACAATTTCAGCAAAGATGATAAAAAGTTATTTTTTTGTAAATATTTTCAGCTACAAATTTGAAAATAAATTGAATAAATAAAAATGATTGTGATTATGTTGACAAATATAGCGATTGCAATATGAGGCGCACAAAAAAAGTGATTATAATGTCATTTTTATTTTTTACTGATCATCTTTTTCTTGTAGGCTATTTATGTGTGTACGCTTTCAGCAAATATGATAAAAAGTTCATTTTTATAAATGTTTTCCAACCACAAAAAACAAAGTAACAGATTGTGGCTGTGTATTTACTGTTGTATTTACATTATTAGCAAGACTTCACGTTATGCTAAATAAATACATGAATAAATAAAAAAAATCAATGTGATCATTTTGACAGATGAAAAAAGATATATAAATGATTATAATGTGACTTTTGCTTAGGTCTGCACCAAATAAGAATGACTGCTGTAGCACTACGATGCTTTATTCATGAGGCACAAGGTAGATTTAGTAGTAAAAAAATAAAAAATTGTTCTTGATCCTGCTACATCTTTGGTTTGTATGTTGTGACATATTTTATATTTATCAAAAATCTGCAGCTCCTGTGTTTTGGATATTGCATTAGGCCATATTGTGATTTTGATTTTATTTCAGTTAATTGTGCCGCCCTAATTATTCCCACATAGAATATTATGAGTGAAAAGTATTCGGTGTTCAATATGTTTTTGCACTATGACCTTCTCAGACGTGGATGGAGAGCGGCAAAGAGGATCCAACTGAGAGCAAACAGAGGATTGTGAGCCTTCCTACCGCTGAAATGTCACACGCACACAGAGGTTTCTGAATGAACTACGTGTCCACAAGCCAAGGTATTTATAATGTGATGTATGTTTTCTCCTGAAAGGTCACTCATGGTAATCCTAGTGTTTTATAGGATTAGCAAAATCCTCTTTTAGATTTTCCTTTCCGTCTTCACCTGTTGTGACATGAGACTATGATAAAACATTTAATCTTTAATATAAAATAGTGATAACTTTGTAAGGCTGCTAGATGTTTTTCAGTATTTTGGAAACTTTACATCTGATCTTTATAATGGCACAGAAAGATGAGAAGGTTAATGCTTCTCAGTAACTACAGTTTAATCTATTATTCCTTCGCTCCTCCTGACTGCATATTGTCTTGTGTATTTTCCAGATTGATGATGTTACAAAAGGTGCTCCTCAGACATTAATTGTGGGTCCTTTTTTGTTCACCATTTATAGAAATATATATTCTTCCATTTCAAAGATATGGATTTAATCTCTGCTATGAGTGATGCATTGAGCGTGGACTCAAACGATGGACACTGAAAGATGAGGAGACAGGAATGTAATGGGAGTGAATGTATAAAGGCAGTGGAAATGGAAATGCAGGCCTGTGGATGCTTGGGCTGGTAGCTGGGAAACTAGGGCTAAAAGCGAGGAAGCTGGAGCATGAGCTGAGGCTGGCGACCGGACTGATGAGACAAGGGACGGGAGACAGGGACCAGAGCCAGAGCAGATGGAACTGCAGGGAACAAGAAAAAGGGGGTTAGGCACGGGAAAACAGGCAAAAAGTGAACACGATAAATGCAGATGAAGCAGCTTGAAGCAGAGTGCACTGACAGGAAGCTGAGACAACGATCTGGTGATGTGTAGATGAAGACAGGGTTCCCACAGTCATGGAAAACCTGGAAAAGTCATTGAATTTCACAATTACATTTTTTAAGGCTGGAAAAGTCATGGAATTTTGTTGTATGTGCTTAAGTTGTCATCTTCAGTGGGTAACCTTTCAAGGTAACATAACGGCAATTGATTTTCTGTAGCTGTCGACGTCACGCTGCTTTAGTATGGGTTGGTGTGTGACAGTGTTTTTCTAACCATCACTTACTTTTTAAAAAAAATTTCTCCCGGCGTTCCCTCTCTCTTTCCTCATGTGTTGCCAGCTAGCTCAAATTATATTTGAATAGCATTTGAATCTAATGTGTTTGAAAAACGGCCCCGCAAGAGGGGTAAGAAAAACATGTTTTTATTATGCGTTCTTGAAAAGTCTTTAAAAAATTTAAATTTTGTGCATGAAAATGTCTGAGAACTGTTGAGTTGGTGGGAGGCATATTTAGAGGGAAACATAATATCAATACATTGGCATCTTACTCATTAATAAAAAAGAGGCAAGCGTGTGGTATCATCTTGGGAATATCTTTGAAAACCATAGTTCAAAAGACAAACTCTCATTGAGTGTTTTGATGATGGTGGAGAGTGTAGTTTAAAATGTTGGTCCAAAATTTGCCATAGTCATATGGGTTGAGATGTGCTGAGTGAAGGCCACGGCAAATGATTCACATCTTTTTTTATTGTAATCAAACCATTTATTGTCACGTGAGGAAGCATCTGTTAATGTCTTCTCATTTATTTATTGCTGTCGCCCAGCAGCAGTGTTTTTGCAGTACCACATTTCACCACCAGATGGTAACATTTTGTAACAGTTAAACACCAGGTCATGGTCCTTTATAATGGCATTTCACTCAAACAATATATTTTAAGTAAAATCCTGCACTGATCAAGCTGTAATGACTTTTTAAAAATCATGCTTTTTTCCATTAATGCAACTGCTAATAGCTTTGAGTCTCCACAGAGAGTGTATGACCACATCTTCTTAATGCAATGACCGTGTTATATTGATATTTAGCTGCTGCCTGAGTGATAAGGACTGAATAATGCTGCAGCATTCAGTTGATGGTATTGCACAAGAGTGGTCATGTGCCATTGCTTTTATTCTATCCACACCGGATGAAGATAGCTGAATTATTATTATTTTTTAAACACTTTATTGCTGCAGTTAACAAAGATGTCATTACGTATGCTGTTTCTCATATTTAAAGCATTTGTACAATATGCATATATTTTTGTAGTGAGAAAAAAATATGAAATAAAGGTAGAAAAATAAATAGAAAAAAATAATAAAAATTAAAAGAGGAAAAAAGGAAGCGGGATAGTATGATTGTGCATATCCACCCATATACATTATTACCCTTATTTTTAGTATCAAGCAATATTTAGATCTGGTACTGTTTCATTTAATGTTCAGCAACGAGAAATGTTTGTTGGAGTTAAATTCAGTCTGCTACAGGAAAAAAAAATAATTTCAGCTGTTATGTTGTCAAATCTCAGTTGCCACAGTCTGTTCTGGCTTGTCGATCCCCTCACATATTGGACAGCAGTTTTTGGCGGTTTGTAGACATCGGCACCTCTGCTTTATGTTCTTTTTGTCGTCCTCGGTGGGGTTGTCTGCAGGTCAGGCGCTCATTGCTGCCACACAGGCGCACACACAGAGAACCCGTTGACTCCTGTTTATGAAGCCCATAATGTAACCTTGTGTTTTATAACAGCGGCAGCCTATTAGGGGAGACATTGCTGTACAGCGGGATTGCAGGTATAACTAATGGGCTATGCTTGTTTGAACTCTGAGAAACCGGAGAGGCTGTCACTCTGTCACGAAAGGGAACGGTACAGGATGTATCTGAGGCTGTTAGGGTGCACGCTCACAGGCATGCTGTGTAATATTTTGGTCAGTTTGCCTGCACATATACCGTTATTGGATTGAGACCGAGTTCCTTCACAACATACAGTAACTGGTTGAGAGGGGGTTCACTCTGTTGCCATGACAACAACAAAGCCACACCCTGTTTCTTACACCCAACCCCCCAACGTGCTCTGCTCTGAACAAAGCACTGAGGAGAAGGTCTGGGTGGTGGTTCATGCAATCAGGTTTAACATGCACAGAGAGTGGAGGCAAAATGAATCATCTGTCTGTTGTTGATTGACCTCATTGTTGAACATCTCAAATGCTATTAGTTATTTATTTTCCTTGCACGAAAAAAATGCATAATATTATCATATGCTGCGTGTGTTAATCATTCCATTACCAAAACATTAGGTGGTATCTCCTCTAAGGATTAAAAAAAATCAAATCAATGTAGTTCTGAAACAACTAGTTGATTAATTGATGAGTGGATTAACGTACAATGAATCCACAACAATACTGATGATCGGTTTGTGTCATTCATTCAACAGAAATGCCACTCTCTAGATCAAGCTTCTCAGTTGTGAGGATTTGAGGCTTTTATCAGTTTTTTTGTCATTGTACCTTCTTCTAATTTAAAACAACAACTAGGTTTTGAGGGAAATGTAATGCTTAATAACGTTTTCCATTAACATAATGATAATTAAAATTAAAATTATAAAATTATAATTCCCTAAATATTGATACTAAATGTAAAGCAAAATGTTCACAGAAAACAAATTTCAGTTGTCCCCCAAATTCTCTCCAAATCTTGCAATATAGTGTCCACACATAGTGACTACAGCATTATTTTTTTTTTTTTTTCACCTGTTTTTTTAACATTTAACTGAAATCGTGACATTTCCCTTATCTTTACCAAGGCGTCTTTGTTGCCTAAACCTAAGACAAGACTCTGGATGTGAACCTGCAGCTATGGTGTCGAGATCTTGCACTTTGTACAGTCGTTAACCTCCCCAGTGACCTCTTTCCAAAGCCTACACAGTACATGAATGTAGTGCTTTGTTACCTGAAAGAAACTGATCTCTGATTATAATTCAGGCAGTGATTACATTGCCTCAACTATGTGATTACGAAAAGTACTTAAGTAACATACAAATGTAATTTCTGGGATACAGTTGCATTGTAAATTTCGGATTTGGGGTTGTGGACTGAAAGAAGCAATACAAAGATCTCACATCATTAGACGTGAAGAATTTTCTAACTAATTTTGGACATCATCATCAATACGTTTTTTCAGCCCTAATTAAATGGAGTTCTGAAACAGCTAGTTAAATTACTGATTAGTTGAACGACAGCAAAATTATTTGATCTATGGTGTCCTTGTCATATGATATATGATATAATAAATGAAGTAATTCCATTTTCAGGATTGTTTGTTGTCACTAGATGTTTTATGCACTAAACAATTATACTTTTTTTTTTTAAATCATCAAAATTCCCTAAAGATAGTTATTGTTTGCTTCAGCCCTAATTAAATGTCCGTGTTGTAACCTGGGATGTTATTATCATAGTGCATTCATGCTCCAGCTGTTACATTTTACATGTCTCTTGCTCTTTTCTTTGACTCCAGCCTATTGTGTGTGTGTGTGTGTGTGTGTGTGTGTGTGTGTGTGTGTGTGTGTGTGTGTGTGTGTGTGTGTGTGTGTGTGTGTGTGTCCTCTGATGTCCAGGAATAATTCACATAATCTGAATTATGTAAAAATGACAGGATCTGTCCTGTTCCTCCCCTTTGTTTTCTGTTGTGCTGATTTTGTCCTTTCAGCTTCCCTTCTGCTGGACAGCGTAAATGGCCTGCGGTGGCAGAGCCGGCTGCCCGGGGCTCATCCATCTCCCCTCTGTCCCTTGTGATATTGTTCCATTGTGTGGCCGTAGCCTAGATTATTGTATTGCCATTGTTGTTGCATTATTGTTGTTGGTGGCAGCATGTTTCAGGGATACAACTAACAATCATTTTTGTTTATTCATCTGACAATTCATTTTTAGATGAATAAATGACCCTTGGGTCTGTAAAATGTCAGAAAATAGTGAACAATGCACGTCACATTTTCCTAGGGCCCAAAGTAGCCGTTTTGTTTCACTAGTTTTGTCCAAACAACAATCTGTAACCCCAGTGTATTTCAGTTTAGTATCATAGAAGAAAAAAAAAACAGCAAGTATTCACATTGGAAAGTCTGAAATCAGCGTGTTTTTGGTGTTTATGCTTAAAAAACTTAATTGACACGTACATTTTTGAATTAATTTCTTCTTAAAATAGCAGTGTGTAATATTTAAGATGATTTGGTGGCATTTAGCGGTGAGGATTGCAGATTGCAACCATCTGACTATTCTCCCGCTTATAATACCTTCAGTGTTTGGGATGTTTTTATGAGGAGAAATTATCCACAGAGGTCCCTTCCTCTCCAAAACAAAGGGACCAGGTGATTAAAACAAGTAAAAACACTGAATAATGGAGTTTCACGAAACAAATCAGTGTTTCACCGACACTGTCCAGCTTTTTGCAGATGGGCCTCTAGCCCAGCACCTAATGTTTGCTCACCTTTTTTTCTCTGATAATTTAAGATGCAGACATTCAGGAGGTTTTTGTTTTTTTTTTTACTTAGAGCTGAATTATCAACAGAGGGTTTCTCCTCTCCAAAACAAATGGACCTGGGGATTTAAACCTGTAAAAAACACAGAATTAAGCTGTTTCGTGTTAAAAAAATCTTTTTCTGGCGCTGCTCTTTGCAGAGAGGCTGCCAATTGTGGTGGCAGGCGCAAAAACAGAATGGACCTATCTAAAGCCAGCGTTTGGCTTGTTTTTTCTGTGTTACTGTGGAAAGATGTATTGATGCACAGTGATATCAGCGTGTCGTAGGTATTGGCAGATATTGGCTTTAAAATGAAATATCGGAATTACCGATATCACAAACCAGTATTTTTTCTTTATTTATTAACAAAGTGAACAGGTACAAAGCATCACCCTAATTTGAAGTATTTTTCTTATTTTGCACAAGAAATAAATATTACATACATAGAAAAGCATTGTATTTTATGTCTCCATCTGCTGGTTGGCGGTCATAATACGAGTATGCATAATATGATGCTAATTCCACTACAGAAGAGATCTGATGATGACTAAAGTTTTGTGGCAAAATAAATGACTGGTATATCTATCGGTATCAGTTATTGCCCAAATAAACTGTTATACATCAGCATGTTGGATTTTGGCAAAAAAAAAAATCAAATATCGTGCATCCCTAGAAACATGGTGGTGCAGCGTATTGGACTCTGTGGACAGTGTAGATATAAACGTCTCATTCGGACGTAATGAAAACACAATAATTCTTATTTCAGGTTATTATACACCAAAGAAAACATACTTTGTATATTATTTTCCATTTTTGCCGATATATCCCACTAAATCCTACCAACTGGACCTTTAATAGACGTATCGATTAATTGGTTTTGTTTCAGCTCTGCTGTGTTGCTATAGTAGTAAAATCTGATCACCATCAGGTCGTCACATAGATTTGTCTGTTTTGATTTTTATCACTAATGAAGTGTGATGTGACTTGGATCTTCCTGTTAAGCAAGTTTTCGGTTTGTCTCGGCCTCCTCTGGTATTTTCTGCAGTTGTGCTACATGCGGTATGTTTTAATCAGGGGTTTTAGTGAAGCGAGGGCTACATTCACAGGGGAATTCAAACGGACTCTACATGAATGTAATCTTTATTGTTCACTAAAAAGCACAACTAATGAGCAGCACGATTAAACATTTCACAGAGACAATTGCACAAAAGCAGGAAAACACTATTTTTAATTATTTCTTAGGACTGTGGAGACATTTGTGAGGGATGAGCCACAGCAGTTCTGGATCAAAGAGATCCAGCGCTCCCAGACGATCTCAATGACAACTAGTGTCTTTATGAATTGCTGCTGGCTTTGAGTTTTATATATTTACTGCTTCCAGACATCGCCAGATGGCCAGTCAGCATTCTCATACAGCACTTTGTCAGTGAGATGGAGCAGCAAACCTCCCTGGACTTATATCATCGAAGAGTTATAGAAGAGCTGATTTGCTATTTGTGCCGATCTGTCACCTTAACTTGCATTCACTTTAGTTATGTGTTAAATGAGCAGTCTATTATCTCCACATCTCTCGCTCTTTCTGTGTCTCCCCATCAAGCCGAACCAACAACATCAAAGGAGTGTGCTTCAAATCGCAGGTGTTGAAGGATTAAGGCCACCGCAGGATGGGGTTTTATTCTCAGCCTCATCTTTGATCTAGTGTCTCTTTCACTCACTTGTGTCTCTAAACGGTAACATGGATCGGCAGCCCGGAGTATCCATCGCTAAACTGAAAACATGGAGTGTCATTCTCACACAGATACATTAAGTAGGAGGCTGCAATTAGGAATTAAAAAAAAATAACTCGCAGGAGTTGCACAAATGTGAACAGAATCTGACTGTAGAAGGTTTGGAAACAGGGCGATATGAAGATATATATATCTGTATCTACAGAGATTTCACCACACTGTTTATGCTTGCTAAATATCCTTTTAACATCTCAGTGTGAATAAGGTCATTGGAAGCATTTGACAGTATTACTTCGTAGCCACGTTAGTGACAGTTTGGATGACTGTCAGGTCCATTCTGAAATATTTCAATAACTGTTGCCATCAAATGTTGTACAGATGATTAATCATATTGGCTTTGGTGAAGGGCAATATGTTATGTTTCAAAATTGAGTGGGACACAGGATGTGCGGGCATAGACTGTGTATAAAGATGGATGACGCGTCCCCAATACATACACTGTAGCGGTTAATCATGGTGGAAAATCCCAGTTTGGCATTTCGGCCATAGCAATTTTGATTTGTGTCCATATTTGGATGAGAGGGCGGAGTTGTGGAGGAGCGAGGGCTGGATCTGACTCACAGACTGTAGCTTAACAACTAACGTAACAACTTGTGGACAGCCTGTCACTCAAAGCGGTCACACCCTTAATTATGCATAACTTTAAGCTTTTTTATAAAATGTAAGCGGGTAGTATAAAAAGATTTACCTCCGTTAAGTTGTCATGAATGTTGAAATTAGTTATAGAGACCAAAACAGATTTTTTACCCTGCTGTAAACATGCTAATTTCTGTTGCAAAGTTGGGCATGTCAGCATGGGTGTCCATTGGGATTTGATCTCTTCTGGAGCCGGCCTCAAGAGTTCATCAGAGGAACTGCAGTATTTGGCACGTCAGTGTTGCCCTGATTTTTTTCAGCCCCGGACGTTGACGCGTGTCTAAAATGTTAAATGCAGATGATGAATAGGGTAAAGATGATACCTGCTTAACATCAGCATAATAGCATTGTCACATGCAACATTGAAGTATGCAGATGTAAGCATTTATCTCAAAGCATAGTGGTGTTAAGTGCAGTCTCACAGAGCTGCTAGCATGGGTTTTAAACTCATTATATGATCTTCCCACAATGTGATGAAGTTCTTGATTTGGCCGGTATTTATTTGCCGAATTAGTAAAAAACAACAACAACAAAAGAGGCACACTATTGCTTTTATACAAAATTATTCACAATATCCAGTACATTATTTGAATATTATGACATAAAAGATATAAGATTTCATGCATATAGCACATACATAGTCGGGACCCGTCATACATTCATGTTTCTTGTTTTACTTTAATGGCAATCTGTGTTTGCTATTACAGGTAACCTCAGTCTTTCATTGCTGAAACTTAAGCACATCCACCTGCTTATCTTTCCAGCTTGTCACTGTTGGTTTATTATCCACGTTTCAGCTGAATTACACACAGCCAAATAAGGAAGCTATGGTAACAATAGTGTGATAATTAATGTAATGCAGCCTTCTTTATGTTGTGTTAAACAGGAAGTAAGGTGTAGGAAGGCAGCTGCTGCACACTGTTAGCCACTGAGAGGTGTTGTCTCTGTCTGTCAGACCTGCAGAGAAAGTGTGATACATATTTAGGCTAAAGCTCTTACATCAGTCTCTGCGAGGCGCTTTGATTTTGAACATGAAGCTGCTTAAAAATTCAAACTCATTTTGCCCTCATTGAAAACCTTTAAAACACAAGTATTGCAAAATACAGCAGAGAACTTAACACACCAGTTAAAGCAAAATGCTGCATTGAGATGATTTAAGTATAAAAGTTATAGCAAACACACTCGCTGTGGTACTTTTAAAAATTACACATTGATCAAAGAAATTGTATCAAAGCCGCTGTGTAAAATTCCTCTTACCGAAGAAATCTCAACAAGTGACGGTCATCATGATACTCTGGCAAATCTTCACCCTCCTTACCTCCTTAATCGCACAAAGAGCTCAAACCAAATTGAATGTGAAAATGTCTAAAAATGCAAAATATCTTGTTGAAATGTTTGTTCACAGCTCTGGGAACTCACGCTTGCATCTCGGTGAAAGTGAAGCAGAGGAGACAAGGAAAGTTTTCCAGAGTGACCGGTCTGGTGCTAGCTGTAGGCTCTACGCTGACCTTTAACCCTGGCTGGGTCACCGTGGTGTGTTGGTGTGCTGAGGAGGGACAGGAGGGTACATTGCTCCCCAGACCGTTAAGAAGCCATGGAGGGAAACAGCTGAGCAGCGCCTGACAGTAGGATGAGAGGAAACGTCGCAGGCTCCGCGGGCTCACCTTTAGGGGAACACACTCACTCTTAGGCCAGGGTATACTGTAGACTCATACATGCATCACGTTCATGTGCACATGCATGCACGTGTTTGTACATCCGCAAGGCTGCACAGAGGTATCGTTTGGGCAACACACAGAGTGAAAGATGAATCTGAACAGAGGACACCTGCGAGACAGAAACTGCCAACAGAATCAAAGTTTCGACGGACCGCAGAAAAGTTTGTGTCTCACCAAGGACTGTCGTGCTGCTATGCCAGACCATGTGTGAATGTTATTTGCCCTCTTAGTTGCTTGGGTCCACGATGAGTCATCTTTTGGAGTTTGGCATCAGTAAGAAATGGCCGTACCCTGGGGTTAACACCCCGCTGAGCACCAGCCATCAAGATTAATGACCTGACTTCCTTTTCTCTTTTCCCTTTCCTCCCATCATCTTCTCGAACTGTTGTGTCTAACTGTCGTCTCTGACTGTGCCCTTTGAGTTTATGAAGCGACATTTCATCCAACTTTTTACGTTTTTTCCTCCGTGGATGGCAGCGGGAGAAGCATTTATGTCCTTGACTTAAAGTTCAGATGGCATTTTGAGAGTATTAGGCCTCAGCCAGCTGCTCTGACAAAACATAGCAAAACATTTATTTAAACGCAAACAGTGGTGCGTTAAACGCCCCGTTGTGTTACACAGGTGCACTGCCTTTAAATATGGCAGGAATGAATTCAATTCAAATGGGATTTATTGGCATGGGAGACATGCTTTTACATTGCCAAAGCAAGCACCTCAAAGCTCATTGCACACCATTTGAGAAACATGCCGTTCAACCTGGAAACTGAAGCCGTTCTTAGCACACCGTTTTTTTTTTGTATTGAATGTGTCTCTGATCTAGCATCAGTTTGTGACCTTTTTTTATTTAAGATTTAGAGATAGGACAGAAGATCAGTAGCTTGAGAGGGGGAGAGAGAGGGGATGACATGCAGCAAATGGCCGTGAGCTGGAATCAAACCTGCGGCTGCTGTGGCGAGGACACTGCCTTCATATATGGGGTTTACTTTATCCACTGAGCCACCGGACACCCTGTGACAATTTTTCAAAAGGAAACAGGATTGTCAGGCAGGACATAATGTTGGGAGGAATTCGATGTCTCTCTAAATTCAGATGTTTTTACGGGTACGTGAACGCAAAACAGGCAGAACTTGTCATGAGTTCTTTACTTTCTCAGCAGCAGTTTGAGAAGTTTGAGTTTGGATAATTGATCCTTCCTCTCAGTCAGAGTTGATCAGATTGCTGGACGAGAGGAGGAGCTTCAGCAGCGAATGAACTTTCGGACCCAGCTCGACGAATAGTTAAGTTTCACTTTCACTGGTGTTTGCCACTCCGACTGTGCCTAGAACAGGCTCTGAGCGCCCAGTGCAGTGAATTAACATACAGTGTGTATGTTTCAAAAATATGTAGCGGAAGATCTATTATCTGTGGCAGGCCTCCACAAATAAATAAATCTACATTTTATACATTGCTATATTGTTTATTTTAATATATGACAATAATGGTCATATTTATTATGTCCATTTTTTAATTTAAATTTTAACTGCATAGTAGGAATGAATAAGAATAAATGTCAAATAAACATAAGAGTAAAATGTACAATATCCTCCTATGTAGTGAAGTACAAGTACAAAGTAGCATAGCAAATTATCATGTGATGTAAAAGTACGTTTATTTACTCAAGTACTTAAATAAAATTACTTTCCACCTGTGACCAGGATCCCAGGAGAATGTCATCATTGTTTACATCCAAATGTTATAATCAGTCACTGTGGTTTCTCTGACCGACCCATAATTGTATGTGTCTGGACATCAGCCAGAGGCCTGTAACTATTACAGCACTAATGATTAATATCCACTTTAATGTTTAGAAAGTGTTCTTCTTATGTTAACAAAGATTACATACAACATCACTTCAACACAAACTGACTGAAGTGTCAGGCTTTTACATTTATCATGAAACGATGTAAACATAAAGCAGTTGTGAACAACTTAACGAGTATTAATGGACGTCTGGCTTTTTTCTGTGAGGCGCTCTGGCCTGGAGAGCCGTTTCTTCACAGGATGATCCTGTCTAAACACAAGCCCGTTCTCTTCTTTCAACACTCACAGACACACAACTTGTTTTTTGGCAGTATCTCTCAAACTTCTGTTTTCTGTCACAGGAAACGAGGGACAAACCTCAACTCTATCTCTTCACTAATCGGCCTCTGCCATGTCATTTAATTAAACTTTCTCCTTTGTGTGAAACTGGTTCAAACATTGAGCAGGCCATAACAGGATCATTTACAGTCATAGCTTCAGAGGCAGCAGACAAGCTTTTATCGCGTTATGAAAAAGGAATGCCCAAAGCTTACATCAAGACGAACAGTTTAAATATATGCTCTGGTTTGTATAAGGCTGCTTATTTTATGAGTTTTCTCTTGCTTGCCAAGGCAGAATAGCAGGAAGGCTGAGGCTATCATTATTGTGGCAAATTCTAAACTGTTGAGACTAATCTGCCAGTTTGTGTTACTGTTGTAGATCTCCGCTAAGAGGCAACTGGAGCGGGCGAAAAGCTGACTAGAGTTTTACAGAGAAGTGCGCCATTTGGTTAAAGTGCTTCTGACTGTTGCTGTGCGTGCCTCCGTAGGGCAGGAACATACAATGTGAGTCACTCCACAGTCAAAATCTCTGACTGAAACGGCCCGCTGATTTACCTGAGGTCATGTATGATGTCAGCAGTAACCTGTCACTCCAGAACTTTTTCCCTGATGATGCTAATGATGATACAGAGGCTGATAGCCCCCCAGTAAGGACGACTCTTTGTTGACATTTTACTCTTTCACTAATAACGGAGGGGAGGGCTGCAGCCATTTACATTATGGATTAACGTCAAGGTTATTTTTAGATTAAAGGATTAGTTGGACATTTTGAAAAATATTCGTATCTACGTTTTTGGTGAGAGCTAGATGAGAAAATCGATGCAACTCTCGTGTGTATGATGAATATGAAGCTAACAGCCAGCAGCCGATGAGCAGAGTGGATACGGCCGTCCTTTTATCACTGAAAATGTTGCCAGGCAACAAGTGAAGTAGGGGTTGACTGATATTGTTATTTCAGGGCCGATACCAATACCGATTATTTGTACTTAATGAAACCAATAACTGATATTTGGAACCCATATGCACTGACAATAAAAATAAAAAAAAATATTTCTGTCAAAATTTAGAATTTGGAATATAAAAAACTAGAACACAAAACTTTGTTTGAATGCCTTTGGCAAATGTTTAATCAAAACAGAAACTTTCAACAACATATAGAGCAAGTTCCCAGTAACCTTTTTTATAAAGTTAAATTGAATTTAAATAACAAATTATAAAATAAAAATGGCTCCCTGAGGTTTTACAAAGTAAAAGTTCCTCCCATGCTGACACTTTGTTTGCAGGTATTGCAGACTGCCTGTAATATGCACACTTTTACATTGATTACTTTCACTGGAGAGCATTAAAATAAAGCACAGATACAGATAATCGCCGAAATGCCAAATATCGATTCTGATAATCTGTCGATCCCTAAAGCGACGAAGACTGGGCCATCCAAAAAAATAGTCCAGCGCTATGTGTAGCACTAATACCACATCTTTTCATTTTTGCAAGGATTAAACAAAAAATTTATAAAAAGTGTTAATTCATCAGAAGTGCTGAAGGCAGATTTTTTAGAACTTCTAACAGAGCTAGTTTAGGTTAGTTATTTTCCCTGTTTTTTAATCTTTATGATAACCCAAACTAACCAGCTGCTTGCCATAGCTTCATATTTACCATACAGACACGAGTGTGAGTGATCTGTGGTATTGAAACATGCTAGTCTCAATAGAGAACAATGTGATGTGTCTCTAATTGCTTTTTTGTCTGACCAACAGTGCAAACCCATAATTATTAAAGCTAGAGAAGGCAGAAATAGTATTTTAAAATACACCCTTTAGCTCACCTCTCTGTCCTAAGCATCTTACAGCAACTCAGTATTTCCCATTTGCTGATTTATTTAATCTTTTTTTATTGTGGAGTCGTGCACAGCTCACTCACACAGCCCCCTCTTGTCCCACTCTCTCTATATTTTTAACAGAACACAAATGAGACACGATTTAGTGAGCTTACCACACCACCATCCCTTCGCCTCACTCCCCGCTGCTGTGAACTGCTTCCCCGTGAGGAGTTGGGAGACAGACCTTTGGTTGGTGACTGTAGCGGCTCAATTTTGGCCAGCACAAACCCCTTTAGAACCAGATCCAACCTGTTAGACGGGGAGAGAGGACAGCGGGGAGTCGGGGCTGTCCAGTCCCCTGGAGCTGGAGTTTGCACTGGCTGGATTGGGGTTGCTGTAGCTGCTGACTGGGGGTCGGTCTCCAGAGCTGCTGCCTGCTCTCTTCCCAGTGAGGTGGTCTGTAGCAGTGGGGAGTGAGGCGGAGGACACACCAGGCTCCAGCTAATGTCAGCTACATAAACGTGTTCATGAAGCTGCAGCTATGAGCCTTAAGCTCCGGTTAGCAGAAGGCTAAACTAAACTTTCTGTCTCCATCTCTGAAACGCTTTGCTCATACTGACACGTGTGTTATCTTGTTTATGTCAGACGCTATTACAATCATTTTGTTAAGTCCATCTTTCTTTTTTGTTGCTTTGCAGTGAAGGCAGGTGTTTCCAATGCTGGAATAGCAGCTTGTATGCAGGATTCGTCACTATGGATTGAGGCTTTCACCTCAGGGACACACCCCCACATCTCCAGCCATGGAGCAGCAAACAGGAAAGCCCTCTCTCTAACAGACAGGTAAGCTATCATTCAGCCTAAGTGAAATGATTGGACAGGCTTATTACAGGCCTGCGACAGCCACAGATAGTAGATTATTTTCCTCTTTGTTCCAGAGCATTTCATGTATTGATTGCTATCAGGTTGTGTAGGGAATTTCAGCAAATGCTTCTAAAAAAGTTGCCCACCTGAACTTTAGATTTTCAGTGCAGTAAAAAGAAAAAGCAGAAATTCATTCAATTTAAATTGAACTAAGAAACGTTTTTTGCATGATAAATTACTTAAATGAATAAACAATGATTATAATCGTCTGCAATTACTTTCCTGTAGATTGACTGATCAGTTAATCAATTAACTGAAGCTTTGGAGTTTGATTTTAGTTTATCTTCTGTGCTAGTTGTGGCAGAGTGGATCAGTTACATGCTCAGGAATTTTCTAATCTAATCTCCATGTGTTTAAGGGGTTTAGAGAGCATTTACAAAGCTGTTTTCCAAGACAGCCTGTGGGAGATACTGCTCAAGTCATTTTGTATCTGTTCACACAGAATGACAGCGATGTTTGCTTTCTTAGCGTGAAGTCAAAGACATCCAGGATAGGCAGCGGACTCTTGACAAGAGGATTCTATTGACGTGTGGAGATAAGAGACGTTACGGTGGCATCTTTGCTATTTGTGGATGATGTTATTCTGGCTTTACTGTAATCTTCGGTATGTACTGGGGTTGTTTGCAGCCGAGAGTGATGCTGTCAGGAGGAGAAATGGTGCCTCGGAAATTTGACTTGTCTTATCCAGCAGCTACCCTGAGAGGAGACTTCCAGGTATCTAAGGAGCTTATACATGAGTGAGAAAAAGAGTTCGGACAGCTCGGTCCTGTGTGCTGTGGTTGTCAGGAAGTCCATCAGTGTGATGGATGACACCTGTATTGGCAGACGTCTCAGTTATTCACTGTCTCTCTTCTGTCCTCCACCAAAATACTGTAGTTTTCTTTTAGGTTTGGGCGTATGCTGCATTCATGTTATATCACAGTTAACGTAATTACACATTTCCGACTTGTTCACATCAACATGCCAG
This sequence comes from Plectropomus leopardus, assembly GCF_026936395.1. NCBI lineage: Eukaryota > Metazoa > Chordata > Actinopteri > Perciformes > Serranidae > Plectropomus > Plectropomus leopardus. The sequence goes on along the minus strand of NC_142176.1, from coordinate 19,115,293 downwards.
TCATAATTTCTAGAACTAGGACCGAAAAGGTCTGAAATGTTTAGCTTAATAATGATAATAATTTATCTATGTTGCACCTTTTAAAACAAAGCTACAAAGTGCTTTACAATAAAAACATTAATAAATCTAAAAAATATGCACACAGTATAAAACAGGATAGACATCATAAAATAGTATTAAAAAAATAAATCAGCAGTTAAGAAAAAATCAAGCAATAAAAGTGACTTTTAAGAAGAGATATAAAAAAGGCCACTAAATAACACAACAGTGCCTGAAAACTAAACAAACGTTGCCTCTGAATGGATGTACATTAGTGTTTTATTGTCAGTGCACAGTATTTTTAACCCCCACACAACCAACCCTGCAATCGTACTGCCATCTTCAGTTTTTCGATGATGCTGATGTAAACGTAGCCATAAACACGGGAATCTTTTTCAACACTACCATCTGTCCCATGTGGCGAGTGTTGCATTATACTTGAATCTGCCACTCCTGTGTGAACTCCAAAAGCTATCGATGTTACACAATTAACAATTATTTAGTAAAAAAAAAAATCTGATCTGACTTGTTAAGAAAGCTTGTGAGGATATGTTTGTCATCTGATGCTCCTCAGCAGGATGTTGGTCTCACTGGGTCTGATAAAATCAGTCATTCAGTGGAAACTTGTTGTGGAGCAGATGCTTCTCCACAGTGAGAGTGAAAGGGTGACGTTGTTTGGCCATCTGAGGGTCGATCCTTTACTGAATTGATTACACCCTCCAGCTCTTCTGGGAGCAGATAAGAACCTCTAGAGAAAACTGGAAGAAGATAAAATACATTTGGGCTGCACCTGACCTGCATGTGAAGCTAGGGATTATAGAGGAGATGGGTGGGTAGATGTGTGGATGTTGTTTGTGGGAATGCCAGGTTAAATGTGGAAATACAAATATGGAGAGATCAGTTTGAGCTGTCTTTGGTTACAGCTGTGTGTTGTTTTTCCTTGGTTGAGATTCTTCACAATTTGAGATCTAAATCTAAATTCTTTTTCACTCCTCGACTTTGCTGTATTTTGTTGCATCACTCGCATCAGGCAGCTGTCGTCCCCCTGTCTGAATCAGACTAAAATACATGTACCAGTCTGCTCATCATATCAAAAAGGCTTCCAGCAAGCATGGTTTCTGAAATCCAAATTTACCTTCCTAGACATTTTGAGAGAGACCATATGGTAGTCACTTCTGGGCTGCTGAACACCACTGAAAATGTTTTATTTCTTATTTCACACACTTTCTATCCTTTATGATACCTAATTGTGTAATTTTACTTCACCAAATGTTTATTAAAACTAGTCAGAACCATGGAGAGTATATAAAGATGGACAACATGGCAGCTTCCCCAAAGTGAAACCAACACATCTAGATCGCCCCCTGGTGTCTGGCTGCAGTATAGGTCAGAAACCCCGCCCCCTCCATGTTAGTGAAAAACCAGCAGCCTGTTGCAACAACTTTGTTTTAGTTCAAACTTACAAATACAAATACATTTACAAGCCTACAAATATTACTAAGTTTTGATCTATGCATTACTAAAACTCATAATCTGGCCTTTCTTTCTGAGTTTATTTAGTTTTGAGTGCTGCAGCTCTGCAGCGCTAATAGCACTACTTCTTTCTGTGATGCAAATCAGCATCACTATTTGTCAGCGACACTGCATGTCAGGTACATGAATATTTTACTGTGTATGATCAATGCATCACTCTGAATAGCACTTTACACACAGACGGACATTAAAGTTGTTAAACTAGATTACTTCTGTGTGGTCGAAATGGAAAAAGTTGACATATATTAATTATTTAATTACAATTGTTTTTTGTGTGACCTAATTAGCATACTGATTATATATATATATATATATATATATATATATATATATATATATATATATATATAATATACATTTTTAAAGATATTTTGGGGGGCTTTTGTTGCTTTTATTGGATAGGACAGATGTGGTTTGAAAGGGGGATAGAGAGGGGATGACATGCAGCAAGCCGGACTCGAACCCACAGCCGCTGTGGCGAGGACACAGCCTGTGTACATAGGGTACTTGCTCTACCAACTGAGCCACCAGGCGCCCCTGATTAATTATAATTTAACGAAGGCATCACTTTGCACTGTGTCAACCACTGATCACATCAGTATATAAAAAGATTGACAATCTACAGAAGAATCTTTAACTGATAAAGAAAATCATCACCCTCACTATAATAAAATTCAATCTTTGGGCATTTTAAATACAACATAAATTGTCTCTTGTGAGCATGAAACCTGCATATGTTTTCACAGATCTCCATTCACACTGGCACAAGGGCAAGCATTTATTATTTCACACCCAGGCTGTGCTCTCTTGTGTTGCAGTTGTTGGTTCAGGTTACCTCTGCCTCTGGCAGGAAGTAAGCCTGCTGTGACCTTGACCTTGGCCCTGCAAATCTGCTCAGTGCAGCAGAACCTCTCTCTCTCTCACACACACACACACACACGTATGTACTCCACACACTCATCCACTCCTATATACACTTTATCATGTTGTATCCAATATTTTTGCGCATTAAAGCATTTTTTGGGCATCATAATGCAGTAGAACAGTATGGGGTTTTAACCACATGCACGACTTTAATGAAAGTATTTGATGTTCAAGAAGGTGAGGAAGGAAGGTAAAGACAAACCCCAGCAGACACATAATCTCACCGAAATTTGAAAATGACAAATTGATGCCTGCATTTTAAAACCAAAGTCTGTGTAATCAAAGATCCAAGTGTAAATTTGAAACAACTATATCAAACTGACTTAAAATTGACTTAAATGTCAAAATGTTCACACTCACATGCCCATCCTCACTGATGACACTGACTGTCCTAATGAGGACGCTATGATTAGAGCTGCAGTGATTAATCGAATAGTTATTAAAGTCTGCAACTAACTTGCTGATAGATTAATTGGTTTGAGTTATTTTTTTAAGAGAAAATAATGAAAATTCTCTGATTCCAGCTTCTTGAATGTAAATATTTTCTGGTTTCTTTACTCCTTTAGACAGTAAACTGAATATATTTGTGGTCAGATTAAGACATTTGAGGAGGCAGCCAAAGGTATAATTAACAAATGTTTATACAGATATAATATTTTAGACACCACTGGTGTGACTTTGACAAAACTAGTATTTGAGATAAATCTGGCTGCCCAGGGCAGACTGTATCATAGACACAGGAAGTCATGTTTCACTTGTTATTTTTCTTGCAAGACATAGTTTTCCAAACACTCCATATTTATCAGTATTTACCTTCAGACATCCCAGTGCCAGGCTGCCAGTGTAACAGGCTTGTTTGTGTACCTTGGTTTGCGTGTCGCTTTGTTGCACATCATGGCTGAGAAGACTGCTCCCTGAGGAGTGTGTTGTTCTCCAGAGCCCATCGTCTGTGTGTAGGAGTGAGTTTTAAAGTTTATGTTATATAAGAAATGCATCACGCAGTTCAGCTATAGCAATAAAAGGACTCCAAGATGCACGCACATACAGTGGAGACACACGGGCGCTGAGGCTTGCACACTCTGTCCAGTGGACTTTCACAGGACTCTTTGATCTCTCTCTTCTCGTGTTGCATTTGTGACATGCAAGCCGACTGTCCTCTCTGCGGTTTGGTTTTCCTCCTCACCGTTAATTGGCTGCCGAACCACAGACTGTTATTACTTGAGAATATAAAGTACAACTTGTGTATGCTGTGTCAGTGTTGGTTTTTTTCAGTCCACCCTAAAGAGAATAACAAAAAACATATACAGCCAAAGCTTTTTTTTTTAGTTATTTTGCTTTGCACAACAGTTTCACTGAACTGTTAACACAAAGTTTGACACAAGGAGGTTCAGGGTATATGCAGTTCAGTCAGTAGATGATACAGCTAATCGTTGACCAGAAGACGCAAACATGAACAGAGGCTTACAGAGCTCAAGTGTCATATCATGCCCAAATATCCATATCCATTTCAAAGCCAGTATCCCAAAATGTATCCTGCTATGGTAAAGCTGTCTCTCGACTTAATAGTCACGTACAGTTGGCTGTGACTGTGAGACCACATTTTTTAATAGACAGCAATTAGAGTGGTGCAGGAATTAGTCCTAAAACCCGGAAATTAGTTAGCATTTTTAGCACTCCCCGTTCCCTCGTCTGGAAGTCGATGGCTTTTTGGTTGGAAGCCTGATATAAGCTCTGTGGTTCACACAAGCTTAAGAGACTTTTACGTTTTATTTGACAACATAAAATACATCAGAAATTCCCCACTGTGAACTTTGAAGCTTTTATTGCTAACAAGCGGCAAGATGGAAATACAGAACGTGATTTCGCCAAATGCGGCTTTGTATCCTGCTGGTGTGGTTGTCGAAAACATGCGACCGTGGTGTAGTTTTTTATAGCCTAACATTAGCTTTTTACCTATGATGATTCAATTTAAGCATAAAAAACATAAAAGTGGTGTTCATTTGAAGATTATCTTGCTGAACAAAAAGTGAAAGTATAAAGAACTGTTGTTTGTCACATATCTCATTGTCTGCTATAATCCAAAATCCAGTGGTAAGATCCCATAGGATTTTTGTCGAGGGAACCAGGGCAACGCTAACTGTCATCTCTGCAGCACTCTAGTGCATCAACAGACAAGTCAGACTTTCATGTTTTGACTGTCGTAAGCTTCCTTTTGCACAGATGCACCGCAATTTTTTTTTCCTATGAACCTGTTATTTTAGCTTTTGGTTCTTACAGTTAGTACCCATAACACCACCGTTATCATATAAGCCTCATTACTCTTAACTACTACTCTATGACTATTTTTTCTGTAGGACACCATTGTATTTGTACTTCTACTTACTGTAATACTTTGACCAGAAACCTAAAAGTATTGGCATGTTATATTTATCTTAATTTTAACTGTCTTTATTTTTATTGATTTTACATCAAAGCTTTTGGTCAGAGATCTTCTTTAAGCACATAAAGTCCCCGGTCTCTGACGGAAAGCCTGCCTTAATAAATGATTACTGCACAAATATTAGAATTTGAATGTTTTTCTTTAATTTCTAAATATTTTTTGTCAGCACCAGCACTTCCAACAAAAGTTTATTGGCAAGAAGTTATCTCTGACTTTATTTAAAATCCTTTCAATCAGAAAAACAGGCAGTAGGATACAGCACATTTACAGCAGCAGATTGGCACTCTTTGTGCCTGGTTTACATAAATGTAGGCATACACAGATGGTATAATATTCTATTTTCACCCTTTGCTGTGATTGCTGTGATAAGATGCACAACGACAGCCTTCACAGCACACACATGTGGGCAGCATGGCACCACCTACAGCACTGCATACACATTCACAGTAGATTACATGTATGATTAGAAGACGAAAAAAACATCATGTTGCATGTTGAGGATTTAAAGGGGCAGTGCACAGTGCAAAGTCAAAAATGCAAGTTTTTCCTCATACTTGTAGTGCTATTTATCAATCTGTTTTGTTTAGGTGTGAGGTTGCCGAGTGTTGGAGAGATGTCTGCCGTCTCTAAAATATAATGGAATTATATGGCACTTGGCTTGTGATGCTCAAAACGCCAAAAGATACATTTGAAAAACTCAACAACAATGTCTCTTTCCAGAAATTCTGGTCCTGTTACTCAAGATAATCCGAAGACCTTGTGAGCAGTTTCATGTATTTTTCTTTCTACCGAACTACACCTACCAACTGTATCACTGTGCAGAAGGAGGCACACATCTGCTGTCAGCTCATCGAGCACTACTGCGCTAGCTAGAATTACAACTCAGCCGAGGAGACGCCATTAATGTTTACATCTCAGTCCACAGTTATAAATACTACACTACACTACAGGTAAGAGGGGGGGAACATAGTATTTTTGGTTTGTGGGGTGAAATTCCCCTTTAAGTTAATTCATTAATAATTATGCACTAAAGAAAATAAATAGAGCAAATAAAACAATGATAGTGGAATTCAAACTGTTTCTCTGATACATCCAAAAAATCATTTTAAAAAAATCTAACTACACTGTCTGACAGAATCACTTATAAAAGCAAGTATTTGCTCTGTCAACCTGCACTAAGTAGCAAGAATCCATGGATTGCCAGGCATTGATTTTGCAGAGTCATTCGGCAGATGTTTAACACCCCAGGAGTGCTGTTTGAAGGTTGATCCAAGGGGGTTTGGACTAAAGACTGAGGAGCTTATCCCACAACTCGTCTATTACTTTTTCTATATTCCTTGTCTTTCTTTCTCATACTGTCCGGATCTTCTGTTCCTCCCAGGAGCAGTATATTGATTTTTAAGTAACGAGCTTTCATGACTTTAGTGTGACTTTTATTGCACTTTGTCTTTAAAAGTCAGATATTGTAGTAAGTTGTCTCTCTCGTGATTGAATAGTGTCTGACAAAGAACCAAATACACACACACACACACACACACACACACACACACACACACACACACACACACAAAAGTATATTTAAACCCTTCACTACCCATTGCTACATCTGCAGGACATTAGCACTACGCAGACTTTAAACAGACTGTTAATATTATTAAAAGATTCATGCTGACATTTAGGTAATTTTCTAAATTAATGCCCCTTTTAAAAAAATAGGCATAATGCTCATTCTGGCAGTCTAACAATGCAATAAATCCTTGCAAACTTTATGTTCAAATCCATTGCAAGGGCCTACCAGTCAAAACAAGTCCATTTGTTTACAATTTGTTTGATTTACAACGTCTAATAGACTTTGAATTGTGAATTTTGTTACCTTTCACTGTGTCGTCACATTTTTGTAACCTTTATTGTTAACATGTAAATATGAGAGATGTCAACATAATCACATCCCTACTCACAACTTTTATTCTGCATGTTTTGCTTTGTAAGCAAAAGCCTTTACTAAAATGACCTTTTTACAGCCTTTACATTGTATCTTGATGCAGAAAGGGTCAGCAGAAGGGTTGGTGGTTAGACTTAGGCAACAGAAGTGTTTGGTTATGGTAAGAAAAAAGTCGCAGATGTGACTAAAAAAATACCCAGCTTTAAGTGGCACAAATGCAGTGGTGAGAAGAGAGCAACAGTTCAGTTGAGGCAAATAAAACCTTCTTGATTATGGTTAGGAAAATATTGTGGTTAACGTTAGGTGACTCTGTAAGGTTGGTGGTTAGACAAAACGTCTTGGTTAGGGTAAGGAAAAGATGAAAAAAAAAAATGCTTTGAGTGGCACAAACGCTTTTGTTGGTCTCCTGGGTCAAAGTGTGTTCGTTGGCTCATCATAAGGACTCTGAGGATACTGCATAAGTGGTGTATTTTGGTATTTTGACAACCTGGCAGTGAAACAGGCTGGACTTGGAATAAAAAATTGAGTTGTTTAAAGTATTAACTGAAGATTTCTGTTTTGGTGATTTTGATGACTTCACCGTCTGAAGCATTATGCTTAAACCTTCGATTTACAAGATTTGTTCACCAAATTTGTATTTCCAGAGAGAAAAAAGTCCAACATTTGATGGGAGACTAAAAGGAAGCCACGTTGTATCATCACATCAGCAACAGAGCAGACCACCAAACACGTCAGTACTTAAAATTGTGGTGTTGTAAACTGCGTATATTGCTGCTGTGTGTTACCCGTAAACAGAGCTTTTTAAGAGGAGGGAGAGCCGCTCCCTCCCACAGGCTCTTTGTGCCTCCGCTCATCACTTACCTCAGCAAATCCGAGGCTACAGTGGGACACTTAGGAGAGAAAGTCTCCACCTGGCAGACTGTTAATAAAGGTGACAGTGGGAGGGCAGGTGTGGAGGAGGCTGATGGTGTCAAACCCTGCTGATTGGAGGCGCAGGAGCACAAAGCTTCACTTTACTGTCAAGTAATACTGCGTATGAACATATACTGGTACACAGACAAGTCACACACAAATTTACCATGAAAATTCAGTTTTCCCTGTGACTGTCGGGCAGAATATCTGCTTACATATACACTGAATCCCCCTTCATGTGGAACCGTCCTTGTTTTCCTTCCCTGCACCCCCCACAGCCGTGAAGCTGCACCATAAATCTCTGTCCGAGCAGCAGCAACAGCAGTCCGTTAGTATCCAGGGCTCCAGGCATTCATCCCCTCCCTCTGTTTGTCTTCCGCTCTACCTCGAACACCTCACCACCCTCAGGCTCTACCCTAAAACTGTGTGATGCTGAGTGTATTTTCAAAGTCGGTTTCCACCTGTTACTTAGCAGCAGATGGTGGGACTTTAGAGCCAACATGGCTGCCACTGAGAACTGTTTTTATGCTCCTCTGTAGTGTTGACCTGAGACGGAGCCCAGGCGTTCACAGTATAGCGTGCGCATGTGTTTTCACTGAGTCGTGTCTCGAGCATTTGGCATGCAATATCGTAGGAACAACAGCAGGCACATTCACTTCAACAACTGCTCTCTCATTTGCATATTGCATTACCCTTGGTTGGATTCATATGCTTTATGCATCCTCTGCAGCTTCCATGTCTCGCTGTCCACGTGTGCCTTCTTATCACATCACTGCGCGCGGGCAACTCTCATACTGTACACGTCACAGGCGGCTTTTTATCATGCTGATACTGCCGTTAGCTCTTTTTTTATTGTACATTTCAGAGCAGGCCTGCACCAATTTAGCATCAACAATTTGTCTTCTTATTTTCCCTTATCCTACATGCAGGGACAGGCGCTGCAAAATTAGCTTCAGGTAGATTCCCTACATGTTGCATCTGTTGCCTCCTTCATGTAACTGTGTTATCTTTTCGTACTCTGTTAAATAAACAAATAAAATGAATAAAATTAACCACACCTCCTATAAAAAGCTCTGCATTACAGTACAGCGTTACACCACTCTACTATTACACCATTAATAGATAGTCATGCATCACAAATCGTTTGGAAATGGACCCAGTGCCATCTAAGATCTATTTTTAGCTCAGCATTTACAATCCAAATTAAAAAAGGATGTTCTTCATACTGACATTCTGTCACTGCTTATATTATTTAATTCAGTGTCCCATTTTAGCAACACTTTGCATGTACAGGGAATATTTAATGCCGTCCAAGTTAGTTTAAATTAAAGGCAAGCCTGATAACAGGCACGCATGATTCACATTTAATCTATAAACACCATATAATTCATTATATTATATGGAAGTTTTTTAATCAAACAAAGTGATCTCGGTTGAATTGATAATCATAAACTCAACTTAATAATCATAATATTTGTGCCAATACATTGTGTTACCCACATGGTAAATCATATACCAATAAATGAAAATGTGGCACCAACTAACAATTACTTTCATCATCAGTTTATCTAGTATTTATATTCTTGATTAATAAATGAACCTTACAATCTTTAAAACATCAGAAAATTAATGAAAAATGTCCACCGTACTTTCCTATGTTTATATCGTGAAATCATTTTTTAAGGTACATTGTGTAGGATTCAGGTCATTATATGGAATATTATTATAGTAATAGTCATCACTGTGTTTTCATTGTTTATAATCACCTTAAACTAAGACCCTGTTTACACCTGATATTAACGTTACCAAAGTGGACTGTCGAGACCCATCACCGTTCACACCTGTGTCTATCATTGGTTGCAATCTGCAACCCCTCTCCTAGACGCCAGTAAATCCTTCACACTAGACCTTTAAGTAACTGTCCGAAATCCAGACATATGTAGTTTAATATGGCGCAAGACGAGGGAAAGCAGAAAATATCCACATTTCTAGCTGTACCCAGAATTAGATCCAGTTCCTGTGAGGGCGCCCTCAGTCACTGTGGACCCACTCTCTGGACAAGCTGCCTGCTGACTGTGTCCACATTTAAAAGCAACCCTAAAACTTTTCTTTTCTCCCAGGCTTATGATTAATTGCTGTGTGCGTGTGTCTCTGTCTGCGTGTACTCTTATGATCGCATTTGTTTTTTCGTTATAGCGCAGGGGTTTCTGTTTGTGTTGATGTTGATGCATCATGCTCATATTGTTTTCTTCTATATGTTGTTTATGCTGTCTGTGTTTTCATTGATACTTTGAGTTCATGTTAAATGAAATGTGCTTCATAAACAGAATTCATGTCGCTATTTGAGAAGTTTTACCATCCAATTGTCTGGAATTCATCCTTGAATACTGACTGACTGAATACTGACTGAAGATTTTATTGATTGTCAGAGTAGTTGTCAATTCATTGTTTAAGCTCTGTATGAATGTGCATTTTTGTCACACCTGTTCAACTTGCATCATTTTGCTTTTGAATATGAAGGCGTATCTTGTTTCAGGGCCACCCTAGCTGAGCCTGAAGCCTGCGTTGCCGTGGCGAATCAGGTCTGGCATTGAGAAATTAAAGCTCTGCAGTGGAGTGTTGGGTTACAGGTTGCGTGCAGCGTGCAGGTTGCACTGACATGGAGAGCTGTAGCGTACAGAAAGTGCTCAGGACTGGTTTTAATAACTGTACAAGTAGTAACAGATAACAGGTGGATGACGACACACACACTGACTAATTTCTACAGCCATAGTTGTAATCTGTGTGTGTTATGTGCTCAGCTGATCAGGCTGTGTGCTTGTTGATTATTTGTATGCTTCGTGCATGACAGGGAGGCAGAGAGAGAGTGAGACAGGAGAACAGTCCAAGGCTACAGATTTAATCTGGCTGCTCTGGTCATGTGATTAATCGTGGCCAGGGGCCAGGGGATAGTGTAATTTATGGTGAGGGGGGGATCAACACATTTGGATGGTTGCTGCTCCTGAGGGAAATCTCACTCTTAAACCAATCCAGTATTCTTCTCCATAACCCACCGGGATATCACATGTGCGACAGCTGGCTTTTGAACATGTTAGCCATTTATATTTGTGATTAAAAATATGTTGATGTGGACTCCTGATGTCATTTTATTAAGGAAGTATTTCACTGCTGGGCGCCTTTTTATAAAGCTAGGCTCTCTGCACAGAAGAATGACGCAAATACTTTTAAAAATTGGTGCTACATGACCAATGAAAAAAAGGAAAAAGGACACTTTTGCTCAAGAGTTAGAAAACCCACAACTACCAGAATACACTCTGCCGCACCAGACCAATAAACGCTCCCGAATGATGTCATGTTAGCTTGTGTATGTGAAACAATGTCTGTTGACTGGCAAGAAACAATCTCGAATTAGTAAGCTAATAATGATTCTGAAAATATTTGAGGCATGTTTTTCTGAATCTTGGTTTATATTTAGTCAGCACTGCTTAGTTTCATGGTTTGATCTCATTTTTTTGCCTCTGTTTTCACTGTGAAGGAAGCAGAATGATGCTCACTTCCTGTTCACAAGCTTGCTAATACAGATAAACATGACACTAAAATGTGTTTCCTAAGAACATTTGTGGCAAGAAAAAGGCAGTGCAGTAAAGATGTATTTATTTATATCATCATTTAATTGTATTGGAGGTTTTTTCAATATTGTTTTACAAACATTCATGCCAATAAAGCAAATTGAATTGAAAAAAAAGAATATATATATATATATATATATATATATATATATATATATATATATATATATAGAGAGAGAGAGAGAGAGAGAGAGAGAGAGAGAGAGAGAGAGAGGGTCGTGTCTGTCTCTTGATGCTCTTCTATGCGCTTTGTGTCCGTGGTGGCGGGTTGGGTGGTGGGCAATACAAATATATGGAAGTAGAGCCTTGTAGTTTGTTAGAAAGCTGGTTGGAAATTGCCAAAGTATCTCCGAAAGCAGATGCGTGAAGTTGAACACTGTGAAACCTGGACTGACAACAGAGAGAATATTGACAGTCTGCTGAGATCTGTGCGTCATTCACAGCCTCCACTGTCCTTCTGGCTTCAGACCATATCACTGCTGTGGTGACCTCACCATCCTCAGTCTCCTTCAGGCCACTGGTGTGCCTCTGTGTGTGTGTGTGTTAACTTAATCCTCTTTCCAACTCCAAGAACTGTAAATAAACATCGGAGGAGTCGGAGGCTGTGTTGACATTTTTTTTGGTGGATTTTCTGTTGTTTTCATAGCTGCCAATATCAAGCAGTGCTGATAGCAGCACTTTCATTCTGACCTTCCCCACCAGCTGCTCACCAGCTCGCTCCATCCAGCAGCAGCCCGCTGCCTTCGCGCTGGCTGTCTGACTCTTCTCCTTGGCCATTTTATTGTGGTGTTACTCATTTCTGATAGAGTTTATATTTAGATTGACTTTTTCCGGTGCATGGGCTGTCTCAACAGGACTGTGGTTTATACACCGCAGCTCTCCCTTCCTTCATTCTGTTTATTAGTTTGAATAAAAAATGTAAATACAGTGACAGTGATGTGTCGTCTCACCGTTCATTGTCAAAAAACGTGAGATACTAACTCCCAAGCTTCCCTGCCAACTTGTTTAAAGGTTAATGGCTGTGCTGAAGGGATTTATACAGAAGAAGTCTGTGAACGGTCCTTATGGTTACATCATCTCCTAATCACTCTAGTCCTAAAGAAAACACTGCGCTGCCTCTTAGACAGAGGCCGTGCAGACATAAACATACCAGCACACAGGAGGTCACTGTAGATCTCGTGCACATGGACTCCTCTGATGTCCCCCTTGTCCTTGAGGACTCACAAAAGACTAATGTTTACTGGGCGTTTAAATTTGACACCGAATCAATCACTGAATTGATTAGCATCTTCAGAGACTCGGTAAACTATCAGCCCCTAAAAGGTCAGTAAAAGTAACCTGATCTTTGCTGTAGTCTGTGGGTTGGCAGTACGAGATGGTACAAAGGAAAACAATAGTTTACTAATCTCTCAGTCAATTTAAAAAAACATTCCTACGTTTGTTGTTCAGTCTCATTATTGAGAGCCAGCGGAGATTTCATGCATTTATACAGTGCACAGTTATTAAGCATGATATACATGAATAAAATCAACACTATCATTGGATTGTTTTTACTGTTACCTTTGTCCTTTTGGAGCAGATTCTTAATGAGCTTTGCTTGGCTCGGTTTCACTGAGCCGCCGATGGGATCATGGTGACTCGCCTCCTCGTTCAAACCTGCAGAGCGGGACTGTGCGGCTACTTAAGGAGATTGAGATTTAAGCAACAAGGTCAGTAGTTTTAAGAGATGAATACAGCTCGTGTCCTTACACTGGGTAAGATAAATATTTATTTATTCCAATGGAAATTATTGTGCCAAGATACTTGACACACACAGTGAAATAAATGTCTTCATGGTTCAACCGATGTCAGACTTTTAAGGCTAATGTCAACATAAATGTTTGAGAGGTCAAAAAAAGGTGTATATTGGAAGATGGTCATTTTTAGAGATATAAACAGAAACAATTTAAGGCTACAGTAATATATCAGTTTCAAGGTATACTGCTGTATGAAAACTGACATCATCATACTGTGTACATTTGCTTATCTATAGTTTTGGGGAAAAAAAGGCAACCTGATGGAAATTCAGCTTTGGTTTTGAGTTTCCAAAATTAAGCATTTTAGCAATCAAAATAAACCCTATAGTAATCGTTTAACATAACTATGAAATCGTGATAATACAGTTAGTGTAATAGAAAAATCTCATACTGTTGCAGCCCAACACCACACACACACACACACACACACACACACACACACACACACACACACACACACACACACACACACACACACACACACATATATATATATATACAGTAATTGGTAAAATATATTTACTTTAATAAAACAATTAAATGACTTAAATAACACTTTAAAAAAAACTAAAAAAAATTAGGTTATTTACAAGAAAATATACAAACATAATGTATAAAGTCGAATATTAGTAGAAGCTGAAACAGGAATTACATTAATGAAAGTTTAAGTCAGTTACTAGGGTTGCAGCAGTGAGATAGTGTTTTTTTTCTCAATACCGCCGATAAGCAGGTATACACAATACAATAACCATCAGTTTTGATATCATAGTGTACCAATACAACCATACAACATCCCAAATTACAAGTAGTGAATGAACTGTGCAGAAAAATGCATGTTGTTGCCATATTATTAAAACTGAACAGCTAATGCTTCTCTTAATCTGTTACAAATAATAAACGCAAACATATAGCCTACAGTATAAATGGAAAATACAAAAAACAAACAGTAAAAAAGAGATAAGTACATCCAAATTCTAACAAATGCTAAATACAGTAAAGCGCTATAAATTTTTATGCTTTTTCCAATCAAAACAACAGTTTACATAAACAGTAGACTGCTTTATGATTTTACATTATACAGTATTTTATATTTGAACAGAAGTAGGTCTTAAGGAGAGACAGAAACTACATGCAGGGTGGAATTAAACTGTAAAACTTTACTAAAATTTGACAGCGAAATATTGTAATAAATTAAATTTTGATATACTATTGTAAATATGGTAGTGACACTAATATAACTGTGATGCTGGCAACTACAGCTGACTATACCTTTTTTTGTTTATATAGTTTATTTGATAGGCACAATGCAAATTAACGTAGTACAACTTTCACCTGTTACACACAGGCTGTAGTAACTGGTGTTTCACATATAGAGATTATAGCTATTGCTAGTTTCCAACACCTGTCCCTAGTTACGCTTTGAGTAAAGAAAAGGGAGCAAGTGAAAATATCAGCGTTACATACAATAACCATTATGGTAAAAAGAAGACAAAAAATATATATATTTTTAACAAGATTATGTGGAATTACAACATACAGTAAAGAACAAGAAATAAAATAAATAAAAAAATTTAAAAAAAACAACCCACAGATATCAATATTACATACAGTTACAACACTCAGCTAAAAGACATTATAAAATAGTTGGAAATGCTCACATATCTGATTTTGCTTAAGCAAACCTTTAACACTTTATTAAGAAAATTGTTAAAAATTTTAAAGGAAAGTTGCCAGTTTATAGTAAGTCAGGGTTCAAACAAGAGGATAATGGAAAAGTTACTCCGTGTAATAGGTCATCTTGTTTATGTTCTCCAGACTTCAAAGTCCAGATTTCCATTTGCAGTCTAAATTTTTAAGTGTGCGTGAACCTTAGAGTTGGTATTGAGTTGTTGTTTTGCTCCATATTTTGCTGTGAAAGACTTATACTAACTGCTGCTTTGCTCCTCTCTGAACCCCTTGAGTGTTTTCTAACAGCTTATTGGATGTTTTAATTGTGCCTCATGGACCAATCTGAGAAAAATAACATCCAAAACATCATCCAATACAATACAGAGAAATTACTCAGCAGTAGTAGGTCCCCCCTCTTAAGCCATTACATCGCTGCCTCTCCTCCTCCTCCTCTCCTCTCCTCCTCTCCTCCTCCCCCTCCGCTGTCACTCCCCCATCTCTCTCTCTGGTTGAACACAGGCGCTCTCTCTTTCCTACCTCGCAGACGTTTGGGTGCCACCGCCGCTGCATCCTGTCTCTCACTCTGTTTGTCTCTTGACTCTTTTTACTCCACAGAGACAAACAACAGAGAGGGGGGGGAAAAAGTGTCCGCCGCGCACGAGGCGAACCACAACAATGACCCGGTCCTGACTAAAATTGAATGGATTAGCCAATCTATTCTGAGCTCTAATGAGATTAGAGACATGGGTCGCGGCGGCGTGGTACCTTTCGTTGAGCTCCTCGGGGAACGTTTTCCCTGTCATCAGTCCTCCAGACGTGGAAATGGCGTTTTTGATCCCGAAGATGCCGCGGGTGCCAGGGGACAATAACAGACATTTGAATGCACGCTCACCTGTGCCGCTTTTGTGGCGCGCGGATCCCTAGAAGTAGAAGTAGTAGTAGTAAAGGAGGACAAAATGAAGTACCAGAAATACATCACGGTGATGCAGATGGCCATGGGAGTGACAGCCTCCAACAAAGACTGCCTCCCCGCTAAGAGACAGCTGTGGTGAGTAGAGAGGAGGAGGAGGAGGTGCGCGTGTGGATGGGAGCGTGTGTTGGTGCGTGCGTGGAAAGAGTGGCAAAGGTGGTGCGTTATCGTGTGTGCTTTAAAATTAGCCCCTTTAGCTCTGTTGTCATCCCCTTAGCCCACATCGTGTCTCGTGCGAAGTTGAAGCAGCTGTTGGCGGAAGTCGGCTGTCTTCATCTCTCTCTGCCTCCAACAACGACGCTGAAGTTCGCTTCCGATTCGTAGCTTCAGATTCAGCAGTTAAGGGGAGAGTTAAGGGAAAAATAACTTTGCGTTGCTTAATGACCGTTTCTTGGCTTTTCGCACCATTTAGTGTTGTGAAAGCATGTTAGACGTTTTAAGTAAAGCCATAATACTGTCTGAAACCCACTTTCACATTTGTAAAATCTTTATTTTGTTTGTTAAAATGCAGAAAAAAGGAAGATTTCACTGCTCTTTTTGCAGACTGACCACATTTGACCATGTCTCTGCCAAAAACTACTATAACCAGACAGGCCAAACCTGGATGAGATTATCCCAGAGAGGCTAAATATTATTGGAAACACAAATTCAGATTTGTGAAACCTTTATTGGATTCGTGAAAATGTAAAAAAGGTAGATTTCACTATTTTTTGCCCCCTGTCTAGACTGTCTAGACTGCCCTAAGGATGATGTATTTCTGTAGGCCAGCTCGTAAACTAACGTCGCCTTGGTTCCCTTGTCAAAAAGCCAATTGGATTTTTCCATTGGATTTTGTGATCATTGCAGGAATAAGCTCTGTGGTAAACAAATATTTATGGTACTTACAGATTTTGTTCAACAAGATACACCACTTACAGGATTTTTGAAGCACAAACAAAGAAAGAAGTAACAGGCTGTTGCTAGGCTAAAATGAACTACATTACAGCTGGTCCCCACTGCTACAAGGCTGTAATGCTAAGTTCAGTGCAGTTGCTTAATGACGTTCTGTAGTCTCATGTAGCCATTTCTTAGCAACCGTCTTATGTAAGACACATAAAAGCTTCAACTTTGTCATGGGGATATTTACTGACATATTTTATGTCGTAGAACAAAATGTGAAAGTCTCTTAAGCTTGTGTTAACAACAGACCTTAATTCAGGCTTCTAACCAAAAACCCATTCAAAAACCCCAAAGACGTTAAGACGAGGGAACCGGAGGTGCTGAAAGTCATTTCTGGGTTTTAGGACTCATTACTGGGGTTCTCTATTGGACCAGGTCTCTCTTGAAGACCTCTTAATTTAGATGGATTAAAGATGGACCAGATTATCCCAGAAAGGCTAAATATTACTTAAAACACAATTTCAGATTTTCGAAACCTTTTTTCTGTTTGTGAAAATGCAAAAAAACTGAGATTTCACTGCGTGTCTCACATGTAGAGCACATTGGACCAGGTTTCTCTATAGGTTTCACAACTTTTTAAACAGTGATTTAAATAATATTTAATCTTTCTGGGATAATCTAATCCAAATTTGACCTGTCAGAGTTCAGATCTGCACCTGGGTTTATGTGACAAACGAAACGGAAAAAATGTAAAATCTATCTTTATTGTGTTTTCACAAATAGAGTAAAGGCTTTACAGATGTGAAAGCTGTTTTTTAGACATGTCTAACACGCTTTAGCAACAGTAAAATGTGAAAAAAAATCGATCGCTAAGCAATGGAAGTTACTTATCCCTTAACTCTCCCCTTAACTGCTGACTCGGAAGCCAACTTTAGCGTCGTCTTTCAACAACTGTTTCATATTCACGCCGGTGATACCCACACACAGCGGGGAGGAGGAGAGGCTCCCGTGGCTCTCTGTGCAGCCGTGCATGGTGCTCTGTGCGTGCATCCTGTCCCCCTGACTGTGTTTGTCTGCTCGGTGGACTCTTGTTTGTTGTGATCCGCTGCTGAGGATGAGTTTCACATGCAGCGGTCGGAAGAGAGGCGCACAAAACAGAGCAGGTGTATTCACAACAACAGAACAAAACAAAACTGAGCGCCGTCCGATTCTGTCCGCTTGCACCTGCTCGCGCTCCGTGTTTTCCTCCCGCGAGCGCGCATTTGAAGCTCTCGAGTGCACATTTGGTGATTTGTATTTTCCCAGCAAGAATCTCTTCTCAGATCTATTTCTGTGAGCTAATGTAGTAAAAAAAAAAAAAATGTCCGCTGGTTTCTCCACTCTCATCACTTATTCAGTAGCTTCATGCCGCCTGCATTTAGATCACCATGTGCACGAGTGATGCTAAGTGGTTTACCACCATTGGCTGCTTATGTGTCTGTGTTGTCATATGAATGTTTCCACTTAGTTTGATTCATATCAGTGTTTATTATCATTTACCCGACACATTTCTTTCAGCCAGTTGCATCCAGCAAACGCACTTACTCTTTACTGACACTCTTGTTTCACTTTTGAGTGTTTGTAAAGATCAGGGGCTGGGCGATATGGAGAAAATCAAATATAATATTTTTGTTCTTTTTTTTTTTTACTAAACACCTCAGTACTGATAGTTTGATGATAATTCAGGGTTGACAGTTGGTGTTTTATAAAATATTTACACAACAAGCTTTCTGATAAATGATCATAAAAATGTGGATATAATGACTAATTGGGTAAACTCAAATAACAGAACAGCAAGTGAATGCAGAAAATTGCATAAAATTACTGTAATGCAGCTTTTAAAGCTGCAGTGTGTAGGCTTTAGGGTCTTCTATTGGCAGAAATACAATGTGGTGTTATGATTTCAATAGTTTATAATTACCTGAAACTAAGAATTGCTGTGACTTGGTTGCCTCAGACTAAGCTGTTTATATCTGCATATGGAGCAGGTCCTCTTCCATGTTTTTATGGTAGGTCAAACCAAACACTGACTCTAGATAGAGCCATTCGTGTTTTCAAGTTGGCACCATAGCTCTCCTACATAGTTTGCTCATGGGAGAAGTTTCAGTAATGCAACCTCAGCACTAGATGCCACTAATTGCTACACACTGGATCACTAAAACCTGGAAATGACAACACTTATGACATTATGATATCTAAAAATCTAAAAATCTAAGACGTTATCTAGTATCATATTACGATATCTGTATATTGCTCAGTCCTAATCTGTCGCTTTCAGTTTCTCGTTCTCATTGTTTGTAATGCATTTTAGGGCTGCAACCAAGGATTGTTTTCGTTAGCAATCAAACTGTTGATAATTCTTTAGCTAAATGGCAAATTCTTTGGTTAAAAAAATGTTTGAAAATTAGAAAATCTGCATCCTGGTGGTATTTAGGTGACTACCTAAATACCACCAGGATACCACCATATACAGATGTTATCTAAAATAGATAACATCTGTATATGCAACTAACCCTGTATGGATATGAAATGACCACTGCCAGTATTGTATGGCATTGCTCAGGTTAAAAACATTTCTAAAACTTGAACAAAAACATATATAGAATAAACGCCCTAGAACTTTATTTAATTATTTAATGTGACATTTTTCCAGTGGATTACATTACATTTATTGGCAATGGATTATTCTTGGCCGCTCTAAACAGCAGTTGACAGTGTCTGTAAAAAAACAACTTGCCGTGAAGGCTGTTGTAGTTGAATTATCAAGATGTAATGATCAGATGTATTAGTCAATAATTAAAGTAGTTAGTTGCAGCCGCCACAGTGATATAAAACAGCGAAAAGCAAAAAGACATCCATACATTCGAGAAGCTAGAAAAAGAAAAGTGTACATATTAATTCATTGTAAGTCTCAGAAAATAAAACAAAACAAAATAAATAATTTAATGTCAGTCAACTCACTGATTAATTGACCAATCATTTTGTAAATTTTGTATCTAAATTGGTTAATATGAGGGAGCAAGATGTTGATATCAATGTCTATAGCCTTATTTGGCTTTTGTCAGCATGGCAGAGGCTGCTATACCAGATGTCCTGTGTTATGATTGATATGTTGTCATATTATTATAAACTGTACATCTCTTCCTTTTGCTCTTTGACATTCAGAAGCCTCATTAATTTTAAAAAAAAGGAAAATTCAAAAACATTACACAGCAGAGTAGTTTTCAGTCTAATTATAGGCTCTCATTATTCTAACAATGGGCACATTCAGTTCTTCTTCTTTTGTAATCCACATAGATAATATTAAGCTCGAGGTATAATCCTTCCAGATTGGCATTACTTTACAGTGACAAGACAAACACTGGTTTATTGTAATGAACATCCAATCTGGTTCCTGCGGAGTTCATCCTAAATATAGGAACGAGCCCGTAGTAACACACCTGACTGAATCCGAAGTCTTCACACGGGGGGAAAGGTTTGGTTTTCCGCTCTTAGCTCGTGACTGCTGTCAAATGTGTTGCAAAGGACTCAGTGGTGACTTGGTTTTGACACTTCTCCCTTAAGAGAGGCGCGGCGGTTTGTCTGGGGCCATCACATCATGGTGGGGGAAGGGGCACGGCCATTAAAACAGGATTACTGTATCGCCTCCGACAGCCACTTTAACGAAGGGAAGCTGAGCCAGCGTGTGCCTGCAGTGTGTGTTTCATGGAGTCACCCCGTGCATTCACTCGCATGCCATGTCTGTCTTTATTCAGGGCGAAGTCAGAGCCCAGAATCAGTGGGCTTGCATGCACACACCCAGACTGAGGTAATACTCAACAATGTAACGAGGTTTAAAATGTGAAGACTCGATAAATAACCCAAGTTTACATGAATTGTTTCATAGTGAAGTTTATATCAGGAGGTGTGGTAACCTTTGAGCTAACGGGAGTGGGACTAAAGTAGATAAATAATGGGACTCAGTTCATCTAACCATCTGTACCTCTTTTTTTGTTTGTTTGTTTATAACGGCTAGTGCCCAAGAAACTTTTTCTTTTCACCATTATAAAACATCAATATGCAATTTTTCTTTTAATGTACGGCTCTGCATCAGGTTTACTTTTTGACCTTTGTTGCACATACACAGAATCAAAACATCAAAAACATCCCTGACTGATCAGTTCATACTTTCTTTTAACAGGGTTCCTGCAGATCCTTAAAAAGTCCTAATAGGCATTGAATTAATTAATCTAAAAATAAGGCCTTAACTGTTATTAAATGTCATAAATCTTTTTTTTTTTTAAATAAATGTATTTAATTTTTTTGTAAAATTGGTCTTAAATTTTAACTCCAAATGGCATTTAAAGAATTGAAAAACTGTGAATTGCACAAATTCTCAAAACTTGTTATTTGAACTGTGTGTAGCAGTGATCCAGAACTTTTATACGTTGGCAAATTTGGTCATTCATCTTTGTTGACTTGATTTTCAATTGCACCCTTATTTTACATGATAAGATAAGATGATGGTTTTATTTATGAGATTGTTGAATACATGCTCTAGTATACAGCCAAAAATTGAATATGGCTTGTTCCCAAAAGCTCTTGAATTGGCTCCAAATGCCAGTATACTTTCTGCAATTTCCATTGAGTTGGAAGTCATGATGAAGGAAATGATGCTGAAATAAATCCTGATGGTGAAATCCAAGAAGCAGCATGTGCTTTGGCTGTTAGAAAAGCTACAGCAAGATGATTTAGAGCTGACGAGTACACTCGGATAATGTTTTTATGGCAAAGAAAAACACAAAAGGAGATGGTGTAAGTTGTTCCTAAAACTAAACAAGGAGACAGAATGGAGACATCACTTATTATAGATGAGGGGGAGGTTGTGTGCCAGATGGTGTTATGATCTTCCAAAACACTCGACCCCCTTGATTACAAATCTACTCCCATCCATCCATCATTTTTAAAGAGCAGCTCATTGCACTGTGTAATGAAAGCTTCACAGTGTGAGAAATGTGTTTGAAATTCTACACGTTTTTGTATATAGCTGCATTTTATGTATAAGATATTTGGGCGATGATGCATGTCTAGAGATAATCAGCGTTTTTTATACATAAATGGGATAACTGCACCAGTCTTAATGTGAGGTCAGAAAAGCTAGAAGGTGTCAAGTGCTTATCCTGACCAGGCGCTCTCATGATGTAATTAGTCCAGCTCAGTCACCAGGAGGAAATGTTTCCATTGTACATCCAAGCAATCCAAGAATATTTTACATACGCATGTTTTATACATATCATATCAATGTTTCTTAAGTGATATAGTATATGAGCTAACTTTGTCATCTGGAGGCAAGACGCCTGCCCAGCTGCAGACCACTGTTTAAGACCCACAACAACAAACAAACGTTTTTAAGTGAACTGTTGCTGTCTTTCCTGCGGCTTTTTACCCCCAAACAGGGTTGTTCTTTTAGGGACCTGTGGCTCTTTCCTCAGAGTCTTTTAAGCCCCCAAATGTGGATTTTTTTTTGTGACCTGGGGCCTTTTTTGCAGGAGTGTTTTTCAGCAACTTGTCACTGTTTTTCCAGCGTGGATATTGCCGCAATAGGTGTTTGTTTTTTACTGAGATATAGCTGCTTTTCAAGCAGGAATAATCCCCCTAAAGCCAAGTATTTTTAGCCAAAACATGACCTTTTCCTATCCATAACCAAGTGTTTTTTGCGGCTAAAACATTAAGTATCAATGCACAATAACATAATAATAAGCTGAAAATGTTAACATATCTGTGGTTTGCAGAAATGTACAATGTCAAAATTTTTCTGTGGTGATTAGGTTGAAATAGTTAGTACAAGTACCACACAGGTACTCTTGCAGATCATCTGCAGTAACTTTAGCATGGACTTTAAGCTGCAGTTTAAAGGGCACTTTTCACTTTGATATGTCTCAAAGGCACTAAGAGTTTAGCTTAATGTGAAAAACCAACAGTCTTGTTTGGTCTTTGTGTATATAGGGAGCTCATTCAGAAAGTGGTTTTCATACTAAGTCACCTTGAATTTATCATCTCTGTCATTATTGCTCCATCTCATGAAGGTGGAAGTGATTTCAACAATTTAATTTATAATTATTTTTAGTATAATACATGTAAATTGAAGGTGAAAACATGCACCTTAAGGCCAGGATTTTGCTATCCAGTGTATTAGTTTGTGCAGACTGCAGCGATCAATCGGGTAGCGTGAGATCGGAAAATCTTCCACATTATCGGTGATAAGTTACCGATTTCTGCTTATGTTTCAGGTAAAGTGCCAGATGAAACACTGTTAACGAGCAATGCTTGATCCGATTACGACCTACCTTAATATAAAAGATTACTTCGTTGATGTGTTTATTAATCTGAGTATTGTGTTATTCTGGTTATAGTCAAATTAAGAGTTCAGATGAAGAGACAGAATAACACCAAACACAACGCTCCTCACCAAATGACTCCATTACACTGAATAAAACACATTGTTATTATTCAAACACAAAGCAGTCTGTTATAACCTCAGCACTGTAATTAGTCAGAGATGATCCATAAATAATAATTAGCCTGATGACGTGTATTTCAACTGGTCACAGCTCATCCTAACATGTGGGTGTATCGTCCTGGATTGTGTGCCAGATGTCTACTCTGCTTCCAGTGACAGTCCACAGCGACAGCCCCGCCTGGTGCTCTCAGTCCACCTGCTTAATGATGCATAAAGTCAGCGTCCCTTCTTTCCCCCCAACACACACACACACACACACACACACACACACACACACACGCAGCAGCCCCCCTGCCCTCTGATTTGCCTGTCCACACGTCCTCCCTCCCAGCTCTTCAGAGGAGCACACACATTCAACAACTCCTGTCCGACCCCCTCCACTCTTCTAGTTCAACTCATGGAGGCCATGATGCGTAATCTCACACAAACTGACAATGCCGCGCATTAGTTACCTCAGCAGGAGCCCAAGTCCAGGGTGAGCCTGTCATGATAATCAGTACTTTTCTGAAAAACATGCAGAAATACTGTTTTTTTTTTTTATCCTCTACTCTCAGTATCTCTCTGTCTCGTTCTCCCTGAAGTCAGAAAAGCCTTTTTTTATTAAAGTCATGAAGTCTGAACTCGCAAACACGAGTCCTGACTTCCTGACAGTCTTTGGACACACTACTCTTATTCTCTGCAGTTCTTTGCAGAGTATAAGCGAAGGTGCACACACGTGTTTGTGTGTGTTTTTGTATTCAGTGTTTCTGTCCATTAGGAACTCGCATGTTCTTACTTTGGCAGAACGGTTGTAATCTCCTCTCAGATGGTTTATGCCACTAAAGGGAACAGATTACACAGGGTTTATTGACTCGTGGCTCACCCCCTTACCCCCACCCGCTCTCAGAGCATCCTGTGGGTGTGTGTTTACGTGTTTGTTGGTGTGGCTGAGTGTGGATTTTTGGGTGTCTGTGCCAGTGTGAGTGTGTCTGTGTGTTTGTCTGGGTTAGGGCCTATACTGAGAACTTTTCAGGTCTAATTTAAATTCTGATAACAGGAGACAAAAATTAAACCCTTTCCTTTATATTTGCTTTGTTGAATGGCTTCTGTTTCTTGCTAAATTTGTATCCTACTTTTAAGCTGTATGCAGTTTTATGCTATCTGCCTTGCACTGTACCTGTTTATTTTTTAAACTGGGCCTTCATTTTGGATCTAACAATCTATCAGTACATGTATGACATGCTCATATTCATGTAGCTTTCCAAAATAAGAGCAAATTCCAGGTAGTGCTAGCATCCACGGTCAGAATAGTGGGCAATGAAATGTTGCTCTACGTACTTTTTGACTGTTGGCATTGTATACTGATATCTTCTTGCTTATTTCGTGCCATATTGTTTTATGTTGCCATTTGTTACATATATGTAGTACAATGTTAAGTGCAACCAATTAGTAAAAGGTATGTTTTTGTTGTCATGTATTTGTGTTTGACACTTTAAATAACTATAAAGTACAATTTCTTTTTTAAATGAAGGGCTGATCTGAATGCTTCACAGCTTTGATCGTTGTCATAGTAATCCACGCATGTCCAAATCAGTATGCGAATGCTCCTGTTTTTTTACTGTTAGCCAAAAAATCGAAGCAATTTGACTTTTTGACCACCCATGGCAGACTGACAGATTTGCTTGCAGCGTGTCGAAAAAGTCAAGCTCCAATAGGTTTTTTTGGCATTTATTGATAGGACATCTGTAGATAGAAAAGGTGGCAAATCACCTGAAAACTGGAAGTGCTAACAAAGAGACTGATTGAGAAGTTATATTATGTGAAAATTGACGTTTCAATAATGTCTCATGCCAATCTGTATCAGAGTGGGTTATTGAACCTTAATACCTGTTGATTACTGAAGTAATCACACCTGTCCAATATAGAAAGTTGGCTGATTTTCATGCCCCAGACACACCAAACCGACAGCAAAGACCGAAGGCTGACTGTTGCGTCGAACACATCTCAAAGACCACAGCCAACAGTCAGCTAACAAGTACGTTCTGCGCCTGTGTGAGAGGAAATAACTGTCCATAGCAGCAGGTGGCAATATTCTGTATTCATCATTGGAAAAGGGAAGCTGCAACACAGACAGCACGAATTCAAGATGCTAGTTAGCCATTTAGCACATTAACAACACCAACCAATGTTGAAAGAAAAAATTATATTTATTGTGTTTTGGCAAACAATTACAAACTATTTCTGCTATAGCTTAGTGGCTAAAGAAAAGAATTTCTCCAAATTAAAATAAAGTTATTTTCAATCTCATGCCCTCTTGACTTTAGTTGTTTCTTAGCTTTTCTCACCTCTGTTTGCCTCTTGTGCGCTCCACTGCCAATCAGAGAGATTTTATTCAACCACAGGCTCAGTCGTCTCCAATGCCAATTC
The DNA here is from genome assembly GCF_026936395.1 of Plectropomus leopardus. Taxonomy (NCBI): domain Eukaryota; kingdom Metazoa; phylum Chordata; class Actinopteri; order Perciformes; family Serranidae; genus Plectropomus; species Plectropomus leopardus. The sequence goes on along the minus strand of NC_142176.1, from coordinate 19,089,617 downwards.
AATATGCTGAATCGGCCGCAAAAAAAGCAAATAAGGGCCAACAGTACAGGATACACCACTAGAACTAGGGCGTCAGATGCTCGATGACGGTCCCACATGGCCCATCAGCAGAGCATCTGCTTGGTTTGTCAGGGCCCTTAGTCGTCTTCACTTATTATAAATTATCTTATCTATTATATTACAGTTGCTCAATTTAAGTTGTATTTTATTCAGGAATGTTTATAATCCTCAAATGGTTTAAAACTATACAAGTTTGGCTTCGGTACCATAACTTAATTAGTATAGTTATGTTTTGTCACTTGTATTAAATTACATTAAAATGATATCAAGCCATATTTGGTTCATTAGATGCGTATCTGTACCTTCCTGTGCAGCTTAATGCCAGTGTGGCTTTGACTCTGCAGCTGCGTCCTCCTCGAGTCTGCAGCTCTTGCACAGTGCTGGTCTGGATACATGTAATGTTGAGCCTGGCTGAGGCTCTGGTAATGGCTGTTTGAGGAGCCTGTTGGCGGCAGTGATGGTAACAGAGTCCTATCAGAGACTCATCGTCTCCAGTCAGAATCAGACGGCGAGCAGCAATGACTTTTAGAATCTGTGAGTCACACGTTCTCGGCCTCTGGTGACTCTCGACTGTCACGATGGCTCACAGGGGGCTGACAAGATGGAATCCATCACTGCCGTCACACAAATAGAGAAGGACACGGCAGAGGGGATCCACTTTTGTCTGACAGAGATCTCAATTTATTCCCTTCCTTCTTTCCCTCTGCTTGGCAGATTTATATCCGTATGTCAACATTAATATTTTCTAATGTTACATAATTGAGGCATTTCATTTTCCTTAATATGATGTAATGTCATTATAGGGCAGTGTAGTAGAGACTGTCTGGAACTCAGAAAGTGGCTGATACTGTGAAATAGGTGGATGTATGTCTGTCCACTGAAGTACTCTGATTATCCCTTTTTTCTTCATGTCTTCTATATTAGTAAGATTGAAACCGACTTACCAATCAAATAATGTTGCAAACCACACTGGGACAAGTTGCAATAACTAAAAGTTTAAGCCTCATCAAGTACAAATTACATATCATTGCTGACCAAGATTTAATATACCATACGACTAAAGACTGGTTTTCCAGCTTCCATTTAATCTGTGCATAAAGGACTAGTGTTGAAGAATAATACTGAGAAACATCTAAAAAAAGAGCGCAGATTTCCACCAGGTGGTGACCCCAAAATGATCATTGCCCGATAAGACAATAGCAAAAGACTAATACTAAGCTCAACCCCAAACAGGATCAGTATATCAAATTTTACCAGTTCAAAACCACACCTGCAGCCAATTTTTAAATCTCTTTCCTCAGCTTCACATCCAAAATGTTGTCATATTGGCACAGCTTTAGTTTTATTTAGAGTCTAAATATGCCATGTCTCCTCTTGTCACCCCGGGAAACAGATGAACTTCTAAGTAAACAAACCATTTGGAGACACACAGATATGTACACACACACACACACACACACACACACACACTCACACACTCACACACTCACACACTCACTTACACGCACACGCGCGACCAAACACATGATCCCCTCCAGGCTAACGCTTTATAATAATAAGCAATCATGGATGTTTTGAACAAGATAAGATAAATATGGAAGCTTCTTGATTGGATTGAAAAAGTTGCATCTGTTTTCTCAAGTTCTTGTGATGTAATAGAAAGAGTTCAAAACATCAATTTTAATGGAATAAAAGAAGCGGTACTAACAGCAAATTAAGGTCTTTACTACTGACACCTTTACCAGGGTTTGTTTACATGTGTTATAGGACTTTCCCTTTGTGGTAATAGACAGTTATCAGTAGTGTGTATAAACCATGGTTGGTGGGATGGTGTATACAGTATCTCAGGATACTCTCCACTTTTGGCCCAACTTGTCTGCACAGCAGACCTCTGTTCACACATTGAGTTTTAATGTGAGCTAAAGTTTGTATTTGTGCTAAAGTCTGTTATGCACACATGCTCTCTGAAACCAGCCATCTCCACAGGGGTCAGACAGCACCGGACATGAGCGTTGTCCCGCCTTGTTTGATACATGTCTATATGCCTAATCTGGTCTGCCCATCTGTCAGGCCTGTCTGACCTAATCAGAGTCTTGATCTCGCCACAGATTTGCAGCAGTATCCTCGCCTGCCCAGGTGGCTTTCAAAGAGCTTACAGACTCTAACTAGTAAAGAGCTTCCTTGTTTTCTTTTCTTTCTCAAGGATGTTATAAGCCGGCCAACATATTAGTCATTTGTCTCATCCTTCTGTTCGGGAGGGTCAGTGAGGTTATCTGGGTAAAGCAACGATGTGTCATGCACCTCTTGTCACCACTTGTCCCCTGAAGTCGGAGGGGGGCCCGTTAGCAGAATGATGCATGTTCATCGGCTGCCATCTCCTCCAGCTGAACAGTCAGGCGTTACGAAGCAGTCGGGACGACCTCTGAGCCATACGCTGACAGTGTCCCTCTGTCCTTTGTCCGTTTGTATCATAGTCTTTCTTCTTTTGTCTTTCGGACCCTTGTCTTCCACCTCTGCCTCTCAGCAACATGCTCCTTCATGCTCTGTTCACCTGTCTCCTTCAGTTTCTGCTTCTTTGTCTTTTCGCTCTAACTTTGACTTTCCCCACCTGCGCAGTAGTGGCCCTTTAGTGAGTGAGTGAGTTTATATGGAAAGTAAAACATGCCGGCAGGGTAAAAGCCTCTTTGAAAAGGTCTGAGAATATAAATGGAAAGAGGGAAAAGTCAGTGGAGCTATTTTGGCTGCACCGCTGTTGCTCGATGAACTGGAAGATATGAACAAAGGCAAATCCCAGGATCAAAAGGCATCCTGTCAGCGCCGGGTTTAACATTTTGGTCAGAGCACAGTCCATTGTTACAAGAAGTGATGTTAAAGAAAAACAAAGCATGGCGCTCTTATCAAGTTAGAGCCACCTGGGCAGAGGAGGACAGGAAATCAGTGGTGGGTAACGTCTCTGCTGTGTCTGTGTGTCTCTCTGTGTGTGACAGGGAGCGCTCCTGCTTAGGTAGAAGTGTCAGAATGGCGATAAGACACACCTGCTTTTGTCCCTGAAGTCGTCCCTGAGTGGAACCAATCGTTCTGCAAAGTGCTCTCCACTGAAGATCTGTCATAACATAATACCTCTGAGGTTAAACTGGTGCCTACAAGCTTACCAAAAAAATGTCACTGGTTTAAGTATGTGCTCAAATGTTAACAAAGTATAACCAGCCATTCTGTACGCAGGTGACAGATGATCCCAAATCTGTTTGGGTGTAATTTTATATTCACAATAAATCACACCTCAATATGAGGTTTTGTAGGAATGTTCGTGGGAAGAATATGCTGCAAGAGATTGATTTGCGTTGGCAGCTCACTATGGACCAAATCACACTGCATGTTTACAGTCATTTCTGCGGTTTACGTTCATAAAATGAAACTGTGCTAAGAAAACGCTGCTTCAAGTGGTTAGTTATTAGCCAACTACAAAAGACTCGCCCTTTCAAAACCAGTTTAAGTGCAAATTGTATTGAGAATACTTTCATGGCTTTACTTTGCCATCAGAAGCCACCGGACTCCTTTGGCAAAAACTAAATTTTACTTTGCAGACCATATAAGTTGCTGGTCTATCAGTGCTTCAATCAGTTTGTGTGAAAGGTATTTCTAAATGTAGTGTACACTTAAACTGATATTGATATTTTTAGGTGGCTAAAATAAATTTGACTGAGGCTCCTGGCCGCCGCAGTACATTGTTTAGCTTCTGTGCTGGAAGGTTTTGTTTATCAAAGATGATAGCAAAGCTAACTATTATAGCTTAACTATTTAAAAGTGACAGTTATGGCTGAAAAAGACAACAGAAATAAACAAGTTTTCAGATTTCACACGTCTCTGCACTCGATCATTTGCCAGTTGTCTACCCAGAAGTGATTGTTGTCAGCGCGTCATAGTGATTCAATTTATAATGTAGTATTTTAAAATATCACAGCACTATGTCACATTATCATCTTATCACATATAGCATGTTATTTTGCTTTTTCAATTTTCCTGAATTTAAAAATGTGCACAGCTGGGCAGCTGCTAATGAAGTTCATGTGATATGATTGATACCTCCTCAGCATCTATTAAATGAATGCTCAATTAAGACTGTTTTTCCAATTGCCAAAAATGAACTTGCATAATCTTTACTGTTCTCATAATGTAATGTTAGACCATAGTGGTGCTGCTGCAAAAAATATCATTATTTCTTAGTAAATGTCTCAATTAATTTAATTATGCTCTTAATATCTTACTATATTATAACTGGAAAACACACTGATCTGCTAATACATTAATCAATGATTCATATAACTGATGATTTTTCTCCAATTAGGCTCTAAAATTTACACATTGCTGCGATGAGGTAATCTGTAAAGCTTTGCTAATGACCTCTTAAATCCAGGGCAGGAGGGAGATTCTCTATTTTTGGCTGAAGGCTCATGTAATATTCATAAACCTCACTTCTCACTGCAGTCAATGCTTAATGTTTCTTGTTATTTCTTCTTTTTTGGGCTGTAACATGACGGCTTTGTCTGGTGTTTGCACTGAAGAGGTCACTTTGGGAACACATTGTGAGTGCACTCAAGCCTGTTGTGAGTTTCTCCATATTTCTCCAGAGGCAGTGAAAAGTGAAACTAACTTCTGTCTGCACAGACAGCCAGACTGTGTCTAATCCAGCGGCTTGCATGGCTCAATATCTGCCTAAAATCCTGCAGCATCACTGTTAATAAATCATGCATAGACCAGCAGCAAGTGAGCAGTCATACTTCTGCCCCTTCTGGTGTTTTGTATAGTTTTATTACTTTTACCCCGATGTTTATTCTGCTCATGGACCTGAAGTTACATCATAACTTCAGGTCCATGAGCTGTATTTCTATTTTCATACATGCTCGAGTTATATTGCAAGTATTGCATCTTGTACAGTTAGGGAAGTGAGAAGGTCAAAGGGCAGCAAATGAAAAATTACCATCTTTAGTAGGAATGTAGCACTGCGGGCATCTGCTTGTTTAAATAACAACTTTCTTCTTTCAAAGTTATTTTGAATCACTTACTCTTTGTTGTGATCTTAATAGAGTGATCCACATTGTTTAAAATGTCACCTTCGTCTGGAAAATTATTCTTGCAAGTTATGTAATGCAGTGTACTTCAAATTCTGTCACATTTTGCATTATATTTTACTAACTGTTAGAAATGTTCATAAGATACATACAAGCTTTTAGACAAGTCGTTTATGTTGTTTTGTCTCTCTGTTGTCCTGTTTCTCTTAGCAATGTCATTTATTAGTGTAGGATTAGCAGTGAGTGAGCTGCAGGTTGTAAACTGTCCCTCAGACACAGTCCAGTGTTTAAACCTGCAGAGCTTCATAAGCTGCAGCTGAATGTGTGAATTGAATCCTCTTGTAAAAGCAACACTGGGATTAAAGTAAGGGACTGTCCGTTACTTATGAAGGGGGGGATACATGTCAAATATTGTTTTGTTTGGGGAGGGACTAGTGATTTTTTTTAATCATACAATTTTAAATGCTTGTATCTCGTATTTATTTTAAATACCCTCTGAGCCAGCGGGTTTGAAAGGCATGTTTTCTTTAAAGAAAAAAAACAAAAAAAAGCTGAAATCACAACATTTGTCATAGCCAGAAACTGTGAAAACAGAAATTATTGTCTTATTTTCAAATATTCAATGATCCTTGAACCATCATTTTCGACAAACACATGTCAGGAAAAATAACCACATCTTAAAATAGTGATTATAGTGATTAATAGTGATTTTCATTTGTCTATATGTCTCATTAACATTGACACCAAAAATAAACTGTTTGTTCTCACAAGATCCTGCAAAACAAGATTAGATTCTACGCCGCCTGCTACATGCATGAAAATAGTGAAAAAGTAAGTTTTTTTTTTAACTTAAGGATTATGTTTTCAACTTTCAACTTTTGATAATCAAAGGATATATTTTTAAAATCTAGTAAAGACTATCGTGCCAGGTTACTGATATTATTCTGGCCAGCAAATGCTACATTTATTTGTGAAAACAGTCATTAGGCCTATATGCATATGATGCTAATGCCAGCTTTTTGGTGCTGTGATGTGTCTGTGTTGGAAGCGATGTGTGTGGGGAAGCTGTAGGCTTAGTAAATGTTGTTGGTTTTGTGTGGTATGACAGGTGGATGTCATGCACCCATATTCTGCTTACGTGCACACACAGCTTGTGTGAATTTGCAAAGAAGATTTGCATTTTGCTAAAGAAATCAGGTGTTTGTTTTGGTAATAACTCTCACTGCCTTTGTGCTATATGCTTGTTGCATTTCCCCCACACACTCAGGAAGGCTCAACGAAAAAACCTCTGCGGGAAGGATCAAGAGAAAAATAAAAAATAAGTCACACAGATTGAAAGGTACTAATTACATAATAGGTACTATTAGGACATGTAAGTACTCTTTGACTGTAACTGAGTCATCGGTGTTATTGAATGAAACCATATGAAGCTGTAGGTTTTGAGGACCTTCAGCATACCAATAATAAGAAAGTCACCAAATGATGACTCTTTTGGAAATGCAAGCCCTGCTTTTGAGAGGAGCCACTCTGATGTTAGTCAGGCTTATTATAGCAAGTCGCTGTATTAGTAGACGGGGAAGAGACAAGCCCAGACACAGTGCCAGCACCGAATGTACCATTGTAGACTTCTGAGCATCTATTTTTAAGAACATTTCGTCATTTTACTGCTAACCTCTCCGAGGTGCCAATATCTGAGTGTGATTGTAAGGACTTAGCCAAAGAGCGACGACTGCTGCCAAACGTAAACATTGAGGTGATCTGCCATTGTTGTTGCGTTGTTCCGAGGATTTGCTGAACCTAATTTATCATCCGGTGTTCTCCACTTGCAGAAAGACTGACAAACTGTAAGTGTTTGCAAAAACGAGTCCATCTTCTCTTTCAGCAGCTTCATCACGTCTGTGTGCACCGCAAAGCTTAGCTGGTTACAGGGCTGCAGCTAATAAATAATTTCATTAGTCTTCAGATTTTTCCTTTATTGTCAGGGTTCATAATTTTCCTTTCAAAATGTAGGTAATTTGTTAAAAATAAATTCCATTCACAATGTTCCAGCACCAACACTTAACACTCAGATATTTGATTTATAGTAAAGTAAAAAAGACAAAACACACAAAATACTCTTATTTGATGTCCGCAAATTTTTACTTGAAAAACTACATCAGTCAGTTGACTGATGTAGTTATTGCCTGATTTACAGTATATGACAGTTTGTGTCTGTGTTTTTAAACCAAATGTATATAGGATTATACACTTCATCTCAAAACATTTCCTTGACATTGACTTTGGTCCATTCGGTTTTTATGCCTGCACGCCAGTAATAGTCGTAGCCGGAGGCATTATGTTTTTGTGTTGTCCATCTGTACCGTTTTTGTGAAAGCGATTTTTCAACAAAACCTTAAAGGACTTTCTTAACATTTGGCACAAATGTTGACTTGGACTCAAAATGAACTGATAGACTTTTGTTGTCAAAGGTCAAAGTTCACCGTGACGTCCTCTGCCTCATACTTGTGAACGTGATATCTCAAGAACTTCCTGAGGGAATATTTTCAATTTTGATGCAAACATTCACTTGTACTCGTGAATAAACTGATAATGTTGCTGTGGTGTATCTGACTGTGTCACTTTGGTCTCTTTACATTCACAGTTAAAACATAGGCAGTAGTCACTTACTTTGCACTGTAGGCTAAAATTATTGCGGTCTTGTATCATATATATCTCACTGAAGTATGAATTGCACCGATGATTTTTATCACTGGTGATGATTATCAGTGACACATTTATATTTCATTGTTGACTCAGAACTTCATTTTTGTATGTAATGTAGCTGCTGGGATCATCAGTCAAGGATCACTGTTATTTCGGCTGCTATGCTCATTGCCTGTTATCTCGTCTTTTTGCGTTGTCCTTTGTATTTTTCCTATGTCCTTTTTATGCCTTTCTGCAGAACCAATTGCCCTTTGGGGACAAATAAAGTTGAAGTTGAGTAGAGCTGAAGAATATGGTGGTTGAAGGTCAAAGGTCATTGTGACCTCACACAGCGTGTTTTTGGCCATAACTCAACAATCCCAATCCTATCTATGGTGGTGAGTGGAGGCATACAACTGTGTGGTGGCAGTTCTACTTTCTAATTATTATTTCATTTTTTTTTGTCTTTTAAAGGTTGAATGTTGTTAGAATTACAGTATGTGGTTTTTACTCAGCGATTCACCCTAACTAACCCCGGAAATTCCCTCCCTTTGCAGCCGTGCATGTATGAAGCAGAGCAGCTTTATTGTGGCTTAATATTAGAAGACAAGTGGATGCTTCATACCTAGTCTCCATCTGCAGGCTACCCGCTGACATTCAGCCCAATTATTCACACATGCTGGAATGCAAGTACAGCCAACAGGAGAGGATGTCCTTTAAAAAGTAAAGACAGCAAGAGGAAAGTTATGTCACTTAGATCCTCCAGGCATCTTTATGTTTTTCCCTCAGATACGCAGCAGTGCCTGCTGGCAGTGTGGATTGTTCTTCAGAGAAAGCGTGGTCATTGTGAATCATGTGGTATTTAATGGATGTGGTTACGTCAAGTTGTTGAGCCCACAAGCGATACGACATCAGAGGCAGGCACGAGTTTAGGACATACACAGACGTCTCAAATGTCTTCCTTCTATCAATTAAAGCTTTGAATGAAATGTAACTGGTGCATTCAGGTAACACACAGTACATTTACATACACTTATTTAAATACTTTTTGGCCACTTTGGTCTTTCAATCTAGACATAATATCATCTGGTGAAACTGTTATGGAAAACATTTTAACAAGTTACCTATTAAAACATCCATCAGACACAGAGCAACATTAGCATTTGAAGTCTGACCACATGGCCTTTAACTCAGCTTTGGTCTCCACCAACTCCTTAGGGAAATATCTGGCAGCAAATTACTCACTTTGTTCCAGCGGCTGCTTGAAACAACACTGATGCTGCTTTAAATACCCTGATTATTTTCGACTTTCTGCACCAGCATGATTTCAGTAAGGGATTTGGGTAAAAGATTAAGAGAGACCTGGTAAATACGGCTTCATTTCTCCAAAGAAACCTGGTTTCTTGAGCATGGAGATGGTTTTTGAAAGAGCACATGTATGACTTCAGACAGGGGAAGTTTGGTGCCTGCATCATTTCTGACATCATCTTTGTTTCTGCGTCTGCTCTGTTGCAGGGTGACCCCGCCAGATGGAGAGACATCCCCCTCAGGTGCTCCCGGCTGTTCAGATGGGCCTACAGGTGCTATCGGTGGTGCTGGTGCTATGGCAATGCCTGCCACCTCCACCCTCTCGTTGCCCATGAGCCAGGGGAAACCTTCACTGCGTCGTATCAAAGGCCGCATTCACCGCAGCAAGAGCCTGGACAGCATGGACCTGCTCGACTCCAATGTAAGTCTCACCCACAACTTGATCACACTAACCTAACATGTACACATAGAGGGCGTGCAGGATGCTGAGGCTGCAACTAATGACTGACGATTAATCTGTGATTATTTCCTCAATGATGATTATGACTTTTTAATAGAGCTGGCAATTTACTCAGGTTTCAAGGGGTTAAAAATATCGATTAGGGCTTGTACTACCTCAAAGGGGGTTGCTGGAAAAAATCCTTTTCTGAAAACTTCACTTCCTGTTGTTTTTTTTTTTGTTTGTTTTTGTTTTTTGTGTTATGTATTCCTGCAGAAATAATATCTTGCATTAAATATGAGCTGTGATTACATTTACTTAATTACAGTTACTGTGATTTCAAGGGAGAATAAATGTCTGAGAAGTCCAAACACATTTTTTTCTCTTAATGGTTTCATTCAGATTTAACATTTACACAAGCTATGGCACTAATACGCTCGCACGCGCACACACACACACACACACACACACACACACACACACACACACACACACACACACACACACACACACACACACACACACACACACACACACACACACACACACACACACACACACAGCGAGAGAGAGAGCCTGACCTTTGGTTATGCAATATTTCTTTGATTTTCAGATGAGCACAGTTTAACACATTCCATATGTCTCTCTCTATGACTGGTTTATTCTCATGAAAAGTATTAATCTGATAAATGATTGGGTAAGCTGCTTGGACCTAAAAACCCTTACTAACTCTGGGATTGTCCATTGAGCTGAGAACTGCGTTTGGCCCACTCTCTCCACCGGTCAACTCATGCGTACTTGTGCATGTGTGCTTGTGTGCGTACCTGTGAGTGTGAGTGTGTGTGTGTGTTTATGAGTGATTTGGCTTTTGGGAAAGCAACCAACGGGTTTATGATGTAAAAGCATGCCAACCTGCTACTAATGCATGCTTGGTAAGGCTGTTTTTCTGTGGCATGGGACCACAGTGGACACACAGATACAGATAAATCTCTTTCCTGCACATCACTACTGAAAGTCCCCCCCCACTACTTTCTTTATGTCTTGACCCTCTGTAGATGTCTCCTTTAATAAATGTTCACAGTGTGATGTTTCCTCTTCTGCTCCTGTCCTTCCCCTCCATGTTGACAGTTTGCAGTTTGTGTGTGTGTGTGTGTGTGTGTCTGCTCATTGAGTATTTTAGCTTGCCTTAATTTAGAGAGCAGCCTGGTGCGCCTGTGTAAGAAGTCATTATTTTTCCCCTCCACGGCAGCTGGCCTGTCGTCGAAGCAGGAGTGGGACTCGTTATGATAACAGTTCACACAAGTTAACTCATTATTGATGTGTAGGAGGAAGTAACAGCACACAGATGACAGCCAGGGATGACACAGCAAAACACACATACACACACATGCACATCTGTTTGACTGGGTTTGTCAGTTTGATTGACTGCTGGCATGAAGTTTCCTGTCAGTTTCTAATTTTGAGACAGAGGTGAAAATATCTCATAGATTTTTAAAGCAACCTTGAGTGCTCTGCTGCTCCGCACTGCTTGGCAGTGAGCCGTCTGGCCTGAGTCAAAGTTTTATTTTCGTACCTTTGCAGACATGAGCGAAGTTAGAGCAGAGGTGGGTTGCAATGGAGCTGTAGAGGCAGATGGTGAACTGAAGTGAGATGAGATGTTGCGGTTATGTCATCCCCCCCAAAAAATACTTGTAGCAGTCGTAGTGCACTTTGGCTCGCAAGGGAGATACATTGTCCAACTAAAGCAACCCTCTTACTTAAGGTAAAAATAAGACTGGTTGATTTGAGGAGATAAATATCTACTCCAATATCGTGATCTCCGTTGTGAATATTTTCTGTAAATTCAGTTCCAATGTGTCTGCGTATTGTAACATTAAAGACCCTGAAAACACATTTATTTCACTAATTTTTTTCCCATAAAGGATCCCATGTGAAGGCTCAGTTTTCTGCCAAAGTTAGAACAGTTTTGGATATTTCAAAATATAATGACTGTGGTTGGCATGTGTTACTAGTGGCCCTAAGGGGGCTAAAGCCTTAGCCTCTTTAGTTGTATTTTGTGTGCTCTCTGTTTAACACCTTTTTAGCAAAAGTCTCAGTCTGTGAGGACAGGGCGGCTCCTCCGTGAGCAAATGCATCCAGGGCATTATACACGTGAGGATGCAGTCATGTTGCGTACCGTTTTGACCTGAAGAAACTTGATTAGCAGGCAAGCATAACAGTTTCTACCTAAACTTAACAGCAATCAAACATGACCCAACTCACTTTGCGTAAACACAACCTGCTATCCACATAAATGACACCTCAAATGAATCTTGAGAAAACACATATTCCAGGAGTATAACTCGTCACTATAAAACTACAGACTCAACACATTAACTGTCAAAGAAATCTGGAAAAACTTCATTTGGTACATTTATAGCACTAATAATGTTGTTTTTTTTAGATTGTATTGTTGTATGTTCGCGCTGCTCTTTCCATGGTACTGAACAGAGCAGGAGGAGATTGATGGACAGACAGAAAACATCAGTTAGACCATTTCTTGGTGTTTCTTTTTCAACAAAAACATTTTTGGGTCAGGTATAATGCAGATATGCAGATAATAATATTAATTATAATTATAATGTATTCTTATATATTTTATATATTTTCATATATTTTATGTATATTTATTTGTATAGCACCTTTCATACATAAAATGCAGCTCAAAGCAGCTTTTTTTAAATAAATAAATTAAATCATAGATGTTTTCCACAAATGATATTTTGATATGTCACAGTAAGAGAGGCAAATGCGTAATTATTGAACTTAACAACAGCTGCTTCAATTTCAGGGTCCTGGTATTTTGCATGCTGAGCCCTTGTTAACATGATAGTAACACCTGAGCTTTCCTTACTCATTACAAAGGGAAATGTGTGGAAAAGGCTCATTAACCACAACAGCTAACATTATGGCCCGTGAAATCAACGGTCACCAACTATCACCTCCTATAACTTGTTAAGACCTTGTTGATTAGGGGAGTTATGAATATAATCACAGCTGTTGTACATTACATAATGACATTTCATAATAGATACAATTAATTGTGTTGCCAAAGGTAAAAATGAGACAATGCTTACATTACAAGTGCATGTGGCCCAAATGTTTTTGCTCTTATGTGACACAGATCTGATTTTCTGAGTTGTGCAGACACAGTTTTTTCCCAGTCAGATGTGGGCCACTTTCATATGTGGTCCTTAATCCGATACATATACAATCACTGGCCATGCTACCGCTTTGAGAATGCTCATACTGAATTCATTTTGTTTTCCAGACACGTACATAGTTTTTCCATGTCATACTTCACTGTAGGGGTCAACCGATATTGTTTTTTCAGGGCCGATGCAGACACGGATTATCAGTAGTTAATGAGAGTGATAACTGATATGTGGAAACGATATGTATTTACAGTATAAAGTGAAAATCTGTCTGCAAATATTTAAAATTTGGAATATAACAAACTTCAACACAAAACTTTGTTTAAAGGCCTTTAGCAAATATTTAATGAAAACTGAATCTTTCAAGTTCCCTGCAACTTTTTTTAAGAAAGTCAAGTAAGAATGTAAATAAAAAATGAATAAATAAATATAGCTCCCTGAGGTTTTACAAAGTAAAAGTTCCTCCAGTGCTCTCACTTTGCACTTTTTTAGTAATTGATTTTATCGGCGATCATTCAGATTAAATATTGATACAGATAATTGCCAAATATCGGTCCCAATAATCGGCCAGGCCAATAATCTGCCGACCCCTAATTCACTGCACAGGAGCAGATCAGTGGCCATCAAATGGCCTTTGCTGCTGCAATGTTGGAAATTTCCCCACTGTGGGACTAATAAAGGATTATCTTATCTTATCTTATCTTATACAGTGTCAGAGCAGTCCATTGAAAGGCTGCTGTGTCATAGGTTGCCTCAGTTGCCAGCCAATAGAGTCCGACCGCCAGACCCTTCATGACTGGGACAGCTGGGAAAGCGTAACAAGGTGCTGATAGATATACTGGAGTGTAACCTTTAACATCATAAGGTTTGGAGGTGCTGTTCCTCTGTGAAACCCTCCACATTGTGGCCCCACTACTCCTGATTCCTCCCGCACCCACAGCTCATTCACCGCACGGCTACCAGCTATAGCTGCTGATACGCTATTGGACCAAAAGCTCATTTGTATGACAATTATCCGTTATCCTGAAAAACAAAAGTCCATAGCTCCGAAGAGCCATTTCTCCAAAAATATGCCATACATTCTCACAAACAGAATCAATTATTAGCTACTTCTTATGCAGACGATGTAATTGGACTGTATGGCGATTGTTCGGGAGATTAAGCTTGCAGTACTGCGTCGTTCACTCTTTTTTTTAACCTGAATGTGAATAGCCTAGGCAGAAAGATCTGATCTGATGAAATAATCAAAATTGAGCAATATGTCCAGTAATATGAGCATTACCTAAGATGTGGTTTTGGCATTTCAGATGTCTATCTCACAGCCTTTCAGCTGATATTTTTTCTGGTACAAGCCTTATGTTTCCTAAACCATGAATACGTAAAAGACACTGATGTAAAAGACACTAATCCGTGAATACAGAAATTATTTCAGGCATCCCTGTAGACAAGCCAGAGTTGGAGAAAGAGTCAGATTGATGCTTCACAGATTGATCTTTAAAGATCATCCATCAGCAGGGTGGTCTTCAAACACAGCCTCAAGAGAGCCTGTGAACGACTTCAGAGGTAAAAGCCCTCGTTTCACACTCTTTCTCTCTCCCAGCTAAAACATTACACACTGACAATAAACCGCAGTGCATATACATGTTTCATCTCATACATTATTCAGCTGAGGTCAAAGTTTGCGTGTGACTCTGAAGCATGCTTACGCCTCTCCTTTACCGTCAACAATATCGAAGATGCCGACTAAAAAAAGGCCTCAGTATCCATTTCATCTGACTGAGCTCTCACTCCATATGCAACAGTATCGCATGCTCGCGGCATGCTACACAAATGCATTATCTCCCCCTCTTACTCTGCTGTGGACCATCACAAGATGTGCATGAGTGTAAGTCTGAAGCATGAATAATAGATGGAAGAAATTATCTACTTCATAATGCAGTGTTTTCTTACTCTCACTTGCAGCTATTTTTGCGTGGTAAAAAAACCCCAACAGTGTGGAAAAGAGAATCTGAAATCTATGATTAAAGTGGGTGAACTCATCTGGGATTTCAGCTATTATTTATTCAATACAGACTGATGGCTCCTCTATTTGTCTTTTAATGCAAAGCAGCTGCCAATGTGTATTTCATTGTGGAGGATTGATTCCTTACAACAATGACATTGGGTTAGTGTGTGTGTCTGTCTGTGTGTGTGTGTGTGTGTGTGTGTGTGTGTGTGCGTGCGTGTGTGCGCGTGCATGCGTGCGTGTGTGCGTGCGTGCGTGTGTGTGTGTGTGTGTTGCTGTGAAGTGTGACCTGATATTCGGAGTCCTTGAGCTGAAAGTACACTCTGTTTTGGTGAGATCTATATGCCACAGCTCCCGATAGATCCTGCTGCTCTGTGGCTTTAATTTATTAGCCCATCAATATAAGAACAATAATACATAAAAAGCTTTCAAGGGACAGTTAGGATCAGTTAATGGCAATTTTTCAGAAAAAAAACTTCATTTAAGTTTGACCACCATGTATTTTGGGGCCTTTAAGGGGTTTCTTAGGCATGTCACTAAGAATTCTTAACTAATGGAATTGTGGCGTTTGCAAGAATCCACTGAACTGAACGACCAACCAATCAGGCGCCATTGAGCACCAGGAGGAAACTAATTTCAGCCCACTTGCTAGAAGGACATTTTGGCATCATATATCAGTGTTTCTAGACACATGCCAAGCTGCAGGACACCGCAACCAGCCAAAACCAACCACAGTGGTTGTTTTTTTTTTATTATTTATGTCCTCAGGTGTTTTTTTTTCCAGTGACTTTTGTGCAACCAACATTTGGTCTTGTAAGCCAAAACTTGATCTGTTCCTGTCCATAACCAAGTGATTTTTTTGTGCCTAAACCAATCCACACCTTCATCACAGCGTTGCTTAGAAACATAAAGTTACAACCTATCTGCTCCCATGACATGTTCTTATGCCTTGAGCCTAAAGTGCTTACTGTGGGAATCTTGTGTTTCTCTAATCTTACAATTATTAAATGACATTCTTTGGTTTTATATGTTTGTTTAAATTATAATAAAAAAAATATTTCATTTTTTTTATCTGCTACAAAATAATGTAAATATATAACATATCCATAGTTTGCAAAAATGAACAATGTGGAATTTTTTCGGGTGATTGGATTACTCGTATACTCCTGTCAGGATATAATGACAGTTTCAGTCTATATGATTAAAAAGGTGATTTTTATAAAAGTTATGCCTACTTTAGCTTTAAAGCATTTCAACAAGCAGCTGAAGCTGTTTTACACTGTTCGGACAAACTAAAAGGAATAATCAGACTCAGTGCGAGAGCTGCCTTGCCACATAAACAGATCATGCATCTTTAATACTAATTTCTAACCATATTTATACTGTACTGTGTAAATGGAAGTTACCAGTCAGTTTCAAAGAAAATGGAGAGTGAATGTTAGTGTCTTTATCTGAATGCATTCTTTGCTTCTTTTTCTTTTGCAGTTAATTGTGTATTGAGTATTGCATTAGTGTAAACACAGGTGGATGCATAACTGTCCATTTGAATATACCATGTGAGCGAGCTAAAGGACTGTAATACACCGTGCTGTTCCCACAACTGCAGGATGTTTGTTTTACCTGTTCCCTAACCCAATCCCCAAAACACTCCCACTTACTGCAGCATGCAAAGTCATTCTAATAATTATATAAAAATTATAAAAAATAAATATAGTATACGCATATGTCTAACACCCATACATAATTATGCACACACAGACTTTTATTTATCTACAATACAGATATACATGCACCACAGCACAAATAGTACTCTATGCATGTACTCACACACATATACTGTACATCTATGAATACTCTGCAGGGGAAAAAGGAAACACCCAGATGTAAATGCATGCACACATTCAGGAATGCATATAGAGTGATGTGCGCATAACATACATCATGCAGAACAAAAAGCCCCTCAATAAATGTACAATGCATTACATGTTATTCCCAACACATCTGCTCAAATATAGGCATGAGAGGTTGTAAGGGTCCAAGGACAGAGGATGTAGTTTGCTGCAAAGCCCTATGGGTCAAATTTTAGTTTGATATTAAAGTATATAAATAAAATTGAATGGAAGTGACTGAGTGCATGGATTCCTCAGACCTTAACAGAAGGGAGATGAGATGAGTGAAAAGGGATAAAAGAGGAAATAGTCTTAAAGTAAGTACTTCGTTCTTTAACAGAGATGAAACAAAAAATGTCATATCAATAGTGCAGATATATATATATTTATGTGACCAGAGCTGGATGTCCTGCTAATTGAGATCATTATAAAAAGCCTCTTTAAAGAACTGACCTCAGTAAAATCTATACTATTTAGTGTAAGTGTAAGCACGGAGGTTTCCACTGGCAAAAGTCCACTGGAAACAAATTGATAGTGATGCTTCTTATTCATTAGGCTGAAAGCAGGCGTAGAAATGTTCTTGGTGATTCAACAAAAGAGAAAAAGAATACCCAAGCATACTGGCAAGTAGTCAGCACCAAAAATAGACCTCTGGCATTTTAGGGCAAATAGAAATGATTTCTCTTCATGAAATCTTTATGTAAAATAACAAATATGAAAAGAAAAATGTGTTCCAGAAAAACAGCAGCTAATGTTATTTTAAAGTTGCATTTTCTGCACCCAGCTTCCAGACTTTTCAAGTGTAGTGTTACACACTTGATCACGTGCTCACGGTGAGGCAGACCTCTCAGGGTCTCTGCTGGGCTGATGGCTGCAGACGAAAGGTGGCAAACAGTCAAACGCAGACTGACAGAGAGAGTAGAAAAGAGAGATTACCAAACGGAGTGATGAATGTGAGGGAGGAGTGGAGGTTATGACATGGACGGCCGTATGAGAGATGAGAGAATTGTTTGACAGCAGGGTGCAGGATGTTCCGATTATATGAATATATTTCCCCTGGATAGACAGGAGGCTCCGCAGACACCCTATAACTCACTCTCTACATCCCTTGTTCTCAAGGCACAAAATTTCATTCCACATACAAGTCGTTTATCTTACCTAAGCTGAAACAGGCCATCGAATATTGTCTGTGGTTACGTATGTGTGCCTGATCTGTGCCTGACTTTGCGTGTGTGTGTGTGTCTGGGACGTGATGTGGTGTTAGAGCAGCAACAGTGGTTATTTCTGAACAAATTATGAAATCCACAGTAGAGTTAAGCTTCTGGGATCATCATCACCATCAGTGTGGGAAACTAACACCACCCATCAGCCAAAAGCTGCTGAATTTGAAAGTTAAATTTGTCCTTCACGCACACGCACACACACACACACACACACACACACACAGCGTGAGGTTGTAGACATAACTTTTGTAGATATATGATGCAATAAAGAGAAAACTGCTCATGCAGTCAGCGGACAATGTCTGACTGAGACCACAGCTCTGCTCCGTCTCTGCCTGCCTCTGTACTTTTATTATTAATACACAAATCAAAAGGCATGTTGTATGTGATATGTATGTATGTTGTCAGCATTGATTTAATAATTGTCACTTACAGTGTTGCTTAGAATAAAAAAAAACATTAAGAAGGAAAAAAGAGCAAACTGACAGCAAGAATGATGTGTGTGATGGTATTATTATATTATGATATTATATATTGCATATATACTGTCTATTTAGTTATAATAGAGTCGATTTGATTGATATTTTAAAGGAGTGTGCTACATCTTAAAAGAAATACTATCCAGGGAGGCAGGTATATAAAATACCATGTGTACAGTAATGAAAATACATAAATAAAATAATGATGACGGCACTGGATACTGAAATTCCACTGCGTCTATCTTATAACAAACATTAGTAAGATTTATCACTGTGCTTAATTTAATTTCACAGTGAGAGTTTTTACTTGTGGTTACAGTTTTTGTAAAACAAAATGCTGTCATGTCAGGTATCTTGTTTTAGTAATAATAATAATAAGAAATTTGATTTATAGGTGCTTTTCAAAGCACTCAAAGACCCCTTACAAGACACTATTCAAACAAAGCAGCAATACATCCGTAGATCATACAAAATATTATGTTAATATAATAACTTTCTGTGTGTCTGTGTGTGTTGCTACTGTTGTCTGGAAGTAACTACTTTTATTTACTGAAGTACTGTGCTTCAGCACCATTTTAAAGTACTTATTCTTCACTTAAATATTTCCATTTAATTCTACTTTTTTTATTTCACCTACTTTTTGTGTCTACATTTCAGAGGGAGGGGTTGCACTTTTCACTCCACTGCATTTATTACAAAAAAAGTGTTTATTTCCAGATAAAGAAGCCCATTAAGTATGTGTGATTGTCAAAAATAAAATAAATGAAAATATATGATTCAGAGACAGAGAAATGTATAAAAAGTTATTAAAATATCGGGAAAACTCATTTGTGAGTTATTGCATTCATCGTTCGGGTCAACAGTTTATCAGTTGTTCTGTACTGCTTTTGTTATGCATTTTATATAATATGAAATATCCACAAAATATATCTCTTAGTCAATGAAGGAAAAAAGTTGGGGACCACTGGTCTGCTATAATAACAATGATCATCATCATTATCATCAATAGTAAAAATTCTAAATATAAAAAGCCAAATTAAAGTATAGCAATGTAAGTTAAAAGCCCTGGTTGACATTCCTGATTTCACTCTTCCTTTGTTGGTTTCTAGCACTTTTTCAGTTTATAGTGATTGATCTCTTCTCCGGGCTCATGCGTGCCATCCGTAACAGCCCATGAAGCCGCTCATTAATTGCGTTTTCCATTAACCAGCAGCAAATCTATAGGCTATAGCTTTCAGGTTCCCTATGGCTTTGATTTTGATCGCAGTGATTCATTAGCTGTTTAAAGACATACAGGCCCCCCCCCCCCGCGGCATAATGACACGCTCCCTGCCCCCCATGTTAGCTCATCCCGCGGCACTATGCATCTGTAATGTCAGGCAGGAAGGGCAGGCAGGATCAATGTTGATTCTATAGATAGATGGAGCAATGATCTATGACATCCACAGCAGCAGCGGCCTGGAAGTGAGAAGCCTTATTTCACACAGGGTCATATGGAGCAGTTCACATGAAATTAAATTAAATTAATCAATCACTTTAGGTTTAGAGGGTTTGTATGTGCATGTGAGGGTGGGATCTGAAGCTGAAGGGATGCCTGGCTGCATACATTGCAGGAAGTGTGTCTTCATATTAGTATGTCCAGCGGTCTGCTGTCCTCTGTGTGATATTGATTGGTCCCATTAGGGGAGTCTGCAGGTCAGCATTTCTCAAACAGCGACAGAAGAAGAGCGGGATAGAGGAGGGCAAAGACGAGGGAATTACTGGAACGCACGAGCACACGTGGGATGAGAAAGGACGGAAAATTAAGAGAGGGCAGAATGATGGGGAGATTGACAGGAGAAAATTAGCGGTGTTGTTCTGCTCGCATGACCACAAGCTCAGCCCCGCCCTGTCCCTGCTCTGTAGTATTGATTTAATGTGCTACAGCTGGTTGAAGATGACCCATTGTTCTCGCCCTCGTGCTCTTTGTTTACGTGTTTGTTTACAGTATATTAATACTCATTTTTGCTCACCCCCACGTACGTAGATGTCAATATTGAATAAATAACATTAATCACCGTACTCGCCCTGCAGTGTTTACTTAATGGAGCGATGGAATTAATTTTATTGATCCAATCAGACCAGCTGACCCCACAGTGGTACATACTGTAGCTCTGTGTTGCTTTTCCAGGCCGATGCTTCTGATCATCTCACTATTCATGATGCTTGTATCAGCTTTGGGTTAATGGATAGTTCAGATTTTTTGAAGTTGGGCTACATGGGGAACATTTCTTTAGACAGTGTGTTAGTGATTACATAGACAGTGATTACCAGCAGGAAAATGAAGCCATTATGTTGCTCTCTTCAAAGCCAGACTCCAGTGATTTAACATCACTGAACACAGGAGTTGTTGGTCCATCCTGCCTCACACAGTTAGCTTGTTTGTGTTATTTTGTGTCTTTGGCATTTAAGGATTAAGGTTTTGTTCAGATTCACCAGTTTCACACAATAACAATGACAAACTAACCAATTAAAGCGGCAGTAGACTAACATCTCTTGCGTTCATTGAGTTAAAATTACTCTTTTTCTCAATGGAGTCTGGCTGCTTTAAAGTAATTATGCCAAACATTTTCTTTTAAATAAATGTCTGTTAAGTCACTATCCAACCACAAATTATTCAACACAAAATAACTGATCCAATGGCCAACTGATGAAAGTTTTGAAGTATTTATACGTTTTCAGTTTTCTGAACTGGGTCTCAGAGTTCATCTGAGAAATATGCTGTATAGTTACTGCTAATGCAAACTGAACATTTCTTGATGCTGCAGCTTCACATTAAAATCAACTCACTTGTAAAACATGAGTTGACTTTTATTATAAAGTAGTCGCAGGAAATACGTGTTCGTCAGTGAGATTAGCACTACCGATACTACTGTGGTCATTTTCAGCATTTTTGGCAGCAGTTCAGTTTGAAATATCACAAGGAGTAAAGGGATAGTCACAGAAAGCTGTTACGGTGCATGCCTATTTTACACAATCAATTTGCCTCAATTTGTGTCCGCCCTGCCCCACTGGATGCTTTTATCCATCCACAATCCCCCACCCCCTTCTCTACCAGAGAGATTTTCAGTCTAGCATTTTCTGGATTTATACGGAGCTGTTCAGAAAGTCGCCGATGTTACAGCTTGAGCGGCTGTCTTGATGTGTGCACCGTGTGTTGGCTTTCGTGCCTATTCTCCAAACTCGGGGGCATGCAGACTGTCATCTACTGTATGTAATACACTAACTGTGGATAGGTACCTCATACAACCCCACTTCAAAAATACCCGACTACCCCTTTAAGTCATAGTAGTATGTAATTCTCTTTTAAGTAGTCGTTTCAGCCTCAGTGACTGACAGTGTTTCCTTAGTGACTTCTCTGGTATTTTGATGTAATTTTAGCTCCCTGTTCTGGCTTCAGCTCTATTTTTAGCACAGGTCTCAGTGCTGAAATGTTTGGCTCTGAATAATTTATCACACTTAAAAGCAATTACAACACCTTGTAGTGTGGAGTGTTTTTATTTTATTTTATTTATTTTATTTTTTGGCTGTGGTTTGTGCACTGTGACGGAAACCCTGTTGTGTCAGTAGTGCACATTACCCTCGTTGGCTCCTGCATATGATGTGTTGGATTATAAAAGAGAAGATTGGGTTAATTTATGACTTCAGCATTCATCTTGCACCTCGTGGCAGCAGCAGCCGCCTCGTCTAACGAGATGGGATGGATTCTCAGCAGCGCAGAATTTAGGCCCTCTCCTCTGTTTCCATGGCAACACAATTACTTTGCCCTGGGTGGGAGGTTGGGGTGATAATAAATACGGGTTAAAGTGTTGTGAATGGGCAGCTTGTATGTGTAGCGGGCATGGATAAAAAAAAAACAGCCTGTAGTGTGTGGTCATGTCAAGGTTTATTTTTAAATTTATTTTGTTTTATTTTAGTGAATCTGTGGGTGAAAAGTCTAATTTTATTGTTACTCCAGAAGAGGGCTTGTTTTCTGCTTTGTTGTGATCCTTGTATTTAATATTACCATCCGTTTATTAGCCTCCATGTTATTATTGTATGTTAGTAGAGAAGCTTCAGTATTTTTTAACGTGGAGTGGACCCTATTTTCCCATGCTTTTGTGTCTAAAAACCCTGTTCACACCTCATGTGATCCAGAAATTACCCCCTCCATTTTTGTGTGTCATGCAGCATGTTCACAGGTGATAAGCAAGACTGTATTTTACTCAAATTTACTCAGATCAAAATCAAAATCTCCCAGATATGATGCACACAGTCATTTGTAGCTTCACACAATACACAACAGCACTAGTGGTGATGTTCAGTATTAACCTAATTTTTTTCCTGTTAAAAATATATTTATATTTTTTTTAAATATGGGTTGAACAAACAGAACTGCTACACAATGTCATATTATTATCAATGTCATCATCTCTCAAGATTTTGCTCTTCTGACTGATTAGAGCTTTTTTTTCGTCCGTATGGGTCTCCATGCTGTGTAAAGACATGAGCTTCCTTCACTCAAATGCTGCCACAACTTTGAATTATAATCACCAACGCAGCCTCCGAAATTCTTGACCAGGAAAGAAGTAAAATAGAGGCACAGAGAAAACATAAAAACCTAAATACGACTCCAAATCACCAATATGTGGATTCCCATTGGGCTGATAATATCACATGACCTCTGTGTTTGGTGAAGTATGGCAGGTTATTTGTAGTGGAATGTTTACTTGACAAATTATAATATTGGCAGACTTGCAGGGGATAAAGATCGAAGACGACAGTGTTAGCATTCAGATCATTTAAAAAACAAATTTTCAAGCATTAATTTCACAATATAAAAAGAGCATCTTTGTTCTCAAGCTTCAGGCTGCAAATGATAATCCATAAAGGAGTCAAACTGCAAACGCCTGAGACAATTATGTCTTCATTAGTAGGCTATATACACATAAATAACATATCATTATAAAAATATTAGCGAAGAGTTGGTGTTAGTCTTTGTTGTAGCACTTTTCGTTTTGAGCTCAATGTTTAGAGAATCTTTTGTGTATGGTTGTATGGCAGATTATAAATCTTGAAATATGACCAAAAGTGGCAACATGGGGCAGGTTTGGATGAGAAAGTGTTGGAAATAGAGGAGACTGTACCGTGGGGTCCACGGGTATTCAGAGAGGCACGTCCAGATTGGACAGTCACATTATGCATATTTCTGTTGGTGAATGCATGCTTGTGAGTCCAGTAGAGGGCACAGCCGGTGCTAATATAAATAGGATTTCAACATTGTAACCCTTGATTAATCATTATGAACTAAGTGTTCATTGCACAATGTAATGACAATACCATAATGACAGTGTTGTGATTGGTTCCCTATGAAACTCACTTTGACCCTTGCAATTCTGTCTGCTAGTGGGTCTGATCTCCGGGGAGGCTCAGTTCAAGGCACATAGGAATTACATCAAACATTGTGCAGCCAAAACATGAGCAGGATAGTGCCATTGTTTTCTGTTGTAGCTATCCCCAGTTACAAAAGAGCATCAGGGGAAGTTCTCTGGACTTACTTGCTCCCGTTGTGGAAATGGCAGATGGTGTAACAATTGAAGTAACTATGGACATTGGTAGTTGCTCGGATCTGAGGAAAATGGAAAGTGATGCGGTTGTCTTTGCAACAGCGACACCAACATGCTAGAGAAGGAAAAGTTAAAAAGTTATGTTTCCACAGATACTTCCCACTCATCTGATGTCTTTTTCACTCCCTGGTAGTGCAGACTAAAGTGTCACCTCAGCCTCTGTACTTCATCTTATCGCTTGTGTGTGTTACCGTCTGTCAACAGTCTCGGTCTCCTCGGTGCTGCAGGTGTACAGAAAGACCGCTCTCTCTCTAACCTTTCCCTCCATGCAGGCACCTCCAGGGGCTCTCATTTCAGGTTTGACTTTTATTTTCCCTCTCAACTAAATTGACCACCAGAAATGTGAAACTTTGTAAAGTGAGACGCCCCCAGGGAGGTCACGATGCCAACCTGCGACCCGGCTTTGTGCTGTCTGTCTACAGAGAGACGTAAAGCAAATGATGAAACCAAAATAAAAAAAGAGAGAAAAAAGGGAAAATGGGTTAATCAGAGCCGACGGGTGCATGCAGACACGTGCGTGTGTCTTTCTGTCTGTCATTGCATGTGTGTGTCTGTCTTTGTGTGTGCGTGCCTCGGGAGGACTGCTTGCTCGGGGACAGGGGGGCTCTCAGGATGGATTCGTCAGAAGCCAGGGGCAGTGCTGTGCACCATTAGGATCAAGGTTGCTATTTCAGGATGCTACCTGCTGAGGGATGTACTCTGCTCACAGTTTTGATGGCCCCTCCGCCCAAGTCCATTAAGCAAGGCAGGGATGGTCTGTGCTGCCGCTGCTGCTGAGTAACAGGGATGAGACCTATTTTTAAGAAACTGACCAGCTATTATAGTTCAGGTACTTTTATGTTTATGTCATCAATAGCTGTACTAAATGTTCATTTGGAGGAATAATCTAATAATACTGATAGAGAGATAACAGGAAATAAACTACCTATAACTGTGCAGGACACTTCTGATATCCTGGCTGAACATCCTTTAGACTTCACAGACTTTGATTTGGCAACTGTTGTCTTACACAGTATTTAAATGAGTACATGTGAGGGTAGGAGTGTGTGTGTGTCTGTGTGTGTTTGTGTGTGTGTGTGTGTGTGTGTGTGTGTGTGTGTGTGTGTGTGTGTGTGTGTGTGTGAGTGAAAGAGGGGGAGAGAGAGAGAGAGAAAGTGAGAGAGAGGGAAAGTGAGTCAGCATTCTCTGCTGATTGACTTTCACAGCGCAGAGACACACAGTGACCTCTGCAGACTTTGGGGTTAAAGGTCTCGTCTTGCAGTGAAGTAGCTGCAGATTTATGATACACGTGTTTAAGCAGGCGTGTAACTGTTTAAATTATTGCTTTACATTATTCAAGTTTTTACTTACAAGTGATGTATGCATTAATCCTAAATGCATACATTAAATTGATTTTATTTCAAATTATTAAATAAATTAATACATTTTCTAAAGTATAATATATAGCAACACTTTAAGACCCCCAATTTAGCATTTTTATACAGTATGTGAACATTTAAAGGAGCTCTGCAACTAGTCAGAGCATTAAAGGTCGACTTGCTTCACCCAGGTGAATCTTTTTCAAAATGACTAGAGGCCAAGAGTCTGGCAATAAACAAACATTAATTTCTGATACATAAATAAGCAGCCCAGACCTCTGTCATGCAGTTTGTTTTTTTAAACTTAAAAAAACGTACTAAAAAGAATTAATTCATTAATCAACTTCTTTTTATTGTGAATTACTGTTTTGGCCCAGAGGCCACAAGTTCAGTATCACTGGTCAAGAGTGGAGGAAATAGTGGCATCTAGTCTAAGTAGAGAATTAAGTCACTGCCTCTGTGTGTGTTATGGTCGAATTTTCTCTGAAGTTGTTTGTGCTAAGAGTCCGGCCGCATGGTGAGTGCTTGTGATTCCTGTGTGTTTATCCCATGGCTAGTTAATTGTCACCACTCTGCACTGCTCTCAATGCACCATTTATCAGTGATATTGGGATGCTGTTGTCACTGAAATGCAGGCCCCACCCTCCAGGTCCCCTCCGGTTAACACTGCCACTGTTTATGGAGTTAGCACCTTTAGCTGCTAGCCGCTGACTCACCCTTTGCATGTACATATGCTCCTTAACTAAATGGTACATTACACATTATATTGATGTTTTAAGTGATATAACAACATCTTTAAGTATTTATTAATATATAATAGCTATCAACAAATATGGGTATAGTATGCAGGATTTTCAGTGTCTGTTTGTAAATAGGCTTTTCAGCAAACATGACAGTTAAAGCCGACCCTAGATTCAAGCTCGTTTGGCGTTTTGCCTCACTGTTACTGTGTTTTCTTGATGCTCTGTGTCCTGAATGCATGCTTCTTACTGTCTGGCAGCTGGTCATTGCCTTTTTATAAAGCTATGACCTCATCTGAGTACTGTAGGGGTTAATATTCATGCACGTCACGAGCCCAAAAAATAAGGAGAAAAGAAGATAATGCCAGCAGAGGGAAGAGTCTGCAGAAAAGTACACAGCCACAAATTTGTAGTGGGTCATAAGTGATGACTGAGAGGGATTACTTCGGTATGAGTCTATACAGTGATTTTCAGGAAGTTCCTGCATATTACCTTTAAGGCTTCTCCTGTGAAGACATATATTATTTCATTACAACTGTGTTTTACTGTATCTTCATTCATTATCTATTCATACAGTCCCCACATGCCCACAGGATGAGATATAGCCTAGCTGACAAGTACATTAATAAACAATTACATCTGCTGACATCTGTATTATGTGTGTTTTCAACCATTTGTGCTCATAAATTCTGAATAGGGATTTAAAATCAAGTGTTTCCTTATATGTATATAAAACATGAATACTCATCATGCAAGATAGCATGCTCAAGACTTGTTGAGTAGACTTACAATTCAAGAACTATCCATACAATGAGATGGCAAAGTTTGGAAATTATTTAATGAAATACAGAAAAAAATAGAAAAAAGGCCTTTGCCATGTTGCTAGTTCATCGCAAACCATTGTAGAGCCCTTTCTTTTGAAATATATAACATAACAGTACATGGTTTGCTTTTTAGGCATCTTAATAGGGTTATAAACACATTCACTTCATAAGTCAATCAAGAAACTGTCAGACTTGGAAAACAAGTCCCCCTTTTTTTTTGTAACTACCATAAATAGACTGTCAAGCAGGAATTGTTCACTTCCTCTCTGACATTTCTGTGCAGTACACCTGTGTGGCCACTAATAGTGCTTTAGCTACACTGAAAGGATTAAAAGAGGACTGAAGCTCCTCTCCAGTCAACCTGTGTGGAAAAACAGGTCAGTGAGAGCTTTTGTCCTGCAGAGGGCAGAGTTTCACCACGAAACATCTTAACATGCTGCCGATGAGCGGACCACTGACCTCCTCAGCTCTGGTCTCCATTTTAACTGTCTGAATGAGAGAGGATGCTTCTGCTCTTCAGCAAATGTGGATAGATTTCATATGTTAAACACCTGTCTTTACACTCTTACACACTGTCGTGTCTCTAACGTCGAAGCTCTTTCCAAGCAGCTTGTGTGCTGATGTTCGGATGTGGAGAGAGGTAGATGGTAAAGAGACGTAACAGAGATGAATGCAGACTCTTTGTCAGCTGAGCTTCCATAAATCATGAGTCAAACGAAGGTGGATCTCTTCCTCTTCATGGACATTTAAACATCCATTTGAGCAGCACATGCTGTGAATATATATCTGAATTCAAATAATGAACCATGTTATATTTATCTCAGAATCAGAAAAAAAGGTTTACTGCCAAGTATGGCTGCAACAATATGACATTTCCATCAAACAGTAAGGATGTTATGGTAAAATATCACAGTTTTAAAGTATGCAGCATAAAACTATTATTAGTATCAGTTACAGTGACCTTTAAAAGATTTTTGGGGGGTTGGTATAGTTGAAACTTGAAATTTAAGTATGTGTGAAAAATTTCCCTCCATCCGGTTGCATCCTTTTTCAAAACCGTTGATAAGCAGATATACATAGCATGATAACTGTTAATCTTCATACCACTGTATACCTCAAAATGGGTATACTGCTATAGCCCTAATTCTAAGTAGATTTTTACATACAAGAAACTATTGGGGCATAACAATAAATCTAAAAGCAAGTGCAGTGAAAATACTAAAAAGTGGGCTGAATATTTGTATCTCGCTTACAGTAAAACTTGTGACAGATCTTCTGCAGATGCCTGTACTATTGTGGCTCCCTCTGTGACTTCATGGGCAAAGCAGATGCCAGAAAATGTAATTAACTGAAATCGACATTCCAGAAAGGCCCACTGGGGATCTCACTGCCAAGCGGAGTGGCAGATCTGCGTAGCATCAGAGAGGGAAAACAGAGAGATGAGCACAGATTCATCTTCACTTAAAGTGCAATTGGCCAATATTTGCAAATGTAACAATTTTGACATCATAGCTCATCTACCGGCTTTGGAATAGCATTAAAATAAACAGCTGATTTAATTCTGAATGTTGCCAAACATCAGTGTGACCCCTTAAAGTGAAAGTATTAAGAGATGTTTACGCAGTAAGCAGCCGAAGAAGACTGCAGGAACGAGTACAAAATGTTCTGATGTTTTGTTCTTGTTGATGAAACAGAAAAGGGAGATACGAACTCCCCAGCGTGTGTGCTCATATTTATGAGGTGGTGTCGAGTCTTAGCTGGAGATATTTCATTAAGAATTAGAGCGGGGGCAGAGAGGAGAGCAGCGGGGGATGACTGATCAGTCAGGTGATAGGGATTTTGTCATCCATGGGTCAGCGCCTTTTCTTGGAGCCTGCCAGAAAGCTGCTCCACTCCTTTCTGTTCTGTGCTTTTCCATTGTAGTGTAGCCTTTCTGTTGCCTCCTTTAAAACAAACTGAATGTAGTCTGCCTGGTGCCATTCGTATTAAGCTGGCAGCTCAGTGAGGCTGCAAAGAATAAAGGCGGTGTTTTATGTTTCTTTTCTAGTGTTCACCAATGACCAACACAGAGGCGTCCTATTCAGTCAGGCACCCTCAGACAATATACGTTTCTGGCTTATTTTCAGTGGAAGCTCCCTCAGAGCCTCAGTGACGTTGCCAACAGATTAACTGTCCTCATATCCCTGCATCCTCGGTTATTTCACCTGCTTGTTTTCTTTTAATAAAACTGGCTGGCCTCCTTAGTCCTGAAGCAGGCTGGCAGACAGACAGGCGGACAAGGAGCCAAGCAGGTGGGCAGGTAGCGGTGGCGTGGCGGGACACAAACTGGACAGAGAGGGAGACGTGTCGAGTGGGTGCTGGAAAGGGTCAAAGGAGAGGTCGCAGCGCTACAAACCCCCGCTCTTTGGTGCAGTCACAGCGAACGTGACAGCTCTGTGACGTTGTCGCTTTTGATTGTCTCTTCTCTGTGTGAGGAGCTGCATTCTTGTCAGTGAGACTGGCAGCCAGACACACATACATGCAAGTGGGTACACAAACACACACACGCGCACAGAGCAAAAAGGAGAAACATAACTTGTTTTTGAGTTCCACAGTACTAAATCAATACCTTTTAGACCACGAAGAGGTTTTGATGTAATAGTGGTCAATGCTTGATGATGAACAGCCCGCCTGGTTACTGCAGTTTATATCAACCCTTAGTTACTCCCAACTTGTCAATTAATGATGCTCGAGAGTGGCCCTCAGCGTCAGATGCTGACACACAGAGGCATCTTTTAGCGGCAGTAAAGACTGCAGCATTTTTTGACGCTCTGAGTAACTGTCCTGTTATAAAAAAACAATAAAGTCAGCATAGGGCGTGCATGTGTGGAGGAGGATGGGTTGAACAAACTGTGGACTTTCACACGGGAGGCTGCTTTTTTTGCATTAACAACAAACTTACTATAAGCCAAACAAAAAGTTTTAGCAAAACCCAAACCATTTTTTTCTAGGGCTCCACATCTAGTCACAATATTATAGAAACTGCAATACAGCCAAGTGCAACATCCACATTACACGAGGCATAATTTCTTGATAAAGGTAACTTGTTTAACAACGTACCATTATAAAAGAAAGTGGCACAGAGATTTGGTGCCTATTCCAGATGTAAGGGAACATGCTTGTTAGGTACAGATGTGAGCAAAAATCACATCATGATTTTTTCACAAGTTTTAAAAGAAAGTGAAATGCAAAAATGACCATTCCAGCTAAAATTGCAACTCATTTCACAACTGGAATATCTGTCAATTTGCATATTGTGCAACCCTAGTTTTTTCGAAACCTAACCACTTTCGTTTGTTGCCTAAACCTAAGGAAGTAAATCTAAAAAAGAGTTCACTTGAAAAGAGACTGTATGCATTTGACAAGCAGAAACTGTACATTTCCTGAGAAAACCGATGTTGTTTTTAAAAAAGACACAGTGCATGTAACAAGCCTGAATTGACAAGGCCCCTTGGTAGTGCGCTGGGTGTTAAAGCCAATTTTTGTAGTATATTCCAACAATGTAATTACATCTGTCACGTAATGCCCTGCAGCCCAAAAAGAGTTCATCTCATTGATTTACATGGCTAAAGAGATTTCTGTGGATATATTTTTGTGATTGTCACAACCCCCCGTGAAATGTCTCATTTCACAATAAGAATTTGATAAAAGTTTGATAACATTTGGAAAGTCTTAAGTCTCAAGTTAGTTGAGTGTTGAACTGGAAGTAGCCGCCTTGGCTGGCGTAAGTCTGTGGTGCACCTGCTCTTTAGGTCCAATAATACAGAAGCACGGCCGATCATCCAGGTCATTTTATAGGTGGCACGTGAAAGCTGAAATTGACATACCATCCCTGAGCATCCAAAACAGACACTGGTGGAGTATGTAGAGTGCCACACTATGACATATAGGGCCACAGACCAAGTGTCGGTTTATGACATGTTGGGAGTGAGACTGTGTTGTTTAAATTTAAGCAACCTTAAAAGTCGTTGCTCATGTGGCTTTCAATGGAGGATGCTGGATGTATTGGTGACACCCCTCCATCCAGCCCCACCTCTCTGTAACAGCAACTCAGTCATCATAGCCGCTGATGGTTTGTCCCTAATGGTGACCCATAAATAAAGCAGCAACCAATAGAGAGAATTGATTTCCAGAGGCTTGGAGGAGTGGTGGAGATTTATGCTGAGAGTCGGACTCCGCTGCCGTGCCATATATCACTCTTTCTGATATGTTTTGCCCTTCATCTTTTTTTCCAGCCCATTACTCTGCCTCTGAGTCTAACGCCCAGAACGGAGTGTTCCCTCTTCTTTTCTTTTTTTTGGTTTTGAGATTATAACGTTTGCCAAACGCTCTTCCTTTTTCCCTTTGATCTTCTCATGGTTTATCTTCTCGTTTTATTCGACCATGTGCTCTGCTCACCTGGCCTGAGCAGCTTTGTTTTTCCCTCTGCTCTGTCTCTCTTTCTCACACACAGCCTACCAGACACTAGAAAACTTTAAAAAGACTGAAGAAAATTAGAGTTTTAGTTACACACTGTAAGATTTAGCAAAGACAGGGGATTTTGCAAGGTCACTATATGCAAGATTAAATCTAGATTCCTTTTGAGAATTTTTCCATCCCGCCTCTGGAGGAAAATATTCTGTCCAAACTCCTAGAAACACAAGATGAAAGGCATCATATGTCGACAGTATTATTGTCAATTCAGCATCAATTTAATCCATAAAGATAAACTGTATCTGCATACAAATTTAACAATTGGATTTTATCGCCTCAGCTCGCTACCAGCCTCCATTGGTTGGCTGTGCTACTTTAGTGAGAGGAGAATGAGAGGCAAACTGTTTCTCACTAAAATAAGTGCTGGTTGGTGGATCAGATACATGCCATAATGAAGACCATCTCCTGTTCACACCACAACTCTTCCAGTTTCTCCTCCTTTTACAAGACAACTGAGACTCTGTCACCTTCTGCCTCTCCAGAGTGGCCTACATGTTTAGTCAGGATGTTTCGCAGCTATTTTTCACTATTTGCGTAAGCCAAGACTAAAAACGCACAATGATATTAAACATGTTTGATTTTGTCAGAACGGCAATATGAGAGGGAAAAAAGACTTAATACAGCTTGGACCATGCACCAAATGCTCAAGATCATGGGAGCGAGTACCAATTGAGGTAAAACTCTTGTGATTTTATTCCAACATTAGAAATTTGTTCGTGACGGTTAAAGTGCAGGTAAAGTTGTCGGAGGGAGAATTGGCCAAACTCTAGCGGACCAACCTCTCACCTTTGGAATTTGCTAATTTTGCTGATTTTCAGTTAGAGCTGCCTAGGCTGCACGTCAGAGTAGTCTAATGCTGTGTTCACACGATAAACGACAAACCAACATGTTGCAAGTCATTTTCAACGAAAGCTGGTGACGCAAAGCTACCAACTGTCGCCTGACACTTGTCACTGCGGATGGGTGAGACACAAAGTAAAGTCGGCCTCAACTTTGTCAGCCAAACATATGTTCATTTTAGAGCTCCGGTACTGTTTGATTTAGCTTAGTTAGCTGACACTATTCTAGCTTTCTGTGAATTGCGGTGCACGCAGGGGTACAATGGGGCGGCAAAATGAGATATTAAAATTGGGCTCAGATGTTGATCAAATATATATTTTCATATTATATTTTCATGACCAAATACAAACTTTAGGTGACACTAGGCCGAGGTAATTTGTGGGAAGAAGCAGACACACACAAGCCCGCGATGATGTAAATATGTTAACAAGAGCTTTAGCTACACTTACACAGTGACTCAGTGACAATCGGCCTGGCCGATTGTTAGGTCAGATATTTGGCATTTTGCCGATTATCTGTATCGGCATTTTATTTTAATGAATGGCAATAAAATTAATTAATTAAAAAGTGCAAAGAAAGTGTCAGCATGGGAGTTTTTTTTTCATTTCCACTTGACTTTATAAAAACAGTTGCTGGGAACTTGCAGTATATGGTGTTGAAAGTTTCAGTTTTGATTAAACATTTGATAAAGGCATTAAAGCAAGTTATAATAGTTATAATATTTGACAGAAAGATTTACGTTTTTATTCTAAATGCATATCAGTTCCAAATATTAGTTATTGGTGTCATTAACTACTAATAATCGTTATCTGTATAAGCCTTAAAAAAATAATATTGGTCGACTCCTACTGTTCCTCATTAGAAAGATCATATATCACAGAAAATACATTCCTAAACATAACTTCAATGTAAAACATTGTCATAAAGCACAATCTTTTTTCTCTATCTTGCCTGTTCTTTGACATTTTATTTCCGGGAGTCTAAGCAGCACATCCATCTGATCATGTCTGATCTGCATGTTTAAAAGATCCCATCATTCCCTGTAATCCAGCCCTCTGATTCACTTACATATTTAATCCAACTACAAAGCTACATATGGATAGGCTTGCTCCAGATTTGCACATTGTATGGCAGATGTTCTCCCTGCTTGTCTGTGTGTATCAGAGTGTGTTTGTGCCGACCATCCTGCAGTGGGCATCCAGGTGCTTGAAGCACCAGGAGCCATAACAGACCTCAGTTTATTAATGTTGTTCATTTCCTCTCGTCTGTTCGCCTCCAGCCGCCTCGCTGCTCGGCTCTCCAGTCCAACATTCCACACACTCCACTGGAATTAAGGGAGAGGCCTGCGGTGAGGCAGGGAAGGAGCTCAGGAATGTCTCTGTTATCACAGCGAAAGAGGATGGAGGGAGGAAGGGGACAGGAGGTCAGGCCAGAGGGCCCCTGCGTTGTTTGGTTGACTTTCGTCAGGACCGCTGGAGTTGTCGAGGTTTCCATCAAAGCTTTTATCACCTCTCTCAGCTTTGCCTGTAGGCTCATATTACCAAAGAGGTACACGCCTCTAGCTCAATCAGAACACATAGGAATCTAATTTTAGAGCTGCCGCTTTTTAAATCAATATCTCCGCTCCTATCAGTGGCAGTGTCATGTAGATTATCTCACGGCCTTCATAGATGTCACACCAGGTTGGCTCTGCTCTCAGTCCACAGTGTGAGCTGCTGAGGATCACCCCACATTGGCTCACTTGCGTACTGCTCGTGCATGCAGAGGGACACATACACAGGCAGAAGCATCCCTCTGGGTCAACCATAGCTGGAGTCAGACCGTGTGCAGGCATATGCACGCATGTGTGGTGAGTGAAGAGCGTAGAGCTAATTGAATTTTTTGGAAGGTTGTTATTGGAGTGGTTTTATGTTGCCAGCTTGATTTATAATAGTGTCTGTTGATGTTTATGTGTTTAATTCATGCTGGTCATGTCTAATGTTTGGTCTTCTCGAGAGAGATGAAAGGAGATGTGATTTGATGTTAAATATCTATTGCAATACTAAAGGAGTATTTCTTTGTTGTTGATCACTCTCTGCACTCATGTATTACAAAAGGGCAACGGTCAGTGTTTTGTTTCTCTGTAGTTTGAATTGTAACTTTAATTCACTGTGTTGATGTTAAGGTAGTAATTTGGGTGCTGACTGATTTGCATCATCTTGCAGTCATCCTTTTCGTCTTGTGGGATTTGGTGATGGTGGTAAATTGAAATGGAGAAAGTGTAGGATTTATTAACTCGAAGGAATCCAATGAAAGCGAAAACAAATTTCTCCACAAGAATCAGAAGTATGAATAGTGAAATGTCGACTGACAATATTCAATTAATGCAATTAATTTTGCTAATTTAATATAAACAGCATTTCCTTCTTTATAGTACAGAAGAATCAACAGCTAGCATAAAAATAATGTATAGATTCCTTTTTTTCACTGGCAGTCATATAAAGCTTTTATATAATGCCTACAATTCAGTGATTCATTGTGAACTTCCAATGATGGGATTTTAGTGTGAAATCCATTTAATCTCATCCATGTTGGGCCGCCTATATATAAATACAAAAGGGATTATTTTCATCTGTCTTCTCTTCTCTTTGTAGATTTGAGACAAGGCTTACCACGCAACATGTCAAGTGCTTTTCAGACACCTAAATATGATCAGCAGCAATAATTTTCCTCAAAGTGGATTACCATACATTGCACTAAACGTGGGAGGATTTACAATGAAAAAATAAAGTGTAGGTGAAGATTAATGATTAAAGTTGTGTAAAACTATTAGGTTTCTATCAGTGACTCCTGGGTGAACTGCCGTGATTCAGATACATTCTGGTCTAAAATGCTGTCGTCCTGCAGAGTCCTAGTGTGTCATACAGTCTGACCTTCCCGCGGGACTGCTGCTCTTGCACATTACACACTGACTAACAGCATGACAACAGAGCTAATCACAGCCTTGTAGCTGTGGTCTGCATAATGTTGTCTCTGATACACTATGTAATTAAAGATATTCCATTAGTTGCATTCAGGGGATTGACAGCGACGAGTCCATAGGCTCATATAGGGGCTATTTGTTTTTGTTTTAGGAAAATAAAGATATTAAAATAGCAAGTCAAAGGTCAAGCTGTATGTTCAAGTTGTTTATACAGTTCATTTTTTAAACAAGTTTTTAGAACAAGTTTAGTTTCAAAATACTTCAGTTCATCTAATTGGTTTAAAATAATATTTGGCCTTAGTTTTCATAGGTTAAGATTCTGTCGTCTAAGGAAATCAGGATGAAGGCTACTAAAATTAAAGGCAACTGCACATAACATATAACAGTTATACTTAAAGAAGTACTTCACTGCTGGAAAGATGCTCTTTTCATAAAACTATGTTGTAAAAAGATGCAAATACTTTTGATATTAGTGCTATACGACCAGAGAAAACTAATGCCACATTCGCTTTTGCTCAAGAGGCAGAAAACCTACAACTACCAGAATGCACTGCATCGCACCAGAACAATAAATGCTTTTGCTGATGGGGAACGTAATGTGATCTCATCTGTTTGATACCACGGTGGCCAGCTGGTAACAAGCGATCTTTGAATTAAAATTAAACAGGAAGCTAAAACATGTTTCTCAAAACATTTGAGGCAAGAAACAGGCAACGCAGCAACTAAATCTTGGTTCATATTTGATCAACACTGCTAGGTTTTCCAGTTTGATCTCAGTATTATCAGCTTCCAGTTTTACATTACATACAATACACATGTGGATATTTGCAATTCCATTGTTCCAAGGCATAGCTGTAATTGTAGATATCTGAAATTGCATTTTAACTAGTCATAATGATAATTGTAGATGTCCGTAATGGTAATTGTCTGAAGTAAAAAACTATGACTAGACACAATTGGATTGTAACTCAATACTTGAAATGGGAGAGTTTGAATGATGTGGATATCTGAAATGCAAGCCTAATACACTTGAATGGCAAAATTGATGTCATTTGTCCAAGGAAGAATTATGTTGTGGATTACTCAAATGTTGTTTTTGACAAGGAGGAATTGAATTACCGATATCTGTAATATTTATCCAGTCTAGCTATTAAATGTTAAAATGACCACTTAAGCTTTTTACAGATTTTAAGATATCTTCAATTTAATTTTGACTAATTTAACTAAAGTTGTACATATAATGAAATACAGTTTCTTCTAGTAAGAATGTGTTGTGGATATCTTTAATCACCATTTTGACGTGTGAGAATACAGTTTTTACTTGGAGAAATGTTAGTATGTGTATCTAAAATGTTAAATGTCAATATGTCTTGCCATGGGTTGAAAATGGGCAAAGTATAGCCCTTTAAACAAATTTCATTTTATTTATTACAGTCAGTTCAAACATGAAAATGAACAAGTTATTTTCACCTGACAATAAAATCTTGCATACATTTATCCCCACCTTCGCAGCAACTACTTGCTAGCTATTGTGTGTACTCAGCTGCAGTAAACCAGCTTCTGCATGGTTTTAACATTACTGCGATACCTGTAATCATATCTGAATAAGCTGAGCTTCGTCAGCTTTGACCTGTGTGGTTGACTTTGGCTCGGCTTAGCCGTGTATAACACCTATAATATACTTGACAGCAGGACTGCACCGCCCTCACTTCTTGGTATAGTAGGACAGTAGTGCAGTGTTTTTTACTGTGTGTTCCCTGGTGGTGTTGTCCCAGCAATGTTGCCTCCATATGCTGTTTGCTGTACATGTCACATGGTTAGGCCAGTGGCACTGGTTCATCTGAGGGGGCCCCAGGTGATACAAGAGCTGTAGGCAAACAGAGGCAGATAACATCTTTACACAAAGCTCTGCTGCTTGTTGGTGGTGCAGCAGAGGCTGTTGGCTAACAATAAATCTAAAGAAAAAGTTGAGTGAAAAGTGCGACATAAATCTGACATTACAGCTGAATTTGAACCCAGGCTGTTCAGATCACATGGTCTGTGCATCCTGTTGGAATTTATTTGTGATGCCATCATTGTTTGGTAATAGAGCAACAACAAGGAGTTATTCAACAAATGGAGCAACTGCAGCTCACGTTTTTATCATGCTTTTCTGTGGATATTTAAATGATATTCAACATCTTGTTTTTCATTTCAGTGTAATACTTTATACATCACATCTTTCTAAACAGTAGCCGCAGATACAAGTAAAGGTGATTTGAATACATCTTTCTAGTCCTTAACTTTAAAATATATATATAGCCATGTTTTGCCTTCTAATCTCTATAATGACAACAAAAACATTAAAAAGCTGAACATATTATTGAAGAAAATCTAATTGAAGCAACTTAATTTCTTAAACAATGTGAACTTAAAACTTGTATTCATAATTATGGTAATTAAGTGCATAGAACTAAAATTCCTTTTAAACTAGGTAGAAATACTAGTTTGAACAACTAGATTTTTGTGCTACTAGTCAAAAGTAAGTACTAATTAAAAACATCTTGATTGTATTGTAATGATTGTACGGAAAAGCTACTTTCTTTAACTCAATGTAATCCGCTGTTTGAACATGATTTCATGTATGGGTACCAGTATAAATGGAATGAGATTTAGCAGGAGTATAGACATGCCAAAGATGTATGTATGTCACCATTACCGTTTGTCAACCAGAGAGCACTGAAAAGTTTATGTTTCAGTTGTAAAATGTTTTTTCACTATATACCCTTGTTACAACTATTTTAAAAACAAAGTCAAGGAATACCTTTCCAATCTTTTTGGTAAAGTTATGTGTTTACTTTAGAGTAAAAAGAAGGAAAAAGAGAGTATTGATGGCAATATTGTTATTTGACTATTTTAAAATGTCAAATACCAATGTCAGTATTGCCCTTAAATAATTCAATATTAGTCGGGAAATTATGGTCATTTTTAAAATTCACACGTCATCCCTATGGTCTAAGACAGTCCAAAATTATTAGTAAACACAGACAACTCTATCCCAAATACAAAAGCTAAATCTCGGAAAGATGGCAACAGTGCTGCTTGTAATGTCTGTAAAATTATACTAAAGGCAGGAAAACCAGCAATATGCTTAAATATCTTTCTACACAGTGGGCTTAAATTATTGGAATACCATGTATTTGATGCTATGCACAAGCACCACTGCTTCCCAACCAAGCAGCAAGTCTGTCACTGAGGGTAAATATCCTTTCGTAATAACAGCCCCACGCAGGCAGGCTTAGCAGGTTTTTTCTTCAAATAAGAAAACCTAAATGAAAATGAGTACGTTACAAATATTCTCTCATTTCATCCATTTTAGGTGTTGACAGACAGATTGCGTATACAGCGAGCTCTCAGGCTACAGCCAGCTCGATTCGCCCGTCAGCTCCCCCTTTCACGCTTGTTGCACAGGGAAGGAAAATAAGATAAGAACGAGTGTGGGCCTCCTTTTTCCCCACACAGAAAACTTATCAGGAACCACTGAGGAAATCAGATTCAGGTTCAGATTCAACTTCATTAATCCCGCCACGGGCTATTTGTTTCAACAGCTTGCTTTGTACACGTACAGTAGCATGTAGACACATAAATGGAGTAGTAATAAATAAATAATAAAAATATGCCAAGGCGTTAAGTAAAATAAAGGAATCTATAAATAGAATAAAGCCAAGTTTGATTGTCAACAAAGTAAATAAAACAGTTTTATAAACGATTAAAAAACAGCATGAAGAGATAATTTAAGAGATGAACTGCAGAGGGAATGTAAGATTTAGTCTTACAAGCAGGTCAAATGTAGTGACGTCCTAACGAAAACAAAATACTTGGCACTTTCTTTTTGGATAAAGAATCGGACAGATAAGCAGAATCGGTAATGGTGAACATCAGGTGAGGGAGAGTCTGGTTTGCCTCCAAGTGCTTGACAACAGTTGTGACACAAGGCGGGTCTTCATTACATTTTTTCGAAATGTTGACAAAACGCAGACATGAAATGACAGAGTGACTGACTTCTCTTGCGATGTCATGCGACGTCTCCTCTCACGATAGCATTCCAAGAAGCATGACAATGGATGTTCAAAACATTAGCAGCAGCGTTATTTCTATTATTTCTATTTATTATTTCGTTATTTCTATCACGCAAGCGCCTTATACGTGGAAGCGGCCACATATGAAGGATTTCTGGGAGGTGATAGTTCATGATTTCACAGAGGAATTGTGGACTCAAAACTTTTGGATGAGCCGCTCAACTGAAATAACATCTCTTGTAGCCTGCTGCATCGTGCCCGAGGGTGTCAGCTCTGACCGACACGCTTTGTTGTACATCAAGTGACCTATAAAAGTGAAAAAAGTGTTTCCATTGAAATAATGCAGAATATGGCCTTTTGGGATTGCCTGAAATACCACGTCATGTGAGCGTAAAAATGTTTTTGTTTTTTTCTAAATTGAGGCACGTATTATATTCGCAGTTTCATTTTGCGCTATTTGAGGATTAATGGAAACCTGCCTACTTTATAGTTTGTAAAGTTAAAAAAAAATGGACAGTTACACAATACAATAATCTGTCTAATTTAGTTCTAATTTAGTCTGTTACATTTCTTTATGGGTCTGAAATGATAAGTGTCCTTTGTACGGAAGATATTCAAATTTGCCAGCTCCGAGCTGTAGGAAAGGGCTCCAGCATTTGCATTCCTGTGGTGATCACACCGACAGTGAAATTAAACTAAAATCCCTGTCACTGCGTGTGTGACAAGTGTAGCAACCAAAACAAATATAAGATTTTTTTTTCTTTTTTCTCACAAAAATTGTAGAGAATATCATCCCCCACACAAGAAAAAAGTAATATCCAAATACCTAAACTGAAAAAAGAACTACCCAATTAACGAATATTCAAATAGCCAAATTTTCGGGTCTAGCCCTAAACCAAACCAACAAAATCTTGGATTTTCCTGCCTTTTCCTGCATTTTCCTCGTTCACCCTTGTTTCTACACCAACTTTAAAATCAAACCCACACCAGTGCGTTTCTCCGCCCGGCATGCAGGAAAGGTCATGATGTGCACATTCAGTGTCTCCTCACGTATGAGCTCACAGGAACTGTCTATGTGCGGCAGAATAGGGCACTGTAAATCCCTGCCCAGCACCCAGCTCAGTCCTGACCCAGCTCAGGCCCCACAGTGCCCACACTGAGAGAGGTGGCTTAGACTGGCTTTTAGGTCCGCTCCCTTTCTGCTGAGTTCATCAGGCTGGTCCTTTGAGCAGGGAGCCGGCCCACTGCCTTGTGGCTCTTTCTTTCTTTTCAGGCGACAAATGTGCTAAAACAGCACTCCGTAATCACTTGGCATTAGGGGCCGTTGTGTTGGGCATTAGTGGTTCGAATTGACCAGTGGGACGTTATAAAAATGAGTCTGACAAGAGAACACCAAAGCTGATGAGTCTGGATCCTGGCACTGGACGGCTAGAGGATTAGTCAGCTAACACACTGGCTGGGGCTTCTGCAGGGCCGGGTCCCATCGCATCTCATCACCACCAGGCTTGAAGCGGCCCCTGTAGCTGCAGTGTCTCCATCCGCCTCTCTGGCTGGCTTGCTCTGGTTCCCATCCTCCACCGCTTCTCCTTCCTCTGTTCTACCACAAAAACATAACATCACCTCCTCTTGTAGGGTTGTGTTTTCATGGGAGGAGCATGTGATGTCATGCAGTCAGGACAGGGTCGGTTAAGTTGCAATGGAGTCCAGAGAAGCTTGGTCAAATCTTTCTTTTTCTGTAACACAGAAAGATAATGTCTGTTGAATACTATGGATTCATTTAAAGGCAATACAGGCTTCCTGTTGATTCATAAAAAACTTTAAAAGGCATTGTATTCATTATTATAAAAATCAGCCCTTATTTGGTATTAAATGTATTAAATCTTTAAATCTTAACTCTTTCAAAAATGTCTTAGAAATGTTAAAGTTGATTTTTTTTTTGTTTTGTTTTTTCAATTTTGCACAGTAGAATCTCCAAATAATTGCTAACGTGTGTTTTTCTTTTACCACAAGGTTCCTGCAGATCCCTAAAAAGTCTTAAAAGCCATTGAATTAATTAATCTAAAAATAAGTGGTATTAAATCAATCTATCAAAAATCTTTAAAACACTCACGTATGGGAAATTTATGAAAGTTTTTTCTTCTTCTGATACAGAATGTAAACAAACAAATGTCAAAATAATTGATAAAATATAGTTTAATTTAGTTTAATTTTAGTTCAGTTTTTTTTTGTTTTCTTCAAAAAGTTGGTCTTAGATTTAATTTTGGTTGGCATCAAAAAATACTTCAAAAGTATTCAATCTGACTTGCCTTTAGCTGTAGGAGCCCTGAACCAAATGCCTCTCACATTTATGTTACACAGATCAAGATACTGGAATCAACAATGGTTATATTTTGTTTCCTGTGGGACGCTCGGACCTGAGGATCTACAGTCTGTTAGCTAGCTGTCACTGTACTCTGGACAACACAGGGAAGTGCAAATATAGTGAAAATATGCTATTTAACCAAGATTTTCTAACAAGGTAATGCATGTAAGGCTTGCTGTACTTTATGCAAAGAGTTTTTCCAAACGATGGGAATCAAGGTCGTGGAATCTCATTTGCAGAGTACGAAATGAAATCGGCAAGAAAACCAGCCAAATAACGCAAGGTATTTCCAAGTTGTTTTCTACATTCATTGTGAGTTGTGAGACAAAAACGTCAGGTTTTATGCGACAAATATTTGTTCCAAAGTTCCCTATTCCTGAGTAATATCTGTCAATTCATGTTTTTTTCCCTTCTATTTTGGTTAGAGCTGTTAGCGTTGACACTTAAATCGCAAAGCGATAAAGGTCCATATGTAACATGTTTTAAAAAATAAATAAATACATAAATTAACCCTGTTAATCGCCGGCCGACATTCCTGTCTTTAAGAGGCTGTACCAGTCTTCATTTTAAGCGTGCAGCAATGATATTGGTATAATGTGAAACTAGAAGACCCAAGGAATCCAGTGGTATTGACCGTGTCATGCTTCTCACAAAAGTGTGGGACTACATTATGCTCCAAAGTTAGGCTAAATTTTGGCGATGGAAAAACAGCATGGTCATTTCACAGGGGTCCCTTGACCTTTGACCTCAAGATATCTGAATGAAAATGGGTTATATGGCTACCCATGAGTTCTCCCCATTACAGACATGCCCACTTTGTGCTTTGTGCTTTGTGCCTGTGCAGTTGTTTGCAGACATGTAATTCCTAATAAAGGCAATCTGGCAAGAATTGTTTTTCGTTGTCAATATGGACTTAATAACAGTCATGCAATGCAAAGTGATTTGAAAAATGTTAATACTGATTAACTGCTGAAATTCAGAGATGAATGGCAATTTTAAAAAATAACCACCTGACAGCCCTTTTTTTTTAAAAAATTTGCTCTTAAATTTTATTCTGAGTGGCATTAAAAGTCTTCCATTTAACTTGATTTAAGCTGTAAGAAGCCTGTATTAGGTCAGAATGCTTATCAATCACAAGTGTATATCTACATATTTCTAACACAAATCCAGCTGCATAGACTTTGTCTGTCTTCTGAATCTCACACTGAAGTGACGTTATTTGAGAAGTCGACTAAATTCATCGCAAACAGTTCTGCTGTATGAAATTCAACACTGTAAAAACTCAACTAAGAGAGCAAAATGGGTGTTTTCACCAAGATGACCTTTCTATGATTCCATACCAGAAATCAATTCATCTTGATACTGCTGAACCAATAAAGCACCTTCACTGCACAGAAACTAACCGCTGTTTTTGGTTTCAGGGTTAATTTATTGGATCTCTTACATAATTACAGCCTCTTTTATCTGACAAACGTCTCTTAGTCTGAACTGTTCAACCTGCCTGTGCCTCTTTCCCTGGAAGCGCCTGCTGTTTCCACTCCTTTGCCCAGCGAGAGCAGCTGCGTACTGTTGGAATTCAGCAGTAACAGGCAGTACCATGGGAAGAGTCACTGACGGAGGGGGGTGGTGTGGGGGTGAGATGCATGTCCTTTATTCAGGCTAACGCCGAGTTCACTGGACTTGAAACAACTTTGTGTAACAATATCCTGCAGTTTAGCTCGTTCCTGCTTTATATTCTCTCTTCTGCTCTCTTTGCCGCCCTCTCTCATCTTCTGTCTTTTCATATTCACCTTTCTTTCCTTTTATTTTCCTTCACCTTATCCTACACTTTCCCCCTCATTCTCCCTGCTCTCTTTTTCTGTCTTCTTATCAACTCCTACATTTTTAAATTACGCTATTCTTCTGCCAAACCAGCACCTCTATTCTCCTCATTTTCCCTTTCTCCCTTCTGTAATCCCTTTCCCCCTCGTCTTTCTTCTTCTCTTCTGCTGTCTTTATTTTGCCTCCTTTTTTTCATCCTCTGTAATCTTTCTCTGTTCTTCCCTTTCTTGTATCGTCTCCTCTGTTCCCCTCAGCACGTCACTGTGCTGTGGAGGAGGATGCAGCTGACCTCTGGACTGTTAGTTTGTTGCTATTCTGATTTTTACATCTATACTTTTGTTTTTTTTATTCCTGCCCTTAAATACAGCAGTCTGCAAAATATTGAAATATGTTTAATATTATACTATTTTATCTATTTCTTTGAGGTCTGAGATGATGCTGTGTTTAAAGCTCTGGGATCTAGCATGGGACCTGTAAGAAGTCAACTAGGCCATTTTCAGTTATCTCAACCAGAATTTCACACAGTGCTGCAAAAAAAAAAACATTTTGCACTTTATTTATTTTGAATACGTTACTGTATCTTCTCTTTTGATTACAAGTGGCAATAGCTAAAGTACTCTCAAGCACTGTTTGTTCCTTTTTAGATATACTGTAGCCTTGAATTGTAATGGGGACCTTTTCAAAATACTGTTTGTTTTTAATATCAGAGAAGAACAGCGAAGACCGAAGTGTTCGTTAGTTAGCGTAATTTATCTTGAATAGTTTTCTTTATCAAAATCCAACCAATCTCACAATAGCTTTTGTCATTTAAATAATTTATTTTTCTGACCTCCAGTGGTTTAACCTTTCATCTTGCCACAGTGACGCAGAAGTGTACTCCAGGGTGTGTTTGTACACCATGACATCACTGTTGGGTTTGCTTACAGGCGCAAAAAAAATCGTGACCACACTCATAAGTGATGCTGGTTGTTGTCAGAGGTGAGATTTTTTTTAGAATAGTGTTCAGTTATTCTCAAACTTAACAACAGTCAAAGAACAATGTGTAACTTTTAGGAGCCAATCTGAAAAGGTCAGTTAAACTAAAACTTGATTGGAGCTTAGGTTTGGTACTGAACTCTGGACTTTTAACGGTACCAACCAAATTAGGTCAGAACCCTGAGTATTACCACCGCGTTAAACTTCAGAGAGGAGGTGGAAGCGCTGACGCTCTCCGCCGACTTCCCAGCAAGCCAAAATTATCA
This sequence comes from Plectropomus leopardus, assembly GCF_026936395.1. Taxonomy (NCBI): domain Eukaryota; kingdom Metazoa; phylum Chordata; class Actinopteri; order Perciformes; family Serranidae; genus Plectropomus; species Plectropomus leopardus. The sequence goes on along the minus strand of NC_142176.1, from coordinate 19,044,906 downwards.
CTGAAGCACCAGTGTGCAGCGATTATTTTGGCATCTGTGCTGTTTTCTTTTCTAGATTATTTTAGTAATAGCCTAGTGTCACTGCTAGACAAGGAGACCCATACACAGATATGCACAGACATGCATTTACACCCAAGAGACAGACGATTAGCATTGAGTGTGATTAGAAAAGAGCAGAGGAGCAGAATTTCCCTTTAGCCTCCTTCATCACCCCTGCATTCTTGTTCAAAAATTACATTTTTGTTATTACTGAGAAAGTAATGAATGGTTGGGTACAGGATCCAAATTCAAGGTACCCAAACTGGTATTGATTTAAATATGAAAAGTACCCAACCCTACTTGGAGCTGAAGTGCGGTTTGAGTTTTAGGTTGAGATATGTTGCTGCGCTGCTGGACAGCTGCGAAATAAATCTCCACAGAAGTTAATTCTGTTCCTAGCACATGGCAGCCTGAAATCTGCAGTTGCTGCCTGTATTAGACTTGTAAATCTTCACTCTTCCTTGAAAATCAATTACATGCCACTTACAGTACGTGTCAAATGGCATTTTAGTGCCTGCCGCTTGCTGTCGACACTTTAACTTGAGCTGCAGCTGTTGGATTTAACCGAGACATAATTCTGTCTCTCAATTTCAAGTAGGGGCAGCTTTGGGGCCCTCGTGTCTATTGCCTATTTATTAAGCACTAGATTCACACCATGCTCGGGCATTCACACATGTTGGCCCTGACACAGACATATTAGTACTTGCACATGCAGAAAATTGTGGTCCTTGAGAGAGTAAGTGTGTGTATAATCCCTTCCCTGGTTTAATCTGACCTCTTTTACACACATACCATTAGAAAGTAGTAGGACAGCGATGTGTTTTCCATTTTTTTAGTTGTTTTGTTAGCACACTGCTTTTAAATGAAACAGTTAAGTCAAATAGGTGAGTTCTAAGTGTTTACATTCATATTGTTTTTAACAATGTAGGACTCAGCCAAGGTTAGGACAATAATCATCTATATACATTCAATATACAAAGGTAGAAGAAGAAAGTAGATTTATTGATTTATTAAACCAGATTTAAATAATGAAACTACTTTTGTCCTTGACCCTCTACATCTTTGGAGTTTAAGGATGAGGGGTTTCAACCAGCTGTTAACCCTTTGAAACCTGCAGTGACATCACTTTTCTTGTGCTGCTTTCAGACGCCTTTCACAAGCATTTAAACCTTTGACCTTTGAACCCCGAGCAAATTAGTGCAATAAGCAACTTGGTAATGTTCCACAGATTACAAAATATTAGTTGATTTACAAATTACTAAAAAAAAAAAAAAAAAAAGCGAGGGGAAAAACAATATTTATTGCTACTTTTCACAATTATATATTTAAAATTATGTTGCAGAATTATCATATTTTTAGGCCCCTTTTCCAGGTCATTTCCCTCTTTAAGTTATTACTATTGTTATCAGTATTAGTTTAGTAATTTTCAGGTAATTGCGACTTTTAACCCCAATTTTCCCGGTTTCATTTCCAGCCCGATGTGCTAGAGTTGACCTGAAACAATGAAAAACATCTCGCTGTCCTCCTTTCTGACTGCACTTTATCTCTATTTATGTCTACAACTATGGATTACAGAGCGAGGCTGTGAGTCATGGTGATTTAGAAGATAAGCTTTAAGGTTTCATCAGCGAGCGTATATAGATTGCATTTCTGCTCTGTTATTATGGCCTAAGGTGGACATTTACTATAAGTGCTGCCAGACAGTTTGACTGCTCCTTTTATTACACCCTCTCTTACTCTGTCTGAGTTGCAGCATAAACCTGTGAGAAGTAACACTGCAGTGTAATAGTTGTATATTTCTTTGCAGCTAGCTAATGTATGTCTGATAATGTGTCTCTGCCACCGTTTCAGTGTTTTCTTGTTTGAGTTTTTTTCTGAGTTGTCCCAGGTGAGGCCTTAAGGCTGAATTTCCTGCTTGAGGTGTTGCAGCGCCTCTATGTTGTGTTTCCTAAGATAGGCACTCAAAGAATAGCTGAATAGCAGTTTTATTGTGTTTTTTGAAAGGATACATACTGTATGTGTCTGTGAGATGAGACTTTCAGTAACATGTGCATCATATGCTGCAACACTGTTGGTTTGCATGTAGTTTTGTCATACAGCATCAGGCGCTCTCCTAAATCTGTTTGTATTTTTAATTCTCTCAGCTGTTTCTGTAAAGTCACAAAACTTGAATACTTAACAGTGTAAAATCTAATGTCTAAATCTAATAATTTTTTTCTTGTCCTGTAGATATGATTATAAACATTTGATTAAGTGAGAAGAAAGGTACAGTCTTTTTTTGTACTTTAACCCTCACAGCTCCACCACTGTAATCGGTGATCCCATGCTATACTGAATGTATATCAGCAAAATGTTCACTGTCATCATATTTCAGTTTTCCATGAAAATAAGCAGTCTTACAGTACAATATCCACTCGTGAATGACCACAGCATTATAATTTTTCATTATTTTCTTTAAGTTTTTGTCACCTTTTTTTACTACCTTTAAACTTTTGTGACCTAACCTAAGACATTACTCTCGACACAAACCCAGTTCTGGTGTCAAGGTCTCTCACCTTATACACCTGCCACCCTCCCCAACCGACTCTTTTCACCATCTTTGTAGTACCTGGAGTTAGTTCTTCATTACCTAACAGAAACATTACCTGAACATAATCTAGGCAGTGATTACTTTTCAACAATTATGTAATTAAGCAAGCAGTTCAGCAACATACAAATGTAATTTTGTAGGAGACAGGTTTGGCAGTAAGCAGGTGAAACCAGCAGGTTGAAGAATTGTATAGCATGACAGAAAGTTATTTCCATGCACCCACCTGTCACTTATTACATCTTGCTGCAATTTGAGGATAAAAATCACACATAAGTGCAGCCTGGGTGTAACCTATATTACACCTCCCTGCAACAACAACAGATCCCCCCTCACGTATTTCCTGTATTTCTTTATTTCATGGCACTTTTCCAAAAGTATTTTCTTTTGCAGTGATAATTGTTTTATTTCTTTTTGTTGTTGTTGTTGTTGTTATCAGTCTGAGAAAGTGGACCATTATAAAAACATGATTATGCACAGAGTGTGAACGTTTGGAGAACAGTCTGTACTGGCTCAGCACAGACACACTGTATTACACTTATCTCTATAAACAAATTCGACTGGGCAGTAACAAAATGTTGCTTCAAGTAACGTTTGTATTGTGTGCTTTGCTATCACAACAATGAAGGGAAAAGGTAGAATTGTTTTTCATGAAGTATTTACTGGCAAAACACACACAAACACACACACACACATACACACACAGGCACACACACTAGATTGAGCTAAGTGCCTTGTGGATTGTACCTTGGGATTTGCGATATTTTTAATTTACAGCCTCATTCTGTAGCAAACAATGGGGTGGTCACGTGGATGGAAAGCATGACGTGATGGCTGGTTTGCCCTCCCCAGATTTACACAGTATATTGACTGTTAAAGGGTGTGGGTCTCTCACTACACAAAAAAATCGAGATTCAGCATTCAGTATTCAGGCCGGTTGAATGGAGGAATAATGAGAAATAATCACAGACGAAGGAAAGTGGTGGAATTTCAAGCAGACCTGCTCTGGTGCTCTCTGCAACTCGGGCCATTCCTTGTTAAGCTACTTGAGATACCGCTGAGAAGCAGAGTGGAGTCAACCAGGTTCACGGCAGTCTCTATTCTCTGGCTATAAAAGGCTCAGCAATCCTTGTCTGTGGAGGAGAGAAGGAGCAGGAGAGAGGCAGAGAAAGAGGAAAATGAGAGATTTGTTTGGTTGGTTGATCACAGGCTGCCTCGTGGAGTAAATGTCTTCAGGAGATTAAAAGTAGCCTGGTTCACTATCAGTGACAGAAGACCCTCCGTGGTAGATTTAGTGCTCCGGAAGCTTTTTGCTTCGTCACGTGAATCTAGCGTCTCTCCAAATAACAGCACTGCTCTCACATAAGCTATTTTTTTCTTTTTCATTTTTAAATGGGAAAAACAAAAGGACAATAGCAGGATTTTTTAACCCCAAAAATAAAAAAACATCTTGGGAAAATAAAGAGATGACTGGTTGCTCTGTAGACCAAAATCAAATGTAGGTCAAAAACCAACAAAAATGGGAACCGACAGGATAAACAGGAAGAAAATCCAGGCATTTCAAAAGTGTGAAAAACTCATTTACATTACAATTACATTAAAAAGCCTTTTTTATATTGGCTAAATTACTAAAAAAGTCATCATGTTTGGACCACTCCTGGTCTTTATAATGCTTTTTTAATGATTTAGCTACTATAATAAAGTTTTTTTTTATGTAATTCCTCCTTTTTTCTCCATATTCTTCACACTTTTGGAGTTCCTGGATTTCCTCTCTGTTCTGATCCAATAAGAAATGTCTTTTAACTGTATGGAAATCTTCTGCTTTCTGACAGCAACGTATCTAATGCCATTTCTCTTTTTAGGTCACAAAAACATGCCAGAGAGTGTATGTAGATTCTGCAGAACAGGATGAAAGATAAAGGTGCTGCCATACTGGTTGATGTGATAGCTAGACCCAATTATCTAAACTTTGTATAGACATCTATGTATGGTTCCTAAAGGATCAATCCCACTGATTCTGGTAATTCCTGACTTTACCCCTATGGCTGCCATGAGGTTCAGATTTGTAGTTTTTGACTGTCTCAACAGCAAGTCTTAATGCGATTTTCACCACATTAAATGCAATGTCAATAATGGAGTAATAATATATTAAACTTCCAAAAAACATGAATGCTTTTTATTTTTTGTACTTTCTTTGTTTAAAAAAAAAAAGTTAAAAACAAGTGTGACCGAACTTACTCATAGAAAAATAGTGCTGACATTGCACTTTCATAGCTTATAGCACTATAAACTACCACAACAGAATAAAAATCATATGGTTCTGTCCAGTCCTGTTGTATTTAACTCATCTCATGTTAGAAAATTTTTTTCTGTCTCCTCCCAAACTGGCTTGGGGGAAGGTATCAAGCATTTTTTAAGTTAAAAAGCTTAAGTCCAGGTGAAGTCATGAGTGTGATTGTGATCAATGCTAATTATCAAATGTAAGCATGCTAAGGTGCATATAATACCTGATTAATTGGGAGCATGCTCACATGTTGACGTTAGCATTTGTCTCAAAGCACTGCAGCCTGATTTCAGCCATATTTTGTTCCTAGCAAGGTTTTAGAGTCTTGGTCTTATTTTTTCAGTACCTCTTTTTTTCCATCAATATGTTGATCACTCTGTAGTTCTCGGTTCAGGACAGAAAAGCTCAACAGCTCATCTGCACAGTGCTTGGAAACTGATGTATTTACTGTACAATTGGAGGGTGCGATTTATCAATCGCCTGTGCTGTTACTACATATTGAGGAGAAAAACTGCATAATTAGAAACAGACAACAGGTTTAGCGAGAGATCAGGTTTAGGGGCTCTCCTATTGGATGGAGACTAGAGTTATTATTATAAGGATATACAGTGTGTGTACACTTAGTGCGTCATGTGACACCCTCTCTGCAGAGTGAGAGTGTGTTTGTACAGTTGATATTTAAGCTGATATGGGGGAGGGAGGATGTAGGTAAAAAGCTTGGGACTGTTTTTATGGCATCGTTGGAATGTTGTTTAGTCTCCCTATGTAGTTTATTTTGAATTTCATGTGGTTTTTAATCTATAGTTTTATTTTAAAGATATGAATTTCCTTCTATAATCAGGATATCATATTTACCTGATTTCATGGATGAATTAATTGAACTGTGACCTCACATCTGGGACTTACCCTATCCTGAAACCTGATTTGTTTTTACTGTTTTTGTCTGCACAAAAGTCTTAACAATATTGACCTGGAAGGTAGAGGGTGAATTTGAGAGATGCCTGTTAATCCTGTCATATAATACTGAGGTGGTCACAAACAATTGGCCTCTTTCGCAGAGATGCGACACTTTGGACACCCATCATTAGCAGATTACACTTTTTTATTAATATTTTTTCACTGAACGGATTTAATTTCTTTAAGTGAAATTTTTGCAAAATGAAATCCAGGTGAAAATGATATAGAAAGTATTTTGCTGGCAATACTTCTTGTTGTAAACAAATACCGTGAAAGGACCAAAACTAACAATTAATATCCTAATAACGAGTGTTTTCTGATTAGTAAAAGCCCGACATCAGTGAGAGTTACATCTTAAGAAAAAAACAGCCATATCACTAGTTAATTAAAAAAAATAATTATTTTATAATAATAATAATAATTAATTATTATTTACCGACTCCAACCCCCCCCCCCAAAAAAAAAAACTACCAGCTGAGGCTTTATATGAGGGCAGAGGTGGGAGTTAGTGAAAAATGAGTAAGTCACAAGTCTTAAGGTTCAAGTCTCAAGCAAGTCCCAAGTTATTGTGGTGAGACTCAAACAAGTCCAGGTGGCCAAAATGACCTGGCCCAGCATTGGCCCAAATTTGGCACATAGGGACGAAATAAGTCGGGTCAAATAGACTCGGGCCAAATAAACTGGTCCATTCGCAGCTCCTGACACTGCCATCACTGAGCAGTTATCAAAAATGGCCTGGCTGAGCATCGACCCAAACTGGGCATGCCGGAAGAAATAAGTCGGGCTGCGTCTTACTAAATGAAATAATAATATAAAATTACATGAATAAAAATACGAAAGTCATTTTAAGAAAAAACAACAAAAACAAAATGCTCCATAAGGTTTCCATTATAGACACAAAGAGGCTCTGCTGGAGCAGCAGGGCGGCCCTGGGTCAACAGGAGGGATCACACAGCCTCTCACAGTCATCTAACTCAGGACAGATGAAGCTGGAGAAACAACGTCTGTTCATCAATGCAAAACAAATGTTTCTCATCAAACCTCTCACAGTCTTTTTTACTCATCATCATGTAATTGTGTGCTGCTTACGTAAACGCCTCTTTGCGCATCAAAAGCCAGCTTTACATTTTTCGGGTGTGCACATTATGTTGTTTCACTCTACATTAGCCTTTTTGCTGCAGAGGAGCTGGGTTGAATGAACCTTGTGATGCACTTCAACCGAATGTGGGTCTGCATGTTCACCTTTGTTTTCCATGTGCCTGCTCTTCCATGAGCGCACCTGAGCTTTGAAGCTGCCCGTTGCGTGAAAGAGCTGTGTGCATGCGCTTGTGTATGTGTATGTGTGTGTCAGTGTGTGTGTGTGTGTGTGTGAGAGAGAGAGAGAAAGAGAGAGAGAGCATAGAGGACAAAGATAGCTTTGATCATATTGGAGTGCTACTAATGTCTTGCTCCTATCTGATAGAACATCTGAGGTACCATCACAGGTGTGGATGAGAGCGAGAGGCAAGCAGCAGAGGAAGAGCTTCTGTTTGTTGTAATTTTTAAAAGCCGTTAGCTCGTTTGGTTATCTTGATTGCAAATTATTTAGTGATCATGTTAAACATCCTGCTGTCCGCACTGATCGATCCTGACAGGCGTCTGAGGAGCTTCAGAAGGAGCGAGCGACTTGCATCAATACTAGTATGTATCCTTCTTGGGGCACATCGTCTGTTTTGTTTGTGCTTTTTTTGTTTTGGATTTTGGTGAACCCTTCAAGCATACTTTAGACATGAGTGTGTGTTTCCTGGCTAAAGTATGGCCGCAGGTTTACGGAGTTGTTCATCTGTTTTCATCCTCTTTTCGGTGTGACCTGGCCTTTCTGGAGGTCATTCTCTGCTTGCAACCTTCAGATGTGTCTGCTACTCCTGCCTGGTGGTATTTTATCCTTGTAGGATTACGTCTGGCGGGAATTAACCCCTTAGACCACCTACCCTGCCACAAAGCCCTCCTCCACAGTTGAGCGAGAAAGATACAGAGGAAGTAATCATTAGAGGAGCTAGATTGCAGGAATGTGATTGCTCAGTCTGTTTGCAAAAGATAGGGTGTGTCTGTGTGTTTGTATGCTTTCAAGCGCTGTACATTTAAACTTTAATAATGTCACGCTGCTTCAGCATTTTGTGTTTTCTCCTGTGGCCGGCTTTTAATATTGTTTGCTGGAAACAGAAGTAAACCGTGAAACAATGCAAGCTGAGATTGTTGCATCCTGTGGGTGGGGTTTGGTTTAGGAAGTCATAAGAACTCAACTGAGTGGCTTTTGTGGTTTCCTGTGGGGTGACTTATCAACCACAAACACTGCCAGTTTCTCTGTGCTGAGAAGCATTTTTTAAAAAAGGGACTGTTCGTTTTTTATGAGAGGGGAGGGGGTGGTGCAAAATGGGGGAGGCATTTTTTATTACGTAGGAGGGAGTTATGTTTTTTGACTTGGCTTAGGGAAGGGCCATTCAACTTAAAAGGACCAATGTGTATGATTTAGGGGGATATATTGGCAGAAATGGAATATAATATAATAAATATGTTTTATTTAGAGTATAATCTGACAATTTAAATTCTATTCTTTTTGTTACCTTAAAATGAGCGGTTTATTTCTACATAGGGAGTGGGTCTCTGGTTTACGGTGATTGACATGTTACACCGCCATGTTTCTACAGTTACCCAGAACAGCCCACATTGCAGCCCAACTGCAATGTGAAGGGCTGTAGTGTGTAATGTGAAAGTGCCTGATCCGTTTGTTTCAAAGAAGAGACCTTTGTGGATCTTAAATTATGGGGTTAAAAAGGTAACTTCACATTGGCACATGTTGGACTAACATGACATGCCAAAGTGCTTTGGGAAAAGATGTATTTTTAAACTGAAACTGCTTTATTCGTTTTTTGATCTGTTTAAATCACCCGGTCTATTTGTTTTGAAAAGTAAGAGACCTCTACCGATAATTTAGCTCACAGTAAAAAAACCTCCTGAACATGTGGATCAGAAAAAGATGAGCTCACATTAACTCATGAGTAAAAAGGGGTGAGCATGTTGAGGACTTGCAGCTTGTCCCCAAGATGCCAAACTGCAACAGAAGTTCACTGATTTTAACGTGAAACTGCTTCATTTGGTGTTAATAGCTGTTTTAATTGCCTGCTCTGTTTGTTTTGGAGCGGAAGAGTCCGCTGTGGATAATTTGGCTCCCAATAAAAACCTCCTGAATGATCAACACACCATTTATCATTGCTAGAAACAGTGAAATATGGTTATTTATGGTGGAGGGAGGGTCATGAATTTTCCCCCAGTCACTCAGGGAGGCACAAAGGATAATATTTGTGGCTCTGGGGGGGAGTCACACAGCAGCCACCCCCCTACTCTGACATATAAAGTACAGCCCCAAAGGATTCTCTGTTTACTTTGTTGACTCATTTTGTATTCAAAAGGACTCCCATAAACACGGGGAATGAAAACAGCTTTGGTCATTTCTTATGCAACTAACTTTTTAAATATTCTGCTCACATATACTGCTGTTTTGTTGTGAGGACAGGCTTTATGTAGCCTGTTTTTATTCTTATTTTACCGAGCAGTATTTAAGCTCCTTTTTAACGGAATATAGGCTTTGTTTTTTCTCAACACCCTTGTGATTTTGAGGCTACTAGTCCTTGTGTAACACACCAAGACAACAGTCACCATCACCACACAGTGAAAGTGAGCATTCAGCATCAGCAGGGACAGCGGCGTCGCTTCTTCTTATTGTATCCCGGACTGTTTATTTTCCTGGGATAACAGGGGTGGTGACTTTTTAAAACCTGATAAAGATAGATAAGTAACAGCGCGTAGAGAAGACTGGAAATTTATGATACATAATCGTGTGTTGCATAACATAAAATGCATATTAGGGGAGACTTTTCCCGGTCAGCGGACAATGCCCCCGTTTTTCGAGAGTCTTGCACCCCTCTGTACATACAATGGTCCGCTCCGCCCAGACACGACACGGCCGTTGCTCAGAGCAGGGAGAGGTTTACTCAGCCTGCCATTGCTGCACACCGTCCGAGTGATGCCTACTCTCCCCAACTTTTCATCCAGAGGTTAGCGACTAAACGTCAAATCAAGGTGGTCTTATTTCATATTTTTTCCAACACGAGTTTCTTCCATGACTCGGCACCTGACTGGACTAACGTTAGAGTTTCAGGCAGCGAAGATAAGATAATGAACTTTGGACTTTCCACTCGGCTTTTCGTGACATGTTTCCCGTCGTCCTGGATAAAATAAAATAACAACGTAGCCCGGCGTGGCGGCAGCTGGGCGAAAATTCAACTGGAAAGGAAATACCGCAAGTGATTATCAACACAAAGACACCAACAACTTTTAACCTGCCACTTTTGGAGCGGAATAGGAGTGTAAAATGTCCAACAAAGCTTCAAATAAGGTTGGTAACCTGGCCGGATAAAGTGTTTTGTACCAACGTTATGCTGCTTGCTTGTGTAGCTAATGTGATGAACTGAAAAGCTAGCTCTAGCTAAACAGGAAAATGGTGCTGGAGTTGAGCTATATAACTTTGTTGTTAGTAGTAATATAGTATGCCTAATGGCGGTGGTGTTTGTTTGTGTGTGTTGGAGAGAGAGTAAGAGTTTGAGTGTTTTTATTTTAAGGGTTATTGTGAAATCTACACCTAGTAACATAGCCTACAACCAGCCATGCTGTTTCTACTGTACTGGGTTCAAAATAGTCTCACTTAAGCTGACTGCTAGTGCTGATAAGCAGTCTCAGATAAGTCACCCAGCTGTGTTCATAGTAGGTCTCTTGCTCAGCTACCTGTTGATACCTAGTAGTCCATAACTTAACAGTTTATTTTTAAAAAAAGGTAGCAGCATATCCCCATGGATCTAATAACTAAATGAGCCTCTGAGAACTTTTGCAAATTAATCCTTTTTTTACAGCAATGAAAGTCAATAAACAAACTACATTTCATTAATTTTACCATATGAAAGCCAAATTTATATAAATATATGTGTGTGTGTGTGTGTGTGTGTGTGTGTGTGTGTGTATTTATATGCACTCCTCATTAAGATACAAACTGAAGTCAGTATTTAGCATGAAACATGGTACAACCCTAACAGGTAGTTAAAAAAAACATTATTAAGCTTTGGACATGTCTTGAATGCAACCTGGTTTAAATATACCAAAATTATTATTGTAAATCTCGTACTGTCTATGAGTTAAAGACATGCAAGTGGATATTCTGGTTGTCTATGTAGTACGGAGACTACTGAGAATTAAATATTATGATTTATAACCTTACAAGGTTCAAGGTGGCCCAAGACTTTTGCACAATACTTAATGTTAAGTTTGTGCAGTTTATGTTTTATAAAAGACTGATTTTAATGAGATGATAAAATCAGGGAGAAAGAGCCACCTGTTACCTGAAGTAAGATCTTTTCAAACAAACTTGTGACTTAAGGTAAATGAACTCACACTAGATATAATGTTATTTATATTATATAACTTAGAACATTCACAAATTTGGGACGCTCATTCACTCACTTCAAGTCCTAGTTGAGATCCACAAAACCTACTTTAGAGAACCACTAGCTTACTATAGGCTGTTTCTTTTTTTTTGCCTGCAGCACTGTCCCTGCTGTGTGTAAGTGCTGTCCGTTCATTAGTTAGAAACAGCCAGAGGGATATCTGTCAAGCCTTAAACAATTTCTATATTTCTATTTAGATTTTAAGTAATTAATGAAGCATCCCTGCAGAAATAGTTGAAAACTGGGTTAGGCCAGGTGCTGATTAACAGCAGAACAGTCTACAAATACTGTAGGTTTTCATCCATAGGTGACCTCTATATTCCTCAACTTTTTTTTTTTTAACACATAATTATTAATAAAATTAGCAATTAGTACTAGAAAAAAGTTGTAGTGAATAGATTTTTTAAGTGCCTCAAGCTTCAAATTAGAGTATTCAATAGTCATTTACTAATAAGGGATTTATTTTTTTCAGTTTGACAAGTGAGGAATGTGCTGTGTTTGTCTAACAGAGGTGTTGATATTCAGGTTTGGTTGGTTGTTCCAGTTAGACGAAACCAGCTCTGTCGTGTCAGCTTGTGACGTTATGCTGTACTGTAACCAATGGCCTTGGTCACACCTTGACATAAACCATACTACTGTACTATCCTTGCACTTGGTAATGAGCCAAAAGCGTTTCCTGTGCTCATTTGTAATTCCAGTATTTCCTCTTCAATTTCCTATCATCCTGTATTTTCTTGAAATCTTTGTTAAAACGTTGCAACAAGTAGGACTAGAACTTTTAAGCATTTTTTGCTTTCAATTAAAGGTGAAACCATTGTGAGTGGTTTCCCTTTAGGAAAACATGATAATAAGAGTCTGAACAGATAGCTCTATAAAGAAGTGCTGGAAAATGTCAGGATCTTGATGTAATCTTGATCTTGATCTTTTGATTCAGCACAGCCAATATTTTTAGTAATTTAGACCACAGTTTCTGTTGCTGTTTCAAAACGAAAGCTTTTCTGCACTGTGTTTTGTGAAGTGTTTTTAAAAAGCAATAATAGTAGATTAACAGAGGCTTCAATATCACTACAAATGAGACCACATCAGACTACTATCAGTTGGATGAAAATTAAAACAGGAACGTAGGAGTGGAAGACGTCATGTTGCGTGGTGCCTTGGTTGTGATTGTTGGACAGCAGAGAATTGTTCAGGTGATGAATTAAAGGTCAGTGTTTTCTAATGATAGGAAAGCTTTATGTCAGTTATAGCCAACTTTGCATTCATATGTTTTTTAAAGAAAAAAATGGAAGTTTTGTCCCCTTCACAAGCTAACCTGTTTCACTAGTCTAACTCATGCAGTGTTAATTTTCATGAAGGGAATTTTTATGAAAAGCTGAAATATTCTAAGCTACCGCGTTTACGTTCAAAGTCAATGCAAAGATGCGGACAGATTCGGGCTGAGCGCCGCCGAGCGCTGCAATGCAATTTTTTATGCATCCGGTGTGTACGCATTGGTTTGGGCTCGGTAATACTGTCTGCAAGCGGAATCATAACTTAGTATTACAATTACGTTATGTTATCGTGTTACAAAATGTTGATTCCAAAATGGTTACCATTAACAATTAGAACATCAGGCGCTTTGAAATTGAATCAATTTTATCAGCTTCTGCCACATTCACAGACCTGCAAAACACAGAATGATACAAGGAGACACGCATTCAAAGGAAAAACAAATGAAAGTAAGTATTTTGTTAGCATTCAACAACTAGCCTACAGCATCAGTGAGGTTTTCATGGGGGGTTTCTTATACAAACAGATCTTAATATTGAGAAGAAATAGAAGTAGAGGTGCCTCTCTTTAAAGACACAAGACCTATTCAGGGGTCACAGCACTGATTAGCTAACAGTGCAAAGACAGTAGGCACATTAGGCATCCAAAGCTGGTCCTAGTGAGACCGACCTACCATAAGTTATCTGTGAAACAGATATGACTTGCCCTCCACTATGTTAGCCTTTCCTGCGCTTCATCACTCATTCTTCCTCTCCCACCCAATGAGCTGTTGTCATCTGCCATAACACCAGTATTAGTCACATACCGCGTAAAGCTACAGTTAATGATTAACGGTAATAAAATGTTGCGGGGTGGTTTTTCAGGAATAGAGTAACATCTATAGGTGTGTTGACTTCATGTCTCAGAAGTCACAGGTGCTATTATTTCGCAACATTGGGTCATTTGGTTAGTATTATGTTTCAGTAAATATTTAGCATTCACTGAATTGTGACGCTTGTGGCAAAAACAAAAAGGATGAACAGAGAGAAAGCAGAATGCCTTTAGTTTCATGTCACAACAGATCTACTCTACAAAATAACAGTTTATGCTTTAATTGCTGTTTAGAGGAGGATGTGTTTCTATGAAGACAGTGCCAGAGTTTGCGGTGCCAGAGTTCCTGCTCTGGCACCAAGGAGAGAGGAAAGGACAGTGTTATCAAAGCTGGGAGAGCGAGACACAGAGACGATAGTCTGGCTGTGCTGGTAGAACGACATTTGATGACAGGATGACACCTAAGCAGTGGAGTAACAAAGTGTTTAATTTGATCATCATTAAAAGGCAGAATAATATAGTTGACATATGTTACAATGATTACTATAATTGTATGCAATCTTTACCAATCAAATTTTTGTTAGTGTCATTTAATTAATTAAATCTGAATTTGAGTGGTTATTTTTTACATGTCTATTCAAACAAGTCAATCATTTCACTGATATAAAACTGGATGAGCTGAAATGAACTCCTCTTCACTACAGTAAATGCTGGCCTCATTCTTCTTTGTCTTTGGCCTTTAGCCATTCCTGTTTACTTTTGTGAATGCAACACAAAAAAGAAACATAATTTAGAGCATCAGCAGTCCCTCTAGCCTTTAGACTCGTGTTTTGCGAAGACAGACTGAAATAAGCGGAAAATGCATTTGATGAAGGAGGTTGTATTAATTAGAGTTGCACAGCGGGCCAAGAACAGCCTCTATTTTGCTTTGATGATTACACATCCCCATTTACATCAGTGAAGGAGGGAAATGTAATTAGAGGACCAAGTGCTAGAGAGAGGAAAAGACTCTTGGTGGTGTTTTTGTTCTGTGTCTTAGGCTCCCCGTCCTTTTGGAGAGTCAGGGCTGATGTGTCAAGTGATAAACAGAGGATGGAACGGCTAATGTCTGGAGTCTGTGACAAGGACTTACATCATCAGATTATAAGGCATTTATCCAGTCCTCTGTTGATACACTCCCCAAAGGGCTTCACATGCCTACATTTCAATATGTTAAATGTGACTCATACAAGATGGTCATGTGTGCAATGGGCAGTAGAAGAGGGGTTATTGATATTAAATGTCACAGAGAAGCTGTGTTGAAAATGTCAAGGGGAATCCTCTTGGGCAAAATCAAGGTCATTTTGAGGACAGCACATGGCAAAGGGTGATCGGTGCAGTCTGGCTCACTGTAGACAGCATAGCCTGCCCAACAGTTTGAGGGAGGATGAGTCAAAAACCCCAAAAGCGACCAGCTTCAGTGTAAAAATATGAAATGTAAAACACACCTATACTACATACAGCACACTAGCTTATTCCTGCTTACACCAACAGGCAATTCTTTGATTATAGGCCCTTGAATCAAAGTCCCCCAGCCCTAAAGGACCGCAGGTGTTTGCTATCTCTGTGTATAAGATGAAGACAAGAGTTGGGGGTTTGTTTGTTCAGCTGGGCTTAAGATTTTTGGCTAGTTTTTCCAAAGCTGTGACCTTTCTGGATCTTAACACAAGTATGTAATTTATTTTTTCAAAAACAAATCTTCAGGCATGCATCCATGGACCATGACAGAGTTTTAACTCCAAAGATGCAAACAAAGTAAACTTAAAGGGATATTGATGATTTTTGAAGTGGAGTTGTATGGGGTACTTATCCATAAGCATTTTATTGCATATAGTAGATGTCTGTTGACATTCAGAGGATTTTTACAGCTTTAACTTTCCTTCAGATAGCCCGTTTTGACAGGTGGCTTCAGTTCTATATGTATGCTCACGCCCAAAGACACCAGACTCCATTTAGAAAAACAGTAATTTTAGCTTGCAGAACATGTAAGCTTATGTCATTGTGAGACTTTGGTGAACCGGAATTAATCCTTGCAAACGGCAAAGTCACACAATAAGACAAACAAGCTGTATTGCTGCCACTCTGGAATATAAAAATGACATTATAATGTGTTTATTGTTATAACATGATATTTTCACGTTATAACATGATAAGTTCATTGCTCTAACAATACACTTATCACGTTATAATGTGAAAACTTATATTGTTAGAACAATAAATGTAAACAGAGCAGCTAATGTAACGTTAGCAAAAAGTCAGTGAAGTGGCCCTGCAGGTACGTCGTGTTTCCTCAGTACGGCTTTTGTTGACATATGACGTGCGCCGTCTGTTAACTCAGTCTCTCCGAAAACAAAACATTTCCACATTGATGATTTATTCCCAAGTAAACGGCGTTCTCCTCATCATCTTTCTCTTGGCTGCTCGCCATCTGCCGGACGCTGTGTGACAGTGACACAGAATTTCAAACTAAAAACGCATCTAAAAGAGGATGACACGGTTCGATGTACACTTTGCATCGATGTTTCTTAATTGTTGCTTATTTAGTCGGTTTATCAGTCCAGATCAATGGATCGTTACACCCCTAATTAATAGTGCCTGTACCACTAATTCATCACATGTACCTTAAAACCATCTTCATGGTCACATTCATCATTATAGAACATCATACAGATTATTGACCATTATTAGCAGCTATTATATATATATATTGAGATAAACGGATATTCTAAGAACAATAAACGTAACATACATTATAACGTGATACATTTATTATTCTAACAATATAAATTATCATGTTTATGTTATAATGTGATGATTGCATTGTTCTAACACTCGAAAGTTTTCCCCTTCTAATGTGATAAGTGTATCGCGTTATACTGTGAAAATATCATAACAATAAACGTATCAACATAATACTGATCCATATTTTTATGTTCTAGAGTGACAGCAATACGCTTTCGTATAATATAGCATACACTTAAACTGATATTGATTTTTTTAATTGGGACTTTATTTAGGTGGCTGTAATTTCTTGCTGACCTCTTACCAACAGTTGATCTGACTTGCTTTCCATGTCAGACTTAAGCCTGTTTCTCTAAAGGACAGGTGTGCTGACTGTTATACACTGTCTATGGAAAAGTACCCCATACAACTTCACGTAAAAATATCTTAACTATCCCTTTAAGTATGATTATGTCCAGATGCCAAGATTTAATTTCCATTTCCAACAATTTTTGAAAAAGATAAGAGAGTGGACTATGATTATCAAAAGTAGCTCCTTGTTACTGAAGTATCACCTTCTGAGAGAAAGCAGCTGTTTTGTGTTGTTTCAATGCCAGGAGACTCTGGAGTGCGGCAGTTATCAAGGACATCTGACCTGCTTATCCTTTCATTCCTGGAGGGAAATTCAGGGCAGATCCACACAGCAGGAGGCAGGTGGATAGCAGAGAGAGAAAACGAAGGAAAACAAAAAATGCCTTCTGAGGGAGGAGGTGATATGAGGAGGGGTTATTGGAGGGGTGAAATGGAGAAAGGAAGGAGTGGGAGGGAGGGATGCACCGGCTATAATCTGAATCACATGGCAGATCTTAAAAGACTGCTTCTCTCCTATAATCACTGCATTATAGCTTTTGGGCTTCTTGTGTTATAAAGCTCTTTAGCATCAGCTTCTATTTTATTTAAAGGCAAAAGCAAAATAGGGTGGAGTACATTTCCTTGTCCAGTGTTGGTCAAGGATGTTTGTGGAAAAAACTAGCTGTAGTCTCGCAAAACATCCACAACATTTTCATCTGCTCATTGTGGTTTGGCAATGCCATGCGCAGTACATTTTAAGGGGGATGTTATTCAAACTAAACTATGCAATAGATTGATAGCTATCTGCTTGACTGAAACATTTAAACAAGCCTTTCCAACACTTTATTGGATGAGTGCATCAATTGCTTGGCTGTCATTGGTTTCTGGCTGAGGTTTTGGGGAATAACATGGGTGTGGTTCTGAATTGTTGCTTTTATTTCTTCTCAACTTTTCACCATAATCAGTTTCTGGAAAAAAGGACACAGGAAGTGGGCCATGTAGTCAAATAATCAGTAGTCAATAATAATACTTCAGTGCCAGATTTTAGTAGTTCTCAGCAAGGTTTGGAAGTTTTTTGAGGTAGAAATGTATGCTTTCATCGAAGTGTTTGTTTGTCGGCCATATTTTAATCTTACAGTGCTGAATCAGTTTTCAAATGGGTTTTTCTAGAGTTAAGGGGTTTTGATATCAGGGAGCCAGGCCCAGATCTGACTACACTTGACCCCAAAATCCAGTTGGTTTGATCAGTGCAAACACAGCACACCTTACTTGGCCAGGTAGACTGATCCTTGCCTAAGTGTTCTTGAAAAGTTGGTCTTGTGTATGTTGTATGTGCTCTCTTGTAAGGTACGCATCAGGTGTAAACACCAACTATACCAAAACATGGAAGTGGACTGCTATGTTCATGACTACAGTTATGAATTTGTCTCAATTTGATACTGATGTCTTTATATTAGACAGTTGGGCAGCCTGCTGCAAACAGATTCATATCCTGCTTCGCTGCCACCTTCGACCTGCAGCTGGAGCTCCGGCTGGAGGTGGAGAGCACCATGGCCGACAGCAGTGGGTCCTCTTCCCGCTAGGAGCAGAGCTTTGGCTCAGTGCTCTGCCATAATGTAAATTACATCACATGGATGAGTCTCGACAGGGGCTGAGGAGAAATATCTGGGCACTGGTTAAAAAGAGGAAGGTTTACCACATTTTATCTACACATACTACCTACATTGTTTTGATGCAAAGCTAGTTGAAAATCGGCAAAGTATATCAGTCAAAACTGAACCAAACAAGCAGGCAGAACAAAAAACACCTGGGAATGGACTGTGCACTGGTCTGCCAATGTCTTAAATCTGATATTGACCTGACAGTCTAAATATGGAATCGCAGATTCCTCCTCAGGAACACCAGACTGGCATTAGCCTTTCATTATGACTTCTGCCTACATTTTTGTTTGCAGAAACATGTGAGCTACTGGAATAGGATGATCCACCACCTTTCACTCACTTGTTGACTGGTATGGATGGAAATGTCATTTTACCCTGAGTCTTGGTTCGTCCCTTGTTCCTCATGAAACAGCCAGCCTATCAAAGCTAGGACACTCCAAGCCAGCCCTGCATCCTTTCTGTCAGGGCAGGGCAGGTCTCTGCAGGGATTTATCATTCCCACTGCAGGCATAGGGGATTTGACACAGGGTGTTGTGTGTGTCTGAGACAGAGAGAGTGAGAGAGAGGAGGGACAAGAGAGAGTGCATGTGGCAGCCGTGGCTCAGCTGGTTAGGGAAGAGAGAAAGAGGCTGGAACAGATTCATCCCAAGGCTCTTTGCCCTACATGCATTTACTCACACTCACACACACACACACACACACACACACACACACACACACACACTCATACACATACTGTTGTGTGTTCATTTGCTTATCTTTGGCAGTGTTGGGAGTACAGCACAGTCTTTTCTGTCTGGGAAACGGTCATCAGCCTGTGGGAGACATTGTCCGCTACCAGATCTCAGACTTCTGTCAAGGGACTTTTTTCTCTTAGAAGCCTCTTTTTACTGTTTAATCAATTCACTATCATTTTGTCTGACAATAGAAATGTTTTCCTGCTAAATATAAATCTGGTCTACATACGCTTTGAACTCCGCCTCCCATCACCTTAGACAAAACAGCACATCATTTGATTGTATTTTCTGCAAACAACTCT
This sequence comes from Plectropomus leopardus, assembly GCF_026936395.1. Classification (NCBI taxonomy): domain Eukaryota; kingdom Metazoa; phylum Chordata; class Actinopteri; order Perciformes; family Serranidae; genus Plectropomus; species Plectropomus leopardus. Next base: position 19,025,615 of record NC_142176.1, on the reverse strand, counting down.
GGGGTCATCCTTATCTCCTGCTTTTGTTAGTTAAACAGTTTCCTCTCTATTTATATCTCTCCACATTTTTGTTTCTTTTTTTGCTTTGGCGTAAAGTAAAACAGTGTATGGAAAAGTAATTCATGTAACTCATTTTATCAACCTGTGTAGTGTTTTCTACATTCAAGGATTCATCTTAGCAAGCCTCAGATCCACTGTTTTCTGCTTGTTGGATTGCTTAAGCTGCTAGAGTTGAAACACGCAGTCTTCAGTTAAAGAACTATTATTCATGTGCAGATTCTCTGCTTTTTACTTTTTCTAAATCTGCTATACAGCATCTTGCCTAAATATTGGCTTGCATATGTGCTCAACTGCCCTTCTGTATCATGAAACAAGATCACCAAAGACAGTACACTACCAGGGTTTCCCGCACATTTATTTATATGGTGGCCTACCATGATAGCATCTGCTGCCATGGTTATAATTAATATTTTTGGAGCTGGACCAATCTATACGGAGCACTGTTGGATACATACATAGCATTCGGTTATTATTGCACCACACTCCCGGAGCGCGCAGCGTACTTGGGGCTCAGACGGAGCAGCAGAACAGCAGGTGCAGTGAAAGTGAAACTTAACCAATCTTTGTGAACAGTCTCAAAGTATGCTTTCACTTGTCTCTGCAGCAGCTGCTTCGCTCATCCATCGATCTGATCTGATCAGCTTTAATCGGATGAACCGATCAATTATCCACTCTGCCACTCAAATCCCACAAACTACTGTTGAGGAAAAAAAAGAACTCATGAAGAGTTCTGCCTTTGCTGTGTAATGGGGGCAGGGCAGAGAGGGATGAATACGATACAGTTTGCAGTCAAATTGCACATTGTGTAACTTGCAGAATAAGTAAATGACGATGAAGGTCGAGTTACAGAAATGTTTCAGTACATTTATTTATTTTGCAAGATAGACAATGTGAGGGCGTTTGTCTGCAAATTGTTAATAGCTTAAAGAGTATTTTTGAATATTTTAAATATTTTTTTCATATTCCAAGTCTGATGTTTGAATATGCCTTAAAATTAAAAGGTCATTGTTTGCTGAGAGAGTGAAATTAAAAATCAATTTCGTAAATCAAACAAAAGTAGTTATCACGACAGGCCTAGTGGTATGCCCATAACATATATCATATATGTGTCATCTAGGTCTCACATTTCTGGTTTACAGCAAAACAGGACCCGAAACTGCCTGTCAGCTGAGTCAGTTCTGCGGGTTGTGATCTCTCCCCACATCACAGCATGCTTACATATTCCTTTAAAATGCCTGCAACCTCTTTTTTGTTTATTTTGTTTTGTTCATTTTTCCTTGTATATGAATATAAGCAAATTTTAATTTTCATCTGTGTACATATACAGTATGTATGTTACAGTGGGGGTTGGGTGGCTCAGGGTCCCGTTTAAAAAAGTTTGGGAAACGTCGGCATAGAGAATCAAACATGACTGATTCTGTTACTGATTAAAGATCCACACTGTCACTCCTCCAAGTTCTCTTCTCCTGCTTGAGGTATGGATAAGGGAAGTAAAAACTCAAAGTAAACAGGTAGTGGCTAGCAGTTGTTAAGTTAATAGCATAACAGCGAGGGCTGTTAAGGGTTAGCATGGATACACACATTGTTACACCCCTATTTCAGAGCCAATTTGCAGATGCTTCAGTTCTCTGTTGTGTTGCTGTTTGTGACTGAAAAAACTTTTTTCTTCACAGATATCAACAAAGGAAAGCTTTGATGCCGGTTGTATTTTGTTAATACAGACCTGTTCAGCTGTCAGTCCTATTTAACCTTTTTTATGTGGGCTTATTTGATAATAACTTACCACTATACAACTGTAGTCATAACAAAACTCTTACTTGGTATCTACAGATACTGTAAAGGACGTGTTCTCTCCTTTCTAACTTTGAGTTCCCAGGCTTCTGAAAATAGCATAATGATGTTCACTCACTTATAGTATGTACACTACTGAATAACAGGATGGTAAGATTTCATTACAGATTTGTTCTTTGCACATTGTAATTAGTTCATTAGGTGCATCACAGGGTGTAAGCTTCCTCTCTAGTAGGGGTGTTGAGGAGGTCTTTTTATAGATGTCATTAGAAGTCATTCATGTATTATCTCTCTGTGCTTGTGCATCTTGTTAAAGAATGCATGCACCCCGGCCCTATCTCTCATCTCTGGGGGGAATGGTAATTATGTTGCCAGTTAAGTGCTGGGAAAATGGCCGCTCCAACAGTAACTCATTAATTCACTATAGATTCTGCCCCACAACATGCCTATTGTAGCAAAGTCCTCAGAAGGCTTGGGAATGCTGTTGAGTGGGCTTGGCACCATGTGATTGTACAGACTATGAGTTGTGGTTCAGAATTGCGTAGCTTAATAGATGTTGTGCAACTTGAAATTTGAAAGTCATAATGTTATTATTTCTGTCGAGTATTCCAACTGTCTGCTGCTCCAAGTTCATGTTTGAACATTTAAATGCTGCTCTAACACTATAGTCACGTGTAGTCTTTTTAGTTACATTGTTGCAGACGAGGCTCTCTGCATATGTCCTTGCTGGTAGTAGTTCATTTTGGTCATCCTGTGTGTACTCTGGAGGTAGACAAACATGAGCAGACTGAAAGAACCCTCGCTGAATCACCCCTTTGTTAAATATGTGTGTGTGTGTGTGCTTGCTTACCCATGTGGCACAGTGGGGCCACATCCACACTAATGTTTTCATCTAAAACGCCGTCTTAAAACAAAAACAATCTCCATATACACAAGCGTTTTAGCATTATTTCAGAAAAACACACTGTGCATGCACGCTGGTGTAAACATGAAGCAGTGTCTACTTAGCAGCTAGTATCGCAATTACAGAAAAAATACCACAGAGTATATTAAAGGTAAGACCAGAGATTTCTGCGCTTGGACAGAAAATGAAGTGGAACTGGTACTGAAAGTAACATTATATTTGTAGGAATTTGTTTCAAATGTAAAGTTCATTATAAATCAAGTCTATTATTATTAAATCTATTATGAATGTAAGGCGGGCTCGGTGAAGGAAAACAAATTCTGAATCATTGTAATGCAAATCTCGCTCCATATTTCAGCTGTACCGGCAAAGTGCATTATCTGTTGCCAGAGGAAGTCATGAAAGGTGTACCCTCACAAGAATAATAACATCACAAAAGATATCTATGCTTAGCTATAATGTTTCAGCTTAACAGTTGTGACTAATAATAAGACCCAATTTAGGAGAAAATGCATCACTGTTTCCAGAAGTCTCCTCCTCCAAACTAAATGGGAGTCAGCAGTGTTTTGAAAGGACTCCATTTTAGAGGATCCAGACACTGAGGTATTGTGGAATCAAGTTGTAAGCAAAGCAATAGTCATGAATTTAAAAAGAAAACATATCATTGTGGAAACAGTCTAAGTTTCACCGCTGTCAAACTTGCAAATAATGTGAAGTGGAGAGCATCACATACAAACACCACACCACGACCTATCCTTAACCCTTACCCTCACAGCACTCATGCCACAACAGGAGTACTCATATTCAATTCAAATCAAACTTAATCTGTAGAACACATTTAATACAACTGCAGTTGGCCAAAGTGCTGAACAGGCACAGTATAACGAGAGAACTATAGAAAAAAAAACATGACAGATGACAGATCACAGCACAAAGGAGGAGTTGATCAAGGTTTCATGCTCAGATCAATCACATGCCAACAAGAAGAGGTGGGTGTTCAGCAGTGACTTAAAAGTTTCTATATTCTGAGCAGTTTTTATGTGGACTCATATAACCCTGCTGCTTGTCTTTTGTTTTTTTAACAACTTGTTATGTTCACCTGGTATAGTATGTTGCAATGAAAAGTTTGCATTTCCATGGGCAGTTCCATGCGGATACTAGCTGTTATTGCTGTTTTATTGTCAATTAAATGCTAAGAAAAGTCAATTTCTGGAGCCAACCGTGGGGGCAACAGCATCAAGATCTTTTTAACTCACTTACACAGCCTCTGATACAGTCACTGATACTTGCATATTGTTGTTATCGGATATCAAGTTTACTCAGTCCCTTTAAAATATCAAGTTTAAATCAGTTGTTTGTCTTGCCTTGTGTTCATAGTAGTGAGGCTGAAGAAGGGAAAACGAGTCGAGATGAAACAGAGAGGGAGGTTGAGGCAGAAAGATCCAGAGTGTGAGGAGAGGAAAAGGTGAGGGAAACCGTTTGGAATTAGAAACAGGCAGAGCGAGAGAGAGAGTTGGGCCTTGTCTCCTTATCTGCACATTCCTGCAGTGTGTGTGTGTGTGTGTGTGTGTGTGTGTGTGTGTGTGTGTGTGTGTGTGTGTGTGTGTGTGTGTGTGTGTGTGTGTGTGTGCGTGTGCGTGTGTGTGTGTGTGTGTGTGTGTGATGGGAGGGGTAGGGTGGGAATACTGATAGCTGTGTGCGCGGTGATTGGATGAATCCAAAGGTTCCAGTGCTGGATCTGGTTATCTTTCTTAATGTCTTGGCTTACACTTAGTTTCCACAGACAGAAAAACAAAGTGTAGTGGGTGTGTCTGTGTTTATCACTGCTTATGTACGTTTAGTATGCACATTTCATTAAGTTTGGCAGATTTAGTTCTAGTCATACTTTAGTTTAAATTATGCCTAAATGTTTTATTCCAGTTTTAGTTGATGAAAAGTCATCCCTTTTTAGTCAGTTTTTAGTCATTACTTTTAAACTGTTTTCCCTCTTTAAGCTAATTCAGTAAAGCTAATGCCAGAATCAGAAATTTGAGTCAAGGCGACAGGTTGTATTAGTTGTTGAAATGTCATTCAGCCAGTTTTACTCATCTGTTGAAGCTCAGAGCTCATACCAATCATAGTACATTAGCATAGTCCCCTCTTATCAGTGACAACAAAACATACATTTCATCACAGTTTTTATTAACAAATATTTATTTTTAGCTTGTCAGCATCTCGTCTTAGTCATGGAAAAAATGTTTTTTGACGAACATTTTTTTCTCAAAATTTACTTTAACAAGTTGACAAAATTCACACTCACACATGTCTAGACAGTCTGCTAAATAAAACAATGAAAACAAATGTTTATCACAAATGTGTTGTTTTACAACTCAGTATTTTCACACTCATATGAACTCAACTGGCATAAATTAAGTAAAAGTGTGATAAACCCATAAATGCTGATAACAGCAGCTGTTAGATAATCAGGCTCTACTCTTTAAGTGATCTCCTCCAGTAACTCTCCAGTTGACCAAGACGTCAACCAAATGTGACCCATTTTAGGTTATTGAATTTGATTTGATTATTATTATTATTATTATAATAAGAAAAATAACCATAGTTTAACAACACGACTAATCACAGTAAGCACAGACATATTCATGCATTAGATTTATGTTATTGGGTGTCAGTTTCAGCCTCAGACCTTTACCATCTACACACCCCAAATGAGAAAAAGTAAACTATTACTTTAAGCAAAATATCTTCCAGCTCTTAAATACACTCACAGCGCTTGTGAGGGTGGTCCCTCAAATCCCTATAGTGAGAAGCACTGCCTGAGAGGGTATGTGAATCTTTGAAGTTTGTGAGAAACCCACAGCGTGAACTAAACCAACAGAAATGATTGTTGGAACTTGGAAAGTCAGAATCCCACCAGAAGTTACCACTCTGTGACCTCAACGCTGCCCGTCTCTCTAGGCTGAAAACAACCAGTGTGGTAGAGCTTGGAATGACTTTGCTGCTGGGGAAGCTGCACATGAGACGCTAGCCGAGCCCAACTGTGAGTCTGGGTCAGCGGATAGCGAGAGAGAACAGCCCGCTGCACATCAGCTCTGTGGAGCTACACTGAAAATCATCAGAGCCTGCACCTGACCCAGTGGCTCCAATGAGGCTTTATTCAAGGAGACATACATTACCTCTATGATTTACATATGATTCCTGTGATTAGATATGTAAGTTTTAAATGGATAGTACATATCATCAAGAAAATCAAGTAAATTGTTGAGTGTGTAATAACTGTCATATATTAGTCAGTGGGCTCCTTTGTCAACCCTGTTTGAAGTATAACTCTGCAGAACCACGCATTACTTTTAATCAAGTTTTATAAACATTTAGCATAGTGTAAGTGCTTTAAGTTAATTAATCTCCTTATCAACAACTACAAAGAACCATGAATGCAATTTCCACAATTTTGATTTTTAATAGCTAAACTGATGAACTGATTTGGATCAGTATTTCTTCAAGGTTTGAATTAAGTTGATTGATGGAGCGCATTTTTGCAAAGGCGTTAACTGCCTTAATCTAATTTCGTCTAAATGGGAGTATTTGTACAATGTAGACCCACAAAGCTGTATACCTCAGAGATAACTGGTGGTGTGTGGGATGATGAATGGGCAAACTGGGTAACAAAGGTGATGGTTGGTGATTTCAGCAAGGAGTCATCAGTGACCATAATTGTATGTTATCAAAGGTGTGATAAAACATAACAAGACTTATTAGCAGCTAAACTGGCAGGCAGCTGCAACAGTAAAACCCTTTTCCCACCAGAATTAGTGCGTGCATGCAGGTTTTTCAAACACTTGTAAACCTGCTAAAAAAAAAAAAAAAATTGTAGACTGCTTTCCCACCGCCAGTAGAGCAGAGCTGTATACACAGAGTGTGCCTTTTGTATGTTTATATGTGTGATTTTGTTTTGGTGTGTCCAAGCGACATCACAGATGGACTGGAGGAAGGGTAAACAGTAGAAAGCAGCATGGACAAATGTGTGTGCAAACTTAAAGGTGGTTACTTCTCGTCACATATCTCTTTCTTATTCAATCTCTCCTTAAACTTGGTGAAGACTAATATGGATCAATGTTTTAGTGCTGCTTAGAAGGAGATGGACAGTAAATAGTGGAGGTGCATCTTTGCGTCTCACCAGTGAAGAAGCTGAAAATAGCTTGTTCACCCAGGTTTTGTGTTCCAATCAATGGTGATTGGAGCTGGAGGCAATAAGTACTCGTGACTACTACAAATTTGAGTGTGAACGCTCATTGTACCCGTTCTCATTGTGTGTAAGACCCCTGCTGTGAGAAACATTCTCCCTGACATCTCAGGGGCTGTAAGCAGCATAATAAAATCTTGGTCGACTGAAATTCTACCTTCCTCTTAAAATTGATTGGTTGAAAGGGGAAAAAAATCTCCACATTATCGATTGATTAACTAAATCAGCCACAGTATTTTAGTATTATTTGCAAAGGGGGTTCCACATATTTATGCTATACGACAAACGGCAGCAGTGTAATGAGGACTGATTTACTCTGCCATCCAATCACAGTGGAGGAAGGACGGGACATGCGCTGATAAACAACAACAATGGACGATGGCTTGCCACACAGACTGGCAGTTTCTTCCTTTCTCCCTATATGCTTCATTCTTCCTTTTATCCAGAGCAAGTGCCAGAGCAAGCACTCTACCTTGTGCCGGCATTTTTAGTTCCAGAGATATTCCGTATCATAGCAACCGGATGCAACCACTCCCAGCTGAGCATTTTCAAAAGAGCGCTTAGCGTTTTCAGCTGGGAAAAAAGCGCTTTGGTGGACGTGTGGCCTTATCAAGGTAACACAAGTGCTTGTGTGCAATGAGAATTTAGACGGACAAGAGCGTAAAGACCAACCAAACGACCAAACAACCAGAAAGAATCAGCCCTAGACATCACACTGTTATCAGTTCTCCATCCATCCGTCCTTCTATCCATTTCACTCTGATTTCATGAGACAGCAGCAGTAGACTTCGTAGGGAAGCATGGCTCAGATTAACGTTTTAATCCAAAAGCCTGGATTATAGGTTTTGTATTTTATTCCTACCCTCACTATACTAGCAGTGACTCTGTCAGATAGTTTTCAGTCAGAGGTGTGTGTGTGTGTGTGCGTGTGCGTGTGCGTGTGTGCATTTTATATGCTATGTTAAGGAGAGTCCTGGTGGAGGGGTTTTAAGGGAGCTGTGTGGCAGAGTGGAGCTGCTGTTTGAGACTAATTAACTCAAGCATATCTGAGCATGTCAGCACAACAGTACATCATTGCTGACTGAGTCTCTGCATCATCATCATCATCATCATCACCATCATCATCATCATCATCATCATCGTCATCTGCCTATTGGCTACTTGCCCTCATCTGCACACCCCATGTGTGTGCACACACTTGCAGCCTGCTCTCCTCCCATCACAGTCACAACTAGAGGTCAACCTATAGTGGATTTTCAAAGGCTGATATAATAATGATAATTTGGAGCAGGAAAAAGCTGATCTCCAACCCCTCACGTAAAGAAAAAATAAACTGTCAGACTTGAAAAGTCACAACCTGCCCTTAGAATGGCTACTACTGTTTAATGCTGAAGGTGACTGCAGATCTTTTGGTGTGTTTTTTCCATGTGTGCTTCACAGGACAGCACGGTACACTAATCTGAAGGACAGAATGTAAAGCTTACATTAGAGGCTTTGATGCATTTGCATGTGTTTGCTGTTGAGTGCTTGCCCTCCAGAAAGAGCATGTGCGTGCGTCTCTAATTACGTGTTGTTTGAGTGTACTGCTGTCCTGCTCTTTCCTTTGGGTCTGGTAAGAAGGGAGATACCATGGATACAATTGCCCCAGTGACAGGGAGAGCTGCTGGATAGACTGGTGGTTCTGTGAGATGGCAGTCTAAATGTTGATCTCAACTCTTCTCTTCTCCTCATCAATGCATCTACTCAGGTTTAGTTGCAGTGTTCTGAACTCTTTACAAACACCATAATGACATGTTAACTGTATTTATTTGCATGATAAAAGGCTAAATTTCTAACCTTTACAGATGAGTATTTGTGGTTAAAGTTAAGCATGTGTGTTTTTACAGAAATATCTGATATCCATGAAGAAAAAAAATGGGTACAGTGTGTCCTTGGTGTATTTGAATGAGAACACAGTGACGTCACATCGGGAGTGATTTCTAAACTGCTTGTTTCAGAACAGCACTACAGGGCAGACCAGCCTACAACTGAATTACTGGGTAGTCTTATTTAACAGTTTGTGTGTTAGCAGGCACACCAGAGACCCAAATATTTGTGCACATGTACTAAAAAAGTGGGTATTTTATAATAGGGCCCCTTTAATATCAGTGTCTAACAACATTGGTGGCCAGCTGGTTGTTTTAAGAGGATAAAAAGAGGTGTTGTGTCAGTATACCGAGTGCCGTAATCCTCCGGTGCAGTTAAAGGAGTGTCATAACTCTCTCTCTCTCTCTCTCTCTCTCTCTCTCTCTCTCTCTCTCTCTCTCTCTCTCTCTCTCTCTCTCTCTCTCTCTCTCTCTCTCTCTCTCCATCCATCCATCCATCCATCCATCTCTCTCCACCTCTCACTCTATAGTGATTAAAGCAAATAAAAGCCTGTGCAATTAATTTAAGTTTTACAGTATACACACCACTCCATTCACATGGGTACAGAATGAAGTATTCAATTGGTATCAGTATCATGTTAAAGGTACTGGTATCAGTACTGGTATCATAATTTTTGAAACAATACGGAGCCCTAATCTAAATGTAGCTGTGCAATGTGCTAACAGTTCAAGCTATTTGTCCTTAAATAAATGCTGTAACATCTAGGGACCAAGGGAAGTTCCCATGTTTTGCTTGTCACTTGCTAATAAAAGTAAACGGGTTCAGCCCTGAAGTTAGCAAGTGGAGTTAGCCTTCCATTGGAGCCTGACCAGGCTCACTTAAGGTGGACTGTTAAGGTAGACCACCAACAATCATTTACTGTTTTTTTTGGGTTTTTTTAAGTATCGGTTCAGGCACAGTCAAATCATAGAGAAAAAACCCAAATGATACAGAACCTCAGAGCATACTGGAAGGAAATTTTCAATAGTGTGCACAGTGATTTTTTTGGAAGCTGAAGCTATTTCCTGCAAACAGGAAGTGAGTGTTTTCCTGTGGGTGATGTGGCTGCTCTTGCTTACATCCTGCCTCAGGCTATCAGAGAAGAGCAGGCACACTGACCTAAAGCTTTGTCAGGATTTTACCTAACATGTCGTCATTTAGACACTTGCTGCCCCATTGCTAAGAATTTCTACTTCTGAACCTCAGAATAAGCAGGTGTGAGTGATGAATTGTTCTTTCTTAATGGGAAAACATGTCAGGCCTCACCCTTTCTTTCATCCTTTTTTCCCCTCACTTCTCCCACATCTTCATCCTGCGTGTTTTTGTCAAAAAACTCATCTAAGACTTTGTATTTGATACGCCCACTGTGTGAAGCATTCCTGTGGTTCAGATGAAGGAAAGTTAGATGAAGGGAAGTGGTGAGTAATGGGCTCCTGGACAACTGTTTCACTGGTAAAGCACTGATAAAGAGCTTGTATTATGCTTCCCCCAAACCTCCTTAACTTATGACATTACTCTCATGATGAACTCATTGTCACCAGTTTCTTAGTCAGCTTCCAATAGTTAATTCTTTAGGGCGAGAAAAAAACTAGAGATGGTTGGGGATGTGTTTAACTGCATACTTCTTTGTGCTTTTATTGTGTACTCAATGCCGCCCACCTGGTTATGTGAGCCAGACCCACATGTTTGTGGCTTGTTTTTCCTCCTATTTCCCAAAAGTTTAGTGATGCTAATCAGCTGACTTTTTGCATGGTTACAGAATGGATTTGCTTACAGTGTACTGCTCTGTTTATGTAGTTGTGTAAATGTGAGCATGTTTGAGGACTGAGAGGCACGTGTGAAGACTCGCATACTTGACATGACCCTATTTATCATAGCTTTCTGCAGCAGGTTATTATTGTCCGTTTCATCGCTCATTTTTCCAGTCCGTTCATCAGTATGCCCCGAAGAACTGGATTAGTCTGCCTTTGAAGAGCCTGAGTGAGCTGTTATCTTCTGTTCTGGACTGTGTGTTATGGTGGGCTAGGCAGGGGCAAGCCAGGCTGGCTGTAGCTCTAACAAAGAAGCCCTGTAGTGTTAGATCATGGCTGGGCTGTGTGTATGTGTGTGCACGAACAAGTACACATGTGTGTGATTGGTGGCTGCTCTTTGTTTCCAAGCCCTGGGCCTTGCTGGCCAGAGCTCAAGCTTGACTAATATGGATGTATAAATACACTAGGCTGCCGTCAGTTTGTGCAACATCAAGCACACCATTGTTTCGCCCAACTCTGTGACTTCAGAGATAAACCACATCCTTTGTTCCTGTCAGTATTTTTATTATTTCTTTACTCCAAAAACGAGGCACACTTGTGTCGTTGGTTTTGGCCTGAGATTTTCTTTTTCTTCTGATCTTTGTTTTTTCACAATCTTAAATGTTCCTGTAACAAAAATACATGACATAACCAAATCAAACCATTTGACACCGAACTACAACTATTCCCCACAGAAAATTTGTCGTTGTGATTTTGTGTTTTATAAATGTTGAGATCACGTTGACTTGCTCAACCACATCACATTTGAGTTAGCTGCTGAAATTCACTCGCCTGGAGTAAATTGTTTGTTTTCTTGTCCCATCTCAGTAACACTAAGCTAACGCGTCACTTGTGCTCTGTTAGTGTCTGCTTTCTACCCTGCTCATACCTCACACTCAATCAGCCAGCCTGTTAATCATCACTTCACATTGCAGTGATTAATTACTGTAATAATCTCATCTGAGAGACTGAGCTGTAGTCCCAGTGGAGTAAATATCCTAAGCAGCCTGGTTCTCTGCTTAATCTTTTCGGCTGTCATCAGTTTACCTAGTATCTAAACACAGCAGCCTGCATTATTCTTTTGAGAGACTCCACTTTTGTGACAGAGCTTTGCAGATGTCTTCATCTGTAGAGATTCAGCTTTTCTAGGTAAAGGTAATGAGAAATGGGAGGACCCTTTTTTTAAATATCAGTTTTCAGTCAATGCACCTAAAATAATGCAAAAATTTGCCACTTTGTTAGCATGTAGGTCACCGTCTCATAGCCACGATAACTAGAGAAACATACTTTGCAAGATGGCTAAGTTACTTATAGATTTCAGGTGATTTACCATGCTGGCAGTAAATTTGTGATGTGCCAGTTTCCTTTGCCATATCTGGCACTGGACTCTGTTGAGGGTCATCTTTGTGAATTTTGAAACTTGAACTGTCATCACAAAGCTAGAAAAGCACAAAGCTATGCCTATCACTAAACTTAAATGTCCTCATCTGAGTAACTAATAATGTCAGTACGTTATGAATTATGTTGGATTACAATTTCTTAATTCAGGATTTCACACATTCATCTATTTGAGACGGCCCGCTATGATTAAAACATCAGCCTCTACATATCAGTTTTATATTTCTGGACTTGAACTGTTCATTAGGAGCGCTACTGGAATGAATATGCCCCTCGGTTATGAATTGTACCACAGTGTCAAAATACAGAGTGTACTTAACCACTCATTGTGGTGCGTCCAAAGGCTTACTCTCACTCACTTTGCAGCAGCTTCTCCTCTTGTCCAGATCAGTATTGACCAGATCGACAGACAATTATCAACCTCTCGACTCAAACTCTTCACATTGCTGCTGAGGAATGAAAGACTTCATGATGAATTTCACCTCAGCTGCATTCACTGACCTGCAAAAACATCTGGATTTAAAGTGAATGCACAGAATGATGCACACAAGATTTAAAAAAAAAACCAAGACACCAACAGCCCTCTTTCTCCTAGTCAGCTTTGTTGGTAATCATATAGAGAAACAGAGCAGTCAAATACTTATTTTGACATAAATTGCCATGGCAACAATCAAAGCTTTAAAGCATTTGTGTTATCCCTACTGCACATACTCCTTTGCACAATATAAATTACTTTTATATGTGATTAAAATGGTCATTTAATTAATTAAAACTAAATAAAGTAACAGTGTGAACAAATAAATAACACTTTTAAGGGTTTTTGATATAATGGTATGTACAACAGCTATGCTGTAATATGCAGTATATTTGACAGAAAATAACGCTTTTTTTTTTCTTTCCAAAACACATCCCCACTCATCTGTTCCGCAGAAATTTAATCGAAGCTATTCTATTCATCTGTAAGACTCCGGTCTTTCTTGTGACTCACTTGATCTTATGACCTCTTACTGGTAAAAGCATGTCTACGCCTTGATGGCTCATACACTCTCACGTACTGTAAGTCCTCCCTTGCAGGGCTTACAGTCAGTGTGTAGGGGTGTGCATGAGTTGGACTCCACTGTTTTCAGAGGGTTTAGATTTGGTGGAGCAAAATATGACTCACATGAAATGTTTACAAGTTGTTATTACCTTAGCTCGTAGTGTAATGGTTAGCATTAATGCGTGCCTATGTGAGACAAGGACAGAGACAAAAGAAAGGAGAAGAAAAAGGAACATGTCATTCAACATGTCATTCTACATTTTATGAGCCCTGCCCATTGATGTTGTATGTGTGTGCTGTACAAGCAGCCCACAGCCTTGCTCTCTTCCTCCTCCTCCTCCTCCTCCTCCCTTTCCCTGCCTATCAGTGGAACCCACAGTTCAAGGACAAGGCCACCTGCCTGCCTGACCGCCTGGTCACATGACCCCAGCATGCTGTTGTTTCTCATGGTGTAGCCCCCCTCGGTCTGCCTGGACTGTTGGATGAATGAATGGATGAACGGGTGGATGAATATATCACAAAACTCTTTAGAGGAATGGATGTGTTTGGGAATGTCGGGGGGAGCCGTGGTTAAATGGGTCAGGTCCCCTCACACAATAGTGGCGTTACTGTGGGAGTCGTAGGGGCAGACAAGGGAGGGGGGAGGAGGGGAAGGAGGGAAAGAGAGGGGGAACACCCAAACCCTTTGCGCCAATTATGGACATAAATAACATCCACACAGAGCTGCCATGGAAATTAGGGTCAAAGGGTTAACTGTGTATTCTCGGGGTTCAGGCCAACTGAACTGAGCAGAATGAATGGAAAAGATTGAAGCACCAACACAGAATAGGAGACCTACAGTATGTGCAGCAGATTACTGCCTACAGGATCAGAGGCCTATACTAAGATGATGGATTTAGACAGAAAAAAACCTTGTGTTAAGACCAGTCCAGGGGACTGAATGGGTGGTTGTGTGTTCTTTAGGTACCAGTGAGGCAATGAAATATGACCCCAGATGTCCAGTTAAGTAACATCTTGATGCATTTAGGGGCTTATCGGGTGTCCAGACACTCATCAAGTCTGGAACATTACCATGGCAGCCACTATTTTAGCTTGCGTCAAGACAGTTACAAGAAAAACAGGAAAAATGTTGCAATCACATCACCAAATAATCCACTAGGAAAAATATGTGCATGCATGCAGACCAAAAAATAATCTGACAATAGATTAATCACCCTGAGTTCTTTGAAAAATGTATGATTATTTTATTTCATCTTCATAAATATAAATATTTTCTGGTTTCTTTACTCCTTAATGACAGTTAACTGAATATATTTGGGTTGTGGACAAAACATGACCAATGACGACATAATTTTGGGCTTTAGTAAACATCATCATATTTCACCTTTCTCTTACATTGTATAGACCAAACATCTTATCAGGTAATCAAGAAAATAACCGATAAATTAATAAACAATGAAGAAAAATTATAAGTTGCAGGCCTACAATGCAGCACGTTCCTGAATTACATTGTGCTGCAGCAAAATTTGAGTCTGGTGCAACTTTTTGTGCCAGATGACCCTATTGTGTTTTGCTACATTTATGTTAGCTGTAACTACTGTAGGTCACCACATCTCCCTCTGGGTATTAAGATTAAACTTTAAACTATGTTAAGTTTAACTTGGACATGCGTTTCCAGCTTAATTGTGTCATTTTCAGTATTTTATATATTTTTTTGTTTTCTAAAAACACCACACACTGTCATCAGCTGCTGTCCTTATCCCATGCAGTTGGCAGCACTGCAGTGTGAACCTGCTGTGTGAACTGTGCAGTTAGTTTTAGGGAATGTGATGACAGTAATGATCATGATGATGTTGAAGATGATGGGTGAGATGGTTTGGGGATTAGGTGATGATTAAGGGGTGCAGGATTGAAATTATCACAATGATGGGGTGGACAGATGACATGGTGTGTTATTTTAAAAAGCTGATAATAGAAGTCATAGTAAATGAGCACCCTGCCATGTGTGAAGGTGTTTATGTCTTTTACTTCCCCTGTCACATTGGACTGTGCTCAGCACTCTGCCACAGACAGCTGTACCATCTCCCTGCAGGCAGACAGACAGACAGACAGACAGGACAGCAGTGATGTTTCATCAGCTGGAGGGAAGTAGTGTAAAGCTGTAATTTAAAGCTGAGGACACACAGCACTCTAGGAGTTCAAAAAAACTGCTTTGAGACCCAACTTAAGTGTGTGTTTGACCTAATATTAGTAACATTGTCAAAGTGGGGAAAAAAATGATTCACCCAAGTACCAGGATTTTTCTTTTATGATTTTTTAATTGATTTTTTAAAATGCCTTGATAGATATTATTCAAAAGAGGAGATGGAAATAAATTCTTTAATTGTGGAGATCTACGAATATTGTGATGTCATTGTGTCCTCTGACTGTTATATTCAACTCAAATTCAGCACCTTTCACACAGCAAGGTCACAAATTGCTTCACTGGAATAAAATTGATAGAAACTAGACCATTACAACATTAGCTATCTACCCCATCTCTCTGCAGTATATGATACTGCTGAAATCACAGTCCAGTGTTAAAAAGCAAAAATTGGAATTATGTTACATTGAATCACAATGCTTAGAAATTGCAACACACATTGAATCAGCACTAAAGTATCGTGATAGTAAATCACGATGTAAGCCTATTGACCTAACCCTAATTCTTATGGTGTTATATTTGGAATTTTCTAGCGTTTT
Source organism: Plectropomus leopardus (assembly GCF_026936395.1). NCBI lineage: Eukaryota > Metazoa > Chordata > Actinopteri > Perciformes > Serranidae > Plectropomus > Plectropomus leopardus. The sequence continues at coordinate 19,009,746 of NC_142176.1, read as the reverse complement.
CTGTGCTTCATGTGGAGTAAATAAAATTAAAGAAGCCTGTGCTAAAAGATGAATTATGTATAAGGAGAAACCTGTGTGATGTAACTGAATTAGAGAATGAGTGAAAGCAAAAGATGCCTGCCTAGCATCAGTTTAATCCAGTGTGGCAGGTCAGAGGAGCAGCTAAATACCTTCTTTGCTTCAGCTCTCTCGGATGACCCAGCCAGGAATAATATACGAATGCTCACTCAGTCTTCTGAGCCTCAGTCAGTCTCTGCCGGCTGTTTACTCATGCCGCTGTCATTCATAATCTTTTCACATGTGGACTTTCAGAACTCCAGGACTTAGTCGTGCAAATAAGCAATAGAGTTTACCTTGCTGGTAGCCACACAACAACTCTGTCTACTGGAACTGAACAGGATATGAGCGTGCATGTAGTTTTTAGACTGTCGCTCTTATCTAAAGCATATAAACAGTGTTTGGTTTGCAGAATTTTATGACTCAATGACATTTTGTGTGTGTTATATAAGTGTGTCTTACACACTGGTTAAACATGCCCTCATTGAGTTAGTCTTGCACTTCTTTATGGAAACAAGGCGATACAATAAGAAATAATTCAAACCATGTGTAAAAACATACACAGTAAATCTTCTATAACATAAAGCCAACAATTATTGTCTTCAGTTCTGTTTGTTGAGCTGTGTTCATACCTGTTGAAAAATGTGAAACACGTCCCTAGTGAGGGTGAGGTAATAGTAGAGTTTGCCACCTTACATACCTTTACAGTTACAACTAAAATTTCCAAGTTGTCTCAAAACCTTACAGGCCCAAAGCTATAATAACGGAGTATTATAAGCTTCACAAAGACAGCATTTGTTGCAGGATTTTTTTTAATAGACTGCATTTGGATAAACTTTATCAAATACTGATCCTTCCTTCTTGTTTCTTGTGTTGCAGAGTGCAGCGATGGAGGAAACGGTCATATGGGAACAGCACACAGTGACCCTTCACAGGGTAAGTGTTTACAACTCTTTAATCCACTCTCACCTCTCTTCTCTTTTATCTTTTTTCCCTCTCTGCCTGTCTCTGGCATCCTAATCCTGTAGTATGTCTTGTGTGTTCTTCACTTTTTCCTCCCTGACACTTTATGCCCAGCCATCTCTCTGCTCCCTCTGTACCGAGAGGGCCAGCTGCAGCAGCAGCAGGATGTGTGGTACTGAAACAATAGTCAAGGAACCCAGATGGCAGGAAACAAGGCTAAGGAAGACAGAAATCAGCATCTACATCCTTACTACTTCATTTCACTTCCTTCCTGTTGGCAACATACTCCTCTCCTTAACACAGCTCCAGGGAAAGAGGTGGATGATGGCTTTGGTCCATGTGCTCTTTATCCTGTGTAAAGTCACATGTAATTATGATAGATTGCACCGGTGCTTATAATTGATAACACCATCTGGCAACATCATTAGGTTAACTATTAAACTATAAACAGCCATATTCCCTGTGAGACAGCTGAAAACGAATGCATTTGTTGTCTTGTATGCTGAATGTCTGAATGTACTTTGCTCTGAGACAATAAACTGTAGTTAGTTGATGCTGTTGTGCAGTGGGATTGTGCAGAGCACCTGTCTAGACTGGCCTGCCTGCTGTAATCTAATTAGTAGCGGCTTTATTGAGGCTGAAGGAGCGACCCAGTGTGGCCTGCGGTTCTCTGCCTCACGGTTCTCCTGTGTTGTTGTGGTTGTAAGATTAGCCGTTTACATCACATGGCTTGCTCCCTTGGTGCTGGCTTTTACGAAGGCAAAAAACACAGCAGTCCTGAAAACCTCCATGGAGACCATTTGGAAAAGTAACAAAATAACTTGCAAATGCATAGCTTTGTTCCTGTCAACAGTACATTTCCCAGTCTTTTAAAGCCCATGGTGTTTTTTTTAATTAAAGAGCAGTTCTCTGATAACTAGCCTACAGAGAACCTGTTTTTGTTTACAGCAAGGCCTGGTAAAAGTTAAATGTATCTGCCATATATTCTGTATCAGTCAGTGTGTATTTCTGTGTTAGGCCCCAGGTTTTGGGTTTGGTATTGCCATCTCAGGTGGGCGAGACAACCCTCATTTCCAGAGTGGGGAGACATCGATTGTGATATCTGATGTGCTGAAAGGAGGTCCTGCAGAGGGACTGCTACAGTAAGTCTTTAACTGTTGCCATCAATACTTTGTGGGTTGTACGAGCACTGTTAGTTTTGACCTTAGAATTAGATAAAGTAAGCTCCTATTTAATATTTTCCCTGTTTGATTTTATTCTAAATTTATGTCTACCATCTTGGTGTGTATTGTATAGATTCATATAGATTGCTGCAGGCATTTAGACATGCAAACTGATTTTTTTTTTTTCCAGAGAAAATGATCGAGTGGTGATGGTCAATGCAGTCTCTATGGACAACGTAGAGCATGCGTATGCTGTGCAGCAGCTCAGAAAGAGTGGCAAAAATGCAAAGATAGTAAGTTTGACTCTCAAGATATTTACCAGACCTGAAATTGTTTTAATCACAGTAACCTCTGTGGGAAACCACAATAATTATCTCTAACACTCAAAACTTCCTGTCTATTCTAAGACTATTCGTCGGAAAAGGAAAGTGCAGATCCCTGTTTCTCGGCCAGGGGACAGGGAGACAATGTCGGAGCATGAGGAAGAAGACAGTGATGAGGATGATGGCTATGAGCACCATAGTGGTCGTGGTGGCCAAAGTGCCTATGGAGGAGCAAGTGGCGGTGCGGGCACTGGCAGGCGCCATGAACGTGAGCGTAGCAACAGCGGCAGGCGGGATCATAGTGCCTCGCGGGAGAGGAGCGTCTCACCGCGCTCTGATCGCCGATCACAAGCCTCCTCTGCTCCACCCAGGCCTGCCAAGGTCACCCTCGTCAAGTCCCGCAAAAATGAAGGTGAGTTACGCAATGTTCAAACACCAGAGGAGTTGATAATGCATATTGTGGATACGACAAATTCTGTAATTTCTCAGCCTTTCTGGAACTCAAAGTAAAGGTAAATCAGAACTCAAATGTTCATAGGTCTTTTAATATTATTTGCAGTGAACCAAGTGATGAGTTAAATTGATGCATCCTGTTAACATGACTTTATGTGTACTTACTTTGAAAGTAGAATACGGACTTCGGTTGGCCAGCCACATCTTCGTGAAGGACATCTCTCCTGAGAGCCTTGCTGCCAGAGATGGAAACATCCAGGAGGGAGATGTTGTACTTAAGGTGAGAGGAAAGAGAGGAGTGTTTGCATGAATGAGCCTAGGGGTAAGACATAGTTTTAAAAAAGGGTGAAACAAAGTCAATGAGGAAATAAACAAAGAATATTAGCTTTAAATAATTTCACAAATAGAATTAGTGAGGTTGGGTGAAAGAGAAAAGAGTATCAGGTTTTGCTGAAAACCTTCAATAGTCTACTGTGGTAATCTGTAAGCAGCTGAAAGTGGCTCGCAGAGTGAGGTCACAGTTCATTAGTATGCAGGCTCACCAGCAGGAATACCACACATTCCATTATTCCTTAGAATTTTTATCCACTCAAACTCAAAGGAGGGAAAAATCCTTCTCCTCATGTTACAGAGATGCATTCAAAATCCAGTTTACAGTATCAGTTGTTCTTAAAAGAGGCAAAGACATTTTCAAGTGGAAATGTGTTTGCCTGACAAAGACCATTGAAAAGAAATATCTAAATACAGATAATAAAGCTTTTCGGTATACAGTGTATATATGACACATCATTTCTGTGGCTCTTTGTCTCTGACAGCATTGATAATCCTAGTTATGTACATGTTTAAACTTGTTTATAGATTCGTAGACATTTTTGTTATTAAAGGAATACTTCATCTACAACATGACTGTTTGTATATCAGTTACTCACCCCATGTTACCTTGAATTTTGAGAAGACAACTTCATTTTTCTCTCATGCCTCCACGGGGATTGAAAACTCCAAACACAGAGAACATTCTTGATGAATCGATATCAAAACATCTGTTTACAAACTCTGACAAGTCATGCAGTATAATTCAAGTTTCTTTTAAAAGTCGTATGCTCAGTACTTGCAGTAAAACATGCATTCTCCCTAAAACCTAGCTGCCTGTGCATGTAAGTGCATGTGTTTAGGAAGTACTGAGCATATGACTGGATAAATTAGACTCAGATTATACTGTATAATACTCATTATACATGAGTTGTGTGAGAGTTTGTAAACTGATGTTTTGTAATAGTTTTACTGTTGTTAAACGCCCGCCTTCACTCTAATTCATCAAGATTTTTCTTTCTTTTCGGATTCTTCGTTCACTGTGGAGGCATGCGAGAAAAAGTTTGTCCTCAAAAATTCAAGGTAACACAGGATGACACAGGATAACTGATATACAAATGATCGTTGTCTTGGATAAGCATTCCTTTTAACGTGAAGGAGAACAATTCACAATTCCTCTCTGCCTTGTGATGATTTCATAGTTTTCAAAAGCCAGTTGTGGGGTCTACAGAAAAATTGTGACTTGTCTTTTCAGTTTTCATCCTGACGCTCTCCTCTTCCTCTGGCAGATCAATGGCACAGTTACAGAGAACCTATCACTAATAGATGCCAAGAAGCTGATTGAAAGGTCAAAGGGCAAGTTGAAAATGGTTGTGCAGAGAGACGAGCGAGCCACGCTGCTCAACATTCCTGACCTTGATGACAGCATCCCATCAGCCAATAACTCCGACAGAGATGGTGAGACAACAGACATGAAACAGTACCCTGATGCATGCATCTGGCACTTGATTGCACAAGCAGACTCTGTTTTTACAGAAGACACATCTGTAATTTCTTAAAGTCCTGAAAAAGATGTAAAAATGAGATCTTTTTTGTTATTTTAGCTGTGTCTTGAATCACATCATTGATTAAATGCTAATTCATATCTAATTTGTAATTTCACAGACATTTCAGAAATACATTCACTGACATCAGACCATTCCAATCGATCCCACGGGAGGGGTAGTCGATCACGTTCACCTGACAGGCCTGAGCCATCGGACATTCTCCGTCACTCACCTCGGCAGATCAGCAATGGCAGGTAAGCTAAGTAAAGATGCACACAAGTACACATCTGGCTGCAAATCTGGTGATGGGACACAGCTGTCGCACATGCTTCAGTCATACATCTAAACTCCCACCTCATACATCATGTTCACACTCATGGGTTAGTAGGTGCTGAGTAAGTACCTTGCACCACTAATGCATAAATCAATAGATAAAGACATTGCATGCATAAACCATCAACTCCCTTTGGAGCCATCACTGAGTTCCAATAAGGCCTTGCTCTGGGAGAAGACTGGTGAGGAGAGGAGGGATTGATCAACCTCCTCCTGGTCTTGCTTTGAAGTGTACTAGATATTTTAACAGTTTTCTGTTCAGAGAATCTCCTCCAAACTGAAGGGGGTTGTCTCAGCTTTATATAGTATCTCACATAAATCCTGCATAGCTATGTTTGATTAATATTCAACACAGCATTTGCTCTTGTTTTCATTACTCATGCAAATGACCTAAACATTAGTGCTTGAAATAAAGTCTATACTTTATAATGCATATTCGATGAATGCATAATTAAATCATAATTCATAGCTATTTTCTGCATTTTCTCTGTACACATTATGTGCTGTTCACTTAATTTATTTAAATGCCAATAATGTCTCTTTGTCCTCTTTTCTTACTGCCAGTTGGAGCTTTCAGTAAGTTATTTTCCCCGTAGTTTAGAGGTTGCATAGCTTCTTGTAGCTGGCAAATGCATAGATGGCAATGGAGAGCTAGAAGAAGACATGCAAGTTACTATCGTTTCGCTCTGTTAGTTTGGAGCTTGGGTATTGTATGCTTAATAGGCAAGAACATTATACTAAACCTGGTTCCAGATAATATAGCAGAACTGGGGAGTGAAACAGGCTTGGCACCTTTTGGAGCAGACCCATATTAATTATGTCACTGGCTGCGATGAGAAAAAACAGAGGCTATGTTGCTGGTTCCTTCTAACAGTAAATGGCTGTGTTTGATACTGTCAGTAGGGGTGGGTAATGAATCAGGCGCCCAAATCCTGGCAGCCCTTTAGCACTTGTTCTGGATTGAATTGTCTGAGTCTTGTTTAGCTAAACCGCTTTCTCCTCATATTTACATGGGCCTTGGGCAGGTTGAGAAATTAACTTTTCAAAAGTTTGAACATCTACCAGCCACTAACAGATAAATGTTCAAATTCACCAACAGCTCAATAGTTAATCCTAATGTTGTGTCTGAAACCACTCTCATACTTTACTAGTTTGTCTGGTGGTAAGTTCCCACCCTGGCCTTGGGTCTCAGACATAGTACGCTGTCAGTCTCCAAACCAAAAAACTATGCTACAGAAACCATGTCCAGAAAGAAAACCAACCAGAGTTGCTGGAGGCAGTCATTTTCAGTTTCATTTCTAATCAAAAAGAGGCGATTTTCTCCAGACTGTAATGGTGTTGATGAGATGAAGGTCTGACTATGTGAGATATGGGTGCCAAACATGATGTTTATGATAAATTCCCCCTGAAGGGTAAAATGTCTTACTGGAACAGGTATACAAAACCCAAATTTAGCTGAAAAACCAGCAGCCTTAATGATAGATATCTTGCTTTGATTGTTTTGCACAGACCCATATGTATAGCTTGAAGCTGCAGGATGTTAGCTCCCTCAGTAGTGTTTTTGGCTTACTAGTTGCTTGTCAGTCATGTCATATAACTAGATTAACCCCCAGTGCTGTCATTTCATTAGATAGTACATTGTGTCAGAATGTGGAGTAACCTCACTTGTTTCAATGCAGGATGAGGGCAGGTTCACTCTTGAACAGATTGCTTCCAATGTAAGTGAACGCATCCCTCTGATAACAGGCCAGTGTGTGGCTTTTTTTCATTTATCTCTGTTTAACTTCTGCTGCTATTTCCCCAATACCTCTTTTATCTTTGTGCACCAAATTGATGTCTGTCCAGAAGTGAGAAAACAAAATGTTAACTCATTTTATTTGTGAACATTTTGTATGACTGGTCAATCTGGTAAACACATGAATTGTCAAAAGAGGAGTTACACCTCCTTCTCATATGTTCGTGGTTAAGAAGTAACCGAGGAAACAACAGTCTGACTGTCACATCCCGGTGATGTAAGGCAATGTTTTTACTATCTCCCAGTTTAGGAGGGCGGAAAAGAGGAATTTGACATACTTCCCACAGTGCTTTGCCCCAAGCCAGATGGTTCGCTTAACCTGATTGGCTGTAGGGCTTAGAGGCATTCTTTTCCCTAGGGCATGACACTGTTGCATGTTTTTGAATACAACATAGCATCAGAAACACCCTTCATGCAAAGTGTCTCTCAGTGGGCATGAGTACACTTTGCACATAGGCACTCCTCAAGGAATTAAACAAAAACTCCTCTTAATAAGCATCATGGTTCAACTTAAAGATACATTTGTGTGAGTAATTTTTTTTTGTTTTATTTTTTGTGATAATGATATGCTTAATGTTAAAGAGTTTGTTTACAAGGGTGAAGTTTTTTTCTGCCGCACATTTTTGTTTTGCAAGAGCTGTCAGTTTATCAAGTCTGTTTTGTTATCCAGCTTGTTGATGGATATGAAATTATAGAGGCCTAGACTGTAATTTAAAGTAGAGACTCTGGTGTGGCCGTACCATATTTTGCATATTCTTTATAATGTCTGTGCAACCACATCTCCCTTGCGCCTTCACTTTTTCTGTCTCTCACTCCTTGCTCACTCTTGCCTGTACCCATACTGTAAGAATATGCAAGCGAGGGGATTGAACAAAGGCTTCTGTCAAATGGTGTTTGTCAGTGTGAAGCCTTTTTTAGCACCACTCTGCAGCAGCAACAGCAGATTTAGGCCACAACACTCTCTCTCAACCCTCTCTATTTTTCTGTCCCTCGCTCTGTTTGTTTGTCTCTCTCTTTCTCATTCATCCATTACACACACAGACACAAACACATAGTCTGTCTTTCTCTCTCTGCCATTGCATTTCTGTTACTCATCCTCGGGCTGCAGCTTTCATCTACTCTTCTTTCTCTACAAACAAATCCCATACACATCTCACTGATGCTGGAACTGCTGATATATTAAATTGCACAGATAAGATTCATGTGTAAAACTGAGTTGTAGTGAGAGATGCTGGACACATTCAAGGCTAGGGCAGCATGATTGTGGCCAAAATTAAAATCTTTGCATCAAAATAAGACAGGTCCTTACTCACAGTGCATCTCCTTGAAAAAAATATCAATAAATATAAATAAAACTCTACACCCCAGATTAAATCAACAGAGCACTACAACTTTAATGTTGCTTGCTACATTCTTTTGTAGCAGCAGCCACAGGTTTGAGTCCGACCTGCGGCCCTTTGCTGCATGTCATCCCCTCTCCCCCCCTTTCACTCTTAAGCTGTCTATAAATAATAAAGGCAAAAGCCAAAAAAAACTCTTAAAAAAACAAAAAAGTGTTCTTCCTCGCCTGAATTCAGAACATCTTCTAGAAGCAACATAACAATACTGTACACAAAATATAGGGTAACTTAAAGTAAATATGCCGTTACAGAATACAACCAAATAAAAAACACATTGTTTTTTTACACACATCTTTGGTCAACTGAAGTGCAAGTGCATTGGTTGTGTCCATCTTCCTTTTGGAGCTTGATGGATAAGCATCCACTGCACTATTTTTTATTTTATTTCACTTTTTTACTGAGATAACAGTATTGTGACACACTTTTCAGCGTTGCCGTCAAGGATGTCTGAGTTGATGCTGGACAAGGACAGGGATTCAGTGAGATAACCGCAACAGTGTTATTCTTCTTAGCCTTCTTCTGTCTCCATTGTTCTGCAGATTGTGATGGTTTTTTCAAGTTGTTTAACAAGCTAATTGTGTTTCTTTGCGGCACAAACACAAGTCTCATGCACTCTTTGCATAAAATTTGTTCTCTCCTAAATCCGAAATACTACCAATCAACTGATGATGGAGGACCATGGGACCATGAACGATTGGCTTTTGTCTGCCTGTCTGCAGTAACAACATTCAGCAAAGTTTATCATGGACTGCTGCAGCAGGGTTCACAGGTAGCGGCATTACAGCTCTTCAAAAGTGGAGGCTGTTTAGAAAGCACTTGATTTGATTTGCAGCAGAGTTTTCTATGAGCAGAGCACGCATTTTAAATGTCAATAGTTTCAGTCGATCATTTTCATTTAATTGCGGGAAGCAAAAATCATGATTGTGATTAGCACTCGATTGATTGTGCGGCCCTCCAAAAGGCCATGCTGTGGTGGGGAAATACTGTAAATAAAGTCAGCAGCTGTGCAGCTAACAGGTTTAACCCTGAGGGTCAGTCATTGCGTGTTAATGGATGTACATGTGGATGGATTTACATTTGTGCTTTACTGTGTTTTATTTACGGCTGACTACACTTTACTGTACTGTTTCTCTACACTGTATATTTTCGTAGTGTATGAGCAAACATAAGAAAATGGGAGAAGTTTCCTAGTCTGAGCCGGTGGCACATTCTGCACCTTCACATTCTTCTACAAAAGCTTCTGAATGCAGCTCAAGTACTGTGCCAGCAGGCAGTCATGTGACCAGATTGGAATTCAACCATTGTTTTAAGCAGCAGAGGCCTTTCTACTCTGTTAGACACGGCCTAAACGACTCTCTCACTCACTCACTCACACACACACACACACACACACACACACACACACACACACACACACACACACACACACACACTCCCACAGTTTCCCTTTGTTTATTTTGTCCAGGTTAAACAGGAACTTGAACTGAAAAGTATCCTTACTCAAGAGTTTATGTTGTGACAGTTGGTCTGATTTTTATTTCTCTGTTTGTGTGCTGTTATTGGAACAGTTAATAAAATGGGAGTTTACAGAATTTTTCCTGAAAAAAAGTATAAAATGGAAATTTCAAAACAAAATGTATAAAATATGTCTGTTACAACTGAAATTAATATCCGTTTCTGGTTGGGAATATAGTTCTGACACATTACATAGATCACATCTTTAAACTTAGATGCAGTGATGAATATGTAGGGTGTTTCAGACAAAGTCCCACAACCTTCTTTTAATAGCTTATTGTGTTCTCATTAAAGTCTCTGTCCACATGCCCTTATCACGTCATCCATGGTTCATGCTATTTCCTTTTGGGTTCATTTTAGTGTCTGTATCTTCCTGTGATGTCAACTCAGGACAAAATTATATAAACACATACAAGGTCATTCTCACACACACTGGAATCAGCAAAGATGTTTCAGTCACTTCAGGAATGCATTTATGGAAACTGTCATCGTTTACAGCACTATCAGTCAACTTGTACTGAATTTTTGTGTTATTTTTGTCTATTTCAGCCATCGAAGTCGAGATGAGGATCGTGTATCTAAACCAGGGGCCATGTCCACTCCAGTCAAAGTCTCTGATGATGGTGTCTTGTCGCAGGCCAGCGACCAGGCCAGCTCCAGAGATGACAAACAGTTACCTCCACTGCCTGGTACAGAAACCTGTCAGCCGTCAGATCTAGGGATTAGTGTGGTTTCTCATGTTTGTGTCAGCTTTCACCACCTTTTATATTCTGCATCCCAACGTCAATAGTACAGTGAGGTTTCAGTTGGGACTTATAGCAAAGAGACGTTCACTAAGGTTTAGTTTGCATGCTGCTGCAGTTTAATCAGCTACACAAGTGTTTTTTTTTTCTTTCCTATAGAGCTGTACATGGACATTTTTTTAAAAAGACATTTTGTCAGGGGTCAGATAAAACCACCTACAATCTAAACTGTTTTTTACTGTGTGATATCTAATCTAAACATTGCTGTAAACTGCAAATAGTATTTTCACGTCCTTCTTAGTCTTCACAAAGAAATACTAACTATACATGTAACCATCCTAGAAAAATAACAAAACAAAAACTCATCACCAAATCTGATATATGTTAAGACTCATAATATTTAATTTACCATTGGTTCCAATATTATCCAGCACTCCGCAAAATGATAAAACTAATGCTGTTCTGCATGGAGTGTGTTCAAGTTGCCTTGGTTTTACCCGCATTATTTTACTCTTACTATTTACTATTACTACTACTTATTATTACTAAACACATTTACTGTGTTTGTATTTGTGGCAGAACCAAAGCCAGTTTATGCACAGCCTGGTCAGCCTGACGTGGACCTGCCTGTCAGCCCCTCTGATGCCCCTGTGCCCAGCGCCGCTCATGATGACAGCATCCTCAGGTAAAATGCCCTACAAGCTCTCCTCCAAGGCACCTTAAGCCCGATTTCATACCTTCTGTGTCTGCAAGGGTCCGCTTTGTCGTTATCTGCCCATTTTAGTGAGGGTCTACACAGATTCCTATGTGGATGTCTGCGTGTGGACCAGAATTTGTGATCACAAGGACTGGATGCATAGCAAGCGTGCTGACTATGCATGCTTCAGTTATGGATGATGCTTCTCATCTATCGCACCGGTGCACTGTAACCCCTATTCTTGTGAAGCGGTCACACATTATATGTTTTCTTTTTGCATTTTTCTCATTAAGCCAAAAACAACAAACACAGGAGCTATTCTTGCTGACATAAGGTCGTCATTTTCTTTCCTAATGCATTTACTTAATCTTCTTCTTCATTTTTATGGCAGTTGGCAAACAACATTATGATTCCTTAAAGCCACCAAAGGAATGTAGTGTGAATCAGGAATTATACATGCATTGAGTGCCAGACAAAAGCTGACCCTCAATTGTAGTATAAATGGTACTACATGTGCGGAGCCAGTATAGGTTCGCATCTGTCCTGCAGAAAAGTATTTTCGAGCCTGTACAATATCGAGTGCATATGTTTTTCCTTTATTATTTGCTTATGAAAATGGGCCTACCTGCCATATACTTGAAATTTAGTTCTGGTCAGCCTGTTTTTGGATTTGTTATGAACACCACTCTCTGCTGGCTGTGTTGTGTGTCTCTAAGAATGATTGTTTTTAAATCCATGATTTGCTGACCTTTTTGCTTAATTCCATCTGTCTACCTGTGTTCTCCTGCAGGCCGAGTATGAAGCTGGTCAAGTTCAAGAAGGGAGAGAGTGTCGGTCTGCGGTTAGCAGGAGGGAACGATGTGGGAATTTTTGTGGCAGGTGTTTTGGAGGATAGTCCTGCAGCCAAGGAAGGCTTGGAGGAGGGAGACCAGATTCTCAGGGTACGCTGCTCTCTAACTCTTAAACAACATGGCTACTGTTTGCTCTCTGCAGAAACATGTGAACATGAAATGTAGTTTGTGAAATAGTGGTGAGGGATTAGGAGAATCTAACTTTTCATATTTTTGCTGGAGAAACCTGATTTGTTAACCATGTCCTGTATATTCGTCACCACTTTTGTGTACATGTATATAACAAATATTTCAAGAGGAGGAGTATCACTAAGGCAGTCGTTCATTGGGTTCAAGGGATAGATAACTTAAAGACTGGCCAAAAACAGAAGCTGAAATAACTAGATCTTTGGATTTCCTGTAAAATATGTCTTTTCATTGCTGATTTTCTTCTCAAACCAGATTTTTCAATTATTTTTTGTTAATTTTTTGTGCAAGTAAACATAGTGTATGTATTACTTTAATACTCTAAGTCACATGTAGATCTAGCTTAAGTAATTTAGTATCAGTGTCATTGAATTGTAGTGTGTTGTCCTCTTATTATGTAGCTTGTAAGATGATGTTAAGGTACTTTTTACTGTTCAGAGTTCATTCAGGCGTTTGTATTTAGAAAGTATTAACTGTTACTCTTGTTTTCCACATCACATGTATGAAAGTGGGATGAACATCTGGTGTTATCGTCAAAATAGATGAGCAGTAGCTGCCCACACTAACTAAGACAATCAGTGGTGAAACTTTGTGATCCCATGGCCACCACAGTTTTATTTCTGTGTAAAGAGGTCTTGGGAATACATTACAATGCATCTGTCAGTCTGTGAGTCATTCTGGGCTCTGCCTCGTGTTGAAACTCCCCTTGTTTCCAATGTGAAGACACAATAGAGGTCATTCTTGCACTCTGACCTCAGAACAGTTGACTTTTTGTTTCAATGAACACTAGAGTAACATTGTTGATGGGATGATGAAAACCCTCTTGATGTCAGTGTTGGATCCATTCTGACATGTTTATACAACAGCTAAGCATTACATCTGCTTTGTTTAATACTTTAACTGTGAAGCTATGTAATCGTGCACTATGCAGAAGAGCCAGACAGTTTTTCTTCCCCATGACATAAACATTTATGGACTGTATTTATCTTATAGACAAATCTGTCCATTACCGAATCTCCTTCTCTTAATGAATATACTTTGTCTTGCGTTCCTCCTCCCACTCCAGTGTGTGTTCTCTCCACTGTACAAACACACCATAGAGACTTCCAGGACATTGTTTTCCATCTTTAGACGGTTTCCCTTTGGTCATGGTGTGCTAGTGGAGATAAAGACGTCAAGCCCTCTCCTGTTTCTGGGAAGGATAAAGGTGTCTTTCTGAGGTTCAGTGATTCAGACCATGTGTTTCTGGTTCCCCCGCTGCCCCTCAAGCAGAGTCAATAAACAGCAGTTATTGTGTTTGGGACAGCGGCTGGAGATGAGGAGGAGGCTGCTTGGTCATGGGGGGAATACGTGGCCCTGCTTCTGTTGAGGAACATGTTTTTCTTTCCCTGTGTTCCTCCTGTTCCATGAGAAATCACAGAATAAGGGGAACATATGCTAGAGGTTGTTGTCAAAGAAAAAGTTATGTTGTTGAAAGTACAAAAACGGGATGAAAGTACGCTGAAATCCAGTACCTTAATTCCTTAAGCTTTTGGTGCCCCCGTTAACCAGTTGGGCTGTTCACACATGACGCACCGTGAGCTGAAAGCTCTGCAGCGATAGTTTTGTTATCTGGTCTATTTTTTCTGTCAGCGAATCTGGCGAAAAAATAATAACACTGATAATGTATTATAAACAATATAAAGGATAACTTAGATATGATCTTTTAATGTGCAAATAATGTGTGCATTTTAATGTTGTGTGTACTTTAGTGTATTTTGGTGTACTATATCTTATAATCTTCAATGACTTATAGAAGTGCCTTTGAGTACCATAATTAAAATGTATTGTTGTATTGTTATTATTATTAGTATTAGCATAATTATTATGAGTGGTAGTGGTATAAATTATATAATTATGGTAAATGATCAAATACACATCCCATGCTTTTACATATTTGTCAGTTATGGTAAAACAGAGAGCATGAATAAAAACAGTGATTCAACAGAGTCAACAATGGATTAAGAGTTTATAAGCTGCTGTTTTGTATGGTAGTACACTAGTCCTTCAGTTAAGCCTGTAAGTTGATTTCTTCTGTGTCTCCTGTTTTGCATCTGTAGGTGAACAATGTGGACTTTGCTAACATCATCCGGGAGGAGGCTGTGCTGTTCCTGCTGGATCTCCCAAGAGGGGAAGAAGTTACTATTTTGGCCCAGAAGAAGAAAGATGGTGAGTGATTGCACTGTAAAGTACTGTGTCAGGAATCAAAACCAGCACATTTAAAAGGGTGCTGTAATCATCTCTGGTATTTTCTCTTTTTTTTTCTCTTTAGTTTACCGGAGGATAGTCGAATCAGACGTTGGTGACTCCTTCTACATTCGCACACATTTTGAGTATGAAAAAGAGTCACCGTACGGACTGAGCTTTAACAAGGGCGAGGTGTTCCGTGTAGTAGACACGCTATACAACGGCAAGCTAGGCTCCTGGCTCGCAATCCGTATTGGCAAGAACCATCAGGAAGTGGAAAGGGGCATCATCCCCAACAAGAACAGGTAAGAGAGGTGTCTGGGCACACCTTTTATACCTGTACAGTACCTGTACAGCTTGTCCTGGCACTTTATGAACGGGCAAGGGTGGAGGCAAAAGAACAGAAGTATTGTGGTTGATCTGAGAGTTGTGAGAAAAGATTTGAGAGCACATTTCCATTTACTCATTTGTTGAAATGCTATGGTTAACACATTTATCATGATTTTTTTAATGCTTATTATTTGTGTTTCTGTGACTTTATTTATTTATTTATTTTTTTGTGTTGTAGGTTGTTAAAAACATGAATATCTTTAAAATAGGGCACACCCCATGCATCAGGTAAATGGTTTCATAAGTATTACTGTGTGAGGTTTGTGAGGCCTGTGTCTGAGGATATGTGCTGTAGCTCATGATCCAGCCAACAGCATCATTTTATCTCCGCCTGTCTGTACAGCCTTCAACAGCCTCCGGCAGTGTTTACACAGAGATTCCTCACTGTCCTGCTGACAGAGCAGACATAGCTTTCCACATGCTGCATGCATTTTTATCCATTACATTAAGCATTGTGAAATATATCTCAGCTTCTCTGCCAAGAAAAACCTGCCTCCCTGGATAGTCTTTCCAAACATAAAACCCGAAAATCTCACTCACAATCTGATAATATTATTTTTAAAAACACACATCAAAGGAAGAACAGTGTTATTCAAAGGCAATAGGAATGAGTTCTCCCCTCGTAAGCCCACAGCCTGACTCACCTTACTGCCAACCACAGTTTGTGTTGTTTTTATGTAAAAATGTATTGACCCGTATGAAGTGATCTAATTAATAGACTTTAGGGAATAGACTGAATTAAATGGCCTTTATCATAAATTTAAAATCAAAAATCTGATAACTTGGAAAGTTTTTTACAATGACAACTTTATATGCTCACTTTTTTGGTCATTATTCCAAAAAAGATAATGTTCTTATTATGGTTTTTACACACATAATGTGAATGAATATTGCACTTATGTAACTGTTTACATACACTTGTGCATACTTGGGTTAATGTGCCCTTACATGCCACATATCATGTTAGAATATGAAATATTGGAATGGCTGGAGATGCTTGTGCCGTTTTGCTTCTTTAAATCTTGACAGTATTTTTATCAAAGTTTTCAAGTGTTGGCAGACTTTTTCAGCCGTGCAAACACAATCTCCCACTTCCTTTCCTTTAACCACCTCTTTAAAAAGGTTGCGGTTGTGCAATTTGCTCATATCACAAAACCTGTTGATATTCACGTCTTTAATAATATTTTAAAGTGGGTGTCCTCCTCCCTCCACCAGAAATGTGGGCTTTTCTTTTGTGCATGCATTTGTACCCTAGAAAAAGGCATAATTTGGAAAATCTAAATAGACTATGCTGTTTATATGACCCGTACGTATCATATTCACAATATTGTATTTTTGTAATAATAGGGAAAATATTATTATATTATATATTATATATATTATAATAGGGAAATATTAGTGTGCATGCAAACGTAGGCACTTTTATGGTTAAGGCATGCCATTTTACTACAATATCTGTCATACATAAACTGTATGTGACCTGTGTCGTCGTCTTTGGAAAATAACTGATGTAAGGCAACACATTTCCGGATCAAATTGTTGCTTGTATGTGATATTTTAGCTCTTCGTGATGTGAACGTTGAGCTATAAATACTATTGTAGAAGCCCTCAAGGAAACGTCAATGAAACGGAAATGTCAATTAGCCTAAATATAAAATGTCTTTTAAGTGTTTTGTCAGCATTTCGTTGGTTATTAATGGAAAGTACTCCATCATCGGTTTGACAACCATTTACAGCTCAGTGCTGTAAAATGGTCTTACACTTACAACATTGGTGTATTACAATGGCTGTTCCCTCCAAATTAAGTTCATAGAAATCTAAATACCTGAATTGCCTTAAAGTGGCCTTACTATCAATTTTGACTGATGTCCTATCAGCCATCCTTACTCCTACTCTTCCTCTCTGTCCAGAGCTGAGCAGCTATCCAGTGTGCAGTACACCCTCCCCAAAACACCAGGGGGTGACAGAGCGGACTTCTGGAGATTCCGAGGTTTGCGAAGCTCCAAGAGGAATTTGCGGAAGAGCAGGGAGGACCTGTCTGCCCAGCCAGTCCAGACCAAGTTCCCTGCCTATGAGAGGGTGGTGCTGAGGGAAGGTAAGAGTGCATCAGCAAAAGCAATAGCAGCAATCAACTCCCATACATATTTATACTTTATCATTGGATGAACTAACAAAGTAGTGGACAGATTTCAAACTCGAAACTAAAAGAAGCAAAACGTCCTTCATGGCCCTTGTGATCTCTAGCTAAAGTTGGAGTCAAGATACAAGAGTTTTTGCACAATTTTTCCCAGATTCACCCCTCCTGACAATCGGAGGAGAAATTCGGTCTAAGACTTTGCTTGGTAAGGATGTTAGGCTCAGGTTATCCATAAACATGGGAAGTTTACAGATTCAGTCTTAAACTTTACGCACTGCTCAGACTACAAAGCAGCTGACGTTGCCAAGCAACAGTAAACTTTTAGCCCTTGATGCTAATTTTGGCTAGCATACAACTGTTGACAGAAATTCCAACTGAAAAAAAATCTCACTTCCAGTTTTCTCTGAAGAATAGACAACCCATTTTGACTGCGTCTCCCCAACCCGTTTAGCCTTCTGCTTTTTTTTCTCTCACTGAAGCATTGCTAACATTACAGCAAGTTGTCGCACCATATCAATCTCCATTTCGTTCACATCTGCTGTCCTGTCAGATCACATGAGGTGGTGCATTCAGGCTCCCTCTGGTATGATAATCTTAATAATATCCTGTAGTGTGTGATGCGCCATCATTTTCAAATCTTGTAGTGTATTGTTGCTTGTATGTGTGTGCAACTTTCAGATTAGAAAGAAGAATAGAAGAGAAAAAAGAAGAATGTGATGTTTCTCCTTATGTGTGCGATGCAACCCAATTTCAAAATCGATTAGGGTTTTAAACTGTTGTAGTCTAAGCCTGGCTTAACTGATGTCTGTAGTCTTAATGTTTATATGCTTCTTTTTTTATGATTATTAGATAGGAATTTTATAAGTATAAAAGGGGGAGAGAGAGGGGATGACGTGCAGCAAATGGCTGAGGTTGGAATCGAACCTGCAGCCGCTGCAGGGAGGACTTGGCCTCTGTACATGGGGCGCCTGCTTCACCAACTGAGCTACTGGGTGCCCCAACGTTTCTATGCTTCTTAGCATTGCAAAGTTATTAATTTGTAATATACTGATTGTGATATATTGTAATGTGGTTTAAAAAATGAATGATTTGATTTAGTATTTTGTTTGTATGTATTACATGATACAAACTGTTGTAACTCTCCTTGACGTGATTTTGTTCTTGTACAGCTGGGTTCCTTAGGCCTGTGGTTCTCTTTGGACCGATAGCGGACGTGGCCAGAGAGAAGCTGGCCAGGGAGGAGCCAGACATTTTTGAACTAGCAAGTAAGTGATAAAGCACCCCCTCTGTTTTAGTGTTTATGTTTTGTGAAGTGTCATACTAAATGTCTTGCTTTATCAGGAGACCACACTCTTAATTTACGCTTCACACACCAAGCGCCTGTTCTAACGTGCATTTCAGTGATCCGAACACAAGTGGACAGCCAAGACACATTGCCGTCCACACCTGTCTGTCCATCTTTAGCTGACCACTCGTGTTCAGAGTGTGTTACTGCATATGTCACGTACGCTTTAAGGTCAAAGGGCCCCACACACGGTTACTATGTCCACACTCCTTCTAGCTTCTCACTTGCTAGTCGTGTTAGTGGTTGTGTTAGTACAGCTGGAGAAATTGCTGTCGATAGAATTCGATACATCTCCTTCCATGGACGGTTACGCAATACTTCACCAAACACATCATAAAATGGGCAAGTTGTTGAGCTATCATCAAAACAACCACCACGTCCTGCACTGCATCAGCACGCATTCGCATTTACACTACAAATGATATGTGGTTAAATGCATCCCAGACTACCTCAGCAAGTGTTTTCAGTGATTGGGTCACAAAGCATCTTGGTGGTTGTGTACACTTGTCTACGGTGCTGTCCACATGTGATCGGATCATCTAAGACGCATGTTAATATGAGATATGAAAAGGACCTAAAACTGAGGACTGTTTTAACTTCTCAGCATCCACCAAATACTCACAATAGCAGTCAGTATCCAATAAATGTTGAACTCGCTGTTGGGTCAGATTTACTACATTCCCTACATTTTTAAAGTCCAAATGTAGCTCTACACAACCCTGAACAACAGCAACCCTTTTTTAGTCTGGGATGTGTTAAGAATGTCTTAAGCTTGTCTGTATCTAATTTGATTGGTTTTTATCACAGAGAGGGATTACAAAATGCTTATTATTTTTGAAAACATTTTGGGAACTCTTTTGTTAGTGATTAGGAACACTTAAGTCTTCTGACTGCCCAGTGAAAAGAGATATTCATCAGGCTTCACCACTGCCTGTGACTCTATTTTCAGCTTTTAAATGTGCGTAAGTGCTGTGCTGTTGTGCTGTAAGGATTGGCAGAATTTACGCAGTGTTAAAAACAGCTTGTTGAGGCTGCAAACCTGATTGATATTAGCAAAAGTGTGCAAAAAAATCTACTTAACTGTTGATTTGGCAATAAAATGTTAAAATCTCAGATTAGAGGAAAAATAACTTAATAAACTGAAAGACTGTAGGTCAATACAATAACCCCGCCTACCTGACTGGATATAAACATTATACTTTAGTAGTATTTTTTTTTCTCAATAGTCTTTTTTTCTGAAGAAATAGACCACTGCTGTTGGATGTTAAATGTCAAGCAAATACTTATAATTTACTTGATGTTCATTTATTCAAAAACAGATGGCATTTGACTTTATTCTATATTAATACTACTGCTACAGTTACTACAAATTCCCAATTTATTTTACTTGGTCAGTTTATCAGGTTAGTCTTGGTGTGTCTGTTATTTCCCCTGTTTATCTCTAGCTTTTCTCTTACTTTATCTGTTCATCTTCACTTTTCTCCACTCTAAGCAGAGCTGCACACTCTTATTCATTTCAGTCCTCAACCGCTGCCTCCTACTTCATAAAATTGCAACCTTCTTTAATGTGTGGTTTTATTTTAACACTCAGTATTGAATTTCTAATTACTTTAAGTGCACAACCACACATGCCAGTGCAACCACCCTCTTACATAAAAACTGATTCCATTCCTTGATGTTTATTTGCGTAATTCCAGTGATGTTTGTGTGACTGTATTTTCTTTTCAGAAACACAGCAACAACAAGGAGGGGAAAGTATGTCACTTAGTTCATCAGCTTTTATTTTTTTTATTTGATTCAGTGGATGGCAGATAAACTGTAAACTGGTGTTTGCTGGCTAGCTGGCCTTTAGATGTTTAAAAAATGTATATAGGGGAATAGCACTCAATTTAGGAATTCAAATTTGTCATTACAATTGGCTGTTATCAGCATGACTATAAAACCAATCACAGAAGACCTGACACTGGAGAAATGCAATATCATACAAGCACACAGCTACTCTTTTGTTTTTGTTTAGTTTTATTTGTGGAAAGAAAATCTATACTTAATGTTGCACTTGACTCACTAACTGAGATTGCACAAACAAAATAATATCAATAAAAATATATATAAGATTTTAAAAGCTCTGCTACATTAGCATGGACAATTTGCCCATCTAAACATGCTTAGGAAGATGTCTACATTAAATTTGATGTACATTTTTACTGTTGAGGATTATTTATTTTCTATTCTACACATTTCTGCCCAAACTAAGTATCTAAGGAGCTGTTTGTTGTGTTTGTGATATTGCATGTTGATCTTAGAAAAGATAAGTAAATCTGAATAATGTTCAGTAATAGATACAGTTATTATTTTATAGTTAAATTCAGTGGTATTCCCCTCTTAATGGCATCATGTAGAAAGACAACAACAAGGCAGCATGTGGAGCTGTGCAGTTAATATGCCATGAAAACTGAGATGCGTGCTATTGCTTTTCCAAAACCTTAAGGAAATGATAAAATAATGCAGAATATAATGGAAATGTTTAAAAAAAAAAAAAAAAAAAATTGACACCCATTTTTATGTTGTTTTTTTGTTTTGTTTTGTTTTGTTTTGTTTTGACTAATTTTTCCATATTTGCCCATACAATGCCACATGCTAAAAATGCAGCAAATCAACACAACATTACAACACTAGATTTTCTGGGAAAAATTGCCACCTATAATAAAACCCTGTGTATTGTGTTCTTTAAATGAGATAAAATCATAAACCATCTATGCAATGAGCTGAAAATGAACCATCTTTCTATGTGTTTATGTCCTTAAAAAAAAAAACCCACTATGAGCATGCAGGAATACGGCAGTATTGTCACCAAATGTTTGGATATCGGATTCATGTATGTGCTGGATCAAAAGAGTATTAATGTGAAATTCAATCAGAATAGGTCATTTAAAGTCCCCATGAAATGAAAAATAATTTATCTCTTTTTATATGCCATGTGTGAATATCTAAAAATCTGTATTTGAGTATTTCTCATATAAATCCCTGTCCTTTCTCTTTTTGTAAAGCCAGGTAAAATAGCTCAAATGTGTGATGCCTCATTTTGCACTCAGAGCATTTTACAAAAGTTCATCTAATCAAAAGAGACTACAGGCGACAAGCTTGTCACACCGGGCATATAAAACAGCACTTCACTATTTGTGGGTTGTAGTAGCTAATAGAGCAATATGGAGAGAGATAGGAGGAGATTTAAGTTTGGATATCAGTGGACAAAACCTTTCCTGTCTCCCTCATCCTCCTTCTGAGCTAATGATGAGGAAGGTATGTGTGGAGCCAACAGTAGTGTGCTAAACTCTAAGCATGCCCACTTTTTTAACAGTTCAATCAAATGCAAAGGATTAAATCTTGTTAACCTTACAACGATTCAATATTGCATTTTATTGTGAAATACACCACAGAACAGAAGCTAAAGACACACTTTGGTTTCATGGGGACTTAAATCGCTTACAATTCAGAATACAATTAAAGCACTGCTGTGATACTACTCTACAGAAGCATAAGCGTATTAAATACTATACAAAGCTGACAGTAGTGGGTGTGTGTGTATGTGTATGTCTGTGTGTATGTGTGTGTTTCAAATGTTTTCATAATGCAGTGATGGTATATAGCCTGTAAGTGTCTATGAATAGACTTCCTTTCATCAAAATTGGTTTTTCAAATTCTATATTGACACAGACTTAACTGAATCCCAACATTACATTTTTAACATTGCTGCATATGCTTAACTCTTGACATGTTGCATGGCTATATTTATCTGCTCTCCCTGAAATGTTTTTGGGTAGTTATATGTAAGAGCAGTGTTTCAGCTCCTAATAGAAATTAGAAATGTTCGAAATTAAGCCTCATCCTGTGATGTGTTTGAGTCATTACTATACTCCATCCCAGTCAGATGACTGCCCTCTTTTGAACCTTGTGTGTCTTGGCAGGAAAGCATTGCTTATCTTCATGTGAATCATAAACCCCTTGACACATCCTTGCTTAAATCCCCAAGGCTTACAATGATATTGTATTCTCTTAATCCCAAAAATGACCCTCATGCTCTTGTATGTGCATATTTAATGTCAGTGTTTCTCACATAACACATTTCATGCACCATAATTTATACTGTTACATGCAGTAGCACGCACAAATTCATTAAATACTGAAATTAATTCCCCTAAACCTACCCAAAATACCTAATGAATAATTGCATGAATTGGCTGCTGTCCTCATTTTGTCTTCATTATCGAGCTGTTGTCATGAACGTACACTTGTCTTCTCCTGAGCAGAGAATATTATTCTGTATTTAATAGCTCTATTTATGGGAGTCGACAACTGCACGCTACAAGGATGTCTAATTGGGGCACAGCCTGGTTTTATTATTGTTGGTCTCTTGTGTTGATGTGATGCAGTAACTGTGTCCATTTGTCTTCCATAGAGAGTGAACCCAGGGATGCAGGAACTGACCAGAAAAGCTCCGGCATCATTCGCCTGCACACCATCAAACAGATCATTGATCGGGTGAGAAGCTAGACGTACACGCACATTTTTGTATTCAAACACAAGGTAGACAAATAAATGTCTTTTGACAGATTTGTTATGGTAATGAAAAGATGGCTGTGAGCTGTTATGACATGTGCAGCTCACTGCTGCCCTCTGCTGTACTGTGCTCTGGTGTACACAACACAATATGTGAGAACATCATGATGGGGATGGCCTTAGTTTAAATTTTATCAGGAGAGACACTCACAATATACAGGGTTTCCACAGATCCTTAAAAAGTTTTAAATGGCATTAAATGTATTTATCTATAAATAAGGTCTTAATTGGTATTAAAATGTCTTAAATCAGTTTTTCAAAAGTCTTAAAAATCCTCAGATACGGGAAGCAGTATATTATAAATAATTTTTCTGACATTGCATTGTAGAATCTCAAAATATTTGGTAATATCTATTCTTTTAAATAATTAATAAAAAATAACATCAAGCAAATAAGGATAGACGAAACAACAACAACACCCATATACATCAACAACATTCAGTTAAATGAAAAACTGATAAAGCACTTTTATGGCAACATAATTTCACTGTTTTTCAATATTTTTTATATTGAATTAAACATTTAGGCAAAATTGTCCCTAACTCTAAATAATTGATTCCAGTTCACATTTATTTCTCTTCAGTTGTGGTTATGGTAAAATTGGTCTTACAAACATGACATTAAAAAAATTCTTAAAAGTCTTAAAACTAACTTGCTGTGATGTGAAGGATCCCTGATATGGAAATAAATACACTAACAACACATTTTTTCAAATATTTGTTTTCTGTGTTTTAAGGACAAACATGCAGTGCTGGACATCACGCCTAATGCAGTGGACCGTCTGAACTACGCTCAGTGGTATCCTATTGTGGTGTTTCTCAACCCAGACACAAAGCAGGGCGTCAAGAACATGAGGACCCGCCTCTGCCCTGAGTCTAGAAAGAGCGCCAGGAAGCTCTATGAACGAGCCCTCAAATTAAGGAAGAACAACCACCACCTCTTCACCAGTGAGTTCAGAGGGAGGGAGGGGGGGTGAGATGGGGGGATGGTAGAGATTTTACAGGCAACACACAGACACATTTCAAAGGCAGTTGACAATTGAGTGCCGCATTGTCGGAGGCTGCGCTTGTTGCACTTGTTGTGCCTGGCCCTGTTCTGTCAGACTCCTTACAAACGCTTGTTCAGCACTGACCGTCACACAAGAGCACCCACAGGGCCCTTTCTCAGCATGCACTCTTTCTGTCAAGTAGTGCGGTGTGACCATGCTTTAGGAGCATCTGTTGGCGATAAAGATATTAGAGAAGTCCTAGAGAGTATTCTTCTCGGCTCTCTGCAGCACACACATCATTTCCTCCATTATCTTCTGTCCAAATGACAAACACACAATGAGGTGAGTCCGCACCTCTACACCTGTATCCACTGTATTACTATAATAACAGTGTGTAGTACTTGGAAACAGATAAAACTGCAACTTTAATTTTTTAGAATCTGGCTCGTGGGGCATGACAATGTGAAAAGTTATCTCTAAGCTGCGTTTTTAATTTACTTGAGATCAGAGAGCAGTTCCTTAATTTTGCATTTTAAGTATCTGCCTTTGTTGTGATTTGCACAGTCATATCTGGATAACAGACAAAGCATGTTATTGGTTGTAAACAAGAGGCCTACTACAGCGCTTAATAAATTACATATCATAATATAATTTACTGTAATTACTAAAACATGAAGCAAAAAAACGGAAAAAAAAACAACAAACAGGGTGAATCTGCAAATACGTCCCGTATTCCAAAAAATGTGTTTTCCATTTTTTCCATCTTGCAATGTATACGTCATTTTTCAGTCTTTGTATAAAAGTCAGCCTTTCCTGTATTTACACATTTATGTTTTGTTTAGTTTGAGTATTTTTCTGTGCACAGCTTAGGTTTCAAACTGCTGGACCAGTCAGCCTAATATTTTGTTTGCAAATGTATCGCTGTTCGTTTAAGTATCTCTCATGGTTGCGGTGATTGACATATGTTGAAAAACCTGTTTTATTGACTGTTTAATACCGTCATTGACTGCTCACTCCTCACTTCTCTTAACCAGACGGTAGGTGCCACAAGTTTTCTAGAAATCTGGGCTTAAAACTACAAGTCTTAACTAGTCTGGTGCAGGCCCCAAGGCCTAGTTTGGGACTTTATCATTGCTCAAAAGCTGAAATCCAGAGGCAAGTTTGGTCTCTTTTTGAACAGCAGCACCTGCACTCTATTAAGTGACTTTTGTATTTTACTCTTGGACTCGTAGAAAATATGAACCGAGTCCCAGCTTAAGTAATTTACAGACATGATGCTAATCAAGCAAAAGTGACAAAGCTTTACAGAGTATATCTAAAAGAACTTTAGATTTCATGGTTGTACCAAAGTGCTTGTTGAAAAGTGTTCTCAGTTGATGGGAGAGATGTGTTTTTTTCTTCTCTTTCTGCCCTTTCCTCTTTGTATATTCAGCGACCATTAACTTGAACAACATGAATGATGGTTGGTTTGGAGCACTGAAAGAGATAATCCAGCAGCAGCAGAACCAGCTGGTGTGGGTTTCAGAGGGCAAGGTAAGTAAGACACACATACACACACAAACACACACACACACACACACACACACACACACACACACACACACACACAACTACTGAAGTGTACAGCAGAGATGACTTTTCATCTCTCACCCAACCTTTTGTTTCCCAGGCTGACGGCGCGGCTGAGGATGACCTGGACATCCACGATGACCGCCTGTCTTACTTGTCAGCGCCAGGCAGTGAGTATTCCATGTACAGCACTGACAGCCGCCACACGTCTGACTACGAGGACACGGACACAGAGGGTGGAGCCTACACCGACCAGGAGCTGGACGAAACACTGAATGACGACGTGGGTCCACCCACGGAGCCTGCCATCACCCGCTCCTCTGAACCTGTCCGCGAGGACCCGCCTGTCATCCAGGAGCCCCCTGGCTACGCTAGCTACCCACACACAGTGCAACCAGACCCCCTGAACCGCATCGACCCGGCTGGATTCAAGGCACCAGTGCCGCAGCAGGTAGCGTTTCTGAGAGCTGCACGTCTTCCCTGTTGTCTGGAGGACGTGGTTTGCGTTAGAAGGGTTTTCTGGAGGCGCTATTGAAGGCACTTTTTTATTTTTATTCTGTCTATCTACTGTTACCAAACAATATCAGTGGCGAAATGAAAACATCTGTGGTCAGGTATTTATCGCAATATATAAATATTATATATAATATATATATATCTATATTTATGATATTATTTATTTTATCTATTTGCCTATATGTGTTTGTTGATTGATGTTTGTGAGCGTGTTTTTTATTTTTGAAAGGGAGAAGAACTTCTACAGAAGTTTTACTGTTACTCTTGTACTCTGTATTACCACAAGCTGTCTTATTGGTGTGACTGTTGCTGATGTCACTGGGAGAAGAAACTTATGATTGATGTCTAAGTGTCTGTACCAGTACTCACCTATGTGCACTTCCTACCTTTGTTTTACCTGTGATCGGGACTGTGACGATACACGATACACGACACACGACACAAGAAAGTATTATGTGCATGTTGGAAATGCCAGTGTTAATCCAGTGTACCTGTGAAATGTATTTATCAACACCCAATTGGCCGTTGTGACACCCAAATCTAAACGTTTGTCGTCTCATGATGTGTTAATGAACGTAAAAGGCGAAAAAAAGAAACTACTGTATTGTAACCGTAGAATTAAAATCAAATTAGTATACTCTAACAATGAAAACTTGTCCTGCTGCTAATTCCTAACTCTCACATGACATTGGTTGATCTCCAGCTACTGTTAAATGTGGAGGCGGGTGATTGGCTGTTTGACTCCATGTAAACTGTAGGCACAAGTGAGCAACAGACCGTTGTAGAGGGGCTGCGAAGGTAGAAGCACTTGTTAGTACTGCAGCGTAGTGTCAGCACGTGTTATTAAACATTTCTGAACCACTTCACAGAAAGCAGAAGCCGCTGCCGTCCCTAGCATCCCCCAGCAGCCTGAGCCCCTGGCTGAGACAGTGCCCCCTGCTGTCGACGTTACTGTAAAAACTGTAGGGGGTCTGAGCCCTGACGAGGCTCCTGCAGCTCCTCACAGCCAGCCAAGCCCCAACCCAGAGGCTGGCTCACTTAGGAGGCCCACCCCTGAGCTAGCCCCTCAGAGCGTCACACCAGAACCTCTACAGTCTGGACTGGCCAGTTCAGAACCAAAGGTATCCATCTGACCGTCACTGGACGCTCCGTGATCCGGCTCAGCTCAGCTCGGTTTGACCCGGCTGACCTCCTGTGCTGCTGCTGCTGCTGCCTGCCCTACCTACCTACCTCCTGCTGCCACGCTTCTCTCTCTCTCCTTCCGCCCTGCATGTCTGCTGACCACAGTGCTGCCCAGAAGAGACAGAGATGTGTGTGTGTCTGTGTCTGCCTGTGTGTGTGTGTGTGTGTGTGTGTGTGTGTGTGTGTGTTATTGTGTAAACCAGGGTGTGTATGTGTGTGCATGTGTGAGCAAATGCTGGTAAACAACAGTGGGCTTGGAGGTGATGGCTGCGCTGATAATGCCTACGTGTAGAGGAGCAGCAGAAAACCTGCGGCTCTCACTGTTGCTTACCCTCTTTGCATGGCTGCAACATGTTTGCCTCGTTCTCTGTTAACCACTAGAAGTAGATCTCTTTGTGCTGCATTTATCAGTGCAGACTGAATGGATGGTTTCTTTGTAAAAGTAGCCATTAATTTTTCAACCATTTTATATTTCACTATTGAAATGGAAGAACAACCACCATGGCCGAGTACAAATATCAACTAAACAGAAATGCTGTGCAGATTTGGATGGATGATTAATGGTTACTTCTAAGTTATCAGGATTTAAAATATGTTTTTTGTACAATGGTTTTGTGCTTGTAATGTTAAATATTGATGTGGATGTTTAAGTTGCCTTTATTATTGCACCAAGACAGTGGGTGACATTTTCCCTTGTGAATGCAGCAGAGAAGAAACCCCAAATTATCCATAGACTTTCTATAACTAGCTTACATTATATTTTAAATGTAAAATTTTCACAATCTGCCAGTAAAAACAAGCAAAATGCATCCCATTGTTTTGCTGCACATTTTTAACAACTTTGTTATTCTTTGTTAATTTAATTTCAGTGTTTAATTTGGAGCTGCAGTGATGCAATGTGATGTTCTTAAGCTGCAAAGAGTGTTTAGCTGTGCTGCGATTTCTATTTAATCTATTATATTATCTGATCAGTAACCCCTCCCTCTCAGTTTCTCTATTTCAGGTCTTTCCCTTCTTGTTTCTTCTTCTGCAATTAATTTCACGGACTTGTTTTCTTATTTATCTATCCTTAAATTGCTAAAAAATCAGCCCAGTTTATCATATCACATTTTATTTTAAGTCTGTGCAGTTTGTTAGTGCGGTTGTTAACCTTCTTCTTTGTTGTGTGTTTGTTCGGTAGATGTTTCAGAAGGATCCATACAGCACAGACAACACAGGGAGAATCGGTCACAGCATGAAGCCTGTGACCTACAACCCTCAGCAGGGATATCACCCTGACCAGCAGCCATACAGAGATTACGACCACCCACCCAGTCGGTATGATGTCAGCAGCAGCGGAGTCAGCAGCGGAGGTGGTTACCCAGAACCAAAGTACCGAAACTATGACTCTAACCCGCCCTACGAGAACAGCGTGCCTCACTACGACCAGCAACAGTGGAACCCCTACAGCCAACCGCTCTCTACTGCCAACTCCCAGGGCTATGATCATCGTTTGCCATACGGCGACGGCCCTGACTCCCAGTACACCCCGCCTCTCCGCTATGACGAGCCCCCACCTCAGCAGGGATTTGACGGACGGCCTCGCTACGGTAAACCAGCTCCAGCTCCGGTCCGTTATGACGAACCTCCACCTCCTGCTCCCGGGCCCGACCTGCACTATGACCAGGATTCTCATCTGAGCACGTATCCCTCAGGTGCCCACTCTCCAGACCCCGCTGCCCAGCGGCCTGCCTATAACCAGGGACCATCAGCGCAAGTGAAGA